>NC_064245.1:13382500-13982500 GCF_003254725.2 Canis lupus dingo
TATGTAACTCGATAGCAACAAAACATACAACCCAATTAAAAAATGGACAAGAACTTGAATAGATATTTTTCTAAAAAAAAAAAATACGGATGACCAACAGGTCATGAAAACATCACTAACAACATCAACATCACTAATAATTAGGGAAATTAAACTGTAATGAGATATCAGCTCACACCTCTTAGAGGGGCTATCACCAAAAAGACAAGAAATAACAAACGCTAGTGAGGATGTGGAGAAGAGGGGAACTTTGCTCACTGTTAATGGGAATGTGAATTGATATGGCCACTACGGAAAACACTATGGAGGTTCCTCAAGAAATAAAATAGAACTACCACATGATCTAGCAATCCCATTTCTAGGTATATAACCAAAGGTAATGAAACCATTATCTTAAAGAGAAAATGAGTACTGCCATATTCATTGCAGCATTATTTACAATAAGCAAGCCATAGAAACAACGTATGTTTCTGGCCATGGTTGAATGGTTAAGGAAAATGTAGTTTGCTAATATTAGCAAACTATTATCTGTATAAACAGGAAATCCTACCATGTGCAAAAACACAGATGGACTTTGAGGGCATTGTGCTAAGTGAAATAAGCCAGACAGACAAAGACAAATACTTCATGGTATTTGTCTTACAATGAAATCTCAAAAAAAAAAAAAAAAAAAAGTCAAACTCATAGGAACACAGAGTATAAAAGCACTTGCCAGGGCTTGGGGGCTGGGGGAAATAAGGAAAGATTGGTAGAAGAGTAATACAAATTTTCTGTTACAAGATGAATAAGATATGAAGATGTGACATATAACACAGTGATTTTTTTTATGGAAACTAAGTGAAATGATTTTATTATTTTTTTCATTATATAATTTTCTTATTTTAATAATAAATTTATTTTTTAATGGTGTTCAATTTGCCAACATACAGAATAACACCCAGTGTTCATCCTGTCAAGTGCCCCCCTCAGTGCCCGTCACCATTCACCCCCACCCCCGCCCTCCTCCCCTTCCACCACCCCTAGTTCATTTCCCAGAGTTAGGAGTCTTCATGTTCTGTCTCCCTTTCTGATATTTCCTACCCATTTCTTCTCCCTTCCCTTCTATTCCCTTTCACTATTATTTATATTCCCCAAATGAATGAGAACATACACTGTTTGTCCTTCTCCGATTGACTCATTTCACTCAGCATAATACCCTCCAGTTCCATCCACGTTGAAGCAAATGGTGGGTATTTGTCATTTCTAATAGCTGAGTAATATTCCATTGTATACATAAACCACATCTTCTTTATCCACTCATCTTTCGTTGGACACCGAGGCTCCTTCCACAGTTTGGCTATTGTGGACATTGCTGCTAGAAACATCAGGGTGCAGGTGTCCCAGCGTTTCACTGCATCTGAATCTTTGGGGTAAATCCCCAACAGTGCAATTGCTGGGTCGTAGGGCAGGTCTATTTTTAACTCTTTGAGGAACCTCCACCCAGTTTTCCAGAGCGGCTGCACCAGTTCACATTCCCACCAACAGTGTAAGAGGGTTCCCTTTTCTCCGCATCCTCTCCAACAGTTGTGGTTTCCTGCCTTGTTAATGTTCCCCATTCTCACTGGGGTGAGGTGGTATCTCATTGTGGTTTTGATTTGTATTTCCCTGATGGCAAGTGATGCAGAGCATTTTCTCATGTGCATGTTGGCCATGTCTATGTCTTCCTCTGTGAGATTTCTCTTCATGTCTTTTGCCCATTTCATGATTGGATTGTTTGTTTCTTTGGTAACACAGTGATCTTAATTGATAACCCTGTATTGTATAAATGGATGTGCTAAGAGTAGAACTTCACATACACACACAAAAAGATCAATATATAAGGCAATGGGTACGTTAATTAACTTGATGGAGAGAATGTTTTTACAAAGTATATACATCAAATCATCAAGATGTACACTTTCAATATATTACTATTTTATTTTTCAATTATACCTCAATGAAAAGAGTAGAAAAAAAACTATTAGAATTTCAGTTCCACAAGAATAAACCTTTCATCCTCTAGAGTTCTTCTAACTTCTCTCCTATTAAAACTGGTTTCAGGAAGGGCAATGCAGTCTTAGTTTTCCTTCCCAGAACTCTGTAAGTTACATATCATATTTTTGAAAAGTCATTTAACTTTGGAAGTGAAGAATGAATAACTGGCACTGACTTTAAGGACAAGTACGTCAGGAGCCCATTGCTGCCCATTCTGCCTACTGGCATTCAGCCATGGCTGGACCTTTATGGCAACCAGAATAATTGTTCCTTATCCTACCAGAGGCCTATTTACAGGACTCAATTTTTTGAAGGTTTGTTTGGTGGGAAGCAGAAAAGACCTAAATGAAAGTCGAAATACGGGATAGGCCCATGGATTTCTTTGAACCATAGGAAGAGACAGGTGGTAAGCCAGTGATTCTCAAAAGCACAGGAGGATATCTAAATAAAGAATTTTTTCATTCAACCCAAATTTATGGAGTATTTACTATGAAATGACCATGGGAATACAAGAGTGAAAAGCTGCAGGTTTCTGTCACAGGCAGGAAGAGGAATAGCACATAAATAAGTTCTAGATCTTAACAAGTGCTATGAAATAAATAAAGCAATGTGGTAAATGGGAACAATTTTCAATAGAATAGAAAGGGAAGACCTCCACAAGGTGGGATATCTGAACTGATACGGAAGGATGCAGATGGAATGAGGAGAAATACGTGTGCAGAAGCAGCAAGAACAAAAACCCTAAGGGCAGGAGAAATCCTGGCACCTGTTGGACATAGTCAGGCAGTGTGGGGAGAGCTTACTGAGAGCAGGTGGTACTAGGTGAGGGGCCAGCTTCTCCTCAGCACTGCAGAGGCATGGATTCTATCCTCAGAGATATGGGAACTCTCTAGAGGATTTTTGACAAAAAAGAGACTTGATCTTATTTACTGTTTTCACATATTACTCTGCTGTGGAAGGAGCATGGCAAGAGTGGGGAAAGGGTGGTTAGAATGGAGATTACAGGGCAGCCAGCCCGATGGCCCTTCAGCCCAGGGCCTGATCCTGGAGACCCAGGATTGGGTCCCGAGTCAGGTTCCCTACGTGGAGCCTGCTTCTCCCTCTGCCTGTGTCTCTGCCCCTCTCTCTCTCTCTCTCTCTCTCTCTCTCTGTCATGAATAGATAAAATAAAATCTTTAAAAAAAAAAAAAAAAAAAGAATGGAGATTACAATTCTTTTGCAGTTATCCAGGAAGGAGATGATGGTGTTCTAGAACCAGGAGTAGTAGTGAATTATAGGAGACAAGTATATAGTTTGAAAGTTTATTTTGGAAACAGAACTACAGACTTGCTTTTGGTTGGTTATGGAAGAGGAAAAGCACAGTCAAGAATGACTCACAGGCTGGGGCACCTCGGATGCCTGCATGGCTCAGTCAGTTAAGCATCTGACTCTTCATTTCAGCTCAAGTCATTATCTCAGGGTCATGAGATTGATTCCCACATGGAGCTCCCTGCTGAGCAAGGAGTCTGCTTCTGCTTGAGGATTCTCCCTCTGCCTGTATCTTTGCTCACGTATCTTCTCTCTCTCTCTCTCGTAGATAAATCTTAAAAAAAAAAAAAAAAAAATGACTCCAAGGCTTTGGTATAAGTGATTGACTGCATAATGGAATTTGAATGGGAAGTGAGAGAGAAGTTGGTACACTGGGAACATAACTTGAGATGCTGATTAATGTCACCCAGAATCAGCTAGAGGTTCCCTAATTTCTGAGATCTAGACAGTACATCCTTCGACCCTCAGTTCTATAACATGAGGAGGACTAGAACTCAAGATTTCTTTTTTTTTCCACAAGGGCTTAGAATTTCACCATGATCCTGTGTTTCTGCCTCCTGTGTCTTTGTTCACTGTTAATGGGAATGTGAATTGATATGGCCACTACGGAAAACACTATGGAGGTTCCTCAAGAAATAAAATAGAACTACAGAGTTTGTTCTCTGTATTTATAGGTGTCATTCTGCCTTTTATTTGCTTATTCATTTGCTTTTTTAGATTCCATATAGAAGTACAGTTCTGTGTCCTTACCTCCTACCTCCATTCACCCCTGTCATCACTTCAACTTCTTTCTTCTTTTGTTTTTAAAATATATGTTTATTTCCTTGTTTGGTATATTTATTCATAACAAAATTAATAGCATTGTATGTAATACAACAAGGTTGGCATACTGATTTCAACAAAGCACAATTAATTGTAAGTGATGTCATACAATACCTCATTCTGGGGAAAAAACAAAGGTAATCAGGACAATACTATTATGCTTAATACTTTTTAGAAACAGTTGTGTAGTATTTGGAATTGTATAAACTTTTATGCTTGTCAAACCAATGGTACATTTTCTAAATGATTCAGGTTTTCACCAGAGTCCCTGTCACTGAAGTCACAATGTTCCTAGAACATATAATGTAGAAGAACATCTCTGATGTCATTCTAAACCTAATTATTTTCAAATGGGACTAGAAAGGTACCAAGTTCTTTATTTCATGCATTCCAGTGCCAGTGACGATCACGGTCTTCATATTACTGTGAACAATTTCTTCCCAATAAAAGCAGTGACTCATGACAGCTCCTGATAGGAAGCATGTCCTGTTATAATTTCTGCTTCATCTCCCCTGCTGCAGAATCAGCCACAGGCCCAGGAACCAGGACATCCCAGTTTCTCACAACAGACCTATGGTGTTCCTGTTGATAGTTACATCTCTCTTATAACTTCACAAAACAAATCTACTCATATCCACTCCACTCAGTGTCCTCTGGATCTTTAACTCACTTCAATGAGGATCTAAGGCATCAGTGCAATCATAACCAGATACATAACCTGTTTACAATGTCTACAAATTTTAAGTAAAAGTATATAAAAACTATCTTAAAGGGGATTAAAAATCATTAGATTACATTTTATTTTCACTAAAAAATATTTATTTAACACCTATAATAAATCAGAAACTCTATGTTGCTGAAGATAATGAACTACAAATGGACCCATGTGCTACATCAGACAGCTAAAGGGCTTCAGGGTCTTTGAATTTTCTTTTGTTCTGACTTTTAGTTTTTACATTGTTTAACTGAGGTATAATTAACAAATAATATCATATTAGTTTCAAGAGTACAATATAATAATTCAATATTTGTATACACAGTGAAATGATCACCACAAAACCATCTGTCACCTTACAAAGTTGTCAAAGAAAGTTCTTTTCTGACAATGAGAAAGAACGATTTTAAGATTTACTCTCTTGGAAATTTCAAATAGGTACTACAATATTATTAACTATAGACACCATGCTGTACATTACATACCCATGACTTACTTACTTTATTACAGCTGGAAATTTGTACCTCTTGATGCTCCTCCCCACCACCCATTTCACTTGCCCTCCAGCTCTTTTCCCCACTGGCAACCACCATTCTATTCTCTGTATCTATGAGTTTTGTGGGTTTTTTTTTTGTTATGTTTTGTTTTTTAATTCTTTTGAGTATAGTTGACACATTACATTAGTTTCAGGTGTACAATATAGTGATTCTACAGGTTTACACTTCATGATACATTCACAAGTATAGCTACCATCCGTCACCATACAACACTAACACAATTTATTTATTCCCTATGCTGTACCTTTTATTCCCATGATTTACTCATCCATAACTAGATGAGTTTGTTCTCTGTATTTATAGGTGTCATTCTGCCTTTTATTTGCTTATTCATTTGCTTTTTTAGATTCTATATATAAGTGAAATCACATAGTATTTTCTTTTTCTGACTGATTTCACTTGGCATGATACCCTCTAAGTCCATCCATGTTGTCGCAAATGGCACGGTCTCTTCCTTTTGTAAGGCTGAGTAATATTAATCAAGTAAGAGGCCAAAGTTTTGAGGATTTTTGAGCTTTTGATACAATATGGAAGTAATTTTTCAACTGGTAACAGTCAAGACATTATAGGTTAATACTGAAGAATATATATGTTGCTGACAGTGGCACTTGAGACTTTGGTATATTTTTCACTTTTCTGAGTGAAACTAAACTAAACTAAACTACTATTTCTCAGATGCAAGGAGTATCTTTTCCTTCCTCTTAAACCCTTTCTGATCAGGATTGAATCCCATGGATTCAATCCCATGGATTCTCAATAGTAAGTATTAATTAAAGAGAAAGAACCAATAGTGGCTACATTGGTAGTAAGAACACCATTAATATATTAACGTTATTTGGAACTCAATGAAATTTTATTGTTTTTGCAGACATTCTTTAATAATGTCCCTTTAAGCTAGGGCTGCAGGAACCAAACTTCTCTGACATAGAATTTGTGGAAATTGTACTTAATTGGGAGGAATAAACTATTACAATACTAACCAATTCGAGGGTACTTTTCAGTTCCCAATATTTTGCCTATAGTAAGTAAGAGTTGATTATACACGTGATTTGAATCTAATAAGTGAAGTTTTGTGAGTAAGCAAAGTTTTGAGTTTTATTATTGTAGAGACAATGGAATGACATTTAGTTAAAAAGAAAAGTACTCTACATTTTATGAACAGGGGAGATTCTGCTGAAGCACCAACAGATTGCTCTAAAGACAGTTCCACATTGCCATCAACTTCCTTTTTTGGAGAGAAGAAAGGAAGCCAATTTTAAGCCTCTGTCTCTTTAAAACAAACTATGAGGTAATGAACTATGTGGTACTTTTGATTATATGTTGAAACTGCTCTGAGTCCCTGAAATCCAAGAGAATTTTGTACTGTTTTTGATAGTGCCTTCACCTAATTACATTTCCGCTATATACAAAGCTATAGTAATTAACAGACTATTTTGATTACTATAGCTTTGTAATATAATTTGAAACCAGATAATGTGATGTTTCTAGCTTTGTTATTTCTCAAGATTGCTTTGGGGTCTTTCATGGTTCCATACAAATTTTAAGAATGTTTGTTCTATTTCTGTGAATAATGCCATAAGGATTTTTATAGAAATGGCACTGAATCTGTAGATTGCTTTGAACAGTATGGACACCTTAACAATATTAATTCTTCCAATCCATGAGTATGGACTATCTTTTCACTTATTTGTGTATTATTTAACTTCTTTCAGTAAAGTATAATGTATTTCACTAATGTATTAATGTAAAATATATCCATTTCTTCTAAGTTGTCCAATTTGCTGGCATATAATTATTCACAGTGGTCTTATAATCCTTTGTACTTCTGTGGTATCAGTTGTAATTTCTTCTCCCCCATTTTGTGTTTTATTTATTTGAGCCCTCCCTTTTTTTCTTGGTAGAGCTAGCTAAACATTTGTCAATTTAGTTTATCTTTTCAAAGAACCAGTTCTTAGTTTCATTGATCTTTTGATACTGTCTTTTAATTCCTATTTCATTTATTTCCACTCTGATCTTTGTTATTTCCTTCCTTCAACTAACTTTGGTTTTTCTTTTGTCCTTCTTTTTCTAGTCCCATGAAGTATAAAGTTATATTGCTTATTTGAGATTGTTCTTATTTCTTGAGACAGACCTATATTGCTATGAACTTCCCTCACAGAACTGCTTTTGCTTCATTCCATAGATTTTAGTAAGTTGTATTTCCATTTTCATGTGTCTTAAGGTATTTTTTTATTTCTTTGTTCATGCATTGGTTGTTCAGTAGCATGTTATTTAATCTCCACATATTTGTGATTGTTCCAATTTTCTTTTTATAACTGATTTCTAGTTTCATACTATTGTGAAAAGATGCTTGGTATGATTTCAGTCTTCTTAAGTGTAATGAGACTTGTTTTGTGGCCTAACATACAATCTATCCTGGAGAATGTTCCATGTGCACTTAAGAATGTGTATTCTGTTGTTTTTGGATGGAATGTTCTATATGCATTTATTAAGTATATCTGGTCTAATGTTCATTTAAGACTGAGATTTTCTTATTGATTTTCTGTGTAGATGATCTATCCACTAATATAATTGGCATATTAAAGTTACCAGGGTCTTTGTTTTATCATTCCAGCTGCAAGAGGAATCAAACATACTCACATTAGCCTGGGTCTCCAATAAGTCTTTTTTTAAAAAAAGATAAGGAAATGCCTAATAGAAGCATTATCAGTAACCCAGCATTTCAAGTTAAGTTCATATTAAATGAGAGAATATTTTTTAAAGTCCCTGTGCATTACTTCCTGCAATGTAGGTTCTGAAAGAATGTCAGTCAACCTGTCCCTTCATTTGTTTGGTGTACATTCAAAGCAAGTCTTAGTGGCCTTCTACACTGGGGTCCTACAAGTGAATTAAGCCCTAATGCCTAAAAGCATCCTTTGGATTGAATGAATTAATTACTTTCTCATGCATCCAGAAAGGAACTACCGAGGTATTACTTTTGGGAGACTTGAAAAGACAACCATTCAGCTCATGATCAGAAAGGCTTACTTCTCTCTCACAAACCTAAACTGGTTAAGAAAGACTGAAGAACAGTATCACTTTTCCCTTCTATTTTTAAAAGCAAGGTTAAATTGGGGGAAAGATCTAATTTGGTAAAGGCACAGACCCTAGAACAACAAAAAATAAACTAGAAGCCAGAGTGTCTATGGAGAACTAAGGACTCAAAAGAGAAAAGTTAGACTCACTAAAGGTGAGTGTCCTAAGGAAAACAGAACTATGCAGAGGCCAGAGCCAAAGAAACACCAGTTAGACTAAAATCAAATACAGTACAGCTGAAACCAAGACAAATGCATCCATTCAAGGAAAAGGACCAGAAAAGCCTAGAAAATATTATGCTTCTCTGTACTCCTCAGAGGGCCCCAAAACATCTAAGATAACTTGCTACATACTCACATATCCTACAGTGTTCTAATCACACAAACAGAATAAGGTGTGCCACAAAAAAAATCTCAAGGCTGAGAAGTCACCCAGATGAGAAAGGTTTATGTCAGAAGTTAATTTAAAATTCTATAAAGGGCTTGAAACCATTTTTTTCTAATTGCTCAGTATATCTTTCCCAGAAAGGAAATTACCTAACTCAAGGACACAGAAACTCATCATGGCCTTTTTTAAAGATGACAAAGACATGACAAAAGTTGTAGAGACATATTAACATTTCTTAAGTAAACATACAATTGTTTACCTCTATATAGTTCAAGTGTGTGGACTGCACAGGCAGTAATTCATAATATACATCTATCATTATCAGCAAAGTTTTATCACAAGTCAACTTTACGCAAGTGATGTAAAATTAGATTTATATTTAATGTACTATTGTAAATTGCACCAATTGCCAGTGTTAACACTGGCAGCATCTGATGCCAAAAAAGCTTTTAAATGCCTGAAAAGAGCATGCTTTCCAAAACTGTTAGGAAAAATAAATAAATAAAAGGAATTGGGAACAAAAAGATAAAAAGAACCTCCTTGTCACTTAATATTCTGTAGGAAGACCATAAAGCGTACTTGAAAATTAGCACACACACACACACACACACACACACACACACAAAAAAAAAAAAACACCCCAAACATGTTTGGACTCTCAATCAAGGGAAGAAAAAAGCATGCCGCCCTTACCTCCTCTCCTTTAAAATAATCAGTACAACCAGGAGGTATGGCTGAGATAAATCACTCTAGTTTTCAGGTACAGCAAGTGGCAACATTCAAGTACATTATCTCATTTACGGATGAATTTGCAATTCACTCTTAAAACCACCAACAACAAAAGTTGACCTTTTAGAGTCTTTACACAAGCAATTATTGAATCTCACAATTTCACAAAAATCATAATTGTAGTAATGCAACTAATGATCTCCTCTTACCACTCTCCATAAGTTTTAAATATTTTTAAATAATTTTTAAATTATTTTTAAAATAATTAAATAATTAGTTATTAATTAATAATAAATTAATTAATAATTAATTTTCTCAGTTTTAAATAATTATCTTGGAGGTGATTGCAAATAAAAATGTTATCTATGCCTTCCTTAATCTATAACTTGACATTTGATAAAAATGCTAAATTATTTCAGCATATTTCAAGGGCCCAGGACATGGAATTGTTCAAATGCCACTGCTAATAAAGATTTGGATAGCCACATAATTCCCTAACATAATCAGTAAGTTTACAAAACATGGAGGATCAACGCACTTTCTTCAATTAGAAATGAGAGAGAGTAGATGCAAGTTTTGAATACAACTGAGTTCAAAACCTGACTTCCCAATTTACTAATTTTATTATTTTAACTTTTCTATCATTTTCTTACCAAAGAAAGGAAAAAAATCATCTACGTAGCACTGCTATAGGGATTAAGAGAGATGATTTAAAAAGTGTTTTACACAGTTTGTGGCACATAAAGATGAACAAATGATAACTATAATTATTGTGGGGAAATAAAGGATGTTTAGAATGCTATAGTTTGAATATCTATAAACATGTCAGCTTTTATACACTACCCTTTCAAGAAATCTTGAAAGAAATCTTTAAGGTAGCTTACAATGATACTTAAAATACAAAGTCACTAAATCAAAGTATAAACACAAAAAAGAAAAAAGAAGATGAAGTTAATTTTTAAAAGACAAAATGGGGGCAGCCCAGGTGGCTCAGCGGTTTAGCATGGCCTTCAGCCCGGGGGCTGATCCTGGAGACCTGGGATCGAGTCCCAAGTCGGGCTCCCTGCATGGAGCCTGCTTCTCCCTCTGCCTGTGTCTCTGCCTCTCTCTCTCTCTCTCTCTCTCTCTGTGTCTCTCATGAATAAATCAATAAAATCTTTAAAAAATAAAAATAAAAAAAGACAAAATGTCAGAAAAGATGAACTTTATCAGTTATAGATAGTTCGATTCCTAAGATAGAGTGATTATTTAGGAAAATAAATCAATAACTGATTAACTTAGCTGACACCAAAGTAAGGCAGGAATTTTTTCTAAGTCTTTCAAAAGAGGGCAACAAATGGAATGAAAAATATCCTCAACAATATCCTTACAAAAGATAAATTTCACAGACTTTCTCAATATAGTCGCCCCACCAAATTGTAGTGACATATCTTTTTAAATAAAATCAGAAAGCCCATACTAAAAATAAAAAAATAAAAAAATAACCTTTTTGAATTTGAGAAAGTAATAATAGACTTTGTGCTGAGTTTGCTAAGAATTTCCCAAAGGCACTATTCCTGCATGAAGCAGAAATCTATAATAGACAGATGTCATCTCATCAAACAAGCCCACTGACCTTCTCTACTAGTCCATCTGGAAAGGGGTTTTCATACGAGAAAGCAGGTACTTTTCGCCTTTAAATAATTTGAATGAAAAAAATAAATAAATAAATAAACAAATAATTTGAATGAGGGGTGCCTGATGGCTCGGTTGGTTAATAAGGATCCAACCCTTGGTTTCAACTAAGATCATGACCTCAGGGTCATGACTTCAGAGTCCTGAGATCGCCCTGCATGGGCCTCTGTGTTGGCAAAGAGTCTGCTTGTCCCTCTCCCTCTACTCCTCCCTCTTCTCTCTCTCTCTCTCTATAAAATAAATAACTAAATGTTAAATAATTTGAATGAAAGAACATTTCTGTAAGAGAGGTGAGGATTATATTTGAAATCATAACTGTAAGAACTTGATACAATTTAAGCTTTATCATCTCCCCATGTTTGTTAAATTCTGTTTTCTCTTAGGCCATATCATCAAAGCTCTGAAAATGAAAGGAGCAAAAGCTGCATTCCATATCACTTACAGTCTGGAAAGGAGGGAAGGGAACAAGACGAAGAGAGGGAAAGAGACAGGAAGTCTTTTGGAGTAAACTCTGAAGTGGTCCTCAGGGTCAAGCAATTCTTGGCTAAAGTCATCCAGATGAAAAAAATAAAAATAAAGTAAATAAAATAAGGTAGATATATATCATAGAAAGAGAATAATAATAATAATTAATAATAATAATATCTGATCTTTATTAAGTGCTAACTGAGCACTTCAAGTATCTAATATCAAACTCATAACAATATTCTGAGGGAAGTACTATCATTATTCCCTTTTTGGCAATAACATACAAATCATTTCTTAGTGCTTCCACATGGTTGTAAATGGCAGAGACAGGATTCAAAGGCAGGCAGTTTAACTCCAAAGCTCTCTCACAAAGCCCCCACACCAGATAAAAACTCTATTCACACAACTGATCCAGTGTCTCACCATCTATTTGAACTTTAAGAGCTAACCTTTAGATGCCTGCCCAACCACTGGGGGAAATCATTGAGGTCACTGTCAATAATAAGTTACAATTATTCATATCTATTCATGAAATATGACATTTATAGGTAGACATTTATAGAGTTCTTAATCACTGGGCTAGCAACCCAAAAGTTCATTTTTTAAATTTAAGGGCACTTTAGATGCCATGTAAAATGTTAAGCAAAAACCTATCATCAACTTTGGAGCATACATATCCAACAATTCCTTTGCTATTAAAGGCTGCAAAATCCTCCTAGTCAAACAACAGGCTCAGAATGATCTGCACAGACTCTAAACCTGATTTGGCATGAGCAGTTTAGAACACACATGTCCTTATCATGACTTTTTGTTCTAAGAATGGGGATAGTATTTTAAAAAATTAATCAAGGGACAAAAGAAGATAACTACAACACTAGTTATTAAAGTCAATTGATGTCCTATTCAAAAATCAAGGGACAGGGTAAACAAGGTGATACGACATAAAATAAAATGAGATTGAAACTTTATCAATATATTCAGTAAACATACATTATTATTCATTAATAGATGCTTTAATCCTCATTTCTGTAAAATAATTTACATTGTTCTGTTACCATTCTTACTAACTTGTCTAACATTTATAATGAGATCAATTTTAAAAGTGTTTATTGTTGCTATTAAGAACTACAGATATAGACTACTGTTGATTTCTCATTAAGCAAATAACCATGTATGACATTCCTCTTTTGAAGGTACCAGGCATTTCATATGTAACAGGAAAAAAAAGAGGAATACAGAAAAAAATAAGGTCTCTAAGGAGTTTGCACATTTAGATGAAAAAAGCGAAACTTACAGTGAATTGCATTTCAACCAAATAGTGTATGCTTGAAGATATTTGGAATTAAAGGATATTAAAAAGGAAGAATAAAAAATGCTTTAAGATTTAGAATTAGATTATTTAGAGAAAAATAAAAGGTACAACTGAACTGCTGTAAAAATTTCTGGCAACATTAATGAGCTCTATTTCCACAAAAAAATTTAGGAAATGGGTAAGTTTTGTCTAAGCAAACAAGGACAATGTTGATGATCAGGATAATTAAATTTTGGTGAGAAAACTTAATACTTTTTTATATCTAAAATTATGAAAAATTAATCAGTCAAACAAGTAAACACTGCCTGCCTTATTGACAAAACCAATTGGAAACAGTGTTTATGGAAGGAAGAGGAAACTGAATAGAACCTCAAGACTGGGGATTCTGAGGATAAGAGAATTAAAAACATAAAATAGGCAAAGCAGAGGGGAAAAAATTAAGTAGACAATTTTAATAAGAGACAGACCATGCTGTTCCTAATATGTTTGTAAGCCTTAAATAAAACTTCTAATATACAAGAATTTACAAAAACATCTCTCAATTCTTCCAATTGGTACATTAGTACATTTGTCTAATAGGTACACTAGTCTAATAATTCAGAAGACATTTCCATTATGTTGAATTTACTATTAAAACTATTTTGTGACATGTGGACACATACCAAACCTTCAAGGATCCTCAACAAGAAGCCAACCTCAGAATAAACCAATAACTGTCTTATTAATCCATCAAGTAAACAATCCTCAAGCAGATAGCCCAGAGCTGATTTTTCCATCATGCTGAGCTTTAACTTGGAAAATAGCCACTTGAAATAAAATTCTAAATTTCATGCCAACAATGTAAAGGTAACAGGAGCTTGATTTCTGGATTCCCCATCATTATTTTAACACTATGAACCAACAAGTCTTTAGTAAGGAAATTTTTAAAAATGATTTATTTATCTTAAAGAGAGAGAATGCATGCGAATGGGGGGAAGGACAGAGGGATAGAGACAGGGAGAGAATCTCAAGCAGACTCCCTGCTAAGCACAGACCACCCCACCCTCCCCAATGCAGGGCTTGATCTCATAACCCTGAGATCATGACCTGAGCCAAAATCAAGAGTTGGAAACTTAACTAACTGAGCCACCAGGCACCCTAGGAAGGACATTTTTTTTTTTTATTGGAAGTTAATAATGTGTTCATTATACTCATCATATGGTTAGCAGAAAAGAGAGAACTGGCCTGGGGTTAGAATAAAGAATTATAAACAATCTCCTAAACTCTAGGCTTTCATGTCTCCTGACTTAATAGAGATGTAGAGAGAACATACCAAAATAGTGGATATCAGTATCTCTCACAAAGTTATTCATTTTTTTTAAAGATTTTATTTATTTATTCATGAGAGACACACAGAAAGAGAGAGGCAGAGACACAGCAGAGGAAGAAGCAGGCTCCATGCAGGGAGCCCAATGCAGGCCTCGATCCTAGGACTTCAGGATCACGCACTGGGCCGAAGGCAGGTGCTAAACCGCTGAGCCACCCAGGGATCCCCTCACAAAGTTATTCAAATTCAAGGAACTACTATTATAAGCCTAATATTTGTATCCTAAGAACTCCTAAATAGCATAATAATAATAGAGCATATCAAAAAGATAATTGATGCCACTTTTATAGGTCAAAAAACTAGATCACAGCAACAAACCATGCCATTAGCTCAGTTGATTCACATTAAGCAAGTGTGGAGGACCTATTATGTGCTGGGCACAGTGCTAAGCTCTGGGGATAGAAAAATTAATAGGAAAGGCTCCTGCCATCTGGAATTTATAATTGCTCCACGGACTACAAATACACATTATCTTATAAAAAACGAAAATGATAACGCTGTCTGAGCTGAACAGTTACTTTATTTGGCTTCACATGTACAAACAGCAGTTATTGAAGAAGACACAAAATAAAATAAAAATGGAAAACTGATGCTGCCATCTGAAAATCCATTAAAAAACACACACAGAAATCCCACTGCCATTAATATGTGAGCTTGACTAAAACAAAAAACAAACAACTGCCCCTACCCTTAAAAAACTCCAGTGAAATCTTACATGAAAGTAAGACAATTATCTTATTTCCTCAATTGATATGTGCACGTGAAGCCTGAGAGTTAACTCTCATTTCCCAGTGAGATTTTCTCAAATATTTGGATGCAACAGAACCACTCCAGCTCAAAGTGGCTTGGATTTGAATAGCAGGTCTCAAAAAAGGTGAACTTGACCTTACCTGGGATTTATCTAACTCAAATATTTTAAGTGCCATTTATTATTTTTATGAAAAAGAAAAAGAACTTAAAACTATCTTGGGGTTTGGGAACTCACAATCTGAGGAAGCAATTCTGGATTCCAGAGTTTATTTAAAAGGAAAAATAAGAGTATCTTGGCATTAAAATTGCTGAAACTCAGGAAGGAAAAAATCTCATCATGTTAAAAAGAAGTTAATAAGCAGTATTATCCCAAGTTTGCAGCAAAATCTTTCCTCCACTTCTGGTAAGAAGAATGCAAGCAAGCATTTGTAGCTAAAAAGGGTAGTTTATGTCTGTGATTTTTTTTCCTAACTAAATTGAAACTGACCGATGAGATTTTGAAAGGACCCCATTATTCAACAGTAACCTATAATCATAGACATTCTCTTCAATCATTGAAATAGCTTAAATAATTAGAAATAATGACTAATACCATTTGAATCTCTGCCAACCTAAAAGACAAAATTTTGGAATGAGAAAAGAAAATTAGAATGCCTATTTCCAAAAGAAAGATAAGAAATATTCTGACTGAAAAAACAAACTAAATTTAGATTGGAATTATATTTCTCTTTTTGTCACAATACCACAACCATTTGGTTTAACTAGTGTGTGCTGGGGAAGAGGGAGTGTGGAGAAAAGGATGGAAGGATCAAAACCTCTTGCTTAGTAATAGTCGCTTCTTATGTCCTTTCATTCTCTCCAAGAAGTATCCTTGGGAACATTGCATTGACAGTCCATGGCTGACTGACCAGGCAGGCACAGGCACATTTTCCTATCCTGGAAATCTGTGCCTCTAAGAGAACTAATAACATGATCCCATTCCACTTACACTTCAATTGAACTTACAAATGAAATTTGCAGACTAGGATGATCAATTGTATTTCTTGGCTTGATTCAACTTCAGAGCTTCACCTCCAAAATGCTGACTATGTAAACTTGCTGAAACTAATCTGAGTCTTTCTTTAAGCAAGTTCTGTCCTGATCAAGTTGTCATTTTTTTGTTTTGTTTTCATTAAAATGAACATGAGCTCAAATACTGGGTGGAGTTAGTTCCTATGATTATTACAAACTACTTATCCAAAAGAGTGAAACCATGAAAGAATTAGATCCTGATGACTCTGTCCTATTTAATAGTTATAACAGCTAGGGACAACAACAAAAACAAATATTATATGCCTATCCTGTGCCATGCACTGTGCTAGATATTACAGATATAAGCCAAATAAAACATATCTCTTCTGGGGCACGTGGGTGGCACAGTCAGCTAAATATCTGACACTTGGTTTCAGTTCATGTCATGATCTTACAGTCGTGAGATTAAGCCCTGCACTGGGCTCTGAGTTCAGCATGGAGTCTGCTTAAGACTCTTTCTTCCTCTCTCTCTGCCCCTCCCTACTGATCTCTCTCCATGTCTCTCTCTCTAAGATAAATAAATAAATCTTTTAAAAGCATAACTGCTCCCCACGGGGCACATAATCTATACAATGAACTAATATGCCAAGCACTATTCTATATTTTGAGGATATAGAAGTGAATGTTAATACGCCTTTTGAAGTGTACATTCCAGGGGCATAGATTGTCAATTTTTAGAAAATCACATGGTTATTTTAGATGATGAGAAAGAAATTTCTATGAAATAAAATTTTAAAATAAACTGGCACTTTCAGGGAAGACGGCAGAATAGAAATGCCCTCAGCTCACCTCATCCCAAGGATACAACCAGATAACACCCACATCAATGTAAATAAACCAGGAATTGACCCAAAGCCTGGCAGAATAGACTCTCCACAGCTCAATGTAGAGAAGAGACCTCAGGAAAGAAGAAAGGAAGGGCACAGACATAGTTGGGAGCTAAACAAAACAAAACAAAACAAAAACCCCTGTAGAATGGTCCACAGGAGGAAGGAAAACTGAGACATGAAAAGAGAAGGGAACCTTCAACACAATTTGGCTTTGAAACCAGAGAGCCCCAACAATTAGTGGGGCTTAACACCTGGAACTTCACTCTAGGACAGCCAGAGGGTGATAGGAAACGGAGTTTCTACCCTTATAGAGGCAGCACGACAAACAGCCCCATGGAAATACAGCATAAAAGCAACAGTTTGGAAAATGCCTCGGATATACGGAAGGAGATTCATTACTGATATCAGAGTGTGTGCTAGAGGGATAGGGATCTTTGGGAAATTTCTCCAAGAATAAAAGAGCTTTGAGGCTCCATTTCCCTTCCTCATTCTCCAGCCTAGACACACATCCCTGCAAGAACCATACAGCACAATACTTGATACCTAACTTGCTAACAGCATGCCTCACCCCTGCATTCTTCTGTAGACACAATACCCCCTCCAATATACCCTTGGTAGGAGCCCATCCAAAGTGGTGCTACAAGTCTGGCAATGTGCAAGCAGTCCCAACAGGGACTTCTGCCCAGGGAGAGGGGAAGATAACCATACACACCAGTCCCACTGTAGTCCCAGCAATGAACTGAGTACAGATATCAGGTCTGACTACAGACCCTGTCCATCAGTGAAAGCTTCTCAGGGGATAATATAGGGAAAATGCCCTACAGTTCAGTGATGCCACATCTCTGGCAAATGTTTGGTCTGAATCAAGACCAAGGCAGTCCCAGACTGTCCCACTAACAACATAAGAACCAAACCCTACCCACAACAGGCAAGGAGGGCCATTTCAAACAACAGAACTAAAAGCAAAAGCAGCTCAGTGACAACAGTAGGGCACATGCAACATGCACAGGAGACACCCCTGAAGCAGAAGGTTCCAGTGAACAGCAAGCAATGCACTGTAGGGCACCACAGGATCTATTCTTCAAAAGGCCACTACTTTCAAGAAGAAGAGACATAGCTGAGTTTCTTAATACATAGAAATGGAAACAGAGAGTTAGACAAAATGAGGGGATAGAAGAATATGTTCCAAATGAAAGACTAGGACAAGAGATTTAAACAAAACAGAGATAAGTAATGCGTGTGGTAGACAACCTTAAGTATTGGTCATAAAGATACTCATGGACTTCAGGAAAGAGTGGAGGACATCAGTAAGACTCTTAACAAAGAGATAAAAACCATAAAAAAGAACTATCAGAGATGAAAAGTCGATAACTAAAGTTAAAAATATATTAAATACACTAAAGAGAATAAATGGTACAGCAGAGGAAGTAGAACAGATCAGCAACCTGAAGGACAGTCATGGAAAGCAATCAAGTTGAACAGGAGAAGGATTTCTTGAGTAGAAAGGAAAGACCAAAAATAAGAGTATGAAAAGTAGGAAGCACAAAAGCAGTAAATTAACTATCTCTATAAAAATCAGTCAAGGGAGAGGTGCCTGAGTGGCTCAGTTAGCTAAGCATTCAACTCTTGATTTTGTCTTAGCTCATGACCTCAGGGTTGTGAAATTGAGTCCCACATCAGGCTCTGCGTGGGTCATGGAGTTTACTTAAGATTCTCTCTCCCCCATTCCCCTGTCCCTCCCCTCACATTGTCTTGCCCTCTCTGGGAAAAAAAAAAAAAAAAACAGTCAAGGGATTGAAAAAATAAAAAGGAATAATGTCTAGGTGGTTCAATCAGTTAAGCATCTAACTCTTGGTTTCAGTTTAGGTCATGATCTCAGGGTACTGGGATCAAGACCTGCATCAGGCTCCCTGCTCAGCAGGGAATCTGCTTGACTCCCTCTCCCTCTGCCCCTCCCCCTGCTCACATATGCACTCTTTCTCTAAAATAATGAAATAAATCTTTTAAAAAAAGAAATAGAAGGATGTAAAGTAAGACAACATATATGTAAAACATGGGAGGAGGTAAAAATTGGTTCAAACTTAAGCAACCATCAACTTAATATGGATTGCAATATGAATAAGACATTAAATACAAACCTAATGGTAACCACAAATCATAAACCAGTAACAGATGTGCAAAAAATAAATGGCAAGAAATCCACGTATATCACTAAAGAAAGCCAGGAAACTGGTAAAGAAGAGAACAAGAGAAAAAGAAACAAAGAATAAATACAGAAAACCATAAAACAAGTAACATAATGGCAATAAGTACATACCTATCAATAATTACTTGGAAAGTAAATGGAGTAAACATGACAATCAAAAGATATAGGGTGATGGAATGAGTAAAAAAGCAAGACTCATCTATATGCTGCCTAGAAGGGACTTACTTCAGACTTAAAGACATGTGTAGACTGAAAGTGAAAAATTGGAAAAGCATTTATCATGGAAATGGAAGTAAAAAGAAAGCTAGGGTAGCAAGGCTTATATTAGACAAACTAGACTTTAGAACAAAGACTATAACAAGAGGCAAAGAGGGATATTATATGATTATAAAGAAACAATCTAATAAGAAGATATGACAATTATAAATATTTATATATCCAACATGGGAGCACCCAAATACATAAAGCAGCTAATAACAAACATATGGGAAGTAGTTGATAGAAATACAATAATATTGTATGTAGGGGACTTTGACACCCACTTACATCAAGGAATAGAGCATCCAAACAGAAAATCAACAAGGAAACAGTGGTTTTGAATGACACATTGGACCAGATGAATTGAACAGGTATATTCAGACCATTCCATCCTGAAAGAGAAGAATATACATTCTTTTAAAATGTACATGGAACATTCTCTAGAATAGATCACATGTTAGGCCACAAACAAGTCTCAACAAATTCAGAAAGATTAAAGTGATACTATGCATCTTTTCTGACCACAATATTATGAAACTATTATGAAACCACAAGAAAAAATCTGGAAAGAACACAAATACATAGAGGCTAAATAACATGCAGTATACTATACAATGAAAAGATCAACAAAGAAATCAAAGTGAAAATAAAAAAAAAAATACCTGGAGACAAATGAAAATGAAAACACATGATCCAAAATCTTTGGAGTGCAGCAAAAGCCATTCTAAAAGGGAAGTTTGGGATCCCTGGGTGGCGCAGCGGTTTGGCGCCTGCCTTTGGCCCAGGGCGCGATCCTGGAGACCCGGGATCGAATCCCACGTCGGGCTCCCGGTGCATGGAGCCTGCTTCTCTCTCTGCCTGGGTCTCTGCCTCTCTCTCTCTCTCTGTGTGACTATCATAAATAAATAAAAATTAAAAAAAAATAAAATAAAAGGGAAGTTTATAGCAATACAATTCCACCTCAAGAAACAAGAACAATCTCAAATAAACAATGTAACCCTACACATTAAGGAGCTAGAAAAAGAAGAACAAGCAAAACCCAAAGCCAATAGAAGGAAAGAAATAGTAAAGATTAGAGCAGAAATAAACAAAATCGAAACTAAAAAACAAAACAAAACAATAGAACAAATTGAGGAAAACAGGAGCTCATTCTTTGAAAAAAACCAACAAAATTGATAAACCTTGATAGCCAGAATCATAAAAGAAAAATTTTAATTAGAAAAAGACTCAAGTAAAATAAAAAAATTAAAGAGGAGAAGAACCAACACTACAGAAATACAAAAGATTATAAGAGATTATGAAAAATTATATACCAGCAAATTGGACAATGTAGAATAAATGGGTAAATTCCTAGAAATATATAATCTACTAAAACTGAAACAGAAAAAAATAGAAAATTTGAACATACCAATTGCTGACAATAAAATCAACTCAGTAATCAAAAAGCTCCCAATGAACAAAAATCTAGGACCAGAGGGTTTTACAGTTGAATTCTACCAAACATTTAAAGAAGAGTTAATACCTAATTCTTCTCAAACTATTCCAAAAATACAAAAGAGGATGGAGAGCTTCCAAATTCATTCTAGGAGGCCAGCATTACCCTTATACTAAAACCAAATAAAGGTACTACAAAAAAAACAAAACAAAACAAAACAAAACAAACAAACAAAAAAAAAAACGCAGAACTGCAGGCCAATATCTCTGATGAACATAGCAAACGTAATCCAACAATACATTTAAAAAATCATGTACCATGATTACATGGGATGTATTCCTGGGATGCAAGGGTGGTTTAATACTCACAAATTAATCAATGTGATATATCATATCAATAAGAGAAAAGATAAAAACCATATGATCATTTCAACAGATGAAGAAAAAGCATTTGACAAAGTACTACACCTACTCATGATAAAAACCCTCAACAAAGTAGAGTCATAGGAAACATACTTAAATGTAATAAAGGTCTTATATGAAAAACCAACAGCAAACATCATATTCAATGGGGAAAAACTGAGAGCTTTTCTCCTAAAGTCAGTAACAAGACAAAGGTGTCCACTCTCACCACTTTTACTCAACACTGTACTGGAAGTCCTAGCCATAGCAATCAGACAACATAAAGAAATAAAAGCATCCAGATTGGTAAGAAAGAACTAAAACTTTCAGTATTTTCAGATGACATGATATAATATATAGAAAACCCTAAACACTCCACCAAAAAACTACTAGAACTAACAAATGGATTCAGTAAGGTCACAAGATACAAAATCAATATTTAGAAATCCATTGCATTTCTATATGCTAATAATGAAGTAGCAGAAAGAGAAATTAAGAAAACAGTCCCAATTACAATTATATCAAAAATAATAAAACATCTAGCAGTAAACTTAACCAAGGAGGTGAAATACTTGTACTCTGAAAACTATAAAACAATGATGAAAGAAAAATTCAAGATGACACAAATAAATGGAAAGATATACTATGCTCATGGATTTGGAGAATCAATATTACTAAGATGTCCATACTATTTAAAGCCATCTACAGATTTAATACAACCCCTATTAAAATACCAAAAACATTTTTAGCAGAACTAAAATAAATAATCCTAAAATTTGTATGGAACCACCAAAAAAACTCAAGTAGACAAAGCAATCTTGAGAAAGAAGAACAAAACTGGAGACATCATAATTCCAGATGTCAAGGTATACTACAAAACCATAGCAATCAAAACAGTATGGTACTGGCAAAAAAATAGACACCTAGATCAACAGAACAGTAGAGAGCACTCAGAAATAAACTCATGATTATATGGTCAATTAATCTTTGACAAAGAAAGCAAAGATATGCAATGGGAAAAAGTCTCTTCAACATATGGTGTTAGGAAAACTTGACAGCTATGTGCAAAAAAATAAAAATGAAACATTTCCTTACATATACACAAAAATCAACTTAAAATGGACTAAGGACCTGAATGTGAGACCTGAAACCATAAAAATCCTAGAAGAGAGCATAGACAGTAATTTCTCAACATCAGCTATAGCAACATGTTTCCTAGATATGTCTCCTAAAGGGAAACAAAAGCCAAAATAAACTATTGGGTCTACACCAGTATAGAAAGCTTGTGCACAGTGAAGGAAATTATCAACAAAATGGCAAGGTAAATTTGCAAATGATAGAGCTTATAAGAGTTAATATCCAAAATATGTAAGGAACTTAATACCAAGAAAAACCCAAATAATCCTATTAAAAATAGGCAAAATACCTGAATAGACATTTTCCATAGAAGACACACAGAAGGCCAACAGACATAGGAAAAGATGCTCAACATCACTTATCAGGGAAATGCAAATCAAAACCATAATGAGATATCACCATATACCTGTCACAGTGGCTATAACCAAAAAGACAAGAAATAACAAGTGTTGCCAAGGATGTAGAGAAAAAGGTACCCTTATGTACTGTTAGTGGGAACGCTACACTGCTAGTGTAGCCACTATGGAAAACAATATGAAGTTTCCTCAAAAACTGAAAAACAGAATTATCATACGATCCAGTAATTTTACTAATGACTATTTACCCAAAGGGGCGGGGGGAATAAGAGAGAGAGAAAGAGAAGAGCAAGTGACTGAATTATGCCTGACATTAAAGGACTAGCAATGAAGCCAGTGTAGCAAGGAGGAAAAGAGTAGTAGGAGAGGACATCACAAAGGCAATAGGGGGCCAGAGCAAGGTGAACCTTCCTAAACATGATGAAGATTTTGGCTTTAACTCAGAGTGAACTGGGAAGCCACTCGAAGGTTTTGAGCAGAGAAGTGATTGATTTATAAATGTTTTAGCAAATATATATATATATATATATATATATATTTATATATACCTATTTTGATTGGCAAGAAGGCTGCTTTGATATTCCAGGCAAGAGATGGAGGAGAATGGACCAAGGTAGTAACAGGGAAAGTGGCAAGACAAGGTCAGGGCTTATATGTGTATCAGTTAGAGCCCTCTGATTATGTGCAAGAAGGAAGCAGTCTATCAAAAAGAATGAAAGAAAAGAAAATGAAACAGAATATTGGGGATTCTCATGAAATCAAGAAGGAGCCTGGAGAAATCAAACTTGGAAACAGGATAGGAACAAGGCACGGAACCACCTGACCATCAGAGAAATACCCCTGGAATGCCTGAGCTTTTAATTGTTGCTTTTGACTTTGTACCACTCCAATCAAGATTCAAATAACCAAGAAAGTTCAGCTTTCCAAGCTTAAGTTACATGCTCATACCCAGCAGTAAGAGTAAGAACCAAGGGCTTCTCTAACAGGAATCCAAGGTGGCTTGATTTACCACCACTGCCCTTCAGACACCTACGACTGCAATAGATGGGACAGACATAATACCACAGAAGGAAATCAGGATGCTATTGGGAAGAAAGGATGAATATATTTACAAAACAATTTATATCTAGTGGGAAAAGGCAGAATTATGAACAAAATCTATCTTAGAACAAATGTGGGTCTCAGAAATTCACCCATAGTTTTCACTAAAGAGGTATTGGTATGTGGTTGTTATTTTACCTCTCTCTAGATATAAATATAATTCTGGTAGTCACTAGACTACAGTGGAGATTAGTTTGTTTTGCTGTCAAGTGGTCACACTAACAAAATTTTTGCTTAAAAGGCCCTATAGATCATATAAACCATTTTGAAAAAATATTTACTTTTCTTTTTAAGCCTACATAATTCATAACACATATACCTCTTCCCCTCAGAAGAATCCAAGAAAGCATATTTGAATTAGAATATTTAAATTTGAGTTATTCTGATAATCTTGTAAAGTGTTGACTATAAACAGCTGAATAAAGATCCAAATACATCCTCTTAAATCACTCTTTTCACTCTTTATAGCTCCTGTCCTTTGAACAGGAAATAGACATGAGAAAGTATGATAAAGAGTCATTCATTCTCTTATCATGCTTTCCCATGTCTATTTCCTGTTCAAAGGATAGGAACTTTCAAGAGAGAGTGAAAAGAATGATTTAAGAGGATATATTTGGAGCATGTAAACCCTGCAGATCATATTTCCAGGGAACAACCTGGTACTATTAGCCTTTAGATGTACCAAAGGGGCAGCTGATGCTCCAATCTAATCAATTTTGTCAAATCTGGAAGCAAGATTCAGAGACACCAGATCTCCCAATTTTTCAAAAACAGCTGGGATTCCAGATTTTTATGTGAAACCTCTAAATTTTAGGTGCTGAAATTCTGGGGGGTGGGTTTGTTTATTTGCCTGTTTGGTTTTTAACACTAGGCTGGAAACTTTTGTTGTCTTTTGTTTCACTTTTCGAACACTAAAAATGACCTCTGTTCTCCATTCCAGACACCTTAAAGGTATGACTAGACCTCAACAGAGGCAACCAGATGGCTTGACTTTTATTTACTGTTTCCAATAACAACAACACAACACTTCCCTTCCCTTCATGGAAATCAGATGACGTCTATGGCAAAGACATGTGATTCCCTGAGAATTCCCTTCATACTTCAAATGCAACCAAAATGATCAGTGATTTTAGAACAATTTCAAAATGGGCTTTTCCAGTGAAGATATGGACATGTTCTAGCTTGCTGCTTCCTGTGCAATGTCAAAATCACAAAAGGAGAGTTCTGGAACTGCTTAGGGGGAGACAGCCTTGGTGAGTATTGTAGCTGCTGAAAGATGAAGAAACTCATCTAAAAGAAGAACTCAAGGAACAAAGCAATTGAATCCAAGCAAAAACTATGCTAAAACAGTACAACAGGGGGAAAAGAAAAAGCCACAATAGAAAGGAGGCCCTTCCAATTCCTCCATCCCAACTGTCTTCTTCAGCTCATTTCCCTAGTTTTGAGATGCATAGATTGACTTTTTTTTTTAAGATTTTTTAAAATTTATTTATTCATAAGAGAGAGAGACAGAGACAGAGACACAGGCAGAGGGAGAAGCAGGCTCCATGCAGGGAGCCTGACATGGGACTCGATCCTGGGTCTCCAGGATCATGTCCTGGGCTGAAGGTGGTGCTAAACTGCTGAGCCACCCAGGCTGCCCCATAGATTGACTTTTTTAAGTCAACTGAGCACTATGTAAACACCAGGCCGCACACAAGACACAATGAGGGGAAAAACCCATCCCAAACGTATGAATTTTCAAAAGAGATGACTTGAGAAAAAAAATTTATGAAACATGCTCAGAGAGAATTGGTTAGTCAATGGAGATCTATGTAAATATTTTTAAAGGTATTTATAAGTGACCTAATCCAGACAACTAGGCTTCCTTTTACATTTTTTTTCCCTTAGAACAGTGGAAGCTTTATTCACAGGCTCCACGTGAAAGAAACATCTTTTTTCAACCATGGTTAAGGATCTGTAGAATCATTTCCTTTCTACAACGCAAATTTGGCACATGACTTACCCACTTACTTCAGGTGAGTGGCAAATCACAATCATGATAGGGAACAATAAGGCACTGCCCTGAAAAAGTGATTTTCATCCTCTCAAACATTCACAAACATTAACGAATTAATTAGTAGGTGAAGTCAGCCTTTTTTTAAAAAACAAATGAAAAACCTGAAGATATTTAAAAGCTTTCCCCACAAAGAGATTCAGTGTCTGACTGTGAATTTGAATTTGGACCTTCCTAACATTAGCAGTTCAGAGATTCAACTCATGTAAACATTTGAAAGGTCAGCTGTTCATCAAATACTTTTCCAACTACAGCAAACGTATCCTTATTAAGTTTCTTTTGCAAAAGTTCCAAGGTGCTGAACACTCATCCATTGCCACCAATAATTAACAATCCAAAACAACCTAAATACAGAGAATTTTTTGTTGGCATTTTGAAACTTCAGACTATCTTAGGAACAGGGCATGTGGGAGTGGTTATGGGCAAAAGGCCGGCTAGGAAAAAAGACATCAGGCTGAAAATTTTTCCCAAGATTAGACCTTCCCTGTTTCAAACAGGTTTGTAGCAATGAGCAAAGTGTTTGTTCTCTCCAAGTAAGAACTCTATGCTTCCTGAAAATGGGCAGAAAATTAAAAACCAAGAAAAATAATATCATTTGGCCTAACATTTAGAAGATTCAACAAAATTTGGAGTCATTAGCAATCATTACAGTCATACCTTATTCTAGTTAACTTTGATTTGAACATATCCATCTGCCCAACGTTTAAAGAGTTAAAAAAAATTACTCAAACTCTATATCTACCATGAAATAGTTCCCTCTCATTTCTACATACCCCATAAAAAAATCACAAGTCTAATTTAAACAATACTATTTATTGTGGAACTTAAGAATCGAACAGCTAAAAAAAAAAAAAAAAAAAGAATCGAACAGCTACCAGCTTTAAAGGTTTCCCTGAGTCTCACACCCACACACTCCTTTATACTAGTTTTTACATGGCCATGTATAACCTGACAAGGTTACATGATGAGCTATGTGGCACATCAGCAAGACTAGAGAACTTCAACAAAAACAGGATTCTAACTCAAAATTTACAAAAAAAAAAAAAAAAAAACCTCAAAATTTACTTGAAATTAAGGTAGACCTAAATGTAAAAAACCATTAAACTTCTAGAAGAATATCTCTGTGACAGTGTTAGGCAAAGACTTCTTAAGCAAGAAACAAAAAGCACAAAAAAAGAAAAAAATAGATAAAATAAACTTAATCAATATTTTAAATGTTTGTTCTTCAAAAGACAAAATTAGGAAAATGAAAATGCAAGGCACTGTGACAAAATATTTACAACCACCTTAGACAAAAAGTTTATATGCAGAACTTGTTTTTAGAAAACATGCATACAACTCAATAAGAAAAAGACAACTCAATTTTTAAATGAACAAGATTTATATAGACAATGACTAAAGAAGACATGCAAATGGCTAATAGGCTCATGAAAGATAGTCAATACCATTAGTCATCAAGAAAATGCAAATTAAAATCTCAATGAGCTACTACTAAGCATTCACTAAAATAGCTAAAGTTAAAAGACTGACAAAAATCAAGTGTCATCAAAAATCGAATCTATCACAACTCTAGTATAATGTAACAGTATCTTATAAAGTTAAACACAGATTTACCATATGGCCCAGCAAACTCATTCCTAGGTATTTACCCAAGAGAAATGAAAGCATATTTTCATACAAAGACTTTCACAGCAGTATTATTCATTAAAAACCAAACAAACAAAAAAATGAGCATAATACACATGCCCATCAACTAGTAAATGGATAGACAATCATGGTATTTTTATAATATGTAATACTACTTATCAATAAGAAAAACTACTTATTAAAAACAACACACACTCCACAAAAATAAAAAACTTTTGTACATCAAAAAAACCTGTCAAGACAACCTACTGAATGGCAGAAGATATTTGTAAATGATATATTTACTAAGGGGTTAATATCCAAAATATGTAAGGAACTTACATATCATAACACCAAAAAAACAAATAATCCTATTAAAAAATGGACAGAAGGCCTCAATAGACATTTTCCCATAGAAGACATACGGATGGCCAACAGACATAGGAAAAGATGCTCAACATCACTTATCATCAGGGAAATGCAAATCAAAACCACAATGAGATATCACCTGTCAGAATGGCTAGACTAAAAAAGACAAGAATTGTCAAGGAGGTGGAGAAAAGGAACCCTCATGCACTGTTGGTGGGAATGCAAATTGGTATAGCCATTATGGAAAATAGCATGGAGTTTCTTCAAAAAATTAAAAATAGAATTACTGTATGATCCAGTAATTCCACTACTGGATATCTACCCAAAATACCCAAAAACACTAATTTGAAAAGATATATGAAACATATCCCTATGTTTACTGCAACATTATTTATAATAGGGAAGCTGTGAAAGAAACCCAAATGTCCATCCATAAATGAATGGATAAGGAAGACGTGGTATGAATACATATATACAATGGAATAGTATTCACCATAAAAATGAATGCCATCTTGTCATTTGCAGCAACATGGATGGACCTAGAAGGTATAATGCTAAATGAAGTAAGTCAGTAGGAAAAAGGCAAATACCATATGATTTCACTTCTATGTGGAATTTAAGAAACAAAGCAAACAAACACACAAAGAAAAAAGAGACCAAAAAACAGACTTTTAAAATACATAGAACTGGTAGCTGCCAGAGGGAAGATGGATGGAAGGATGGGTAAAATTGATAAAGGGAATTAAAAGTACAATTATCAAGATGAGCAATGAGTAATGTATAGATTTTTTAATCATTACATTAAACACCTAAGACTAATATAGCACAATGTTAATTATACTTCATTTTAAAAAATTAAATAAAAATAAAACAACAACACAGATAAATCTCAAAACCTTTATCCTAAGCAAAACAATCCAGACACAAAAGATTACCATATTGTATAATTCCACTTATATGATACTCTGGAAGAGATAAAACTGTAGTGACAAAAAGCAGATCGATAGTTGCCTGAAACCAGGGGTCAGAGTTGAGGATTAACTGCAAGGGGCACATGGGTACTTTCTAAAGTGATGGAATTTTTCTATTTCTTGTGCTGGAGGTTATACACCTATACATAATTACCAAAATTCTCAAACTGCACACTAGATAAGCAAGTTTATTATATATATATATATATATATATATATATATATATATATATATATAAATTATACCTCAATAAAGCTAAAAAAAGGAACATCAATGTCAGGAAGTCTTTATTCCTGCTCTTCTACAAAATCTTGCTCTTTGAAATAAGCTAAACACTTGTCATCACAATTTCACAACAGATTTGAGGTTTCCTTTCAGAAGGAACACACTAAGCATTTTATATCTGTGATTTGTTTTGGTATTATTTCAATTTAATAAGATATATCAGGAAACTGAACAATAACTTAACTTGCTCCTTTGTCATCTTCAGAATCCCATTTTCTGAAGAGGAAAGGCTCTACCTGAAATCGATGTGTTCACAATGTAATACAATTCAATGAGCATTCACTGAGGATCTGCTAAGGTTTGAATTCTGGAGCAAGATTGCCTGGGTTCAAATTACAGGTCTGTTACTTAGTAGTGTGCCCTTGGACAAGTTCCTTAACCTCAATGTGTTCTAGTTATCCATCTAGAAAATGGAGATACTGCCAATTCCTACCTACTGGGGTTGTTTTGAGGATTAAATGAGTAAATACATTAAAAGTGCTTAGAATAGTGGCCAAACACATAAACACCTTGCTTTAACTACAATTATATGTAAGGCGCTAAAACCACAGAGAGGGGGAAGACAGGGTTTTTTGTTGTTGTTGTTATTTGTTTTGATGGGTTTATAGTTCACTTGAGAGAGAACAGATTAAAAATACATGTCAAAAAGGGACACAAAGAGAAATGTTTAAGTACATATGAGAGTGCAGGTGGGTGAACAATTCATGGTGGCAGTAAGGAAGGCTCATCAAGGAATGCTACAAATGAACTAAGTCTTGGAAAAGAAAGGGGAGTGCTCCAGTCCCCAAAAAATAAGAGTAACAGTATTTGTGATAATGTACTAAATGTGCGCTAAATTCTATCCACCGTGTTATATATTTTACACAGGCCATTTCTCTTGTAATCGTCACAATAATCCCAGACAACAGGTACTACATTATCCCTTATATACTTGAGGACACTAAGTGTCAGAGATTGTGAATCACTTGTGTGAGGTCACCAAACTAGTACATGCCTTAAGCTAGAATCCAAATACAGCCTTTTCAGACTCTAAAACGCATGCAGAGAAAATAGCATAGCAAAGACTGAGGTGGTGAAATACATAGAGAGTTTTGGGAAAAAGCAAGGAGCTCAATGTGACTAGAGCACAGATAAAAGTAGGAAGACAAGGGCTTGGGTCCTACAATCAGTCATCATTCTTCTGCAGGGAACTCCCTTCCATTATTCCCAGACAGGAAGCCTTTCATGACCCACTGCTTCAATAGATTTTTTTAAATTCAATTAATTAATATATAGTGTATTATTAGTTTCAGCGGCAGAGTTTAGTGATTCATTAGTTGTGTATAATATCCAGTGCTCATCACATCACGTGGCCTCCTTAATGCCCATCACTTAATTACCCCATCCCTCCACCCACCTCCCCTCCAGTAACCCTTAGTTTGTTCACTACAGTTAAGAGTCTCTTAAAGTTTGCCTCCCTCTCTGTTTTTATCTTATTTTTCCCTCCCTTACCCCACGCTTCAACTGATTTCATTCAGTAAGCGGAGCCTTTCTGCGCCAGATCTTCCTATCAGTGGCAGAAGTGCCTGAAAGCATGGTCCAGTGACCACCTGTGCTGGAATCTCTGGGAAATTTGTTAGAAATACAGATTTTCCAGGTACCACACAAGTCTACAGAATCAGAACCTCTTTGATCTGGACTCTGAACTTGCCTTTTTAACAACTTCTCCAGGTGTTTCTCATAAATTCAAAAGTTGGAAAGCCCTAGCAATTGCCGAAATACTCAGAACCATGACCCTCAAGACTCCTAGAACTGAGCTCTCAAACTTCACTAAGCATATAAATTACCTTAGGGATCCTTTTACCAATGAGATTCTGATTCAGTCAGTGGAAGGAGTGAGTGCCAGATGTTGCAGATGTCCCTGGCCCACAGACTATGCTTGGAGTCAGAGGGTTGGAGGATGACATCCCACCCAGAAGGATGTTCTCCTCTTTCTACCATCCTTCCTGCTCTTGTATTTATCTCCAGACTGTCTCCTTGCCTAGGTTTACTGCTCCTTAAAACAACCTTCTGTTTATTTACTGTCTAAAAATGTTGTACCTTTGCCACCAAGAGGTGATGGTCAAACTGCTTTTATTTTCATATGCTCACTATTAAAAAATAGTACCTTTATAAAAAATGTTTCTTGGATGTCTAGAATTATTCACTGAAATTCTAGGAGGGCCTAAGCAGTCTGACTAGCAGAATTGTACAAAATAGACCAATGATGTCCACGCATGAGAAAAACTGACCTTATCTTCTGGTATAATGTGTATACTCAGTCATAGGGTTCTATGAACATTTTTTTCAATATGTTCTTTTAAACCACATAATAAAACCAACAGGGCTACTGTCTCTAGAGTCATCAAGGATTGACTAAGAAGGAATCTTAGTTAGAATCAATCTCCTTATTTAGACCTTAAGGAACCTGAGTTTTCTGGTCGCCTGTGCAGACATGCTCCGTGAGCTTCTTGCTGGCACTCCTGAAGGAAAGAAGCTGTGTGAAGCTGCCTGCCAATGCTACAGCACCCTGGCACCAGGCAATGTTAAAAGCCACTCCAGCTGAAAGGTGTCTTTTGCACTCTGGGTGAGAATGGCTGCTTTAGAAAATGCTACCTTCCCCCGCCCACTTCCTAATGCTATTTTTCTGTGTGCTATCATGTTTTCAAAGCAATAATCCTTAATCCTTATGGAGAAGATTCTTTGCAAAATCCCAATTTGTGTTTTTGCTGTTGCCTGTACTAATGGGTCTTCCTAAGCCTTTCCTAATGCAAATCCATTAACTTGCACTCATTCTTGGCTTTGCAATTCAGTTACTTTCTCTCTGTGGTTAAAACTCTTCTGTTTGTTGTTCTCACTTAATTCAGATTAATTAAATAAGTAATTTTATAAAGGGGCTACATTACCCTCTCTGTAAAATAGATGGCCCTCAATATTCTCTGAAGACAACAGTCTTATTTCCTTTGGTGCATTCGAGGTGACAGTAAATGTATTTTGGTTGGAGATCTCATATATTGGCCATGAAGTCTTATTTCAAGACTGCAAAGAATCTACAAAATGACTGCCATTGTGGTTAAGAAACATGCTGTCAATGGAAAGACAAATCTACACACTGAAAACTAAAATTAAGATTCTCTTTGGTACCTAATAAGCCATTTTAGATGAAGTAAACCATCTATGGCTCATAGGAAAAGCCAAGGAGGATTGTAGGCAAATTTGGAAAATAAATTCAATTCAATTTTGAGATCCTCATATACCCCTTTTTGGCTTCCCTCCTCACTCTAGTTTCTAAGTCACTTCATAATTTTCTTCATATACCAACTATGCATCCCATACTTTCAAGCTCTAGAGATTCAATGCTAAGTAAGTCAAATACAGTCTCTACATTCAAAAAATTTATCACCAAATAGGAGTAAGCAATGACAATGTAGTATGTTCTAGTCTTGATTTAAAGCGGTTGCCAGCTAATCTCTGCTATGATTTGCTGTTTACTATTATTCAGTAGGTTTGAATTTACAAAGCTGGTTAACTCTTCTTGGGCAGGATTGCTATGTTTGCATTTTGTGTCATTGCTACTAGGAGACACAGTGTAGTCCTCGATTATGTTATGAATTCCAGCTAGTTTTCACTAGACAAGTCTCTCAGATTATTTAGCATTCAAGTGAGTCAGTTTTTCCTTTTTGTATAAAAGAAGCTTTTATAATGTAACAATACAAATAGAAAACTACTCATTAACATTGCTAATTATAAACAATATATAGTTTTAAAACTACATAAAATAAGATGTAAAGAAATCCAAACCCATGCAAATAAAGAGGTGCTTTCCATCATATAACTCTTTAAATCCTGTCACTACTTGCTTAATTTAACACAGTGTTACTTCTCGAGCCCAAACAAAATTTCTCCGTCTTGACTTTTTTAGAATTGAAAACATTTAGGCTATATTTGTCTGATTGTATTTTGAAGCTACTGAGTGAAAGTTTATCTCTTCAACCTGCTCCCTGGGATCAGACAGGAGATCCAAGGTTTTAACCATCTTCTTCCTAATTACCTAGGCAGGCCCCATTGCTCCCCTCCTATAATCCTCCAGAACTAGAATTTTGCCAGACTTCCTATCTGGAGAATCCTTCTTCACAGCTGTCCTCTCTCTCCCCAATCTTGTTCAGACTGTTTGTGATCCTTTACTCAACTAGAGTAAAAAGAACAGGAGACTGCTAAATATAAGGAAATCCCCCAGTGGTAATCTCTTTGAATCAGAAAATAACATGACCTTTGACAAGCCCTCCAGCAAGTTCATTGAGACTTTTTCTGAACAGCCTATTTGTTTGAGGGGTGTTTTATATGAAATGGTTTAAGATTACTCTAGCTTTGAGCTCTTGTCTGATTTTTGTAACCAAGTTTTACTTTATCAGAGGATTATCTTCATTGATTGATTGATTTAGGACTTTTTTTACTTCTCAAAAGGATTTGAGATGATTTACATAAAAATCCACACATACGATTAAACTGTAAAATCACAGAAGCACAAGGGTAAAAAACAGAAAACTTGATAACAAAACTTCCAGAACAGCCCACCCACCTCCCACTATAATTTGACAGATCATCTGTAACAATGAATAGCGTTCATTTCATGTTGTGTAGGTCACTCTCACCTTTTACTATACGGTAAGTTCTTTGAGAACTAAAGATGTGTCTTAGCCAACTATTGTATTCCCAGAGCCTTGGCAAAATCCTGGATACAGGCTAGATTTTCAAATATAGTTTGTTGAATTAGCTCTGAAATTCTAAATTTCCACTGTAATTCTTTTAAGTGCTGTGCTTTATTTTTTTTTAATATTTTAACATGTAATTTAAATATACTAAAATATCAGAACCATTTTAAAACACAGTTTTGTGCAATTTTCTTTTCCATAATATTAAAATGTTAGTTTATAAAGGATTAAGCTGTGACTCCCATGTGATTTCTATTTTTAAAGGCTGGGGGAAAACTACCCTCCCATTTCTGTGTCTTCTGTCAGTTTTGCTGCCCCCAGAATGTCCTGAAATAACCCTTACACCCACCAGACAGCCTCACATAGACATGAGGAGAATATAATCTTTAAACTACCATCATGCCTGCCCTTTCACTTGCTCTCACTGCTGGCACTCGTACCTCTCCTCAGACAGGGACATCACCCCTGATACTGTTCAGAAAATCATCATAAATAAAGCCCTGATTTTTTTATATCAAAAGACTGCCAATCCCTCTTAGAGGATGACTGATCACTGGTAAACAGTATTTGTAAATTTTGCCACACACAGTTTACCTTGGAGCCTCACAGCCTCATTAACATTTTTCTAGAAGATTCTAGATCACCAGGATAAAATGCATGCCTCTCATTATTCAGTTTAGCTTTTGAAAATGTGAAAAATACCAAGGTAAAAGCTAATTATATTTGTTATTTATTATATTGGTTGTTTACTAATTCAAATATCACTAATAATATCTGTATTTTTTAAGCATGTTATAAAATGTCATAATTCCAAAACTTTGATAATCTGTTTGCTTATTTATTTATTTATATTTTTTTAAGATTTAATTTATTTATTCATGAGAGGCACAGAGAGAGAGGCAGAGACACAGCCAGAGGGAGAAGCAGGATCCTTGTGGGGAGCCTGATGCAGAACTCGAATCCAGGACCTTGGGATCACACCCTGAGCCAAAGGCAGATGCTTAACAGGCATCCCTGATGATATGTTTAAACTCTAATACATCCATCTAAATTTTAATCAAAATATTTTTGATTAAAATACAACTATTGATTTTGTGTCCACCTTTGATGGAGAATTTCCATGACATAGAACTGTATCTGTTTTATTCATTCATATTTTCTTAAGCACTTAGCTCAATGCCTGGTATAAAATAGGTGCTAATTAAATATTTACTGAATAAATAGCAATATTCTTTCTCTTCTTGTCCCATCATTATTTCCTTATCTTCACCACGGCCAAAGAGGCAGCCTATCACTAAGCCCTCCATAATAACAGATCAGTAGTTTCTGGAAATCTTATTAATTTTTGCAAAATAATATAACAAGACACAGAAAATTTTCAATGTGAAAGCATGTCAGCAGCCAAAGAACAGCTGCAGTCTTAGATTCAATGCTTTAGCATGATCCTGAATGGAGAATCAGGGAGAGCATATAGGAACCCCAAAGATAATCTTTGAATCCTCAGCCTAATTTGTAAGGCTTTGTAAACCACATTTGGTTTAAACAACTAAGTGAGAAAAGAATTTGAAAAAGGTTTAAAGTAGATGCAGAAAGATGACCAAGTGATTGGAAATTAAAGACTATGAAGTTGAAGGAACTTGGTTAATCCAGTCAAAAAAAAATGAAGAGAATGAATTGTCATAAATGAGGCTAGTTGGGCAAGAGTTGCACAGGATCCCCAGAAACACCACTGACACTGGAAGGGATGAGGGAGGATAAGCAGCTGGGAACTCATGTACTGGGCAGCACAATAGGCAACATCCAAAGGATGTGGTGAACTAAATTCTATGTAGCAGACAAAATTTGTAATCAAGCAGGCAATGGTTTCATGGCTCCAAGTAAGCCAGTAATAATCATGAGAGTAGCTTCCACTTATTAAATACTTTCTAAGTATTTTACATGTGTTGCTTCATTTAATTCTTATAATTCTGTGAGGTAGATAATATTATTTCTCTGTTTTACCAATGAAGAAACTAAAATAAGAAAGATGAAGAAAGTAAGGTAAAGAAACTAAGTACTTAGGTCATTTGTGCAAACTCACCCAACTAGAAGCTGTTAGAGCTAGCTTCCAATCAAGGCAGTTTAAGTCTGGGGAGGCACTGTTGGCCCCACAAGATACTCCACTCCATGCACTGTAGGATTGGTCAGTGAGAATCCAAAGAACAGGCCATAGGAAAAAAAGAGTCAAGAGTCAAGCAGCAATGCAGGGTACTGGGATAGTATGCTAAGGCTCAAGGTAGGCTGCAGGTCAAGGGAAGAACTGGAAAGTTACACTAACACTGGTCAACCAAGGCAGAGATCAGCTTGTAAGGAGAAGAAGCTCCAAAAGAGAGGCCACATGGCATTCACATCTAGCACACCAGATACGCTGTTTGTGGTAGGATTCATGCCAGGGCCAGGAAAATAAAGATCTATTTCCAATGATCTATTTCCAGGCCAGGGTAGGATTTTGGGGTGGGGGGAAGGCTGATCTTGCAGTGAGGGACCTGGAAAGATGGGCTAATCAGACACATTTATCCTTCAAACATACTACTAGCTCACATCTCAAAAAACTGAGGGTGACTTAAGAAGAGCCTGTCCTACTTGGAAATCTCAATAAAGACCTAGGTGTCCTCCATGAACTATGCTGCAGATATAACTAATTCAGTAATGGCTACTAATAGAACTAAGTCAGAGTCGTCCAAAGCCCTGTAAAATATTACATTTTTAGATAGGTGAGCAAACTGTTAAAGCTCAAAGAGCTTCCCCCATTCATTCAAATTAAATGATTCCTTTGGAAAAGCTCACTTACTTAAAGGAAAGTCTCCAAGAATCATCTAGGAAGCTTATAAAACTTTGTCAGGGGTCCTATCTTAAATATCAAATTATCATATAATAGTGCACAGGAAATTGTATTTTTTAAGTGCCCTGAATAATTCTGATAAACTGTATGACTCATCTAAATGAACACATACAAAAGACGCCAAAGGAGTCCATTGGTGGGAATGTTCCCCAAGAGTTGCGTCCTTTCGCCAGTTCTAATGGGGGTCAATGCCACTGCCTTGCTCAGAGTGCTAGTGTGGTATTCTCACTTCATTTCATCTGATTACTTTACGCATATGCTGGCCCCAACCAGGAATAAATCCTTCACTTAGACGGTAGAGGCTATCTGATTCAGAAACTTCTGCTTCAGAAAGTAATGGAGTAGGATCTTAAGCCAGCCACAAGGGAATTTGAGAATGACAAGGTCAACCATGGATAAACAGGAAATAGATTAGTAGGTGTTTAAATGAAATGGAAGCAACACTGCAGTATTGCACAGAGGTACATTTAGGTAGTAATTGAGAATGTCTCTTCCCTAAAGTTATGACAATCGTTCAGCAGAAATTATCAGGCCAATGGGTTGGTTCTGTTCCTATCATCTTGGTCTTGTCTATGACTTCTTTTGTCTTCCTCTGTGTGGAGGGCTCATATTAAACCATGGGACTGTTTTCTCTAAATAGTAGTTAAGTTTTACCAAATTCTTAGAACTGCTGTGCTTTGTCTTCTGTTGTTTATAAGCAATTTCATATTTAGTGAGTAACTTTAGGTCCCTAGGATGACTTGAGCAGCAAGAAGTTCTCTGAGGATTTATTCTAAGTGCTAAAGTTTCTTTTTCTTATTTTTCAATACATATTGAAGTTTCTTACACAGCAAAGGAAGCTATTTCCACCTCCACTTATAGCAGTTTCAGAGTAGATTTACTTGAATTGTACCCTCAGGGATTGAAATTAGGTAAAGGATGAATTTGCTGATAATCAAGTTAGGTCTTTCATTGTGACCTGAGTGTCACATAATCCAGTCCAATGTTTTCTTCCATGTGAATAGCTGATGTTTACATAGTCAATTCAACTGACTATGTATTGGGCCAAAACAAACAGGAAGAGGACTACAGAGTTGGTCAACCTTGTCACCATCTGCCTTTTTTTTTTTTAATTTAAACACAGTCTAAATTGATAGAACTAGAATTAATAATAAAAAGTTGAACTGTCTTTAGGAGTTTAATAAAATGTGATGCCTTTTCTGAGGATGTTTTTAATTGATCAATGTCAAGAATACAAGGGCAAGGCAGGAAGAACAAGCCAACCTCTCAAAATCTCTTCTAGTCAAGGAATACAATGATTATATCACAAGCAGAAGAAATGCCAGCCAATTTTTCTTTGGTGCCTAGCATATCTTCTTGGAATTTAAAAAGAGGAGCGATGTCGATGATTTGCCACAGGACATGGCCACCTTTCACAGAACCCTAATTTATAGCAGCAAGTATCCAAAAGACAAGCTAATAAAGATAGCCTAATGGGGAGAAATGAGTAAAATCATAGCAAACCACACCAAGTATTTTCCCAACCCAACATTTCCTCCAGCCATGTGGCAACATTCTTCTCAAAATACTGCCCTTGTAAAAATGGCTGACACAAGACACAACCTCAATCCAGCCACTTCATCCATCCCTTGCACAACTACATTGGCTTTGAGCCAAAGTCCCAAAGTGCAGATAGAAGTTACTATTCCAAGGCAGCTAAATACAGTGAGAGAAATGGAACACCCATTTTTTTTTTTTCCAAGTCAAGCAGGACCTTGTAAGAAGCAAAACAAGAGTTTGGATTGGCTGGATGATTTAAACAGCTGTAAGGATGACTTTATGTAGCATAATTAGTTCACAGGAGCTAATAGCCAATGAAAAGAAATACACAACTCTCTGAATTATTTATTGTAATAGACAAGTCCAAACAATCCATAAAGAACCAATGTCACATAATTGAAAAATAAAACACATAAACAAGTTGGCAGGTTCTGGGAGCCTGACTTCTTGCCCATGCTCTCCACATTAGAGTGAAAAAAAATTCAGGCTTTTAAAGTCAGATGGCTGGTTTATCACCCGGTTCATTTTACCTCTCTCAGACTTTCTCAGTATCATTATCTGCAAAATGAAGATGATAAGATTAAGCCCCAAACGGAGCTCCACTCTGGGTGTGGATCCTGCTTAAGATTCTACTTCTCCTTCTCCTTTTGCCCGCCCCATGCTCATTTGCGTGTGCATGCACAAGCCAAATAAATAAATAAATAATACATACATAAATACATCTACCTAACAAGACTACTGTGAGGATTAAGTAATAATAATATTTTACTACATAAACTATTGCTGGCATTAGGAAAATGCACAGCACAGTGCACTTCCAACTCATCATCTTTTCAACCTCTCTCAGGAGGAAGGAGGCATGGCAGTGAGAGAATGGAATGTCCCTTGGACCAGAAAAACAGTATCACTCTCTGTACAAGATGTACAGGCTTCTATATCCTACAATCTTCTAAAATTTCATCAGTCACCTATTAAGTATATCTAAGGTCCCCCAACTGACTCCTTTAGTTATATATAGAAATTAAACCATCTCTAATGTCCACCCCCCATACAAAAGCCTTGGGAATGTATTGGGCATAGAGGGTGGATCAATGTGACCACATTATTAGTCATATAACAAACAGTCCGGGTAAGTAATTTTGTTTTCTCCCATAGATTAAATACATTCTCACCTGCAGAGACTAATGGGCTCCAGGGATCTTTCTCTATATATTTAACAATGAGATAACTAAGTGGCAAAGTCAACAATAATCAGAAGGCAGGTGCAAGGAACCAAACAACTTTTTTACAAATATTGTTTTTCCTTAAGGGAAATAAGACACGCTTTGATAAAAGAGCTCTGTAACCTAAAACAAGAAGAGAAGAGATGAGGGGAGAGAACAATTGCTGGCTAGGAATAGTTCTATTAGAACAATCAGCTTAATTTCTAATCTTTACAGGAAATAAAACTTCTTTGAGCTTGATAAAAACCTCTGGATCCAGCTTGGAACAATTTCTTCTCTTGATCTCCCAAATCTAACCAGTTACCCCAGTGATTATTCCTTTGAAATGTCTTTGTATGTTGTTCTTCTTTTCCATCTCCACTTGTCTCTGCCATCTTACCATCTCCTGCCCAGATACTGAAATGCCTCATAACTAGCCATCCAGATTTTCCCAACCAAACTGCCCAAGTAACAGTCTCAAAAAGCTCTACAGCGTCATGCTTTTTATTATTATTATTATTATATTCTTCCTTTACAGCGTCATGCTTTAACTCAAAATTCCAAATGAGTTCTCTGTGGTTGACAAGTCTGACCATTTCTACCTGACTTACCAAGTCCTTCAGAATATGACTCCACCCTACCAGCCTATCCTTATTTTCCAGTTTGACTGGCTTCCTCACCAATCTCTCATAAATACACAAGACACACCCCTACACTGCTCTATTGCCCCTTCCACTGCTTCACACATGCTTCTTGCTCTTGTATGGAATGCCCTGTTTCTCCAGCTGCATATCAAAACCCTACTCATTCTTCAGGACCTAGACTTAGTCTCATCTCCTCCATGAAGCCTCTTGCCACACCTGCAGTCCTCAATAAAGATTTTCTTTGTACCATATAATCTATCACTTCACAAAACATCTGTATATCACTCATTTCATGTGCATTAGACCCATCTCCATAATAACTAGGTAAGAAATTAGGTCACAAAATACTGGCTTTTGTGACAAATATGATCCCAAACACATTCTGTTTGATATCTCATTTTCGTTTTCTCTCATTTGAATAATTAGACACACTCTTAACTGTCTACATAATCTCCTCAGGGAAATCAATCTTCTGCCATTATTCCTCAAATCATTAAAATTAAGAGTAACAATATTTAAAAAAAGTAAAAAAAAAAAAGAGTAACAATATTAGAATATGTATCATTAAAACCTCTAAATCTTGAGTGTAGGAGAAAAGACATTAGGCAGATTAGAAAAATCATTGAATAACGATTTAGGAGATCTGGCTTCTAAGAACCACCCTACTATTAACCAGCCCTGTGATCCTGGTTAAGCTATGCAGTGTCTCTGCAGAATGAAGAGGTTGGACTGGGTGATCTCTATGGTTTCTTCCAACTCTTTCATTCTGTGACTGCAAAGCAAACAACAAAAGGCATCAGAACACAGGTGGTCATGTCTAAAAAGTAGAAGTAAAGAGGTTTCTCTCCAGAAAATAGAAAAGCTCCGAGTGCCTTCTCTTTTATAATTATAGTATTAATATTGTGGGGGAAAGTTGGTATCAAATTGTGCCCATTTATTACATAGTATGTTATAGTAATCTTCTACTTCAAATACAAAAGAGACAGCTGGTTAGTTTTCACTTTTTGTATTTGTTTTGTTTTTTTGTTTTTATTTTATTTAAAGTCAATTAGCCAATATATAGCACATACTTAGTTTCTGATGTAGTGTTCAATAATTCATCAGTTGCATGTAACACCAAGTGCTCATCACATCACGTGGCCTCCTTAATGTCCATCACCTAATTACCACATCCTCCCACCCACATCCTCTCCAGCAGCTCTCAGTTTGTTTCCTATCATAAAGAGTCTCTCATGGTTTTTCTCTCTCTCTGATGACTTCCCATTCAGTTTTTCCTTACTTGCCCTATGATTCTCTGCACTTTCTTATATTCCACATACAAGTGAAACCATACAACTAGTGTCTTTCTCTGATTGACTTATTTTGCTCAGCATAATACCCTCCAGTTCTATCCACATTGATGTAAATGGTATGTATTCATCTTTTCTGATGGCTGAGTAATATTCCATTGTATGCACATACCACATCTTCTTTATCCATTCATTTATCAATGAACATCTCAGCTCTTTCCAGAGTTTGGCTATTGTGGATATTGCTACTGTGAATATTGGGGTGCAGGTGCCTCTTAGGATCACCACAGTTGTATCTTTGCAGTAAATACCTAGCTGTATGATTGTTGTGTCATAGGGTAGCTCTATTTTTAACTTCTTGAAGAACCTCCATACCATTTTCCAGAGTGGCTATATCAGCTTGCATTTCCACCAAGAGTGTAAGAAGGTTCCCCTTTCTCTGCATCCTCATCATCATTTGTAGTTTCCTGTCTTGTTAATTTTAGCCATTCTGACTGGTGTAAGGTGATATCTCATTGTGGTTTTGATTTGTATTTCTCTGATGCCAAGTGCTATGGAGCATTTTTTCATGTGTCTATTGGCCATCTTATGTCTCTTCATGTCTTCTGCCCATTTCTTGACTGGATTATTTGTCTTTTGGATATTGAGTTTGATAAGTTCTTCATAGATCTTGGACACTAGCCCTTTATCTGATAAGACATTTGCAAATATCTTCTCCCATTCTATAGGTTGCTTTTAGTTTGGTTGGCTGTTTCTTTTGCTGTATGGAAGCTTTTTATCTTGATGAAGTCCCAATAGTTCATTTTTGCTTTTGTTTCCCCTGCCTTTAGAGATGTATCTAGCAAGAAGTTGCTGTGGCCAGCAGAGGTCAAAGAGGTTTCTGTCTTCTCCTCTAGGATTTTGATGGATTCCTGTCTCACATTTAGGTCTTTCATCCATTTTGAGTCTATTTTAGTACATGGTTTAAGAAAATGGTCCAGTTTCATTCTTCTGCATGTGGCTGTCCAATTTTCCCAGCACCATTTATTGAAGAGACTGCCTTTTTTCCACTGGATATTCTTTCCTGCTTTGTTGAAGATTCATCGCCCACAGATTTGAGAGTCCATTTCTGGTTTCTCTATTTTGTTCCATTAATCTATGTGTCTGTTTTTGTATCAGTACCATACTGTCTTCATGATCATAGCTTTGTAATAGAGCTTGAAGTCCGAAATTGTGATGCCACCAGCTTTGGTTTTCATTTTCAATATCCCTCTAACTATTTAGGGTCTTTTCCTGTTCCACACAAATTTTAGGATTTTTTTTCAGCTCTGTAAAAAATGTCTGTGTATTTTGATAGGGATTGCATTGAATGTATAGATTGCTCTGAGTATGCATAGACATTTTAACAATACTCTTCCAATTCATAAGCATGGAATATTTTTCTATTTCTTTGTGTCTTCCTCAATTTCTTTCCTGAGTGTTCTGCAGTTATCAGGGTACCGATCTTTTGCCTCTATGGTTAGGTTTATTCCTAGGAATCTTATGGAGGTTTTGGTGCAATTGTAAATGGGTTAAATTCTTTAATTGCTCTTTCTTCTCTCTCATTGTTAGTGTAGAAATACAACTGATTTCTGTGCATTGATTTTATATCCTGCCCCTTTGCTGAATTGCTGTATGAGTTCTAGCAATTTTGGGGTGGAGTCTTGTGGGTTTTCCACATAAAGTATCATATCATCTGCAAAGATTGAGAGTTTGACTTCTTCTTTGCCAATTTGAATGCCTTTTATTTCTTTTTGTTGTCTGATTGCTGAGGCTAGGACTTCTAGTATTATGTTGAATAGCAGTGAGTGAGAGTGGACATCTCTGTCGTGTTCCTGATCTTAGAGGAAAAGCTTCAGTGCTTCCCCACTAAGAAGGATATTCACTGTGGACTTTTCATAGATGGCTTTTATGATATTGAGGTATGTTCCCTCTATCCCTACACTGTGGAAAGTTTTAATCAAGAAAGAATGTTGTATTCTGTCAAGTGCAATTGAGAGGATCATATGGTTCTTCTTTTATTAATGCAGTGTATCACCTTGATTGATTGGTGATTGTTGAACCCTGCAGCCCAGGAATAAATCCCACTTGGTAGGGGTGAATAATCCTTTTCTTTTTTTTTAAGATTTTATTTATTTATTTATTCATGAGAGACACACTGAGAGAGAGAGGCAGAAACATAGGCAGAGGTAGATGCAGGCTCCATGCAGAGAGCCCGATGTGGGACTCGGTCCTGGTACTCCGGATCATGCCCTGAGCCAAAGGCATGCCCAACCACTAAGCCATCCAGATGTCCCTGAATAATCCTTGTCATGTACTGTTGGATCCTACTGGCTAGTATCTTGGTGAGTATTTTGGCATCCATGTTCATCAGGAACATTGGTCTATAATACTCCTTTTTGAAGGGGTCTTTGGTTTGGGGGTCAAGGTAATGTTGGCCTCATAGAATTTGGAAGTTTTCCTTCCATTTCTATTTTTTTTAAAAAACAGCTTCAGAAAAATTGGTATTATTTCTTCTTTAAACGTTTGGTTGAATCCCCATGGGAAGCCATCTGGCCCTGGGCTCTTGTCTGTTGGGAGGTTTTTGATGACTGCTTCAATTTCCTCCCTGGTTATTGGCCTGTTCAGGTTTTCTATTTCTTCCTGTTTCAGTTTTGGTAGTTTATAAGTTTCATCCATTTCTTCCAGATTGCCTAATTTGTTGGCATAAAGCTGCTCATGATATGTTCTTAAAGTCATTTGCATATCCTTGGTGTTAGTCATGATCTCTCTTCTATCACTCACGATTTTATTTATTTGGGTCATTTCTCTTTTCTTTTTGAGAAGTCTGGCTAGGCGGTTAATCAATCTTTTTAATTCTTACAACGAACCAGCTTTAGTTTCCTTGATCTGTTATTCTGTTGTTCTGGTTTCTATTTCATTGATCTCTGCTTTGATCCTTATCATTTCTCTTCCTCTGCTTGGTTTAGGCTTTATTTGCTGTCCTTTCTCCAGATCTTTTAGGTGTAAAGTTTGCTTATGTATTTGAGATTTTTCCAATATTTTGAGAAAGGCTTGTATTGTAATGTACTTCCCTCTTAGGACCACGTTTGCTGTATCCCAAAGTTTTAAAAGTTGTTTTTTCATTTTCATTAGTTTCCATGAATTTGTTTAATTCTTCTTTAATTTTCTGGTTGAGGCTGCAGCGTGCACGGCGGGACCCGGAGCAGCTCGTTGGCGGCTCGGAGGCGGCTACGGCAGAGGAAGAGGCTCCGTGCGGAGGGGGCTGCGCGGCTCGGGAGCAGCTTGGAGGGCTCGGGTGGCGGCTCCGCGGAGGGGGCTGCGCGGCCCGGGAGCGCGAATCCACCAGCGCAGGCTCCGGAGCACAGGGCGCCGGGACACAGCCCAGGATCCCGCCTCCCCCGGGACAGGCAGAGGCCGGGAGGGCCCAGGACAGCGAGGACGCTCCTGCCCCAGCTGAGCACATCAGCGGCCCCCACCCCCCCCCCCCCCCGGAGCCTTCAGGCCCTGCAGACGGAGAGCTCCGGGGTGACTGCGGGGCTGAATCCAGGTTTCCAGAGCTGCCCCGCCACTGGGGCTGTTCCTCCTGGGGCCTCACGGGGTAAACAACCCCCACTGAGCCCTGCACCAGGCAGGGGCACAGCAGCTCCCCCAAGTGCTAACACCTGAAAATCAGCACAGCAGGCCCCTCCCCCAGAAGACCAGCTAGACTGACTGACAACTTCCAGGGGAAGCCAAGGGACTTAAAGTACACAGAATCAGAAGATACTCCCCCGTGGTTCTTTTCTTTTTTTTTTTTTTTCTTTTTGATTTCTGTTTGCTTCCCCCACCCTTTTTTTCCCCTTTCTTTCTTTTTCTTTCTCTTTTTCTTTTTTCTTTTTTTCTTCCTTTTTTCTTTTTTCTTTCCTTCTTTCTCTCTCTTTTTCTCCTTTTCCCAATACAACTTGTTTTTGGCCACTCTGCTGCACTGAGCAAAATGACTAGAAGGAAAACCTCACCTCAAAAGAAAGAATCAGAAACAGTCCTCTCTCCCACAGAGTTACAAAATCTGGATTACAATTCAATGTCAGAAAGCCAATTCAGAAGCACTATTATACAGCTACTGGTGGCTCTAGAAAAAAGCATAAAGGACTCAAGAGACTTCATGACTGCAGAATTTAGATCCAATCAGGCAGAAATTAAAAATCAATTGAATGAGATGCAATCCAAACTAGAAGTCCTAACGACGAGGGTTAACGAGGTGGAAGAACGAGTGAGTGACATAGAAGACAAGTTGATGGCAAAGAGGGAAACTGAGGAAAAAAGAGACAGACAATTAAAAGACCATGAAGACAGATTAAGGGAAATAAACGACAGTCTGAGGAAGAAAAACCTACGTTTAATTGGGGTTCCCAAGGGCGCCGAAAGGGACAGAGGGCCAGAATATGTATTTGAACAAATCATAGCTGAAAACTTTCCTAATCTGGGAAGGGAAACAGGCATTCAGATCCAGGAAATAGAGAGATTCCCCCCCTAAAATCAATAAAAACCGTTCAACACCTCGACATCTAATAGTTAAGCTTGCAAATTCCAAAGATAAAGAGAAGATCCTTAAAGCAGCAAGAGACAAGAAATCCCTGACTTTTATGGGGAGGAGTATTAAGGTAACAGCAGACCTCTCCACGGAGACCTGGCAGGCCAGAAAGGGCTGGCAGGATATATTCAGGGTCCTAAATGAGAAGAACATGCAACCAAGAATACTTTATCCAGCAAGGCTCTCATTCAAAATGGAAGGAGAGATAAAGAGCTTTCAAGACAGGCAGGAACTGAAAGAATATGTGACCTCCAAACCAGCTCTGCAAGAAATTTTAAGGGGGACTCTTAAAATTCCCCTTTAAGAAGAAGTTCAGTGGAACAATCCACAAAAACAAGGACTGAATAGATATCATGATGACACTAAACTCGTATCTCTCAATAGTAACTCTGAACATGAACGGTTTTAATGACCCCATCAAAAGGCGCAGGGTTTCAGACTGGATAAAAAAGCAGGACCCATCTATTTGCTGTCTACAAGAGACTCATTTTAGACAGAAGGACAACTACAGCCTGAAAATAAAAGGTTGGAGAACCATTTACCATTCAAATGGTCCTCAAAAGAAATCAGGGGTAGCCAGCCTCATATCAGATAAACTAAAATTTACCCCAAAGACTGCAGTGAGAGACGAAGAGGGACACTATATCATACTTAAAGGATCTATCCAACAAGAGGACTTAACAATCCTCAATATATATGCCCCGAATGTGGGAGCTCCCAAATATTTAAATCAATTAATAACCAAAGTGAAGAAATACTTAGATAATAATACACTTATACTTGGTGACTTCAATCTAGCTCTTTCTATACTTGATAGGTCTTCTAAGCACAGCATCTCCAAAGAAACGAGAGCTTAAAATGATACACTGGACCAGATGGATTTCACAGATATCTACAGAACTTTACATCCAAACTCAACTGAATACACATTCTTCTCAAGTGCACATGGAACTTTCTCCAGAATAGACCACATACTGGGTCACAAATCGGGTCTGAACCGATACCAAAAGATTGGGATCATCCCCTGCATATTCTCAGACCATAATGCCTTGAAATTAGAACTAAATCACAATAAGAAGTTTGGAAGGACCTCAAACACGTGGAGGTTAAGGACCATCCTGCTAAAAGATGAAAGGGTCAACCAGGAAATTAAGGAAGAATTAAAAAGATTCATGGAAACTAATGAGAATGAAGATACAACCATTCAAAATCTTTGGGACGCAGCAAAAGCAGTCCTAAGAGGGAAATACATCACAATACAAGCATCCATTCAAAAACTGGAAAGAACTCAAATACAAAAGCTAACCTTACACATAAAGAAGCTAGAGAAAAAACAGCAGATAGATCCTACACCCAGCAGAAGAAGAGAGTTAATTAAGATTCGAGCAGAACTCAACGAAATCGAGACCAGAAGAACTGTGGAACAGATCAACAAAACCAGGAGTTGGTTCTTTGAAAGAATTAATAAGATAGATAAACCATTAGCCAGCCTTATTTAAAAGAAGAGAGAGAAGACTCAAATTAATAAAATCATGAATGAGAAAGGAGAGATCACTACCAACACCAAGGAAATACAAACGACTTTAAAAACATATTATGAACAGCTATACGCCAATAAATTAGGCAATCTAGAAGAAATGGACGCATTCCTGGAAAGCCACAAACTACCAAAACTGGAACAGGAAGAAATAGAAAACCTGAACAGGCCAATAACCAGGGAGGAAATTGAAGCAGTCATCAAAAACCTCCCAAGACACAAGAGTCCAGGGCCAGATGGCTTCCCAGGGGAATTCTATCAAACGTTTAAAGAAGAAACCATACCTATTCTCCTAAAGCTGTTTGGAAAGATAGAAAGAGATGGAGTACTTCCAAATTCGTTCTATGAGGCCAGCATCACCTTAATTCCAAAACCAAAGACCCCACCAAAAAGGAGAATTACAGACCAATATCCCTGATGAACATGGATGCAAAAATTCTCAATAAGATACTAGCCAATTGGATCCAACAATACATTAAGAAAATTATTCACCATGACCAAGTAGGATTTATCCCCGGGACACAAGGCTGGTTCAACACCCGTAAAACAATCAATGTGATTCATCATATCAGCAAGAGAAAAACCAAGAACCATATGATCCTCTCATTAGATGCAGAGAAAGCATTTGACAAAATACAGCATCCATTCCTGATCAAAACTCTTCAGAGTGTAGGGATAGAGGGAACATTCCTCGACATCTTAAAAGCCATCTACGAAAAGCCCACAGCAAATATCATTCTCAATGGGGAAGCACTGGGAGCCTTTCCCCTAAGATCAGGAACAAGACAGGGATGTCCACTCACCACTGCTATTCAACATAGTACTGGAAGTCCTAGCCTCAGCAATCAGACAACAAAAAGACATTAAAGGCATTAAGAAGTCAAACTTCTCCCTCTTTGCCGATGACATGATATTCTACATAGAAAACCCAAAAGCCTCCACCCCAAGATTGCTAGAACTCATACAGCAATTTGGCAGCGTGGCAGGATACAACAAAATCAATGCCCAGAAATCAGTGGCATTTCTATACACTAACAATGAGACTGAAGAAAGAGAAATTAAGGAGTCAATCCCATTTACAATTGCACCCAAAAGCATAAGAAACCTAGGAATAAACCTCACCAAAGAGGTAAAGGATCTATACCCTAAAAACTATAGAACACTTCTGAAAGAAATTGAGGAAGACACAAAGAGATGGAAAAATATTCCATGCTCATGGATTGGCAGAATTAACATTGTGAAAATGTCAATGTTACCCAGGGCAATTTACACATTTAATGCAATCCCTATCAAAATACCATGGACTTTCTTCAGAGAGTTAGAACAAATTATTTTAAGATTTGTGTGGAATCAGAAGAGACTCCGAATAGCCAGGGAAATTTTAAAAAAGAAAACCATATCTGGGGGCATCACAATGCCAGATTTCAGGTTGTACTACAAAGCTGTGGTCATTAAGACAGTGTGGTACTGGCACAAAAACAGACACATAGATCAATGGAACAGAATAGAGAACCCAGAAGTGGACCCTCAACTTTATGGTCAACTAATATTCGCTAAAGGAGGAAAGACTATCCACTGGAAGAAAGACAGTCTCTTCAATAAATGGTGCTGGGAAAATTGGACATCCACATGCAGAAGAATGAAACTAGACCACTCTCTTTCACCATACACAAAGATAAACTCAAAATGGATGAAAGATCTAAATGTGAGACAAGATTCCATCAAAATCCTAGAGGAGAACACAGGCAACACCCTTTTTGAACTCAGCCACAGTAACTTCTTGTAAGATACATCCACGAAGGCAAAAGAAACAAAAGCAATAATGAACTATTGGGACTTCATCAAGATAAGAAGCTTTTGCACAGCAAAGGATACAGTCAACAAAACTCAAAGACAACCTACAGAATGGGAGAAGATATTTGCAAATGACGTATCAGATAAAGGGCTAGTTTCCAAGATCTATAAAGAACTTATTAAACTCAACACCAAAGAAACAAACAATCCAATCATGAAATGGGCAAAAGACATGAACAGAAATCTCACAGAGGAAGACATAGACATGGCCAACACGCACATGAGAAAATGCTCTGCATCACTTGCCATCAGGGAAATACAAATCAAAACCACAATGAGATACCACCTCACACCAGTGAGAATGGGGAAAATTAACAAGGCAGGAAACCACAAATGTTGGAGAGGATGTGGAGAAAAGGGAACCCTCTTACACTGTTGGTGGGAATGTGAACTGGTGCAGCCACTCTGGAAAACTGTGTGGAGGTTCCTCAAAGAGTTAAAAATAGACCTGCCCTACGACCCAGCAATTGCACTGTTGGGGATTTACCCCAAAGATTCAGATGCAATGCAACGCCGGGACACCTGCACCCCAATGTTTATAGCAGCAATGTCCACAATAGCCAAACTGTGGAAGGAGCCTCGGTGTCCATCGAAAGATGAGTGGATAAAGAAGATGTGTATATGTATTATGTATACAATGGAATATTTCTCAGCCATTAGAAACGACAAATACCCACCATTTGCTTCAACGTGGATGGAACTGGAGGGTATTATGCTGAGTGAAGTAAGTCAATCAGAGAAGGACAAACATTGTATGGTCTCATTCATTTGGGGAATATAAATAATAGTGAAAGGGAATATAAGGGAAGGGAGAAGAAGTGTGTGGGAAATATCAGAAAGGGAGACAGAACATAAAGACTCCTAACTCTGGGAAACGAACTAGGGGTGGTGGAAGGGGAGGAGGGCGGGGGGTGGGGGTGAATGGGTGATGGGCACTGAGGGGGGCACTTGACGGGATGAGCACTGGGTGTTATTCTGTATGTTGGTAAATTGAACACCAATAAAAAATAAATTTATTATTAAATATATATATATTTACTACTTATGTCCTTTATTAAAAAAAATTTTCTGGTTGACCCATTCATTCTTTAGTAGGATGCTTTTTAACCTCCATGTGTTTGGGTTCCTTCCAAATTTCCTCCTGTGATTGAGTTCAAGTTTCAAAGCATTGTGGTCCAAAAATATGTAGGGAATGACCCCAATCTTTCGGTATCAGTTGAGACCTGATTTATGACCCAGTATGATCTATTCTGGAGAATGTTCCATGTGCACTTGAGAAGAATGTGTATTCTGGTGCTTTAGGGGGGAATGTGTATATATCTATGAAGTCCATCTGGTCCAGTGTGTCATTCAAAGCCCTTCTTTCCTTGTTAATCTTCTGCTTAGATTATCTGTACATCACTGTGTGTGTAGTTTTCACTTTTTGAAAGTTATCATATATATTTCAAACCAACTCAGTAGTGGCTCATCTTGAATTTGAGTATAATGAAGCTCAATCATGAAGCTGCAAGAAAATTTAAAGGAAGCCCAACTCAAATTTGGTTGGGAAGGAGTCTAAAGATACATACTGAATGCTCCAGTATAGACCTAAGAAAACTGCATGCAAAATTCTGAAAAGCAATTACCTTTCCTACTTTCTAGCCATATGTATATTTTAAGTAACAAGAAATATTAACAAAATTTGCCATAAATCCCTGAAATCTTCTATTTCTTTTTTTTTCTTTTCTATTGGACTTGATGAGATTATTTAAGACAAAAAAGAAAAAAAGGAGAAGGCAGGTTATAATAAGACATCTGTGAAAGATAATTTATAAAACAATACACAGAAGGAGAAGAGTTTGCCAAGGGCAGAGGAGTAGACATGAAAAAAAATGATTTTAAAGGGCGGGGGGTCTTCCAAGTCTAGTCAAATAAAAATGGTAAATGTGTGACAACATCATTCACATTGTGATGCTGCTTTGGGGATCTCATTTATTCATCAAGTGCTTAAGCAATATGCTGAGCACTTGGGATTAAAAAAAGGGAAAGACACAGTGTCTCCCCTGCAAGAGCTCACTATCAAGCAGAAAGCCAGAGGCTGAGTTAGCAGTGGACCTGACTGAAGGCTCACTATATGCCAGGCACTACGCTAGGCATACTAGTCCCATGAGGCAGGAACCATTATTATTCTTGTATCACTGATGATGAAGCTAAAGCTTTGGGAGATTCAATAATTTATCCAAGTGCTATGATCTGAATGTTTGTGTCTCTTTCTCCTGGTCCCACCCAAAAATTTATATTTTGAAATCCTAACTCCCAATGCGATGGTATTAGGAAGTGGGGTCTGTGATTGGGTCATGAGGGAGAAGCCATCAGATTAGTGTCCTTATAAGAAGGTCCTGGAGAAATCCTTTATCCCTTCTTCTGTCATGCGAAGTTGCAGGCAAGAAAGCACTCTGTCTATGAAGAAAAGGGTTCTCACAGACATTGAATCTGCAGATGCCTTGATCTTGAACTTCTCAACCTCCTGAATTTTAAAAAATAAATGTCTATTGTTTATAAGCCACCCAAATTATTCTGTTATAGCAGCTGAAACAAACTAAGACATGAAGTCTCTCCAGATAGAAAGCAGCAAGGCTGACTTTCATACCCAAATCTGACTAGTAGTTCCAGGTCTATCACCCTCCACTATAAAACTGATGCAGGCAGTGCAATGTGGTGAATGGTGATGGAGACAGGTGCAAAGTACTGTGGTCTCTGCAATTCTCCCCAGAGCTCAAAAGAACTCAGGCCTTCTCTGTGAATTCAAGTCCACCACCTCTGGCTTTAGCGGCATCTGCAGATGGTGTGTGTAAAACTACCCAGGAAGAGGTATATTACAACTAGAGCAAGGCCACAGGGAGAAGCAAAGAAAACACTTCAGTTGCTTCAGATTCTCTGCTGATCTCTGAATAGAAGAGTGTATGTGCACACGTATGGGCACATATACTCAATGCCACAGTAGTTCCCCTAGAGAGTAAGCAGTTTATTCAAAAATACCCTCTTTCCCCATCAAAACGGAAACAATTTTTTATACATGTTTGAAAACTGAAAAAAACAAAACAAAACAAAACAAAAAAACCTCTTTCTAAAAGTAAAGGCCCCAGGAGAGTGGGGAAAAATGACTCTGGGTAGCTCAGTGGCTGTTTGGTCCTCCTGGACTGAGCAGCTGTCAGAACTAAGAGGATTCCAGAGGGGCCTATGGGTCACAGCAGCAGAAAACCTTAAAGCCTCACGGGCCCTGGGGAGGATGGTGCAAGCTCAGTGGGATGGTGGCTCCACCTGTTCTAATGCCAGCCAGAGGCCCTCATCAGAGACCTGATTTGAATCATAACACCAGTGTAGAAGAGATTTTATTTGTGTTATGGTACCTTTTTGTCTTTTTGTTTTAACCTGGTAAGCCGTAAAGCCTTCAGTGGGCTGTGAGGGGAAGACTTGTCTTCAAGGAAGGGTAAAGGAAAGATTTTTGGCTGCAGCAAGTTGCTAGAAACATCTACCCTGTCAGCACTAAGGGGAGGGTATTAGCTTTTGTCAAGGTCCCATTAAGGATTTTCGCCTAGGCATTATGCAAGGGATCTTGTCTTATTTAGGCCTCCCAGTAAATCTTGCAATATTATTAATCTCGTTTACAGGAGGAAAAAAAAAGGTGAGGCTATGGACAATTCTGAATCGTTTGCTGAGTATCACACAGCTAGTCAGTGGGGGCCAGAACTTAAAGGTCTATCTGACCCCAAAGACCAAGAAGAAAACCCTTTCTGTGGAAAGCAAATAGCAAGAAGAAATCCTAATGGGAAGATGAAAAATTAACATCTTTATCTACCGTTTGTTTAATTACCTGCTTATATGAGTAGGAATTAAATACACAAGGAAAGCATTTTAAGCTTTATAAAAAGGAATGCAGTGAAAATAAGACTCTTTCCACCCTTCTCTCAGCAGTTCTCTTCACCAGAGGCAACTGCTGATAATACTATGCCAAGATAGGCTACACGTACACAAACATACACATGTATACATAAAGCTGCCCCTTTTTCTCAAAAGATTTATTTTAGAGAGAGAGAGAGACCACAAGCACTGAGCAGGAAGCCCTAAAGATGCAAGTCAGGAGATCATGACCTGAGCTGAAAGCAGATGTTTAACTGACTGAGCCACCCAGGTGTCCCATAAAGCCTCTTTTTTTTTTTTTTTTTTTTTTTTTTTTACATAAATGGCAGCATTGTCTGTCCCTTCTTAGATACCTAGTATATCTTGGAAATTTTTGCTCTTGGTACCTATAGATCTGCTTCATTCTTGTAACAGTTGTTTTTAACAATTATTAAAGAATCTGATTATTTATTTAACTAATGCCCTATTAAATGGACATTTAAATTGCCTCTACCTTTTTTCTATTATAAACAATGCCATATAAATATCTTCCTACAGTCTTCCTTGAACATATATGCTCGTACACTTTGAAGATACAGTGGTCAAAAGTGAAATTCCTGGTCAAGAGTATGTGCATTTAAAACTTGATGAAGCTGAATTGCCTCCAGGAAAGTGTGCACCAAATTACAATCCTTAAAATATATACTCATGCCTGCTTCCCCCACTGTCTCCAAAATATTCTGCATCTCCAGACATTTCCATTCTCTGTGAAAAGAAAAGCACCCATATGTTCACCTGCTCCTTTAAAAGTTGCATATTTCTTTCAGAGTGAATAGAGGGAACCAATTTCTTCAAGCCTGGGCATTAGATTCCAGGAGTAAAGAAAGATTTTTGGAGCTCCTTGAGCTGCAGAAGATGTTGACTGAAAGCATCTGGTCCTCAATTAGGTGATATTGGAAAATAGGAAAATAGAATAAGTCCCTGGAAATAAGCAGTTGGCTTTGACTAATCAGCTTAATCCATCAGGGTACTGTCAAAGCCACAGAAGTCACTTCTGGGTATCCCAGTAACTCCACCAGCCTGCTGCATAATGAGGCCAGAGCAGGCTGTGAGCTAGGAAAGGGATGCCTGCCACCAACAGAACGTTCAAAATCTACTGTCTGTCTCTGCTGGTTAAGGAAAAAGAGGGTGGAGGAGGAATATCAGAAACATAAGACAAAGGAGAGACTTCGGAATATGGAATAATGTTTCCTAACTGTAATGAAATGAGGGGAAAAGGGATCTAGCCAAAAATAAACACACCCTTGTAGTTACATTTTCCAATATAAAAACTTTCTAGAGGGAAAAATTCCCTATTGGATTTGCAACACTCCTATCTTCATCCAGTGGCGCAGTCCAATCAAAACCATAGGATCCGGGCAGGAATCCTGGGCTTCAAAGGCTGAGAGAATGTGAAGCACACACTTTCTCTTTGTCTTAGTTTTGCTTACTTGAATGTGCTAAAAGTCTGACTTTGACATTCTCTCAGGATGCATTACAAAATGTTCCTCTTCTGTTTGGCAATCACCTTGCTTGAAGGGTTGACTGTCAACACTTGGGGAAAAGGGCCTGCTGGGACCATGGCCTGGAGAGGACTGGGAGGCAAGGCAGTGGCTGAGGCAGGCATTGAGGTGAATTGATATGAGAGGGACTTTGTCTCTAAAGGGGGTGAAGAGGGCCCAGTAGTAGTCATATTAATAACCGTTTGTAGCATGGCTTGATTTTTAAGCTGGTGCACAAACAGTACATTACTACAAAAGAGTAAATATGCATTGCTAACACCACCTGTCAAAAATTTAAACCAGCTGGTTGCCCTATAGAGCTGAATATTTTAACTGTTTAGGGGAGGAGCCCCCCTCCCCCCAGCAAGCAGCAGAATTCCTTCTAATTACAACTTGTGCTTTTTTCCAATTAGCGACGAACAGCATATTGTCGTGGAGGCATTGTTGGGAATTGGTTGTCTCTGGTCCAATGTATTCAGGTGCTTAAATGTAGGTTTCTAGGCTTGATATATATTATTACAAAAATTATAGGGCTGAAAAAAATTATTTCAGATGGACTTGTTTCAATACATCAGATCTGAAGCAGCCTCTAGGGTCAGCCTCACAGGCAGTTGGAGGTTGTGATAGAATTTGCTGTTGCCCAGCCTACATCCTGTCAGCAATATATACAAGTTAACCTAATTTGCCATTGTTAGTTGTACTCCTCAAATCTCTCCAAATCAGTCACTAATTCACTTTCAAGTACTATCCATCATCACTCAGATGAGCTTTGCTCTGTTCTTATTGAGTTTGATTGACTGATTGATTGGTTCTCTTATTAGTCTGTCATCTGAACAGAGTAAAAATAATTTGAAATGCTCATCTTCAAATCGCATTCCAGGGGCCATTTAGCTCAATGTGGGTTTCTATGATTATCTTTCTTCCTCCATTCCACTGAGCCCTTCCTCTATTATATACTTCCAGTATAGAGAAAGGTTTCATGAGCAAGAATGAATAAGAATCTACAAAAAAATAGAAAGTTGAAGAAAATTTATAATCTTTTAAAAAGGAAATAATTAAATCAAAGTGCAAATTTTACCTAAGAAACTTGGCATTCCAAGTTTTAGGTGGAATATGTTAAGAAAAAATAAATAAATGCATGTATACACTTAACTCTTCTATGTTGTGTATCTTGAGATGACTGGGGAAATGCAAATGAAACCTGATAATAAAATAATCTAATATAATAAAATAATCTAATACATAAATCAAATCTATTGAAATGTTATGCTTAAGGAGAGGTTTTAACCAAAACAGTAGAAATATTTATTTGTTTTTTTAAGATTTTTTTATTTGACAAAGAGCTAGAGAGCATGAGAGCACAGCAGGGGGAGCAACAGGCAGAAGGAGGAGAAGCAGGCTCCCTGATGAGTGGAGAGCCCTATGGGGCTCATCCTAGGATCCTAGGATCATGACCTGAGAGCCAAAGGCAGATGCTTAACCAACTGAGTTACCCAGGCACCCCAGTAGCAATGTTTACTAAAATGAAAAGTAAAAAAAAAAGAAAAAAGAAAAGTAGACCTCATTCAAATATATCTATATGAATAACTCACAGATTACATGGTTTGGGCTGATTTACTGTAAGTAATGGTAGCACTTGAGGTAAATTGATAAATGACTTAAAGGGATTTCAGAAGGGTAGGGCTAACCATCTCATGCAGAAATTTCCTCAGAGGTCAATTAATCCATTGGAGCCACTCTTGTATTTTACCTAGGCTCACACAGGTGGATAGGAGCAGAGCCAAGACACAACTCAGGTCTTCTAACTCATGCTTTATTTTTGGCAAACAGGGCCAAGAGAAGCATTTTATAGGACTCTGACAGTCTTCATTAAATCAGATAATTAATGCAATTTTTAAGTAGCCCTTATTTTTTAGAGCTTATTTATTTATTCATTTATTATTTCTCCTTTGCTTTCCCACCTTGGTCAAAAGGGTGATCTGAGGTAGTTTATGGAGATCTGTGCCATGAAACAAGGTAAAGCATGCATATCAACAGAAGAGAAAAAATGTTTTCCAACCTTCAGAAATAATTCATTTGCCATAGGAAAATATATTCCCATTATAAGAAATTCTGACAATATTTTTACTAATTGAGAATAATCTGCTAATTGGTGAGGACTTATTATCCTGTTTTCTGATTAGATTCTTCTTGTCCACACTAATTTTGAGCTCTTTGTTACCACTATATTCCTAACTCTCATTTTACTGTTTTTCGGCAAGATTGAAATCTAGACCCAAAGCATACTAGAAATGAGTTCTACCCAACACATGAATGTTAAATGCATAAATAGTCCCTGTACTAAAAAGTCAGTATCTGACCCAAGACCCTTGCAGAGGAGAGGCTCTGACCTTCAAGCTGCCCAGCCAATGAGTGACAGCTGCTGCGGAGTTCCAGAAGTCCTAGAGGGACATGGCACATTTCACATCCAGTTAAGTTCCTGAAACTACAGTTATTAAGAATGGAGCTTTGTTTACAAATAGTTGTCATTTAGGAATGCAACAGTTTGTTTTTCAGTTTTTTACTTTCAAGACATTATTCATGAGCTCACTTCTTAGCCTTAGAAGACAAAAGAACAATATTTATGCTGCCAATAGAGGAGATTGGTGCCACTGACAAAGGTGAGAATAATATTTATATTATTAGGGTCACAATTTTGTTTTTATACTTAATGTCTCCATTTAAAATTATAAGTGCTCATTCATTTTTCAAGACTTAGTTCAAATACCACCTCCACTGAAACTCCTAGGCAGATTTAACTGTGCCTTATTTTATTTCTCTACCATAGTGCTTTCCACACTACCTTGTAATCATGTCATATATGTTTATATGTCCATTTTACCTCCTTACCTATAAATTTCTGAAAGGAGACAGGGCTTGTCTTTTACTGACCGACGGTAGACATCCAATAAGTATACAATGGAAGAATATCATCATTTTCATAAAAATCTATATAATGTTTCGAGCTGTTTAAATTAGAATGTGGTAAGATCAGGAGAAAAGTCCATCGGTGTATAAAGATTCCTTCCGGTATAAGTCCAGGCTTTGGAATCTAGCTTCAAGGTCAGGGGAGAAGGCAATTTGCGAGAAAGATTAAAAATCCAAGTTTGCAGGGTCTCCTTAATTCCTTATGCCCTTTGTCTTCCTCATATAAAATAGTGGACATTTGTTGTTTTTGCCCATTCTGCTTCCTTTCTTCCTCCTTCTGGTAATAGCACCCTGATTTTGTTTTGGACAAACTCTTCCATCAGATACAGTCAGGTGTGGTTACCAATTTAGATGCCCTGCCCTCCTCTAGCCAAGGCGTGGGCACCTGACCCAGCTAGGCTGATCAGATTCCTCTCTCTGGAATAGAACAAGAGACAAGAGGCTGACTGGCCCTGAAATGAACGTCCTGCAGTCCCTGCTTCCTTGCCCCCCAGGGGTTGTATTTCCTGATCATTCTACACCTTTTGCTTTGCCTTTCCACTTGGTTGTTTGAGCTTCTCCACTTTTCCAATAAATCACTTCTCTGATTCAGTTAGCTAAAGGTGGTTTATGTGCTAGCAACCAACAATGGTAACGGAATCAATGACTTGAAGACCAAAATTCTACCTGATTACCAAAAGCCTAGCAGGAAGGAATAACACTGTATATTTTCAACTTTTTCATAGGTTCAGTTTACTTCTTTTAACAAACTCACTCATAGTCCAGGTAAGTACCTGAGGAATCTCAATTCCTCCTACTCCTCAAAATAAGCCAGTTTTTGCATTTACTCCCCAGAGTAGCCCCAAAATACCTTGCCTAGTAAAGCAAACCAGTGAGTTTAAAGGCCCTTGTAGTATTCAGCCCTAACCCCCCTGTTTCTTGCTTAACCCCACACCCAATCTGTGACAAAAACATTGGCACTTTCTCATTATTATAAGATTTCCAAGTCAGCCATATATCATTAGCCCACTCCCAATTAGTTGTTTTACCTCTGGTTCACCAGCAAACACAAAGGAAGAACCTAATTACACTACTTCTTATTTAACACCTTTATAGTTCTTACTCTGCATCAGGCATTCTTTGAGGTGCTTTACATATGCTAACTCATTCAATCCTTTGTAAAACCCCCCCTGAGATAAGAATATATGAAAAAAATGAGGCATAAAGATCTTGAATAGTTTGCCAAAAGTCTCAAAGCCCATAAAGAGAAGAATCAGGATTCAAAAGTAAGCAGTGTGGCTCCAAGTCTGTGCTTTGAACCACAAGCCATAGTTTAAGACGATGGGTTTATTACATGGCCAATTAAAGGGAAGGGCTAATCATATTTTAATCTGCAGCAGCTGACAGGGTACACTGACATAGAAACAAGATTAGTCCCCACATTTCAAAAACCTAAAAACATCAAGTCAATTTAGAGTGCCCTCCAGGCCTCCTTTCTTAAACATTATGGAAACAAGCCAGAAAAATTCTACCGTGGTTTCCATTCCCATTGAGAAGATTCTAATACTCTGGATGGGAGGTGCCTTTCTTCTTTAATTGCCCTGAAACAGACATGTTAACTTTCTAGAAAGATTGAAAGGTAAATCTAGTGCTAACCTCTTACTTCTTGTCGTAGCCCAGGGTTTACCACCTTTGGAGTGGGAAGGAGGATGTTGCTACACTTGCTCAATCTCTGTTGTGCTTCTGGCTGACTTCCTAACCACTCTCTCTCTACTTCAGGAAAACAGATGAAGTAACAAATCTGTCCATGGATATAAAGGGTACACTGGAGTCAAGTAGTCAAATCCCTCCTGGACATGGGGCCCCTCTTCTCTCCAGCAGGATTGTTTGGCTATTCATAAACCACGCTTCACGTGATTTTTATTGTCTTCTTGGTATTTCAAACTGCAATTAAAGTTCATTATATGATAGTCTTATTGGATTATATATACTTTTTTGCTTTCCTTAAATCTTTAAAAGTTTTCTGGAAGACTATCTAAAGCAAGAGTTTGCATATTGAGTGTCTCAATTTACCTGTGAAGTCCTAATTCTGATAACTTCTCCCAGTGATCTGATAACTTCTCCAACACTATGATCTACATAGATTTGGTTCCATGAACACTAACACCCTGCACTTGACAGAGTACTTATGATATAATGACATAGGAACAAAGTGTTGATATTGATTTTCTGACTTTTTTAAATAAGGCTGAAATATAACTGAAAGTTAATAGTGGACATCTGTAGGAAGCAGAATTATAAGTGAGTTTTAACTTCTACTTTCTGATTTCATGTATTGTCTACAAAGAAGATATGCTTCTTTTATAAATAAACAAGGCAGTATCAGCAAGAATATTAAGCTTTACAGGGATCTTTTGGTATCACGGTCATATTATATCAGGTACTTTTTCTTAATTTGTAATTAATAATAAAGGTAAAATAAATAGAGCAGTCTGCTCTTTATTTTGAAAGTAGTAAAGCCAGAGATTTGTAAACATTTACCAAAATAAGTGAAAAACTAATTTACATCCTTGTTTCACAGTCTTACCCAGTAAAAGAATCAATTTCCCTATAAAGGTGGTCTGGTGTCAGAGGACCTAGAGTGTGGGTGCAGATCTGTCTCCTACTGCCCATGAATGGGTCCTGTTGGTTCCCTGTGCCTTAGTTAATCTCAACTGCAAAATAGCCATAATAGCACCTAGTTCATAGGGCTACGAAAGCACGTGGGATAGGTTGTGGCACAGAATAGCCATCAAATATATGTCCATCTGCTCATTCAAAAAGCTTACTGCACCCCTCCTCTGTGTGAGTGCTTACAACATACAGGAACAAATAACATAGAAAAGAAAGATTTAATGCTTTCCCTCAAAGAGTCTGTGATCCAGAGAAGCAGATAAGGAATCAAATATTTATGACATAGTGGAGAAATATTAGAGGTACTAAAAATCCTTCCGTATTTAAGGTTTTTAAAAGTCTACCATACTTAAGTTCTACCATGGAGTTCCTATTTCTGTAGACTGTGGAAACTGGATCTCAGCTGAATTGGGGATTCATGCATTTCTCTGGGGGCGGCTGGGAGTGGGTAGCTAATATGTCCTCCATCTGGCTTTCAGGTGTTGGTCCCTATGGATATCCACTGATTCTGTTGATGTTCCCTATCAACTCTCCTTAACTCTCTCACCCCTTTAAGGTACGGGAGTCCGTTCCATGGCTCCACAGCACCATGGGCTCCAGGAAAGTCAGCAGGACCATTCTCAGCTGTTTACCATTTCCATGCTCCTCTCAGAGCTCAGGAATACTGTCCCTGCTTCCATGCCATGCCAGACTCTGTGGAACCTGTGCAAGCTTCCTCAGGCCTACTCACCTAGGTGTCCTGTGTCGCCATTTGTACTGTGGGTTCTTCTCATATCTCTGGGCTCTATCTAGGAAAGAAAACCTAGGCTCCCTCTGTGCTCAGATTTTCCATACCTCTGGGGGATTTCTGTCACTCCTTATCTCTGTGCTGAGCTCAGAAAAACACTAGGGAGCTTCACCCCTTTGTCAGAGGCCCCCCTTGTCTACTCACCTCGTTTTCCCGTGGCTGGAGCACTTTCTTCTGCAGCATAGAAACTCTACTTGCTCAGCATGTCTTTTCCTGGCAATTGGTTTACCTATGCACCCTGCCTTTTTCATTCCCTGAAGGGCCCAGACTTTTGAGACTTGAAATGCAAGAAAAGACTATGTCATTCCTCCCTTGGTGCAACAAAAATGCATTACCAAAGCTGAGTCTGGGGTGACAAATAAAAGCTATCAGTTAATGTTTGAAAACTCTTCTCTCATGACAGAACACAGGCTAAGACAACTCAATGGGACAAAGTGCCTAACTCAGCTGAGGCAATCAGGGAAGGCTTCACAGTGAAGGCCCAGTCAGATCTCAGTCTCTGAAAATGAGTCAGAGCTCAGCCACACAGGCAGACAAAGGGAAGACCATTCTACACAAAAGGGAGAATAAGTACAAAGTGGGTGTTACATGAATCAGGACTTAAATTAATCTCTACAATTATCTAAACCATATAAATCACATCTCATTTTGAAAATAAACACAGACATAATTATTTGAGTTAGAAGTTACTTTAGGGATTCTCTAATCTAATCCCTGCATATCAGAGACAGGGACATTCAGGCCCCAAATGCTGACTTTTAATCCATGGTTCAAATACAAATACAAATGAAACTAGTTAACCTCTCACTTCCACCTACAGCAAGAACTCCTACTCTCAATTTACCCTCCCAAATATCTTCTTTGGCCAAAATTAAGCACCAAGTGTATCAATACTTGTAACAAGCTTAGCAGTGAGTTCTTCATCAAAGTCAGAAAAAAAAAAGGTTGCTCTCCAATAACTCTCTAATAATGCTGTACTTATATTAGCTCTCTTAATACTTATATCTCCAAGATATGTACTATAATTTTCCTATTTTACAAATGAGGAAACTGATGCAAAGAAAGTTAAGTAACTTATCCTTAAGTTATATGTCTATTAAGTGGTAGGCAGGTAGTAGATATTAAACTCTAATATCCAGGCTTTCAACCCCTGTAACATCACTTCTTTCTTTGTGCTGTTATTCGGTCTACAAATATATTGGAAATATACTGGCACAAATGCACAGATACATATATATAAGGCTCCTCATTGAGTGTGCTTTGTTTTTTGAAAGACTAGAAATAACCTAAATATCTACTAATAGGGGGCTAAATTAATAAATTATCACATATCTTCATTATACAGTCAGTAAAAAGAATGGAATAAAGCTATATGTGCTAATGTGGACCAGTCTCAGACAGAGTTAAAAGTAAATAATAATAATAATAACAACAACAATAATAAAAACAAGGTGTATGTAGTATTTAATATATGGGTTTTTTTATAAGGGGGTTGTGTAAATAGTATTTAATTTTGATTAGCTAGAGAGTGTTTCTACAGAACACTAGCAAGAAATTGTAGTGGTTTCCTCTGAGGAAAGAGGGATAAAAGACCTGGGAATGTGGGTTGGGAAAAAAATTTATTTTTCACTGCATACTTTTTTGTAATGTTTGCATTTTTTACCAGGTACAAGTAAGACTTATTCAGATTCTACAAACTGGTTAAGCTTTTTAGATTATCAACTGATGGGATTTATTTAAATCCTAAAATAAATATTCAAGCTTAAGGATCACATAGAGAAAATAGTTACTTAAAAGTGTTTTTAAGCACTTAAGTTGTCCTATTTGTATTCTCTTTGAAAAAACCAGCCTTCTTAACTCCTTGCTAGGATATTGATTCATTTGTGAGTTACAAAAAAAAAGAAAGAAAGAGAGAACTAGCCAGATATGTAACTAGCCTGATGCCAGTTGGTATGTGGGAGCTTAGGTGGAGAGATGTGGGTAGGGAATGAAATGAAGGGAAGGGTGGGTGGGGGAGGGGGCAGAGAAGGTACCAAATTGGTAATTTCCAGTGCTGCCAAGATCCCTATGTTAAGACACTCCATCCCTATCCTTCAAGACAGGGACTCAAAATTCAGAATTCATGAGTTACAAGACATAAAAATACTTTTCTAAATGGCTTCTTAAATCTCAACACATACCACATGCCACCATAAATACCCACAAAACAAATCATACTCAGTGAATGGTCCTGACATAAATTGTCCAATTACTTTCTTTCCACACTTTGTTTCATATTGTTCCTTATCTACTGATTGGATTTTTTTTTTAAAGATTTTTATTTATTTATTCATAGAGACACACAGAGAGAGAAAGGCAGAGACACAGGCAGAGGGAGAAGCAGGATCCATGCAGAGAGCCTGACGTGGGACTAGATCCAGGATCTCCAGGATCATGCCCTGGGCTGCAGGCGGCGCTAAACCGCTGCACCACTGGGGCTGCCCTTGATTGGATTTTTTTAAAGTTCAATCAGGTGTTCGTGAAATTTTACTTCTGACTTTAACACTCACCAAGTTCCTCTTAATTAAGAGAGTGTGTACTTGGATAGAAGCTAAGAGTGACCTGAGGGAGAAGGGCAGTGTTATGGACTGAATGAATGTTTGTTCCCTGCTCCCGAAATTCATATGTTCAAGTCCTAACCTCCAACGTGATGTTATTTGGAGATGGGGCCTAAGGGAGGTTATGAGGTTAGAAGAGGTCATAAGGGGGCAGCCCCGGTGGCTCAGCGGTTTAGGGGTGTGATCCTGGAGGCCCGGGATCGAGTCCCACGTCAGGCTCCCTGCATGGAGTCTGCTTCTGCCTCTGCCTGTGTCTCTGCCTCTCTCTCTCTCTGTGTCTGTCAAGAATAAATAAAATTAAAAAAAAAAAAAGAGGTCATAAGGGTAATGCCCTATGATGGGATTAATGCCCTTACAAGAAGAGATATCAGAGAGCTCCCTTGATCTCTCTCTTTCTCTGCCATGTGAAGACACAGTGACAAGGTAGAATAGTCTCCTCATGGTACAAATAGTTATTTTAATTAAAATGTAGTAAGATGGTTTCAGACAAATCTCACCTACAGAAAAAACTATTCTACTGTTCTTGGCCTGAAGATACTTTAGAATAGACAGACAGTCAAATGTCCAGAAGTCAAAGTGTACCATTCCTCAGAGAAACTACTGGACAAGAAAAAATAAGTTGTTAAACTGTCATAGACAATTAACATCCAAATAAACACAACTAGTAAAATAAATAAAACAAAGTCTACAACAGAAAATACTCATTCCAGTTATAGTCAAAGAAATGCAAATTAAAACAAGTAAATGATAATATCCAATGTATGTAACAATGCAGAAAAAGTCATATGATCATAACACATAAACACTTCAGAAAGTAACACGTTGATATACAGCAAGAACCATAAAGATGTCCATCATCTTTAACCTTCATACCATTTGGGGGAATTTAATTATGAGAAAATAATTCAACTGAATACTAATAAAATAAAAAGTCACAGGCATGAATGTTACATAGACATACAATATTATCTATAATATATATCTATATCTCTATAATATAATTTAATAAAAGTTGAAAGCTAAGTGGTCAATAGAAGTTAGCATATAAGATTAACATGAAATGTTATGCAATCATTTAAAATAGCAATCATTAATACAATATAAAAACATGGGAAATTTGGCACTCCTGGGTGGCTCAGTCAGTTAAGCATCCAACTCTTGATTTTGGCTCAGGGTCATGAGATCAAGCCCCATGTCAGGCTCCATGCTTAGCAGGGAATCTGCTTGGGATTTTCTCCCTCTCCCTCTGCTCTTCACTCTCTCTCTCTCTCTCTCTCTTTCTCTCTCTAAGATAAATAAATAAATCTTTAAAAAACAGACAAAAGTTTTAATGTTGATAGACATGTAGAATGTTTCATTAAAAAAGTGTGATATAAAATACTATGGTTGTAAATATTATAGAACACATAGACCTATGAAAAGAACTAGAAATTACTATGCAAAAATATGTATCATTGTATGGGAAATATGATTATGAATTAATTTTTTAAATGTTTGTTTATATTATTGTTGACTTTTATTAAAAATGACAAGGATTTAGGATTCAGAGGTTTATAAGTACAATATAAATACAAAAGAAAAAATAGCCAGTTTCATGAAATACAAATTTTAATTATTGAACTTGATATTTATTACTCTCTTCTTTGTTTCAAAGAACTCACTGAATATTCTTGTGACATAACAAATTCTATGACATGGCATATGCTCTCAGCTACAGAGACAAACTTCCTAAAACTCTGCTCTAAATTCTGTAGCTACTAATTACTCAACTTCAATAGCCCATTATGGTAAGGATGGCTCCTAAACTGTTTGCCTCACTAAAATGTCTGCTTTGATCATTGCCTTTTATTTACACACAGGACTTGGGAGCTTAGGCCCAGAACCCAAACCTTGGGTGTTATCAATAAATACTTCCTTATTCAGGTGGAAAATTATAAACTTCACTGTTCTAGTCCTTTTTTAGTATTTGCTTTTGTTGCCTGGAGGAAAGGAGAGAGGTGTTTTTTCACTTACTATTGATGACTTGTCATCTTATGTTCTTTAAAGCGGTATGTCTAGAGCAGGGATACTAGAGAACACTAAAGACAGATTCAGTTCCAAACAGAAAGTCAATAATCTGACAAAATGTTATTTGACCTTTTTCTTTACATTTTTATTTTCAGCCTTTTGCCTCAAGGTCCAAACTGGAGGTTTCCAACCCTGAAAAAGTAATCCTGGAACAGCTGGCCCTATACTGAAAACAAACTATCCTGACCTAGGGCGTGGTTGTCCCAAAAGAGACAAATTACCAAGCAGACACTGGATATTCACTCTAGAGCTGAAAAAGGAGAGGGGTATCCAAACAACATTCAATTCTCACAAGACAGGAAGGCACAGAAGCCAATTAGAGATAGAAGATGAAGTCCCAGTTCCCCTTAGCCTGTTTTCGACATAGATGCACAAACCAAGTGGATTTAATGTGACAAATTCCCAAGAGAAAAAAATTCTTTGAAAAATTTTAATTCACGGGGAAATGAGACAGTGTTTAATTCACCTTAAAGGAATCATTTAACCCATGGAAATAAACATGCAGGCACTTGCCCAGAGGAAAAAGCAATCTGACAGTAGGTTTAAAAAACAATCCTTCCTAAAAGCACTACCTCTCTGCCTCTTTCCTCCACATGGCTCAAAATCTTCCCCTTTAGCTCAGTGAAATTCAATATTCTGAAAGCTTTCTATTTTTTCTTCTTTTCCATAGTTTTGTTTTGTTTTGTTTTGTTTTGTTTTTTAGTTCAGGTTGAATGGGAATTGCCTTTATTATCTTGAGTTAGTCAATTAGTTGGAAGCTTATGGAAGCAGAATGCATGGTGAACTGGGAATCTGAAAAAGTGTGTTCAAGTCCCTATTCAGTTACTAACTACATAATCATTGACAAGCCAATTACTTCTCTAGGCCTCTGTTTCCTCACCTGTAAGATAAGAAGGATGAATTGCGTGATTGCTAAGATGCCATCAAACTCAAAATGCTCTGTAACTGATAGGAAAAAATATAGATGATGCCAAGAAATACTGGTGGGAATATATACATCCTTAAAGCAGATGAAAAGTATTGAAAAAGTGGTAAAACCTTCTATTTTATCTTCACCTGGCTTGATTTCTCAGAACTGAATCATCTCATGGAATGTACTACTCAGAGCCAAAAGATATATAGATCAAAACAAAGCTCTAAAAATAAAAGATGAACCTATGCTGGGAAGAGGTGACTGGGAGCCAGTGAATAAATTCCTGAAGTAGGAATTTCTTACATTCTTTAAGACCAAAGCAAATAAGTAGGAAGGAAAAAATTAGGTGCTCATTTCAGTGCAGCTTTTCTTCCTGGCAGACCAGTGTCTAGGGATTAGCTTTCATTACACCAGTGCAGCCTGAAAGACAAGTTATCTGGGGCCAATTTATTTTCTAACTCTGCACTGACTTATCACAATGTAGACCTAAATCATGATCAAATTAGGAATGAGGAATATGCAAACAAGTTATAAGGAGAATCAGAATAAGTATAATCCATAAATAATTCCCAAATCCCACTCTATGAAATAGTTTCAACTTCTTCCTTATTTACAAAATTTTTTTTTCCCAAGAGATTATAGTAAGTCACTAAGTGTGCTTGTCTGACCTTTGTCTTTCTTTCTTCCTCCTGTCAGAATCAAGGTACTAAAAGCTAAAATATGTCTTCTTACTACTTGTCCTGTACAATGTCCATTCTTTGGTAGAAAGCAACAGAAACTATTTGTATTAGTCAGCTCAAACTGTCATAACATAATACTATAGACTCCATAGCTTCAACAACAGGAATTTATCTCTCAGTTCTGGAGTCTGGGAAGTCCAAGATCAAGTTGCTGGCCAATTCAGTTCCCTGGTGAGGGCTCTCTTCCTGGCCTGCAGATAGCTGCCTTCTTACTGGGGCCTTACATCTCAGAGAGAGAGGAAGCAAGGTCTCTGGTGTCTCTTCTTATAAGGACATTAATCTCATCATGAGGGCTTCACCTTCATGACTTCACTGAAACCACATTACCTCCCAAAGACTGTCTCCGAACACTATCCAATGGCAAGTTAGAGCATCAACAAATGAATTTGTGGTGAGGGGGTGGGAGTAGGGGACACAGTTCAGTCTATAGCACTACATGACCTACAAAAGAAACCAGTTTTTTCAAGGCTATTGAATAGCTCACTGAATCAAAGAGAAATCTAACAAGACCAGCAGGGTAGCTCAGTGGGTCTAGGTAGCAGGAGTCAAGGGTTCATTCATGGTTCTAATACTAGAAAGAATTAATTCCAACTAAGTGTTCAACCTTTGAGTCTCTCCAAGCAAGATTTCAACAACTCAAACAGAATGTGATTATCCTAGCTTGAGTCTCAAGGCAGGGTACCTTGATTAATAAAGAGCACATCCTAGAATGGGGTTGGGGAAAGTGGGGAACAGTGGGAGTAATTCTCCAAAAAAGAGAGAAATGGATACAAGATAGCCAAAAACAAACAAGCAAAAACAACAAAGAAACAAAATAAATATCCAGGATTCTTTGTTAAGCAAAGATTTAGAAGGCACCAACATTTCAATGCTGCCTCCACCCACTCATTAACTTGGGCAAATATGTTAGACATTCTGAACCTTTGTTTTTGCATCATTCAAATAGAAAAAGTAATATGTGTCTAATGGGCAATGTATGATGACAAGTTACATACAGAGCACCAATGAGTCCTAAATGCTCAATAAATATTAGTTCCCTCCTGCTGATTTGCTATATAAGTCTGTATATGCAAAGTTTACTTTTAAAATACAAAATAAAATATAGCTTGTACTATGTGAACATATTATACTATTATAAATATTTTATATATTAGGCAACTATCTGACATCAACAGGTTTTGAGACAGACTTAAATGTTTAACTTTTTGTAAATCCTCCTGGACTAAGGTAAGAAGGTCAAGTTTTGATATTAGAGGCCTAGGGAATATACAATCTTGGTGACAATACTGCTCATCTTTTCTAAGAGCCAAAACTAAGCCTTCTGTTTGCTAAACATAAAAAGACATGTTCCTCCTGCCACACATCTTGGATCTAGAATTTTAACTGGGATCTTTGGTGTTCGAACACCCTGAAATTATATGCAAAATTGCACGCACACACAAGTTTGAAAACCACTGCCTAAACGAATGTGGAGGAGATAAAACCCTGTGAGCCAGTCCGAAGAGCAACAGCCACTTTCAAAATTGTCCCTCCTATAAGACAGACTCGATATCCATCACTATACAGTATGTCCCACTACCATCTACAACAAAAGTAGCAGCAAGTGCATAACACTCCACTAAGTAAATAGCTATGCCAGGGATTGTGCTTATTTAGTCCAGCATTTTAGCAGTGGAACTCCCATAAAAACCTTCCCTTAAACCAAGTATATAAAAGAGATTTTCTAGACAAACAGGTTCTGCTGGTGGTTTACCTCTTCGTTGATTTACAGAAAAGACATGTTTTGCAGAAAACCTGAAGCATTAATGAGGGTCCCTAGAGTCACTTAGAAGACTTAGACTGCTAAGATAATGGAGAGCAAACCTACTGTAGATTCACATTCTCCAATCTCAGTTGCAGCTTACCTCCCCCTTCCCCACAATGGCTATTTCAAAATTTTTCATTTAGGTCCTACCTGTTCCCCACTCCTTTATTCCCTAGAGAGCATGTGAACTTCTTCACCAAGAGAGTTGGGCCTAAAAAACAGAATTGCTTAGACTTTTTTCCTCTTGCCTCAAGCTTGAGCTCTGTTGCTCTGTATACCCACTCATTCTGAACTTATTCTCTATTATCTTAGTGTTTCCCCCCCTTCAGCTACTCAAATATCACCTTCATGGTTTTTTTCATATCATATTTTTGCCATATAAGGACTAATATTACTTAATAGTTGTCTTTATATCAATTCATTTTATTTACTTACATACATTTAAACTTTTTTCATTAAAGGCCTTTTTATGAAAAAAATTTAAACATATACAAAAATAGAAAATAATGTGGGACATCTGGGTGGCTCAGGGGTTGAGTGTATGCCTTCAGCTGGGTCCTGGGATCAAGTCCCACGTCAAGCTCCCTGTGAGGAGTCTGCTTTTCCCTCTGCCTGTGTCTCTGACTCTTTCTCTCTGTGTCTCTCATGAACAATAAATAAAATCTTTGAAAATAATGTAAAAAGCCCCTATGTACTCTTCAACTTCAAAAATTATCAATTCATAACTAGTCATTTCTCCATTTATACCCACCCACCTGCTCCCATCCCAAATATTTTGAAAATAATCCCAGTAATCATATCATTGCATCAATAAATACTTCAGTACATGTCTCAGAAAGAAAACAACTTTTTAGGCTTACTTTTGTTTTTAAATTAGCAAATAAGGGAAAAGGACAGGAACAGAGTAAGGAAGGACCGTAGTCCAGAGAGAATAACAGCATCCACAGTGAGAGAGGGAACTAGAAATGAAACAGGCAGAAAAAAGTAGGACAAAAGTTGGCCAGTAACATCTCCAAGGACTGAGAACAACAGAGCCAATGCCAGGAAAATGGTGGGCACAGATAAAGGTTCCGATACATGAAGTATGGTGGAACTTTGGGGAAAATGGGCATGCCACTGGTGGATGGGAAGTACATCCATGAAAACGGATGGGAAGGATGGAAATTGGGGAAATGGTTCAGGCCTAGGAACTGATACTGGTTCCTAGATATGTAACCCTGCAATTGGAGAAACACCAAAGAGAACAGGGGGAGTTGGGTTGAGAAGGAAAAGAAGGTAAGAGCTGAAAGGACAGTGAGACTGGGAAAGGCATAGCTGCAAACTGAGATTAAAATGCGGTGCTAATTTGGAAAAGGTTTGTTAAGAATGTAGGGTAAGCTGGTCTTCTTGAGGAGGGACGCTGGGTGTTGTAAGGGAGGGAAAGCTGAGGACTGGGTGAGGACAAAGAAATGAAGGCTGTATATTGGTTGAGGCTAAGGAGGGGTATTGAGTATGTGACCCTACCCTAAATGGGTCATGATCTTGGCCTCAGGAGAAATAACTTCTGCACACCCACCAGTGATTTCCTTTCTGAGAAACTCAGTGACCCTTAGCCTTCAGGCACATTTCTCTGTAGCATTTCACTGTGCTGATCACCATCTCTTTCCATTGCACCTTTGAGATTCATGATACTCTGTTTTCCATCTTTAGATTCTCATTCTACCCTCAACTTGTTCCCCTCAAAATCCTTAGTAGCTCATTGCCCTCTTCTATCTGCCCTTCCAAGGCAATTTTCCTCAGGGTTACATATATCCTGGTCAATCTTATCTATTCTCATCACTATATTGGTTCCCAAGTCTACATCTCTAGCCCTATCTGCCATCTTGAGTCCCAGATGCAAATTTCTAACTGCATATTGTACAACTGACTCCATACTGGTGTGCTGCAAATACCTTAGATCCAGTGTATTTGGATACAAATTAATTTTTTAGCCCCACAAATCTATTCATCCTCCCGTTTTCCTTATCTTGGTTATAACATTTTCAATGATCCATTTGCTAAATGACAGAGAACTCCACCTTGGAATCAATTTTGATTACTCCTTCTCCTTCACCACCTGGAGAAGGCATGTTTGTGGTCACCAGCATTCTTATGAGTATCTATTCTACATTGAGAAATTTCTTAAACTGTCCAAAATGGAAGCTAGAACCTCTTTCCTAGCTAGGGTAGGAACCTTCTTTTTATAGCTAGGGTACAGAGAGGAAGCGCAAGCTGTACAGCATGTCCTTTCATGAGGTCAGACATAGAGGTGTGCAGTTTGGGGCTAGCAGTAGTGGAAGTTCTGATATCACATGTCCAGCATCAATGGTCACCTGTGGTATGACATGCAGTGCCCAGTTGTGCCAACAGTGGGCTCTTCACTTTTGAAGCCCCAGAGTATGGTGTGAGCATAGTTCCTGGTTGCATGGCTCCCAGGTCTAACTCTACAGATTTCCTGAAAATCTGCAACTTGGGAAGCACTCTTCCATAATCCTTTTCCTACGTTATTAGTGTTCCTTTGCTTGCAACTAGCATCTTGACATATGCGTTGCCCCAGTTTCCTAAAATCAGTTACTAAGTTTTGTCTTCTGGATATACAGAAATATTCTAATGTTAAGTCTCTCCTTTCCATTCCCATTGCATCCATCTTGCTTCTGACTTCATCATCTGCCTAGGTTCCCAGACTCACTTGCTTCAGCATATCTTGCAATGTATATAGCTTTGATCATATCTCCCTTGGAACTAACTCATCACTCCATCAACTGTGCCTTAAACATACCACAATTATAGCACTGACCCCATTTCTTGGAAGTCATTTGTTTAAATCATTGTCTTGGTCTATCAGGCTGACATTTAAAAAATATATATTATAGATTGGAGGCTAAAAAGTCTGAGAGGAGGGTGTCAGCATGGTTGGGTGAGGGCCTTCTTCCAGGATGCAGACTTCTTATTGTGTCCTCATAAGGTGGAAGGGCTGAGGAAACTCTATGGAGTCTCTTTTATAACAGCACTAATTCAATTCAAGAAGCTCCATCCTCATGACCTAATCACCACCCAAAAGCCTCACTTACTAATACATCATTTTGGGTATTAGGACTTCAACATATGAATTTGGGGGTAGGGGAAGCTAAACATTCAAACCATAGCAATCACTGCTTGCCCATGAGTCTGGAAGTTAAGGCAGTGTGGGCTTAGTAGAAAGAGCACAAGTTTGGATGTCGAGTAGTGAAAAAAATTCCCTTAACCTCTCTAAGTCTGTTTCTTGGGGATAATGAGAGTGATTACTTTAGTGAAAGCAAATTTAGCAAAAAATCAAAGACATGATTATTATAGATTTCATTCTGCCAGGCACTGTCACACAAGCTTCCATCTATACTAGAACAGCTGCAGAATCATCTATGGTATGAGCTAATGCTGGATTCAAGTCTTGCCTGCTCCAGGACAGGCCTAGCAATGAACAAACTATGCCCTTCAGCTCCAACCTTCCTGTCTGGCCAACTTCCTGTCCTTCCTATGCCCCAGGAGTGTGCTCATTAGAGCCTTCATAGTCTACTGATATCATACCATGCTGTACTAGCTGAGCTTCACCACTGGGAGCCTTTCTAAAAGGTGGTAAAACAATAATTGAGATAATGAGTGTAAACACTTCGCATGGTACCTGACCGATGACAAGCAGCACTCAACAAATAGGTACTATTATCATTATTCCTTCTGAACAGAGATATATCCTCTTTGCATTCCATCAGCACCCAGAACAGTAAGCATGGAAATTGCACTCAATAAAATTTTACAAAATATATAAACTCATGACCAAATTCTGCTTTTACTGGAATAGGATGTTTTCTTCTCTTCCAGCCCTTACCCTTTTCATTTAGCAAAATTCTACCTAGCTTTCAACATCCACTACAAAGTGGACCCCTTTTACAAAGTCTTTCTCACTATCCCTAGTCAAGATTACTCATTCATTCCTCAGATTCCCCTAGATCTTTGTTTATAGGTGATATATAACTCATCACAAGGCTTATGACTTGATTCATAGTTACTGATGGAATGATGTATCTCTCTGATTAGACATATATTGGTTGAGGACAATGACATATATTATTCTCCTTTGTAAGATCCATAATACCTGTGACAGCTGATTTTATGTATCAATGACTAGACCATAGTACCAAGGCATTTGGTCAAACACTAGTCTAGACATTGCAGGAAAGGTATGCTTTAAATGAGATTAATATTTAAATCAGGATATTTTGAGCAAAGCAGATCACTCTTCATAATGTGGATGGGTCTCATCCAATCAGTTGAAGGACTTAATAGAAAAAGGACTGACCTCCCCACAAGCAAGAGGGAGGGCAGCCTACAGACCACCTTCAGACGCAACCTGCAACATCAACTCTTCCCTGGGTGTCCAGCCAGCCTGAATATTTTGGACTTGCCACCCTCCGCAATCTAATTATTTTTTTTGATTAATTATTTATTTTTTTTAGAGAGGGATAAAGGTACAGAGAGAGAGAGGCAGAGGGAGAGGGAGAGAAAGAGAATCTTAGGCTCCATACCCAGCACGGAGCCTGATGCAGGGCTCTGTCTCAAACCCTGAAATCATAACCTGATCCAAAATCAAGAATCAGATGCTTAACTGACTGAGCCACCCAGACATCCCCACAATCTAATTCTTTAAAATAAATCTAGATAGATGATAGATAGATAGATAGATAGATAGACCAATCTTATAACCAGGATGGGAAAATGTGTGTGTGTGTGTGTGTGTGTGTGTGTATATATATATATATATATATATATATATATATATATCATAAACGTGTGTGTGTGTAATTGATTCTGTTTCTCTGAGAACCCTAACTAATACAGTATCTCTCTAGCATGTGCTCTCCCATGGAAGAGATTCAGTAACTATTTCATGAGTGGGTAGAGCTGGAAGTGAATGAATGAATGAATGAAGTGAATAGAAGATGAAAACTGCTGAAGAATGTGAGGCAATTGAGTATGGGGACAAGGAGAGCAGGGAAAAGCATGGTGAGGTGGACAGCACCCTGAGGTAAGGCCTCAGGAGTCCCACCTCTCTTCCAGTTTTCCTAGCCAAGGCCTAGGGCAGACAGTGCCTGTTCAGTAACAGACAATATGTGAGGCCAGAAGTTCTTTTGGCTAAATCTTTACGAGATCAGGGTTCAGACAGGGTAGTGGTGAAGAAACTCCCAAGCAGTGAGTCAGTACCCAGTAAATGATGCAGCCTGTCTAAAACAATCATGTGATTATTATCTAGTTCTGTACCTAAGTTCAGTAGCACAGGCCAGCCTCGACCCTCTGTCCTTCCCATACTGTGCTCCCCTTTCGGCTCATCAAACCTATTGTGTTGCCCTCATCTTCCTTCACACTCTCCCTGACACCTTTATACCCAGAGCCTCTTATCTCTCATCGCCGTACATCAACTTTGGTGGCTGTCAGCTGCTTTGGGTTTCCCAGCATTGCCCAGACTGGGATACATTTAAAAGCCTTATCACTCTCTAATTTCTGCAAATACAGGAGCTGTATAAGCAGGTTTTTTAAAAGGAAAAGTATAAAATGTGGACAGTAAATTACATTGCTGCTTTCCCCTCCCATTGAAAAATGGCAGGCTGCTAAGTGGTTTGGAGCTCAGTCAGTGTTTCAGATTAAAGGGAGTTGAATGTAAACCTCACATTACTTCTAGAGCATGAAAAAGATAGAACCTTAAATAGTCCCCATAACTGACAGAGGGAAAGGAGGGTGACTGTCAGTCGTTAATGCTATTTTTGTATTTGTATATAGATGGAAGGTCTCTGGAGCTTTTTAAAGTGCAAGTATGCTCATTTTAAAGCAAGCCAATTTAAGAAAATCCAGTCTAGCAAAACAGATGAATTAGCAAGTGGTTCTCCATACTACAAAAGAATTCTCTCCAAAAGCAATTAGGACAGTCTCTATGATTTTTAATGGTTTAAAAGTCTACCACAAATGTGTTTCTAATGATCCATCAGAAAAGTATTTCCCTTATTGAAGGGTCCTGGTAATTATTTAGAGAATATAATGAGCTGTATTCATATTGCATTATTTAAAACCTGTATTTACTGAAAGCTTATATTGGGCAAAAGATTTTCTACACATACACAAATGGACCCCCTCATCAGATTGAATTGTAAAAGGAAAGTTAAAAGTAAATAAAAATACAATTTAGGAATGAGATTATTTGAGATTCAAAATAATATTCCTATGTAACCATTTTCACACAGCATTAACTTTAAACACAAATTGAGTGATATTACAGAAGCCTTGAATACAGAATTTGTTCATTCCTCAGATATACTTTTATTCCCTAGTACCTCTAAAAGCATTGTGTTATCCCCTGAAGCGGATATGAGATGAAGGTAATGTTATCCCTCCAAGAAATTTGAAGAAATAAACTATTCATATGAAGCACTAAAAAAATGAGGTCAGAATTATACAGTGCCACATAGACAGTTATAGACAGCAAGTACAACATGAGAAGGGAGACCAGTATGGGCTGAGGTGGTGAGAGGTATGAAACCTGAGCTCGCTATTGAAGGAGAGACAGACAAGAGGAAGAACAGCAGAATTTGCACCCAAGGATTTGCACCTAGAACAAGCCCAGGGAAAGACTTTAAAATGGGAGGGGAAAAGTGGAAAGTGCAGAGACAGAAGAAAAGAGATGGAACTAGAGAAGCTATCATCAAATAGCAAGCAATGGAAACAAATGAATCAGTACAGAGTCAGATGGATCGTAATCATAGGAGATCAAACTCCACAGTAGCAAAAGGCAGCTAGTGTGGCTCTCAGGGCCCTATTGTTCAGGCTGACTCTCTCCATACAATTTATGCTAAAAGAATATACACAGTTGACCCTTCAACAACTTGGAGGTTATAGGCTCTGACCCCCATACAGTCGAAAATCAGTGTATAACTTTTGACTTCCCAAAAACTTAACTGATAGCCTGCTGTTGACTGGAAGCCTTAGAGAAAACAGTTGTGATATTTCTTATCCACTGTATTCTTAAAGAAGAGAAAATGTTAATATGAAAATCATAAGGAAAATATATTTACATATTGTACTGTATTTATTTTTAAAAATATGTGCAAGTGGACTTATGCAGTTCAAATCCATGTTGTTCAAAGGTCAACTGTACTGTACCTTGACAGAGTCCAAGTAACATTTAAACCTTTTAATGATGGACCTTGTTCACAACTCTGAACAGTTTTTCTTCTCCATTAATTTGCCAGCACTAACAGTTCTATCACAAAATGCTTAACAAATTGTTAACAGCAATGTGAATGGTCTATCCTGTTCCCATGCTCATTAAACTCATGATGTGTTCTCTCTACCTCTAGGACAGATTTCCTTAATGCAGCCCTGATCCTACTGAATTCCCCTCCAACTGTTGGAAACTTTGTCCATGATCATCCAAGGGATAATGTGCGCTATTTCATTAAGTCATAGAGAGGCAGCAGATTGTGAGCAAGATCTGTAGCTTTACTGCCCTAAAAATAAACCTTTAATTTCCAAAGCCAGGTCAGAGGTAAGAGTTATCCTGGCACCAAAAGAATTCTTTCTGGCACCAAGCTGAGGGACTGAAGCAAAGTTTAAAAGATCCAGGGCTAGGGATCCCTGGGTGGCGCAGCGGTTTGGCGCCTGCCTTTGGCCCAGGGCACGATCCTGGAGACCCAGGATCGAATCCCACATCGGGCTCCCGGTGCATGGAGCCTGCTTCTCCCTCTGCCTGTGTCTCTGCCTCTCTCTCTCTCTGATGACTATCATAAAATAAATTTAAAAAAAAAAATTAAAAAAAAAAAAAAAGATCCAGGGCTAGAGGGTGGTAGAAAATTCACTCTGCATACCAAATATCCCAGTTATATTTCTAGAGCATGGTATCTTTCAGTTGCATAAAACTTCACACTTTAAAAATTCTTTCCCTTACCTTGTCTCATGTTCTAAATGCTTTAAAATAAAATACCCTTAAAAACTAGAAAATACTAATTTGCTTTATTGTGGTATAACATACATACAGTATAAAGCAAAAATCGTAAGCATACAATTCAATGAATTTGCACATATAAATACAAACATACACACACACTCTTTCTCTCTCTTACAAAAGAACCACTCTAAATGAAGATATAAAGCACCCCAAAGGCCCTACTGTATTCCTCCTCTCAATAATCTTTTTCTTCATAGCACTGAAACTTTTTTTAAATAAAAATTAGAGGCAATAACTCTCAGCTATGCTCAATCTCCTGTTGTCTGGGGAAGCTTATTTCCAAATTTCAAAGTTTGAAGAAGTAGCGATGGAAAAAAGTGGAAAAAAAAATTACCTGTGTTCATGGTTTACATCAAGAAAAAAAAAAATGCCCCTTGCATCAAACCCCAGCCTTTTGAGTTCCCTCATTAGGAATTTCTTTTAAATACTTTTAGAAGAAAATCATACCTAAGAAATGTTGATAACAGGAAAAACAGGTACCGGAAGACAATTATTAGCCTTTTTAAAAGTTTAACCCAGAAATACATCCCACAATACAGCCATTAACAACATATGAGGTCAGCAGAAAGAGAATAAAGGGAAATGAGCAATGGGGATAGCTGGCCTGGCTATTTTTTCCTTTTTTTTTTTTTTTTTTTTTGGTTGTTGTTGTTAATTTTTATGCTAAAATTTTAAACCCCTTGCTTAGCATGGAAATAAGATATCAGCATAGATGTCACTGAGGACAAGAATCAGAAGCAAAAAACAATTCCCAGAAAAGGGAATTTCATACTTTTCTGAGAAAGTTGGACTGGGTTATTTCAGGAAACTATAGACCTATGACTGTTTAAATAGTTAACCAAGTGGGTTTTTTTTTTTTTCCTGTAGGCCACATAACACAAACCACAGACAATAAATATCACTTGTGAAAATCAGGCCGAATGAAGAAAAGTTTCACAAATGCAATAAACTATAAACAGATAGCACCAAGAGACCTCACCACAATAACTACCTCCATGGTCAGAGTCTGAAGCACATTCTGCAATTAGTAAAGGCTGAAGTCCATAAATTTAATCATCATCAATTTACTGAAAATACAAAGATGAAATCTTTATGAGAGTTGCAATTACATACTTTTGCCCATCATTCAACAGCTGTCTACAATACTGTAATGGAAATATTATTTGCAACATGCATGATATGTCCAAAGCTAGCTTTGAGCAAAGCAACTTAGATAAAAGCTTGAGGCCTTGTATTTAGGAGGGTCTGTCTCTAACTTTCTCCACTCCCTGACATAATCTCTATTCAATGTTCACTATTGCCCATGGCAGCAAGAGATAAGAGAACTAAGCCTAGCTTCAACTACCACCTACCAATAGCATCAAGAAATAATGGAGTCAAAAACAGAAAAAAAAAAAAAAACTATCATCTTTTTGCTATCAATTTCTTTCTCCCTCTCATGGCCAGTAGGACATATCATATTGAATTATAAAAGGAAAATTAAAAATAAATAAAAAATATAATCTTAAGAATGAGATTACTTGAGATTCAAAATAATAGTCTTATGTACCCATTTTCACACAGCATTAACTTTATTTTTTAATATTTTATTTATTTATTCATGATAAACAGAGAGAGAGAGAGAAAGAGAGGCAGAGACACAGGCAGAGGGAGAAGCAGGCTCCATGCAGGGAGCCCGATGTGGGACTTGATCCCAGGACTCCAGGATCGCGCCCCGGGCCAAAGGCAGGCACTAAACCACTGAGCCACCCAGGGATCCCCAACAGCATTAACTTTAAATGAAAAATTGAATGCTTGATATTTTCTCCTCTGTTAATCATAAGAACCTTGGTCCGAGCAGTCCTCTGCATGACCTGAGAAAGAAGCCTCAGTGCAATAATGGTGAATGGCTTCATTGATATACAACTTTTATTTACAATTCCTGGGCTCACCAGATTTTTAGACTTCATTGTGTGATCCAACTCAGTTAATGATAGACAATTCTGGCTGTATGGTGTTCTGGTATCCCATAATCTAGGGCCCAGGAGCACTCCAGGAGCTATTTATTGAATCGTGTATAATTCTCTATATGGCATGTGTTAGGGGTCTGCACTGTGATTCTCCTTAGGTGGTTGTTAGAGACTGAATGTTTGTGTACCTCAAAGTTTATATGTTGAGGCCCTAACCCTCAGTGGGACTATATTTGGAGATGGGTCCTTTAAGAAAGGAATTAAAGTTAAATGAGGTTATGAGGTTGGATCCCTGATCTAACAGGATTAATGTCCTCATGAGAAGAGACACCAGAGAGTTTGCTCACTATCTAGCTATATCTATCTAACTCGTTATCTCTCTGCCCATGCACTGAAGAAAGGCCTTACAAGGTAAGAAGGCAGACATCTGTAACCCAAGAAGAAAGCTCTCATCAGAAACCAATTCTGCTGGTCTTTGATCTGGAACTTCGAACCTTCAGAACTATGAGAAAATACATTTCTTTTAAGCCACCCAGTCTCCAGTAGTTTGCTGTGGCAACCCGAGCAGACTAATACAGGGGGATTTCCACAAACTTCACACAGTGTTTTTTCTCACCACCAATACCCGTCATATCAGAGAGTCTGCTTGGTCATATGGCCTAAGCAGGAAGGCCACCTGCACCACAACCTAGAACTAGTGCCGAACACTTTCCTACAATGGGCCCGACTCAAGAATGGCAGTCTTTTGTATCATTAAGAAAATATGTTGAAGAAATGTTCCCATGTATAGACTATATTGCCTCTACAACTTAAGAGGCCTAGCAAATGCTGTACTTACTTCTTAGTGCTAGGAGGTTTAAAACACAGCAATTTGTCCTTTATTTTGAACAGATATTCCAGTGTGCCCCAAATCAATATACTCCAAGAAAGTCACTATTGTGGTAAGCATCTGAATCTTTATAGGGTTTATCTTTGACCATCTTAAGCACATGTATCCACCAACACTTCCAATATGCTTGCCATGTTTTATTCACCCAGTCCAATAAATGTGGTATTATTAATACGCAGGATGAAAGTGATATACTGCAGAATGTCTAGACAGTGTATATCCCTTTGTACTATTTATTACATTAGAAGGTGAGAAAATTAATGTAATTCTAGAACTATTATCATTCTAGTGAATACAAACTGTTTCTGATCTTCCTTCCCGTTAGGAATGGAAAAGAACACAAACACCAGACTAATGTTTATATACAATGTACCAGAGGCTCTGTCAATTTGTTCAAGCATAGGCACATCTGGCACAGCAGCTGCAAATGGGCAATTGCATGGCGGATTTTGCAGTGGTCTTCTCTAATCCTCCAGGATCTGTATATTTTCTGAAGAGGCCAGACAGGACTGGTGAAAGAAATGCGGATATGATAGGAACCATGTGTATCCTTTAGGTCTTTAATGGTGGCACTACTCTCTATCTATTGCCTCCAGGATATGATATTGTTATTGATTTACTCTCTTGGCTAGGGCTGAAGGGTAACTTCAGAGACTTCCACTGGGCTTTCCTCAATACGATAATTCTTACCCCAAGGGCCAAAGAACCAAAGGGAAGTTCTGCCAACTACCTATATACACATTCCAATTATACATTCTGAGCCCAGTAAAGTAACCACAGAGTGGATCTGCGGACCTACTAGACTCACTGTGAGCCATATCTGAGTCAGAATTCCATTTATTATTGGCTTTCATACAATCTACCTACCTCTCTCACAGAAGGGAACCATAGGTCTGTAGGCATCAATGTCAACTTGGACTCTGTCTCCAACAGTCCTCAAAATGTTTAAGCATTCCCCTTTTATGCAGTTATCTAAGTAAATGGCTTTAGTTCCTTTGGGGAAGTACTATTAGAACCATTACCATAAAAAAAAAAAAAGAACCATTACCATATATGTTTGGCATGCTCTTGCAGGGTGCTTCTTCCTAAAAACTTAACCTTTCTTCCAATTTATGGCTTCTAAGTCTAAAAACTGGCTCAAGTCTAAAATCTGAGCAAAGAATTGTGGCTTTTTATTAAGGCACTTGCTTTCAGCTTCCTTATTACCCAGCCTGCGAGGCTCTGCATTTCCTTTGGGGTTTAGTTCCTTTTATCCTTCCTTAGCAAGCTCAGTTCTTCCCTGGCTACATAAAATTTGACTTGAAACTAGCTATTTATTGGTCAGGATCTGAGGGGGGTGGCCTCTGTGGTTTTGCAAGGCAAAGATTGTGTTGCCTTCAGGTAGGGGATGGAGTCTCTAACAAAGAAAAGGCTACTTTTGCAAATCTAAAAAGTTCAGGGAGACTTAAGTTCATTGATACAGATGTTCTCAAGCTTTAGGGTCTTATTCTTTTCCAAAACTAGGAAAAGGTGGCATAGCAAAATTTGTCATATGGCCTTGGCATAACAAATTTGCTTGGGCTAGAAATTTAACCTTTTCTGTAAACGTGCTATTCTTTTTTTTTTTTTTTTAAGATTTATTTATTTGTTTGTTTGTTTAAGAGAAAGAGAGAACACGAGCGGGAGGGGTAGAGGCAGAGGAAGAAAGAATCTTAAGTAGACTCCAGGCTGAGCGCAGAGCCCAACTTGGGGTCCAACTCAACTCTTAGATCACCATGTGAGCTGCAACGGAGTCTGATGCTTCACCAGCTGTACCACCCAGGCATCTGAAAATGTGCTATCCTTAAAATTAAATGTTGGTTGTGGTCCTCAGTGCTTTCTGGCCTCAAGCTGCAGGAGATGAGTCACTTTATTCACAGCTAAGGAGGTCCCAACTGCCATACGTCCTCTTTGATTGGTAACTAATCATTGTCTTTCTATTATGCACTAGACACCTGGCATAGGCACAGAATTCCATTATCCTTATAATTAGTACTTTCATCTCTCAAAAGTCTGAGATGTTGCACCATCCAGTTCATTCTCTTTCATGAGTACCCCATGCAGTTCATCACCAGTGACAAGCATAAACAACTGAATGATTACTTCATGACTGGAACTAAGTGCCTTTGCCAGAACAGCTCCAGTAACCCAGCTCCAAAATCCTATTTTACAGTCAGCTTCCTTAGAGCACTCCTGGTACCAAATCATTTGGGTCAATTTCCCTAGAAAATATTCTGAAGGAGTTCTGAATGCAGAAAGTCTATTGAGGAGGTCTTCGAATAGACACCTGTGGAGGAGTAAAGGAAGTAGGTGTGGGCAGAAAGAAGAACTGAACTTCAACGCAGTCATAACAAAGAATTCAGCTGTCACAGTGGAGATCTCTGGAGCTGGGAGGGCCCTTCCTCAAAGCAATGAGATTGAGGTTTTGCTACCTTACCTGACCAATCATTGTATATAGGCTGCACCTAGGAAAGTGGTGTGATCTAGTGTGAGACAACCCTTTGGCTGGGGACAATACCCAGAGAGAGACTTAGCATAGAGCCCTCAGTCTCCAACTTCTCAGTCACTGGAAGAATTAGTGACTTGGTTTGAAAGGGGAGATCTCGATAGTAGTCTACAGTACCCACCAGGTAGTATAAACTCATACCCCCCCCCCAAACACACACACACACTTTTTTTTTTTGTAATGAGATCTAGGATAAGGTCAAGAAACAATGCTTCTTTTGATAGATTTTTCTTTTTTTTTTTTAAGGTTTTACTTATTTATTCATGAGAGACACCGAGAGAAAGAAAGAGAGGTAGAGACACAGGCAGAGGGAGAAGCAGGCTCCATGCAGGGAGCTCGACGTGGAACTCGATCCCGGGTCTCCATGATCACGCCCTGGGCTGAAGGCAGGTGCTAAACTGCTGAGCCACCCAGGCTGCCCTTGATAGATTTTTCTAAGAAAAATAATGCACCTCATCCTTCAAAATGCTGAAAACTGTTCTTTTACCACAAGAAAAATACACAATGATTTCAATCAAGGACAGGATCAAGAATTAAAATACTCTTGCCACAATGAAACCAAAATATAACATCTAACACAGATAAATGTCAGTTCAAAACATTTAATTGCATAAACATAGATTAGTGGAGACCTGAAAGGATAACATTTCATGCAGAAAATATCCACGGGGGTTAGTTGTTTCCAAGCTTAATAAGTGTCAAGAGTATAAAGACAACTACCAAGAAAGCAAGTGCATTTAGTCTCTATTAATAGAAATAGAGTATTGCCAGCAGATGTTATGGTTCTGCCATATATCCCATAATGGACAATCACATCTGGAGAAATACTCAGCTCTCAGTTTCATGTTTTAAAAGACCATTCAGGGGCACATAGATGGCTGAGTGGTTGAGCATATGCCTTTGGCTCGGGTTGTGATTCCGGGGTCCTGGGATCGAGTCCCACATCAGGCTCCCTGTGGGGAGCCTGCTTCTCCCTCTGCCTATGTCTCTCCTCTCCCTGTGTCTCTCATGAATAAATAAATAAACTGCTCTAAAAAAAAAAAAAGACACCATTCAAAACCTGACTAAGTCCCAATAATAGCAATCAGAGGTCTGAAAATAATGCCCTATGGAGGAAAGCTGAAAGGGAAAGGATAGTTACTCCAGAAAGGAAACGTCTTCATGAGAAAGAAGGGACTCAACTGAATATATTAGGTCTGGGTTTATCTAGAAAGGACTAGGATTTGTGGGTAGAAACTACAGGGAACAGATCTTAACTCAATATAATGAAAAACATTCAAACAATTAGAGCTGTCTGACAATGAAGCTGGTAGTAATTAATGCCTCTGCCCTCAAAATGCCTAAGCCAAGGCTCTTCTTGAGGATGCTGGGGCCCTCCCACCCCCCACCCCCTGCTCTGATACACATTTTAAAATTTTATTTTTCTAAGACCATGGGTTGAGAACTAAGATCACACCAGGCCAGAGAAGGAGTACATTTCAAAAAGAGGCTAATTTTTCTTTCCTTTTCCTTGAACATTTATATTATATATAAAACTCTTCTGAGTGCAGCAATAGGGCAAGAATCCTGCTTCTACTATCCCACCTTCCCAAGAAAACAGAAGCATGAATGAATGAATGAGTGAATGAATGAATGATAAAATGACAAATAGTTCATTAATGAACCAATACAACTCGGATATTTTTTTAAAGATTTTATTTATTCATAAGAGACAGAGAGAGAGGCAAAGACACAGGCAGAAGGAGAAGTAGGCTCCATGCAAGGAGCCTGATGTGGGACTCGATCCTGGAACCCCAGGATCATGCCCCAGGCCGAAGGCAGGCACTAAACCACTGAGCCACCCAGGGATCCCCAACTCAGATATTTCTTATCTCATATCTAGAAATGCCTATCCATAATCTTTCTCAAGAACTCCCTAATAAAGTGAGTTACCTGTGTGAACTCAAGTAAATTGTCACCTCCTTGGGGCCCAGTCTCCACATCTGGGAATAAATACAGTAGTTGAAGCAAAATAATCCCTCAATCTCTTTCAGCCTGAATAGTCTTATGGCCCAAGGAAAGGAGGTGGTGTTTTTGTTTTTGTTTTTAACAATGCCTTAGAAGTCATTAGTTAACCAGGAGAAGCAACATTTGGGTTGGGGTCGAGGGTTGTAATACAAACATAGTAGTGGAAGATTTGCTGTTGAAATTTGTGACTTACTAAAACACCTGGAAGAAAGCAAGAGATAACTTGCAAAAAGAAAAATCTCTAGGATAATCAGAGATGTTTATTTGGTTTTAGTTTGGTTTTTCACTTTTTATTTTTTCCTGTGAGTTCACAGAAATGTTTCAAAAATCAACTACTCAATGTTAGGTATTCATGACTAGCAGGAAGTCAGTTGATTTTAGGAACTCTGTACTTAGAAGAACATCCTCCTTAAAATTGATGCTTTAAAAAAAAAAAGATTCTGGAGATTTTTTCTTTTGGAAGAAAACATTGTGCAATACTATTAAAATTGGAATATAACTGACTGAGGTTTTGTTTTTTTCAAGGTAGAGATGTCATGTTACATATGTGTTCAGTATTTGTGTAATATTTTAAAAGTTTATCATCTTATATTTGAATCAAAGTTCTACAAAAGACTTAAATATAGATTAAATGTTATTAAACTTGTTTAAAATATAGTGAAGATATTATTTAATAACTTTTCATCTGAATCCAAAAAAAAAAAGGAAAAAAAAAGTGTGATTTTTTTTTCCCCATCTAAGAGCAGCACTATAGTTTAATACAGTGAGGAGCTGACTAGAAGGTGTACTTTGGTAACAAAAGGCACATTTTTCCTTAAATATTTACTTCAAATCTAACACAGATCTGAAATACATACATTTGTTATTACTGTGGGTTCTGGTACTCTGACCACTGCTAAAATATACTGTCTTTAGGAATAACACCATCTAGTAACCTTTATTTTGGATTAATTCAACAGATTAACCAGTCACTTAAAATGATGGCCACAAGCAGCTGTAAATAAGCTGCTAAAAAACTAGTGTAATCTTCATCTATATGAATAGAAGTGTAATCTCATAATAAAGAAAATATATGGAAGGAAGGAAGGAAAATGTCAATATAACTTGGGGAAGGCTGGGAGTAAAAAAGGTAAAAGAAAGAAAGGTCAGAAGGTAGGGATATCCACATGGGAGCACCTAGTAAAAGAGTAGCAAATGGGAAAAAGTGGGAGTTCTGGAAGTTCCACTGAGATTCTGCACCTTGGGGGGCCAACTTGAAGGATAAATCTTAACTTCAAGGATGAGTCACACTCCCAAACTTAGAGATTTAGCTAATGTTTGTGAGGTGCTTTCCTATTTACAAAGTACATTCATATTCTTGAGAGCATTTAATCTATCCACCCTCTCAGATGGTACCGATCTAGTATCCTCATTTTTAAGATGGAAACTAAGGCTGAGATGAAATGATTTGCCCTGATTCACACCAGGCCTTCAACTTCGAATCTTACATACTCAGCACACACAACAGTACAGCTTCAAGACGATTTTTGGTTTATTTTACTAACTTATCATATATTACAAAGAAAATAGACCAGTTAAAAATAAATTATACTGAACTACACTACACTTTGTGTATTTCAAAGTGCTTTCACACACAGTCTGTTGTTTGGTCCTCAGGAACTATTATCTCCATTTTGTAGATCAAGGAAATTATGACACAGAATAACTCAAAATTCTATAAGAAATTATTGAGGTGGAATTAAAAGCAAAGTCCACCAATTCTGGCTTTTCCCATACCACCATACTTGGTCCCTTTTCTGGTGCATGGTTTTTGCAAAGCTGATCTTAAGACTAGGCCATGATGAACAAGACTTACAGAAAAGAGGACTAGAAGAGAAAGGAAAAGCTCCCTGTTTACACATAAATTGAATAGGATTCCACAGTCAGAGTTACATTAAATTGGTCTTGAAAGGACTGTAAGTAAAAATATTAACAATAATAGTAAGGGTTTCAGAAAGGAAAAAACAAGGCCTCTGCTAGAATTGCCACATAGTTCTCCTATGGACTGCTGCCTGCACCACAAAGACATGCAATATCGAAGGTCAACATACAGGCTTCCAGTTATGGAATGAGTAAGTCATGGAGATGAAGGGCACAGGATAGGGAATATAGTCAGTGGTACTGTAGTGGTATTGTATGGTGATAGTTGGTTACCTACACCTGTGGCAAGCATAGCACAATGTATAGAGCTGCCATATCACTATGTTATACACCTGAAACTAATGCAACACTGTGTGTTAACTATACTTCAATTAAAATTAAGCCACAACACATGAATGAGTTAAGAGGCATTATGAGCCCCATTTGAGCTGCCAAAATAATGATGCCAGTTTTTCTAAAGCTGCATGGCAGGGTGAGGAAGGCATCTTTTTTGGGGGGGGAGGGGAAGGCATCTTGATATCATCGATGGAGGAAATGTTTTTACTGACTAAGCTCATCATGTGTATGTGGAAGACTGGAAGACAACCAGAAGGTATTTTACTGGTATAGGGCAGTGAGTAAATATTTCCTGAAAAACTGAATAAAATTTGAACAAGACTTAATTTATTACAGATCAGATGACATATTTCCTTTTTTGAGCTCCCTGACCTGCCCTATTTGATACAGATTAAAATGTATTTGCAAAAATCTTAAGTGATAGTAATATTTTGCTGATACTCTTATTTAGGGAGAAGATTGCTTGTGTCATGCTGCAGTTGGTTTACTGATTTTAAAAACTGCAAAATAAAGATCCGAGAAATAATTAGCTCAGCAATTCCTGACCTCAATTTAGTAATGAAGTCTTTCTACCCATCTCAAACCACGATAGCTGCAATTACTCCAAAGTCTATCATGGAATTTTTCCAAAAGTCTCAAAATAAGCCAAAGAAAAAAGTTGCCAAACTTTTAGGAGATAAGGTGACAAGAGAGTGTCACAAAATCAAATTATAGGTAATGCAAGTCTAAAAAGAAATCTGGAGATCACTAAATTAGACCAATGGTTCTCAACCTTGGCTGGAAGGAGAATCTCTATCAGTTTTTTTTTTTTTTTTAAACCCTAATGTCCAGGCTACACCTCAGATCAATTACATCAGAATCTCTAAGAGTAGGATCTAGACATGAATATTTTTTCAGATTCCCCAGGAGATTTCAATGTACACCACAGGTGTACAGGTGTAGTATTACTTGCTGACTAAATGGATTAGAGTAATAGATCTAATCACAGGTCAAAATTCTTCTCAAAGAATTTTTAGGCAAAGAAAACTACAGCCATTCTTTCACCAAAAATGGAACAAAAATACGCAGTCTTCAATTTGCTAATAACTCCCACAACAAAAGCTCACTTAAAGATTGATTGAGGCAAAAATGAGATTTATCATATTTTTTCCAGTTGACTAATCCAAAAGCTTGATAATCATCAATAATTACCAGTGTTGGCAAAGAGGTAAAAAAAAAATAGGTTATGGTAATATAAATTAGCACATTTTTTGGAGAGTAATTTGGCAGTATCTATCAAAACTTTAAAGGTACATACCCGGGGATCCCTGGGTGGCTCAGTGGTTTGACACCTGCTTTTGGCCCGGGGCGCGATCCTGGAGTCCTGGGATCAAGTCCCACATCGGGATCCCGGCATGGAGTCTGCTTCTCCCTCCTCCTGTGTCTCTGCCTCTCTCTCTCTCTCTCTCTATGTCTATCATAAATAAATAAGTAAATAAATCTTTAAAAAAATAAAGGTACATACCCTTCAACTCAAGCTATTTCTGGGCACCTATCTATACATACCAACTCAAAAAGATATTGCTATGTTTTTGTTTTTGTTTTCATGGTACTTAATGACTTTCTAAAATCCTTCATTTGCAGTCCATCAATACTATAAGGTAAACCAATGTGGGAAGACTCTTGAGTCTTGTTTATCAGGTGAGAAGGACTGCACTTGCCAAGAGGATCCACGTTACGGACGTATTTTCTGCTTACAATGTCATGCTGCTTGAAATGTATATTTACTTGATTTCTCATGCACTAGTTCCATCAATCCATTTATGGCTCTCTTATTTATCTGATTTCAAATAATATATAAACACCTATAACTAGACCATTTAACCCAAAAATGATATTAACAATAACATATCTATTTATATGCTCTCCCCATGCTGTCCTCTGTCTGCCCTCCACCCTCACCACCTCAGGAGTAACCACTATCCCAAACTTTGTGTTTATTTTTTCTTTGCTTGTTTTTGAATGTTACAAAAATGGTATTGTACTATATATGGTTTTCTGGGATTTTCTTTTTCACTCAGCATTTTGTGACAGATTCATCTTGCTGTTATCTGTACTTTCACTCATTGCAAGTAAATATTCCATCGTGAGAATCAACCATAATTATTTATCTTTTTCTCCTGTGGTCAGCATTTTTGTGTTTCCATTTTTGGGCTATTAAGAACAGTGGTACTATGAACAGACATTTCATAATACTAGGGTGACTTCTGGCAGGAAATCTGGCTGCCATCAAACTAACCCCATCACCCACAAGAATCATCAATGGGCTCCCCTAAAAGGCTTTCCTCACTACCTCCCCCAACCAGACTGGTTCAAGGCAAGGTAGGGAGAGAACCTATAAAAAGGGCAAGCACGCCTTTAAAAAGGAAACACTTAAAAAAAAAAAAAAAGGCAACACTTAAGAGCAAGCATTTATTGGCATAACTGACCACTTCCAGAACTATTCTCCTATCTCCAACCCCAGACTGACTGCTTCCTTGCCCCATCTCCTGCCAGAATTTTAAAGATATTTTTACTTGAAAGACAAAGTTTAAACAGTCTGATTTCAATACTTTATTCCTATCATTAAAAAAAATAACTCCAAAGAGAATTTTAGCTACTGATAATAACTCCTACAGACATTCTTGCTTAGCACTCCTACTTGACATCTAAAACCACAGAATGCGAAAGAGGACTCTTACACACACACACACACACACACACACACAGAGGCCTAAATGAAAAATCCAGTATCAATAGCTACTTATAACCCATTTTATTTCCTCTAAGATCAGACATAAGACATTTAGGACAATTTAGAAAAAGAGAGAGAGAGACAGGCAAAGAAAGAAAGGAGAGAGGGAGGGAGGGAAGGAAGGGACGAGATGAGATGAGATGAGATGAGATGAGATGAGATGAGATGAGATGAGATGAGATGAGACGAGACAAGACGTGAGAAGAGAGGGGAGGGGAGGGGAGAGGAGAGGGGAGGGGAGGGGAAGGGGAGGGGAGGGGAGGGGAGGGGAGGAGAGGAGAGGGGAGGGGAGGGGAGGGGAGGGGAGGGGAGGGGAGGGGAGGGGAGGGAGGAGAGGAGAGGAGAGGAGAGGAGAGGAGAGGAGAGGAGAGGAGAGGAGAGGAGAGGAGAGGGAAGGGAAGGGAAGGGAAGAGAAAAGGGAAGGGAAGGGAAGGGAAGGGAAGGGAAGGGAAGGGAAGGGAAGGGAAGGGAAGGGAAGGGAAGGGAAGGGAAGGGAAGAGAAGAGAAGAGAAGAGAAGAGAAGAGAAGAGAAGAGAAGAGGAGGTAGATACACGCACTGTCTTGTAATGATTTTTTTCAGTTAACTAAAAGAATAGGGTTTGTAGTTATTTGTAATCCCTCTGTAAATACTGCTATTGTCTCGCCAGCATCTGAAATCTTCGCTGTGTTCCTATTGTCTAAAGACTTCAAATTACATAAATTATTTCCTTTAAATTCAGTTTTTAAAAGTTGCTGCCTCCTCCCAGGAAGGAGAGAACAACAGGAACCACTAACAAGGGACCAACTAAAAATAGCCTTATGGATAACCCAGTGTACCACTCTGTGCTTTTCTATTCAGATTCAGGTGTTAGGGGGAGAAGGAAGAGAGGCTAGTTGACCTCTCTATTCCTAAACACACACTCACCAGTCCTGCTATCCACAAAGCCTGCATCCTCAGATCCTGGAGCTCCCTTCAACCCTCACTTCCCAGTCAGCACCTCCATACATTCAGTATTGTCCCTTTGCTTCAGTCAGCCCCTTTGAGTCTTGCCGGTACAATGGGGGACACTGGTGGAGGACACCCAGCCAATGAACTACTTTCAGTTCCAAAAGAAACTGGAGCACTACTCAACAATCCTTTCTAGAGCCCACTTGTGAGCAACTGTTCCTGGCCTCCCAAACAGCTTAAAAAAACCAAGTCTTTCTTCCTAATCCTCATGCCTTGTGCCATTCTCTCCACAGACCTCTTCACAAAGACTACTGAGATCATTAGCATGAGCTTCCTCAATATCTCATACCTCCCAACCCACACTTTTATCTATTTTTATCTATACCTATTGATTCCAGCTTTACCCTCATCCTAGAGGAAGTGACCTCCCTTTTCTGGTTTCTGGCTAATTCTTTCACCTGTGCTGGTAAATTCCACCCCCTCCCACATGGTTCAGAAATCGCTCTTATTCTTTCTCTCTCTAGTTTGGCTATTTCACACGCCCAAGCATTCCCTTCTTAAAACCAACAAACAAAACGCCATCATCCCTATTTTTCACTTTCCCCTCACAGAAAGAACAGAGGACAATTTCACCACATACCCACCTCTTACCTCCTGTGCACTCTTCCACAGACTGCAGTCTGGATTCCAGCCATAGTACTCCATACAAGAATCTGTAGCAAAACTGTGACACCAGCCTCCCTCCCCACCCCCAGTTGCTAAGTCTAATGCTTTTTCTTTTTTTTTCAATGTCAACCTTACCTGACCTCTCTGTGCTAGTTGACAATATTAGTCACTACCTCCCTCTTGAAACTTTTTTCTATCTTGGCTTATAAACTCCTGTTTCCTCTCTTAACATATATGGCCTTTTTTTTTTTTTCTCATCCCCCTGCCTCTGCTCTTTTTGATTCCTATTCTGTTGCCTTTCTCTTAAAACACTCATGCTCCTGATGGCCCTCTACTCATTACTCTGAGTACATCTTCCTTAGAAAGTACCATTTCTTCAATATCCATCATGGAGCCCCAACTATCCCAGAGAGCTATAGACCCAAAGAGCCAACTGACTTCAGAGCATCTCAACTGTAACAAATCCCACAGTGAGTTCATAATTCCCTTCATTCCCAACCATGCCTCCTCAACCAATAACCCTGACCTTCTTCCTATTTTTTCTAAGTGAATGGAATTACCACCTGCCTAATCCCATCCAAGTGAGATTTCCAGGAAGTATGGCAGCTCCCCAACATCATTCCATCAGTCCCTGAGGCTTATACAATCTACCTCCTTAACATCACTGACATCTATTCCCCCGCCCCTATTCCCATTGCTTGAGTCTTCATTCCCACTCTTCCCACTCTTAAAATTAGAATTACATTTACCGACAATACTATATGCTAGAACTTAACATACATAATTTGCACAACAGAAAACAATGTCAGGTGGTATTCTTACCTAAATTTTTACAGATGAAAAACTGAGACCTAGAGAAGAAAAACAGTTGTCAAGCTCACATAATCAGGAAGGGGCAAAGCTAGAGTTCACCCAAATTTAAGTCTTCCTGGCTCCAAAGATTACATTCTCTCCCCCAATTTAGCAATCTTCTATCACAATAGCTTCCTAATTGGTCCTTCTGCATCTCATCTCACACTGAAGTCTAATCCAATCCATGCCACAGACAAAATCAGCTTTCTCTTTTTAAAAAGTTATGTTATTATGAAAATACTCAGAAAAAATACATACACTAAGAACAGTTTAAATTATTATAAAGTCATCTTAGTAAAATGCAAATCTAACCTTGTTCCTGACATTTTCCTATCCTTTTCAAAGACCCCCCTTCCGCCCCCCACTGCCCTTCCAGGGAAGTCAAATCCTAGCAAAGTACAGAGAGCCCTTTGGGAAGTCACCTCACCCCACTCCTTCACCCTCATCTCCCACCAGGTCAGATGGCCCACCCCACATTCCAGCCTCATGGGCTATATCTCCTGACTCTGGGTTTTGATCTTACATGGCTCCCAACTGAGAATCTGAGATGCATCTTCCGCTCCTTGATCTACCTCCTCCATGGCATTCTCACTTTGCTCTTCAGGAACAATGTGTTACTGCTCTTTTCAGAAGCTGCTGTGTCTGATGTGAAAAGAGGCCTTTGGCAACACTGAATGGTACAGTAGTACAGTTCTTCACGGTTCACATGGAATATCAGAACCAGTGAAGTTCTAACGTATATAGAACATGTCTACTCTGTCCAGAAAAACAACAACAAGAACAACAAAGTAGAGATCTGAGGTAATTATTTTTGGTTATTTACAATGATTTGGAGGAAGGACTCTACTTTGACTAAAGAGTAGACCTCAGTAATTACACCTCAGTAATTCCCACCCACAGTCTCTCACCACTCCAAAACTCAGGTCAAAGAAGCTGGTGATATTATTACTGCCATTATTTTAGCTCACCCATCCAGCTGTGTAAGCGAGAAACCTCAGACACATCCTTTGACATTTCTCTCCCTGCTCCTTAACCTGCTGCATACAATGTCCTATTTTGCTTCTTAAATTATCTCTGAAGCCACCCACTTCTAGGCATCTCCGGATCACTCTCCTTATCCAAGCTATCATTGTCTCCCACCCAAGACTACTATGACAGCCTCTTTACTGATTCACACAATCCACTCTGGCCTCTTCTCATCCACTCTCCATATTGGATGATTATTTCAACATTCCATCCCCATATCTGCATGGCTAAAACTTTTTAATGTCTTCTCTTCACTTTTGTGACAAAGCCAACACTAATATTTTCAGCACCTACAACAAGATTTGGTACATGGTAAGCACATAATAAATTTGGATTACAAGAATAAACGAGTATGACTTTCATCTATACTCCTCCTTTCTCTGAGAATTCTAGCCCTCTTGACTTTCAGTTCTACATTCCCTCTGACTACTTGGCTTTCCCCCTCTTTTTTATGCCTTCTTCCTTTCTTCCTTCAACAAGTTAATTCCTACCTTCTTCTTTCAGATCAGAATGTAGTCATCATATTTCCAGAACAGCTTTTTAAATCAACCTCACTACTCCAAAGTCTTCCTTATAGGCTCTCACTGTACTATGAATTTCTTCTCCAGTCTTCGCCACACTTACAGTTTTATATGCTTGTGTAATTACTGATGTCCACTGCCCTGTTAGCTTGTAGCACTACGAAGGCAAGACCATGTCTCTTTTCCCTCATTGATATATCTCAGGTACTTGGGACAAGGTTTGACATTCAGGAGACATTCAATAAATAGTGAACAGACTAATGCATGCATTATGAATTAATGTACAGAGTGCCTAACTTTTTACAATTACATTGTAATATAGACTTGAAACCTAGAAGTTAATTTAGAGTTAAATCACAGAAGGTGGTTCTCCTTCTACCCTTCTTTTTTCATTGAAAGTCCTTGATGAAGTCTTAAAGCATAATTTCTGAACTCCTAAGATACAATGCTTTTAAATATTATTTCATTTGAATTGTTACAGGACAATTGTCCTTTTTTAGAATATACTTTCCCGAATTTGAAAACCCAAAACTAAAGAAGGAGACATAATTTACAATAATAAGTCCTGAATAAAATCAAAACCTTTCTAACCTAAAGCAAGATCTCATACTACCAATAAAGTGCATATTTTGGGGGGGGGGGAATAAATAAACCACTTAATTTTACATACAAATAATAAGGCTTGATGCTTCTTTGGCATATTGGTGTACATTCAGGATGTTTTGAATAAGTCACAATGTTTTAACATCAATGCATATAGTTGATCAACGTGTCCAACATTCCCAGAAAAAAATCAAACCATAAATTATATACTTTTTAAAGGATTGATTTGAATTTTTTGACAAAGTATGTCTTATTAGTCTTTTAGTAAGATTCTGTCAAAATGATGGCAGGCCAGAGGCAGTGCCATCCACTGTAGATACTGCCACCAGTGTGAGAAATAAAGAAGTCCAAACACACTTAGGGTATATCTTTCTTTTGTGAAGAGGAAATTTGATGCAATCATTTTAATTTTTGGATAATTTGTGGTGATGTGGAGATGGAGTATAGAGTCCTCTTTGGTTAAAGACTATGCCAGAGTTGTTTCCACCTCTATCCCACAATTTAGATATATAGTATAGGGATTCCTCCAAAAGTTAAAAATAGAACTACCCTACACTCAAGCCATGGTGCTACTGGGTATTTATCCAAAGAATACAAAGTCATTAATTCAAAGGGATACACGTACACCTTGTTTACAGCAGCATTATTTACAGTAGCCAAATTATGAAAGCAGCCTAAGTGTCTATAGATTAATCAATGGATAAAGAAGATTGGTATACATATACAATGGAATATTATTCAGCCATAAAAAAGAATGAAATCTTGCCATTTGCCATGACATAGATGGAGCTATAGAGTATAATGCTAAGCAAAGTAAGTCAGAGAAAACAAATACCATATGATTTCACTCATATGTGGAATTTAAGAAACAAAACAAGTAAAGGAAGAGAAAGAGAGAGAAATCAAGAAACAGAATCTTAATTATAGGGAATAAACTGATGGTTACCCGAGGGGAGGTGGATTATAGGACAGTGGAAATAGGGAATGGGGGTATGCCTGAGTGGCTCAGCAGATGAGCGTCTGCCTTCAGCTCAGGTCATGATCCTGGCGTCCCAGGATCAAGTCCCACATCAGGCTCCCTGCATGGAGCCTGCTTTTCTCTCTGCCTGTGTCTCTACCTCTCTCTGTGTGTCTCTCATGAATAAATAAATAAATAAATCTTTAAAATAAGTAAGTAAATAAGTAAATAAATAAATAAAATTTAAAAAAGAAATAGGGGATGGGGATTAAGGTGTGCATTTGCTGTGATAAGCATCAGATGATGTATGGAATTGTTGACTCACTATAATGTATACCTGAAACTGCATAATTTAACACTGCATTTAAAAAAGAAAAAAGTTATAAGAAATTTTTTAAAAACTGAGTTAATAATACTAATGACACTCTAGCCTATTAGGCTGGTACTAATCTTGCACTTATTTATTTTATTCGGGATCCCCTCACCCATTCCCTACGGTGAGTATTCAGTCTAGTAAGTGTACTACGTCTGTCATTGGATATGCATATATCCTCATAAAGGACAAGCATTGGACTACAAGGCCATGCATGATCTGGTGCCCACCAGATCATCTCCCATTTTCCCATTTCATTCTACTTTAGCCATCATGACCTCCTAGCTATTTCTTGAACTTACTAAGCACACCTCAGAACCTTGCTGTTTCCTTTGCCTGAAACACTTGCTGCTCTGATATCTAATGGCTGGCTCACTCTCTTTCTTCATGTCTATTTCAAATGACACTTTATTTTTAAAAACCTTCCTTGGGACACCTGGGTTGTTTAGCAGTTGAGAGTCTGCCTTTGGCTCAGGGTGTGATCCTGGGGTCCCAGGACCGAGTCCCACATCGGGCTTCCTGCATGGAGCCTGCTTCTCCCTCTGCCTATTTCTCTGCCTCTCTTTCTCTGTGTCTCTCATGAATGAATGAATAAATAAATAAACAAATAAATAAAACAAAAACCTTCCGTAATCATCCTACTTAAAACAGCAATCCCCCTTGTCACTTTCTGCACTAGATCTTAGTTTTTCTCAGTTGCAGTATTTGCTACCTGAGATTCCTTTCATACCTACCTTATTTTTTGTCTGTCTCCCATCACTAGAATGAGAGGCATTATGACACCATGGTTAAAATCTAGACTCCAGAGTTTGAGTTATTAAGCTTGCATTTTCACTCTACTACTTACTCTGATCTTCAGTAGGTAGCCTCATGCCTCAATATCCTCAGCTCTAAAATGGGGATGATGTCTCAAACTCAAACTGTCAAAATTTTATTCAACACACAATCCACACTATTTGTTATCTGCTGTTATTATTATTACATTTATTTTTATTAATAGGATTAAGCTCCGTGAAGGCAGGGATTGAGTTCATATTCTCAGCATCAAGATAGTGCCTAACATTAGTCACTGAATATTAATGAATGCTATTTTGATTTTTCTTTTTCTAATTAATTAATTAATTAATTAATTTGAAAGAAAGAAAGAGAAAGTGTAGCGGGGAGAAGCAGGGAAGAGAGAGGGAGAATCTTGAGCAACTTGTGCACTAAGCACAGAGCCCAACTCAGGGCTCAATCCCGTAACTCTGAGATCATGACCTGAGCTGAGATCAAGAGTCAGACACTCAACCAACTCAGCCACCCAGGTTCCCCAAATGAATGTTACTTCATATGTGTATGATTTTTTAAGGAAAAACTTTTAAGTATAACATACATATAGGAAAACACCCATCATAATTATACAGCTGAGTGAATTTTCTCAAATAAATCCATAAAACCACCACACATGTTATAAGAAGAAATAAAACATTACTAGCCCACCAGGTGTCTTGTCCCAATAGTTATGACCATCCCCAAAATGGTAACCACCATAATAAACTAATTTAGGGCAATTTTGTTTTCCTAACTTTAATTTTTGGTTAGTTAATACATATTGATACAAAAATACATTGTCATTTACATGGATTCTTGATTTATTTGACCAGTCTTTTATGGGCTTATTATATTACCACACAGTATAAAATAATATAATCACACTTGATGGAATACCTATTCTGTGTTAGGCATTGAACCTGGGCCTTTCTTTGCAAGAATTATTTAATTTTCTTCCTATGAGCTATTTTTAGTCTAATTTTTAGGAGGATAAAATGAAGCCCAGAGAGGTTAAATAACTTGCAGGTTACAGGAAGTGAGGAGCGAGGCTGGAATTTGAACCCAGACCTAACATTATAAAACACATTCTTAGCCAATTTGCCATATAATCACCCTAATCTTTACTGTGATAGGGATGCCTGGGTGGCTCAGTGGTTGAGCGTCTGCCTTTGGCTCAGGGTGTGATCCTGGAGTCCTGGGATCGAGTCCCACATCAGGCTCCCTGCAAGGAGCCTGCTTCTCCCTCTGTCTTCGTCTCTGACTCTCTCTCTCTCTCTCTCCCTCTCTCTCATGAATAAATAAATAAAATCTTTAAATAATAATAATAATAAATAAGTAACATTTAACATTTTGGGGCACTTTCTGTGTGTTATGCAATCTTTTTTTTTTGCAATCTTTAAATATTTTAAAAATATTAAAAAATTTGCCCTTGGTTAAAAATATTAACCACTTTACTCACTCTTCAGATCAATCATGAATTATTTGGGAATAAACAAAGCAGCCTTAAAAAAAGCAGCAGTCTTAAAATCAAGTCATATTTTGATCATTATTTACTGTAGGAATAAACTAGAGGACAATTCATTGTTTCATTGTATCATTTGGGAACTTCATCCATTGTAATGAACCAAAAAAAAAAAAAAAATCCCAAATCAAACTGACTTAAGCCAAAAAAAGACAAATGCCTTGAGTAACTGAAATCTCCAGTGGCAGAACTCCTGCAAGCAAGGATGGATTCTGGGCTCCATACTGTCCCACAGCTGGTTTTTTTCCCCATCTTTCAGTCTACCCCTATCAGTTACCCCTATTATGTTGGTCTCTTGCTCAGACTCTATTTGGTATCTGGTACCTGACAGCAAGGCAAGAGGCAGCAGCTCCCTACGTCACATATACTCAAGTTCAAGGCCAGAGGTTAGTTTGCTAGTAGTTCTAGAGTTGCTCTGATTGCTCTGGGTTAAGTCACTGCCCACTCCTGAAATTATGAAGGGGCAAAGAAGATAAACTTCCCTGATTCTGGGGAAGGAGATGAGACTCATTGATTACCTCAGGCCAGTCACCAGTTCTACCTCTGGAACCAAGAGGTGAGGTTCCAGCTATATCAACTGGGACTAGGGTAGAGAGGTGAGTTCTCAGAAGAAAATCAGTGGAATAGGTGCTATTGTAGATGATTCCCCCAATGAACCATACCTCCTGCTATTCACACCTTTTGTAGTCCTTCCCCTCCCTTCAAATCTGGGCCTATGACTAGATTTTTTTTTTTAAATAGACCTTATTTTTAAGGGCAGTTTTAGATTCATAGAAAAAAATAAGGCCATAATACGGACAATTCTCACATACCCCCTCATCCAATTTCTCCTATTATTAACATATTTGCATAGTATATTTATTATAATTAGTGAATATATATTAATACATTTTTATTAGCCAACTGTAGTAATTTATTACTAATTTATTACTAATTACTGCCTAATGTCTTTTTCTACTCCAGGATCTTATCCAGGATACCACATCATATTTACTTGTCATTGTCTGTTTACCCCTCTTGGCTCTGACAATTTCTCAGGCTTTCCTTGTTTTTGATGAACTTGATAGTTTTGAGGAGTACTGATCAAGTATTTTATAGAATGTCCTCCTATTGGAAGTTGTCTGATATTTTTCTCACAATTAGACTGGGATTTGGGTTTGGGGAAGGAAGATCATAGAAGTGCCATTCTCATCACATCATAATAAGGATACATCATATCAATGGATTTATCACTGCTGATACTGATCTTGATCATATGGCTGAGATATTCCATTCTATACTTTTGGAAGGAAGTCATTATGAGCAGCCTGCAGTTAAGGAGTGAGGACTCCTGCTTCTCCTCCTTAAGAGTGGAGCATCTATATAAATTACTTGTAATTCTTCTTCAAAGGAAATTTATCTCTTCTCCCTTGTCTTCTCCCTTTGTCTTCTTCTTGAAAATTATTTATTCAATCATGTATTTATATATGTATAGATTCAATGGACCCCTATCTTTTACTATGGGTTATAATCCAATGCAACTTTTTTTTTAAGATTTTACTTATTTATTCATGAGAGACACACAGAGAGAGAGAGAGGCACAGACACAGGCAGAGGGAGAAGCAGGCTCCATGCAGGGAGCCTGACGTAGGACTCGATCCTGCGACTCCACGATCATGCCCTGGGCCGGATGCAGGCACCAAACCACTGAGCCACCCAGGGATCCCCCACAATGTTATTTTTTTTATTGCTCAAATTGTTCCTGCTTTGGCCATTGGGGGCTCTATCAGTTGGCTCCCATGATGACTAGATTTTTGACCAAGAGAATGAAACAAAAGTGATGCAGTGTGACTTCTGAAGCTAGGTCACAAAAAGGCTTCCAGGTCCTGTCAGGGTCTCTTGAACTCTTATTCAGGGAGAAACAGCCCCCATGTAAGAACTCTACCCTAAGGCTGTAATGCTGTGAGGAGTCCCAAACTAGCCATATGAAATGAGAAAGACAGCAGCTTCTAGCTCTTGCAGCCATTCTAACTGAGCCACCAATTATGTGAGTCAAGAAGTCATCTTAGATATCCAGCCCAATCAAGCCTTCAGATTACTGTAGCCTCAGCCACTACCTGACTGAAACAATAGGAGAGGCCCAACCAAGAGCCCCAAGCTCAACTGAGCCCAATCAATCTAAAGAACCTTAAGTGGTAGCACTGAGTTGCTCTTTTAAGGCACTAAATTTTGGGGTACTTTGTGACATAGCAAAAAAAAAAAAACTAAAAAAACTAAAACTAAAACAGATGCAAAAATCTAGTTTGGTATTAACTCTCAAACTAGAATAAATTTTATTAAACAACATATTATGATGGCTCTTTTGCCTTATCATCCAGAAGAAATCATTTATTCAAATCAACTTATTTATGTGACAAAATGTTAATGAATCTTTTTCTTGTCAAGTGATGTCATTTAATCTCCGAGGATCTCAAAGTAACATTGTGATCAGAAACATTGCTTCTATACAGATAGTTAGGCTTCTAAAGACATTAATGTCAGTTCAAAACCTGTAATATCAGTCTTGAGTAACTCTGCTGTCTGCCTAACAATTAGTCATAGCCAAGTAAACTTCTGAATAGGACTTTCAGGTAGCAGTATCTTTAAAAATCCAGAAACCTGGAATGTCTTCCACTGTCATGACTGGAAGTAGATTTCTACATTTGAGCTCATCTAAACTTCTACTGGCCTCTTTATAAGAGCTTGGGGAAATAGAAGTCTCCATTCTACCAGAGGGCAAACATATTGCTTTTCTACATGAATTGCACATTTCCAAGAGGTTATGGGGGTGGGGAGGGTGAGGTGGGGAAAAAAAGCCAAAATACAACTCCCTCCAGACAAGAGAAGATTACTAGTATCAAGATTAGATTACCAGATTCAAGGAGGCTATGTCATATCTATTTTTTTCTACAAAGGAAGATAGATTATATTTCTATTTTACTTCTGGTTCCCCTTCCTTTCTTTATTCATATTTCCTGTCTCTCATTGAAATTGTTTGCTCCCAGAAATTTTATGTGCAAATATATTTAAGCTTCAATGATACATATTTATTTTATCTAGAATTTGAAATAATTTACTTGGCTTAAGTTTATCTAGAGATATTTGCCTAGTAAATTAATAGAATAAACAAAGCTAAAAGGATTTATTGCAAAATAGTTAAGATCAAAGTATTTTTATGGTTTTAAACATTATATGAACATGTAATTGCTAACCCGCAAGCAAGTCTTACCTATTTACTGAAGATTCAACTTAGAAATACATTAATTAGTTTAATTTGCCAAAACAATACAAAGATATTTCTTTTTAAGTATTCACCAAGAGGGGCCACTAGAGATAGTGAAAGAAGGTTCCTAGAAGTTATAGTTAGGACTCTAGTTTCTGAACATGAAGACTGCACCTTAGGAGGCATTCAATAAATATTTGCTGAATGAATGAGTCAATGAATGATTCAGACTTCAATATTTTAAGTTTAGGGACTTAATACAGAGGTTTCAAATGGCAATTCATGGGCCAAATTTAGTCCAGAGTCTTCTCTGGATTAGCCTTTATATTGTTATATTTTGTTTTCTTTTGTTAAAAAAAAAAAAGGTAGTAAATTCAATTAGTTAAAAAAAATCTTTTTAAAAAATAGTATATAGTGAAAAATCTCACTCCCACTTCTGTCTTACCTAACCACATGACCCCAACTTCTCTCAAGGTAATCTCTTTATTAGTTTTTTTAGTATTTTTCTAGTCTCTTTATGTAAATTACAAGAAAATATGCACAGTCCTATTATCCTCTTTCTTACACAAAGATAGAATTATACACACTGCTTTTTATCATGCTTTTTTTTTTCACAGAAATTACATTCTGAGATCTTTTCCTATCATTATGTCATTTCTATCATTATAAACCAGTTAATTCCACTCATGCATTTCATGCCCAGCCATGGTAGGCATTTGAGCTATACCTAGAGTGATACTATCAAAAGCAAAGTGGGAACTAACACATATTTTGCCTTGCTTTATCACACCAAAGTAGCTGAGCAGGGATGGGGAGGCCTCTGCATAGTAAGTATCTTACACATAGTGGGCACATCCTACATACTAATTACACTAAATAAATTGCAAATATAGCGCCTACAGATGATTAGCGGCCCCACTCCACACCTTACATACACACACACACACACACACACACACACACACACAGACCTGGAAATGTCAAATCAGTGACCATGCCAGTGAGAAAATCTCAAAATTTCTTTCCCTTTCCTCTAAGTGCCCAAGCCCTCCCATCCCAACTCCCTACATTACACTTTTTTTTTCCTACATTACACTTTCTAAGGTAAATTTACTAGATGTAGTATTTCCTAGACTTGTGTAATCTCAAGAATTTTAATAGTCCTTGTTAAAACATCAGATTCCCAGACGCATCCCTTGGACATTCACATCTAGGTCCGAATCTCTGCTTTTAGGATCAGGGAAGTTTAGGAATACTGTTCTAAGATGTTGCTAAATACATTCTCATGCCTGTGATGAAACAGTTCTCTTAGGGATCAAACATTATAATTAGATATCGAGTACCTTATTAGATGCCCTTTCTAATAGCTATTTTAAAGAAATCTTCTTTTAGAGAAGTGCTTCCCCAAGTTTTTCACAATGATAAATATATAAAATATTAATACTCATTTGGCATACTGGAGGAGGCCACTGTCAACCAAAGGCAATAAATCCAGGGACTTTGGAAGGATGGCAAGGTGAAAAGTAATATTTTATAGCACAATGCTTGGTAAATTCTGCTTTAGAGCATCTTGAAGGGAAGAGGAAAAGAAGCTAGCATTTGTTCATCTCTTATATGCCTGGTGCTATACTTAAAACTAAGGCTTTTTATCTTATACAATCTACTAAGCATAGGAGGATGTGTATTAATTCCTCCATTTCAAACAAACAAACAAACAAACTGAGACAGATTTAGATCAAACTTCTTCCAAAGTAGAGTCAAGAGCTTGAATTTGAACTGAAATTTCTGGCTGCCACATCCAACATTTTTTTTACCATTGCCTCAAATAGTAGCCAATACATATCTCAAAAAATTAAGTAATATTGAAGAACTCAAATGACAAAACTTTTCCAGGATGCATTTTGGCTTCAACCCTAGTTTTGCTGAGGACTCTGAACACAACCCTGTTTGTGATAGCCAGTCTCCAAGCTGGCCCTCAGTGACCCTGCCTCTCGATATTTGTGCTCTGATATTCTTCCTCCCACACTATATCATGATTGGTCTGCAAGACCAATAAAATACAGCAAACATAATGATGTGTGACTTCAAATATTAAGCTACTCACTCTGGAAGAATCTAGCTATCATGTGGTGAGGATACTTGAACAGACCTATGGAGGGTCCTAAGTAGTGATATTTGCCAATAGTCATGGGAATGGCCATCTCAGGAGCAGTTCCTTTAGCACCAGTCAAGTCTTCAGATGACTGCAGTTCTAGCTGATTTCTTGATTGCAGTTTCATTAGACACCCTGAGTCAGAGCCCCCCACCCAGCTAATCTGCTCCCAAATCCCTGACTCACAGAAACTGTCAGATAATACATGTTTATTTTTTAACCAACTGCTGTAGTAATCAGCATATAACTAGCAAAGGTTTCTATTATATGGATAGGAAAAACAAAATACAGTAGACATTTGCCTCCATTGTGATCTATATTGACATTATACCGTAGTCAACTGAGGGAAGAAAAAAATGCAAGATTTTTATTTCAATTCTTAAAAATTAAATAAATAAAATCACTTTGAGATCGATCAATCAATCTATCTACCTACCTACCTACCTACCTACTTACCTACCTATTAAGATTTTGTTATCCTTTCCAAACATTTTTAATTTTTGTATTTTGTTTTATCAAGGACTGGGAGTGAAAGTAGAACAAAACTATCAGGGCAAGGTCACTTCAACTAAAAAGTAATGGAAGTATCTACCTGAACTTGATGTTTGAACCAGTATGACTGAAATATCAAATAATTTACCAAGTGAGTAGAAGTACTTTTGTAAATACAGCTCAGCGCTATGCCAGACTCTGAAAATACACAGAACTGAATTTTCCTCTGTCCAAGGTAGATTTTTTTTCTTTTTTCGTTCTTTCCTTTTCTTTTTCCCTTTTTTGCTTTTGTTTTCTTTTTGGTCATGCTCTGGGAAAATTAGTCTATAATTATAATTAGGTCTGAAGAAAGTTCATTTAAATTTCTGATAATTTTTTGATCACACTTAAAAAAATTACCAAGGAAGTAACAAGTAAGCAAAAATACAGCAAATACCATAACAACATGATAAATAAATTTTCAATGTATTATAGGGATGGCAAATATTATCATGGCACACTCATTTGGGCTTTATTTTTGCCAAGTATTTTATAATTACTTGTACCTCCAAACATCAAAGCAATATGATATAATAAGTTAATACCCTAACTCAAAATTATTAAATAAGGAAACTCAGACAGGCTAGATGAAGTGCACAAGAGGTTTTTGTAAGCATTAAAAATAAACTCAGGTAATATAGTCTAGCACTTGGGCACCCCAGAATTGGGGTGGAAGATGAAGGGGAGAAGGGCTGGTAATGAGCACGACTTAAAAGTAACCTCCTTCCCACCCACCTTGATTGGTCTGCAATCAGGCACCTCCAGGCATCTGGGATTCTTAAGTTCCTTCCATCCTGCTCTAAATCTTTCATGGGATAGCAATTAGTATTGCTTGTTGTCTATCTTTATGGCCTACCTCCAAGCTGTCCATAGTCCTATCCTACCAATGATTACCCAAAGGAGGCTGACCAAGGATACTGTCCAACAGGCAGGTGCATTCCTTCTATCTAGAAAATTTTATACATGTGAGAGAAGTAGTTATAGCTCTAACATTTGTAGCACCAGGGCAAGAATACAAATTAAGGCCCATTTATTAAAAGTAATAAATCAAAAAAAAAGTAATAAATCAGGCTAACAAAACTGTTAGCTAAAATATGTTTTATCTTCCTATCTTAACAATTTCATAACAAAATTTTTCAAATATGTACAAAGCTATGGATTTTATACAACTAAAAGTCAGCAAAATAACAAGATTACTGAGTTCAATTATTATTATACCTAATATTTGGATGAGCAGTCAAGATGTCCATAATTCATAAAATATTACATTTTTATTCTATAAAATACATTTTTCTTGCCTTTGGTTCACCAAGATTACTAATGATGTTATTAAATCAAGATTTTTAGATAATTTGAGTTCTACTGACAGGAGACTGTCAACTGGACAAACAATGCCAAACTCGACAGACAACCTTTCCTGGGCCAAAAGTATTACACAGTTTTTATTTCATTTGGAAAAACTTAGCTCTGCTGAGATAGTGACGAATGGAATTGTCAACAAAATTTTTAAAAAGATACTCAGTTCAGAAGTGAACATTTATTTCACATATTATGCTCAAACATTAGAATGGATCTGCCTATGATACATTGTTATTGCAAAACAATATTACCAAGCAGTTGAATTTCATCATAAACATTGCTATCACATCATGATTTTTCAGGATCTCTTAAAACAGTATCTAGATTCATACAGCTTTCCTAATTCTTTTGCTTTTACACTCTTTAATTCTGGAATATTAAAAAAAAAAAAAACCTTGAAAACAGAAGCATGTTGCTCAATTTGTTCAAATTGTTTTTTAGTCTCTAATAGCCATAAAATAGCCTTTATAGAAATTAATTTGGGGACTCTTCATTTGTGTATCTGAATCCTCTCCTTTGTAGTTTTTTGACCATTTTTATTTCTTCATTTTAATTTTCTTATTTTTTTCAAATTGTCACTTTTGCTGCATAGTGCTCTTGCAGTTTCTATTTATAAAAACTATTTTTGCTAAATTTTAACTGTTTTCTAATCTTTTTAAAAGTGAAGTACCCAAACTCAGATCTGTTTTCTTCTAAGCTTTTGCTAATATTAATATCAAGAAAACATTGTTAATCTATGTGTATTAGATCAAATTTGATGTTTATCTCAAGATGTTCCACCTTTGAACAGATCCAGAAAATATATAATGTTTAAACTGTTCCAAAAAACATCAACAACATCAGCAACATTGAGGCAATCTCTCTCAGCAATAAATTCAAACTATGTACCATAAATTACATAAAGAATCATTCTGAATCTTTCCCCAAAATCACTTCATGTTATCAACCATGTTAGCACCACTATCACAGTTTTGTCCTCAACAGTCTTTTATTTTTTTAATGTAATGTTTTTATTAGTCTCAGATAAAATTCCTTCTTTCCTTTTTTTTTTTTGACTAGAGTTGACATACAAAGTTACAGTAGTTTCAGATGTGCATCATAGTAATTCAACTTCTCTATACCTTATGCTATGCTCATCACAAGTGTAGCTACCATCTGTTACCACACAACACTATTACAATATCATTGACTATATTTCCTAATCTGTGTCTTTTATTCCTACAATTTATCCATTCCATAGATGGAAGCCTGTATTTCCCACTCCTTTTCACCCATTTTGCTCATTCCCTGACCACTCTTCCCTCAGTTTGTTCTAGTTACAGATCTGCTTCTGCTTTTTTCTCTTTGTTCATTTGTTTAATTCTATCACAGTCATCATTTTTTTCATTAATTTTTACCCATCTTAAATTTTTGGTCATTCTTTCTTCAAATTTCAAGATCATTTCTACAAATCCTAGATATTTGCCATTAAGTTCTACAAATATTGTGCTGCTGTGCTACAAAAAGTATCATTAAGCTTAGATGAATAATAAATACAAAACATTCTTTAAAGAGCATTGTGCCCATGTGCTAGTCTGACATTTATTTTTATTTTTGGAATTTTATCGGTTGCAGTTTATTTCATACTTTTTTTTTCAGTTCTAGTAATTATATCCAAACCTTTTTGTGTGCAAATGACATTTCATGGCATTTTAATTGAGAATTTAAGTGTTCCCTATCACAAATACATTCATTGGCTGAAGTCAATCATGAAGATTGGTTAGGAAATATACTAACAAATGAAAACAAAAGTAGCTTCTAAGTAGAGAATATAAAAAAACCAGTTTCTACAACCTCCTATTTGAAAATTTTGGAATAAAATGAAATATTAAAAATTCTGGCATGTTCATGCAATGGAAGATTCTAATCATTAATTTGAACCTGAATGTGTTTTATTAGCAACATTGTCAGAAGGATATGGAATTGCCATTTCCAAGATCATCATCCAGTCAAATACTCTGGAGTATTCTTCCTCTATTTGCTAATATAAAGACCATTCATTTCTCCATCTTCTAACTGGCAGGACAGAGTTGCTTTTGTTGTTTCTGGATTATGAAAGTGATACAAAATTAATCCTCTTTTTCAATCTCACTGTTTTAACTAATAATTAAATTTTCATTTGATAAAGAATGGAAAGGTGAGAGAGGTTTTTATCTGACTTATTTAAGCTGTGTATTGATGAGAATAATGTTCTTGTTAATTTGCATTGTTTTGATCAGTGGTACACTGCGGGGAAGAGGGTTGTGGAGGACAGTCCAAAATCAGCATCACTGGGCCAAGATCAAGGTGTCAGGTGGGCTGCAGTCCCTCCAAAAGCTCAAGAGGAGAGTTGGTTCTCTGTGGCTTCCAACTTCTGGTGGCTGCTGGCATTCCTGGGCTTCTGGCTGCCCCACCCCATCTCCAACTCCACCTTCACATGGCCTCTCCTCTGTATGTGATCTCCCTCTGACCATCTCTTGTGAGCACACTGTGATGGCAGTTAAGACTCGGTTGGACAATCCAGAAAAATCTCTGCATCTCAAGATCTTTAACTTCCTCACATCTGTAAAACTTTTATCACATGAGGTTACATTTACAGGTCCCACGGATTAGGACCTGTGCTCTTTGGGGGGAGGGGAGCGCACCATTCAGCCCACTCCAATTTTACTATATGTGCTGCTGAAGCGAGCACCAGCCCACTCCAGATTCAGGGTAGAAGGGCCTGGAGGCTACAGGCTGGCTGCAATTTGGCCAGGTATCCTGTGATTCTCAAGGATTCACGGACTCAGCAAATGCAGGAGTATTAGCGAGAGACAGAGGGAGGCGTAAAGGGTCCACACTAGAGAGGTCCTGGTGGGGAGAAACTGAGGCACCTCCCAACAGCCAACACCAATTTGCTGGCCTCGTGAGTAAGCCTCCTTGCAACTGGACTGTGCACCTGTCAAGTCTTTGGATGACTGCAGCCCCAGTCTGAACCTCATGAGAGATCCAGGGCCAGAACCACCCAGAAGTGCCCAGCTAAGCCTAACTTTCTGAACCTCAGTAACATTGATTTTTGCTTTAAACTGTTAATGTTTGGGGCACCTGGGTGGCTCAGTTGGTTAAGCATCTGCCTTTGACTCAGGTCATGATGCTGGGGTCCTGGGATTGAGCCCCACATCAGGTTCCTTGCTCCTTGGGGAGTCTGCTTCTCCATCTCCCTCTGCCCTCCTCCCTGCTTGTGTGCTTACGTTCTTTCTCTCTCTGTCAAATAAATCAATCAAATCTTAAAAAAAAAAAATCTCCATTAAATAAGAACTTGTAATCTCTTGTTTGCAAATTCTATTAGGGCTATGCTCAACAGTCTGCTCACTTACATTGTTCCCATATTTTTATTCTTAACTTAAGTAGACCCTCATTCTGAAAATTCTGTATTTCCTTTTTCTTTTCTAATATGTACTTTTGAATTCCCCATTTCTATCACAATTCTGTTTTTCATTGGCCCTCATTCTCAAGGATCTAAAAGAGTAAAAAGTAAAAGGTAATTGTATAAAGAGTACAAAATTAAAATATTTTTAAATCAGAAATGCAAATTTAAAATGCAGAAAAACGAAAACTTTTCATGTGTTAATAGTTCTTTTTCTTCTAAAATATACAAAATTAAGATCAAAAGATAATATCAACTATAATGAATTATCAGATTATAAACCTAAACTAAATGCTGAATTTTTATTTTACTTTTTGATAATTTAAATACTCTCATTAAACAAAAATAAAACTACTTGCATTTCTAGCATTCAATGTCCATCTAGTTGCCAAAGTTTAAGAGTTGGTATCACACTTTAAGCATATTACATCTAGACATAGATGCACACAAATATAAGACTGCAATATTAATTGTTTAATATTATGAAATACTCTTCAGCCATCATTTATAATAATTGCAAATACTGAGGATATCTGGAGTAAGTCCAGAACCATAAATTGCTTTATGTGGAGAGAAGCAAGAAAATGGATGCTCAGCACTAGTGGGAAATAAAACTTCATTATGCAGATACTCAATGTATTCATGCTGTGAGAAGAAGGATTTGACAAGTTAATTAGTTTGTCTTTTCTCTTATTTAAATGTTTCTCCCATTCAAATCCTCCCTGGACTCTGAAGTGTTCTCCTTGTCTCATGTTGGAGGTAGCATAACCCACAATATATCACAGCATTCAGATGTAATTGCTTTTTATTTCTAGGAGTTAGTTAAAAGATGTGGGAAAGCATTTCCCTGTATCCTGATGAGTGTTAGACCACAAGCATGAATGTATAGCAAAAGAAGAGCCTGCGTTTTTTTTTTAAATAATTTATTGTTTATGTGTTACATATATATTTGTGATTTGAGAGCCCTCTGAAGCACAGGATCCAGACTCTCATTTTCTCAGATCTAAGTATGGTCCCAAGCTCATCATTCCACATCTTCTCTACTCCTTTCTTAGTCTACTGCCTCGGTGTACATAAAAAACCACTGCCCCTCCCTCCGTGGCTCAGTTTAAGCCCCTGATTAATTTATTCTTTTGGTCATTCTGAATTTATTTAGAACCTGAACAAAAAAAGTCCAGACTTTCACATGTTAAGCATTATCTGTGAGGAAAGCAGATCCCCCTATAGTAAAGATGAATAGTCAAACTTTTGTATATGCTGTTCCCTCTGCCTGAAACACTGTGCTACTCTTCCTCAGATCTCTATTCAGTTGCAACTTCCATAGAAAAGCCTTCCTTGGCAGCCACAATTAGTTCACATTTCCCTATGTTCCCCTAGCATCTTGGTCTATTTAATAGAGTGATGATGTTATATTTATTTCTGCAGTTTAAGTAGAATTTGTCTCCCTCCATAGAGAGGAACTGACATGAGGACGGTGTCTGAGTGTGTCTTGATTCAGTATTATTTCCCCAGAGCTTACGCTATGTTTTGCACAAACAAGACACTCAAGATTTAATTAATTGGGAGCCATTTAGCTGCATCTTACATTCTGTTTTCTTCCTTGCTTTTAGATCTTGGTCAAATCATGTGGCTAAAGAAAATCTATTTGCCTTTTAGATCTCAGCTTAATAGTGCCTTCTTAGGAAAGCTTTCCCAGACCTCTATGACAAATTCAAGTTCTCTTATTTTTTTGTGTTTGAAAAAATTGAAAACTTCATTTGGCTTCCTAATGTGACTTCAAACCATGTGTTTATACCTGAGCACCCAGGCTCCTGTGAATTCTCCCCAAAGTTGTGGAAAATAGCATATTGAAAAGATTGGTTTCATGGAGGGCATGTGCATTACAGCAATTTTAGAAGTAATTCCACTGGCTTGATAAAATCTTTTTTTTTTTTTTAAGATTTAATTTATTTACCTGAGACAGAAAGAGAGTGAGAGAGAGCCCATGACTGGTAGGCAGAGGGAGAGGGAGAAGCAGGATCCCCGCTGAGCAAGGAGCCAGACATGGGGCTGCATCCCAGGACCCCAGGATCATGCATGACCCAAGCTAAAGGCATACACGTAACCAACTGAGCCATCCCAGTGCCCCTGGCTTAGCAAAATCTTAAGTATGGCCACAGAGCATGAACAATTTTAGCAATAAGAGTATTTCTCCAAATCAATGCTTTTGAACACTGGCTGACATGGGAACTGGGGAGTACTTTTTCTAATATGATCACATTATTTTGAAGTAGTTCAGGATTTATCCTCAGCCTTCAGTTTTACCTGGACACTAAGCAGCTGGGGAAAGATAAACAAATATTTCCGGAAAGTTTCTTGACTCCTTTTTTGTAAGTTTTAACTCCGTTACCATGAAATCATTTGTTTATTATAGAATGACTTTCATCCTGGTTCTGCTGAGAACCTGCAAAACTAGAAGAACCAACAAATGACGATAAAGTATCTCTCTATATTTTCCCATTGCTCTCAATATCTGGTGGACACAGACCAAACTAATTTCACTTCCTGCCTCTTCAGCTTTCCCATACACATGTGCAATATATCTGGTCTCTGCCTCTTTGCACAATTTTCCTTGTATTTTAAAAGACAGCAAAATTGGACTATTAGAGCCATTGACATCACAACCCACAAAATAACTGTTGTTAAGTTGAATCAGCAGTAAAAGTTTTTTAGTAGATCTTTATTTTCCTCTCATTTGAGTCTTCATCTATTTTAAGCAATGGCATAATTAATTGGAAATGGCGAGTCAAGTTGGAGACAGTCAAACGGGTACCTCATTCTCCTGAGTTACTACTAAGAGTACATGTGGCCTGGGGGTATTGGCTGGCTCTGTCTCAAACAACTAAACTTTCTACCCAAGGTGTCCCATGAATAGAGAAGGATTTTATTAAACTCAGTTAGTTGGAGGAAATCTGAAAAAGCATCAGACTACTTATATTCAAACTCAAATGATCAAGCACTAGTTCTTTCACTCAATCAGAGAAGCTTTACTAAATGAGACTCAGAAGCAGAAAAAAATAATTTTTAATATGTTAAGAAGTAAATTAGTAAAAATATGACCTGGAATATGACATTTAACCATGCCAAAAGGCCCAGCCTCCATTTGGAATCAATGAGATTATACTGGCAAAAAAAGTGTACCATCAAGTTCTGAGAAAGTGAGCACTGGACACCCTGGCTCTGTGGACTTAGAAACAGATGGGGAAAATACACATTTTTTTTCTACTCATATGAAAACAATGTTAAAATTGCTTTGAGTTCTTACTTCACATAAAATAACATTAATCTATTTTTAATCAAGGTAATATGTTATAAAAAGAGAGCTTAATTCATCTGTTTTTATCAGGTAATAAAATGGAAGTGAGGGGCTAATAAATGTCTATTATCTTGCTACTAGCTGTAAAAGACATACCTCAGGTGTTTTATCTGCTGTAAAACAGCAGATGTTTCTGCTGAGATTCTGTGTAAAATCTTTGGAGCCAACAAAGCACTTTTCTTTGTGGTTGACAGGAGCCAAAAAGGGAGTCCTACTGAAGTCTTGTCCAATCTCTAGGGATTCTAAACAGCACTGCCATATTTCTTCTACTCAGCCTCAACTGGGAAGTGAAACATTATTAACTTTTTTCAATTATTTTCAGGTGAAGAAATGTTTTAACTTTTTGCCTTTATAAAGCATCATGTAAGTATGCTTTTCTTTCTTCCCCCAACTCCCACCTTTGGATTGTTTATTTTTTGGTTATTTTTTAACCACAGGTAAATTTTTAAAATGACTGAACTTGCTAAATACGGCTCCTGACACAATATGAGTAAATTGAAAATCTTTCCCTTCAAAATAATAAAATCAACTTTGTGTTCTAGAGATAGAGACTGCTAAAAAGTCACTTGGGGCAAATACTGCACAATATTTCTGCACAATTTTTAGTTCATGTCAATTTGGGGATTATGGCTTTAGTAAATGCTTTGCCTGCATTGGATGATAATACCTCTGTGGCTTTTGTTAGCTATTTCATTTCTTGGCTGAAATTACTTTGAAATAAAGGAAAGTCTGTGTTTACTTTGTAACTATTTCATTAATAGGTTATATGTCACATTTTCTCATTGGTCAGATTTTATTGTGTAAAAACATGAAAGTTATTTCTACAGGATTTTATTAGCTATCCATGTTTCCAATGATAAAGTTGGAAACAAAATTTCATCTCCTTATCACATTGCAGTCTTATTTTTTATTTCTACCCTTCATTATTTAACTGGCCTGTTATATAAAACAGGATTATTTAAGATTATCTCACAACATTGCTATGTCCTAAAATTTTCCATGACCCATATTTTGGATCATATTTTCAAGACTTTTAAATAGTGAATAATTTTATGCTTATCCAGGATCCAATCTTTCCATGACTGTTCCTGTTCTCCGTGTCCCCGTTCACAGGTCTTTTCGCATAAAGCAGCCGTAAGAAGACATATTTCAGAGGTTCTGAAAGCAAGAGAGATTTGGAAACCTCAAATCCCTCACTAGTCTTGAGAGTAGCTGTCAGTCTAACAGTATTAATTTATTAATTAATATTACAATTTTGTGTCAAGGTACAGGAAAGGCCCAAACAACTCCCATAAGTGGCATTTCAAGGTAAAACCTTATTTAGACTCTCATCAGTAAAGCGAAACCAAGGCTATCATTTTTACCAAGGAATGATGCCCTTCACCCTAAATCCACAAGAGTTATTTGTTAAAAGCCATCCTAAAATTACCAACATCCTTACCTCTTATACCCAAGTTTCCCAAAAATGGTTAAACCATCATTTCCTAGCTTATCTAGAGCATGGAGTCCCCTCTGCTCCACCACCATGACTTCACAATCACTAGGGAAGTAGTGTGGGGGATGTCTTGAGGGATAAAGGGGCAAGAGGAGAGAGGAGACACCTGTTCTACCTCCTTTTCCCAGTCACCCTTGAGCAGACGTTGTGCTATGTCTGAAAATTTTCCAGAGACTTCCATCCACCAGCATAATTGCCACATAGAGATTGAGGGATGATTAGTGTATGTGCCAACTTGGCTATGCTATAGCATCCATTTATTTAATCGAACACTGATCTAGGTGTTGCTGTGAAATTATTTTTGTAAATGTGCTTAATATCTACAATCAGTTGACTTTAAGTAAAGGAGATTACCCTCAATACCATGAATGGGCCTCATCAATCAACTGACGGCCTTAAGAGTAAAAGCTAAGGTTTCCTGGAGAAGAAGAAATTTTCCCCCAAGACTGAAACATCAGCTCCTACCTGAGGTCCAGCCTGCATGCCTGCCTGCGTCACAGATTTCATACTTGTCAGTCCCCAACATCTCATTAGCCAATGCCTGAAAACAAATTTAGTTAGTTATTATACGTATTGATTCTGTTTCTCTGCAGAACCCTGACTGATACAGAGCCTAATTCCATTCCTGCTCCTTCCTAGTAAAATTATATACTGTGAATTAAGAGGAATTATGAATAGATATGCCTGTTCATATTGGAGAAGTACAGTTCTAAGAACTACCCTTAAACTTGGGAGGATTGCTGGAGAAAAGCAGAACATAGCTGTCTTCCATGCTTGGCTATGAATACATAGGGACCACTGCACTAGATGTCTTTTTTATACTTTTTTTTTTTGCCTCATTTTATTTTATTATTTTTTAAAGATTTTATTTATTTATTCATGAGCGACAGAGAGAGAGAGAGGCAGAGACACAGGCAGAGCGAGAAGCAGGCTCCATGCAGGGAGCCCGACGTGGGACTCAATCCTGGGACTCCAGGATCCCATCCTGGGCCAAAGGCAGGCGCTAAACAGCTGAGCCACCCGGGCTTCCCGTTTTGCCTCATTTTAAATATGTAATTGTATTTATTATGGAGGAGGGGTAAACCAATGCCTATGAGAAAACAGATACCCTATATATAGAAAGGTATTATCTTTTATTGTTCTTTAGAAATCATATGCCCTGATAGTTCACCATAATAACATATATTGGATAAGTTCTATGGGTCAGGAATTATGTTAGTTCTTTAATGCCCCAAACACACACACTAAGAATATTAGCAGAGAACCTAGGATTGTGAGTAACCATGTAATACTCCCAAATAAGCTGATGTCACCTGGAAATGGTAATGACAAATTTCCATTTCTACTTGTATATTTGGAGTGCCTTGGGAAAATCCACTCTCTTTTCTTACCCTGTTGCCCACCTTTATTGGTCTTTGCCACCTTGGTTTCTGAAAGTAGCAGGAATGGTAGCAGTATCTCCCAGTACCAAGATAGTCACAAGATGGGCTTTCGAGGTAAGGAATAATGAATGAGAGGCACCCTGAACCTCCACAGGTGCCCAAGCTCATTTGTTGACACTGGAAGTGTATTTGTGATGCTAATCTACTTTATACTCCTGATGGATTCAAAAAGTGATGGAATACAAACACTATGCAATTTAGACTCTGTTTAACTTCTCAATTATAGTGAAGTGGAAACTTGTCCAATAGTTACAGATGATTAGATGGAATTCTTCCTTCTTTGAAAAAATAGCAGTAAGCTACTATAAGGAATTATAGCAATGTATACTTACCACGTGCTCACTTACTTCAGGCTAATTTCTTTTAAGTTATGCATAATTCTAAAAAAAAAGAGTCCCAAAATTTGCAACAGAAAGAAAGCAGTATACTAGAAGGTCAATGAGATTATTTTTTAAAAATTGTCAAAAGTACACTGAAAACAGCAAAGATGTGACAAAGAATAAAAACTGCTATAAAAATACACCGAAACACCAGAGGAGATGCCCCACACACTTCAGTGTCCTCCTGTTCTATATTACATTACAGTATAATAACTGACATTTATAATGATGAGCCTAAGTCTACAAATTCTATTTAAGGTAGAAAAGGATATGATACATTTTAGAAAGATGTGCAAGGAAAAAAAATCTTTAAAAAAGGGTGGGTATAAAGTGAGTAAACTTGAGGAATACTATGTATTTTTAAAATCAAAAAACTTAGCCCCCAAGATTCTGCATAATGATGGTAACAGTAGCAGCCAACACTGATTGAGGATGTACTATGTGCCACATAATGCTTTAGCTTAATAATCTCATTTAATCCTCACACCAGCCCCAAGGTAGTTACTTAATATTTCTATTTTACAGATAAGAAAACTAACGGAGTTATTTACTTATTCCAGGCCATTTTGTTAGTAAGGATAGGTGAGATTACAATATCACAACCCCAAAATCTCAGTGATTTAAAACAAGTTTTATTTTTCATTCATGCTACCTATCTCTTGTGGCTTGGCTAGGACTTCATTCTCTGTAGAATGATGAGGCATCTGTTATCTGATATGAAGCTGGCTGCTATGCAGGGGGAAGAGAAAGATGGTGACTTATGCCCTGACTCCTTCCTAGAGATCACATGGTCATGACCTACTTCAAGGAGGAGGAGAAGTATAAACCTACCAAGTCCTAAAAGGAGGAAACTAAAATATTAGTGAATAGCCTTTATGACTGTTAAGCACAATCACATAACTAGAAAGTGGAAGGAGAAGAATTCAAATTCATGCATCCTAAAAACATTGAATTTAGAATAAAGACTACAGAGGTCTCTAAGTCATGTGTAGTTATCAAGGAGAGTGACTGGGGGAAGATACCCTTTAGAGAATTTTGTTCTCTCTCTGCAAAAGTGTTCTTTAACAGATCTTACTTAAATTTTGTCATGTTAGGGGAAATTACATAGTTTCAAGGCAAACTTTCCCTTTGTACAAGTTATGGGATTAACCAATATGTTTAATACCAAAGGGAGCAATGCAGAATAGTCATCTTTATTTATTTTCAGGGGTCAAATGCCCCTTTTGCATTGTCTAGGGATAACACAAATAGACAGTAATAACCACTGACATCTCTGGCACCATGTCTATGCTTACTTAATCTAAGCAAGCCTCCTTATCAAGTAATTTGTACCCGGGAGTAAACAAATGAAGGATGATTCCTACTTTGTTCTTCTGATAGTTTGCACTGAGCTCTACTGGTTTATATCTCAAAATAGTTTTTCTGCATATTTTCCTTGGTAGCCTATATTGGGAAAGTGAAATGTGCTCAACTTTATACTTTACAGATTTGCAAAAGTGTGTTGGATGTTTACATATTTTCTGTATGACTTCAATGTAGGGAATTATTCCTTACAAAATTCTTGCAGAAGAGAAGGAATAGCACAGGGATTAAGTACATAGATATTCAAATTTTCCACAGGACAAAGTAAGCAGCACAACACAGTACCAGCAGCTAAATTACCTGGAATAAATTGAAAGAACTATCTCAGATTTTATATTGGCCTTAGGATTTTTCAAAATGAAATGCATGTGGTTTTACTTTCCACATAAAGTAAACTTGTCCTATATAAACTTTAATATAAATTTTTGTAACCTTAGGAGAATGAGAGACACATTCCACATTTTGTGGCTTAGCTCACACAGTCTATGATCCATCTAAACAAAATTTCTCAATCTCTAAGTAGGGTCAAAAATTTTAAGTTCTAGTTTTAATTCTGAGTATGCCTAAATGCTTAAAGGGGGCCTACTATTTTTACATCTTGTTTTCTTAGGCTTTACAATGGCCACAGGCATACACGGGTGCCCCAAAACAAAGATTTATTGATTTATGATACTAATACCAAACGTTATATAACCATTAATTGTTACTGTTTTAAACATGAGTCATCTATTGAAGAACTATGAAAGAAATGTTTTCATAGTACATGAAAGCTAAACTGGAATTTATTACAGCTGAAAATGGGCCTGCTAAGTTGTAAGAAAGGCTGAGGAGGACTTCTTACTCTCTAAACAAAAGATGTATCACATACTTTGAGCCTAATTGATAAGAGATGATAAAATGTTAAAGAGAGATCTTACTTAAGAAACAAAATACAGATAGAAAAGGAGAAAAACAGAAAAATGTCTTTGGGATCTATCACTTCATCAACCCTTAGGATCTGCTCTTTGATAACATTTTGACCTTAGATTTAGGGCTTATGCATAGTAAGGAACAAGTTCCTTCTATTCCAACTGTATTCATTGGGGAATTGAAAATTTTTGAATTTTTCTTGTCAATATCTGTCAGAGGTCCAGCCCTGGAAGGATTGCAGCACAGGTTAAACAGCTAAGCCAAAATCATCACCCAACACTCTGAAAGAGTATCACCTCTTTCTTCTACATTATCCATGAAAAATCCTAATAATTGATAAGACAGGGGACAGCAACATTGACTAAAATTCTAAGCTCCTAAAAGCTTATAAGAATTAAAACAGAAAAGTAAAAGAAAAGTAGGAAAAAAAAATAAGATGGCCCCCAAATTTGAGAGAGTACAAAAGCAAGAAGACAAAGGACATGTGACAGAAATCATTTTAGCAACAGAGCTGTGCGTCCTGTGTGCATGATATAAGGTACAGGAAAATAAATAAGTAAAACCTGGTATCTGCCTTCAAAATTCTTATCAAGTGCAATGTGCCCAATATACAGTACTCAGTAATTATGACTCATTATCATCCTTCTTCTATCTGGGTGATATTGAGAAGGTCAACCCCTTTCTCTGAGCTTAAGTTTCCTCACTTGTAAAATTAAAATATTAATAACTATAATTCACAGGAGTAATATGAATATTAAATGAATATATATTAGAGGTGATATTGTAATTGTGCCAAAAGTATGTTATGTACCTTACAAAACAGACACTTAGACACGTTTCCCAAAACCCATTTTAAAGAACACATTTTCTAAAAATTCAACAATTATAAAGATTATTTTTTTTAAGATTTATTTATTTATTCATGATAGACAGAGAGACAGAGAGAGGCAGAGACACAGGCAGAGGGAGAAACAGGCTCCATGCCGGGAGCCTGACACGGGACCTGATCCCAGGCCTCCAGGATCGCACCCTGGGCCAAAGTCAGGCGCCAAACTGCTGAGCCACCCAAGGATCCCCAAATTCAACAATTATAAACACAGAAGTTTGAAAGTGAGTTGAGATCATAATGGTTTCTTATATATCTTATTATATCTTCAGGTTTGTAAGTGGAAATTCATAGGATTCCCAAAGGTACAGTTAAATACACATCCATACCCACATAATTTATAGATTATTTTTTATGAAAGCTATCAAAACAGCTGTAAAAATGAGTAAGGAAGTTTTCTATTTACTGATAGACAAATATATCTAAGATAACAGATGAAAAAAACAAAGTAAAAAACTGTAAAATGGTAGAAATGGGAGCCAAGATTATAAATTTTTATGTCTGTATTTACATAAAGAAATTTTAGAAGGATACAAAAGAAACCAATCAAATGGGTACCATAAAATCTTTAAAAAAATAAAAAATAAAAAATAATTTTGGTAGAAGTTAATGGTACCTGTTTTATCACAAAAATGCTGTCACAGACAACACTAAGACAATAATTATTTATTCTTAAAGATCTACAGGTCAACTGAGACTTGGCTAACCCAAGCGGGGCTCTATTAACAGAGGCTTTGCTTCCTCATTCAGATCTGCTCCCCATGTCTCTCCTTCTCCTTTTTTTTTTAAGATTTTATTTATTTATTCATGAGAGACACAGACACAGGCAGAGGGAGAAGCAGGCTCCAGGCAGGGAGCCTGACATGGGACTGGATCCCAGGTCTCTAGGATCACACCCTGGACTGAAGGCAGTGCTAAACCGCTGAGCCACTGGGGCTGCCCTTTCCTTGAACCAGCAGAAACAGAAGCACAAGACGACTAGTAGCTAGAAGTATATAAGCCCTCTTAAGTCTTACACTGAAAAATGACACAACTGTTGCTCATATGTCATTAGCCAAAGCAAGTCAAGGATTTAAGGAAGTACCCTATGCCCACAATGAAGCCATGGCAGGAGGGCAGATGCAGGAAGGGGCCCATGATTCAATCTATCACACCTGTTGGTAACTATAGACATCCTAAATATTCTAAAACTAGAACACTGAATCATAGGCCTAAGGAGTAGCAAAGAACAGGCATAACTTTCCTGAAGCTTGAACACTCTATGAGCATGTCTTGTCTTGACGACTATGTCAACACTGTCCATCTGGATCAAGAATGGAATCAAATGAAATGAAGTGGAAGACAAACTTATGTGCTCACAGGACCAAAAGAGATTTTGGACCACACTTTAGCCAACACATTTCACAGGTTAGGGAACTGAGGCCTGTAGAGATTAAGTACAGTTAGGCCACATCACTTGCCATCAGGGAAATACAAATCCAAACCACAATGAGATACCACCTCACACCAGTGAGAATGGGGAAAATTAACAAGACAGGAAACAACAAATGTTGGAGAGGATGTGGAGAAAGGGGAACACTCTTGCATTGTTGGTGGGAATGTGAACTGGTACAGCCACTCTGGAAAACTGTGTGGAGGTTCCTCAAAGAGTTAAAAATAGAACTGCCCTACAACCCAGCAATTGCACTGCTGGGGATTTACCCCAAAGAAATAGATGCAGTGAAATGGCAGGAGACCTGCACCCTTCATAGCAGCAATGTCCATAATAGCCAAACTGTGGAAGGAGCCTTGGTGTCCATCGAAAGATGAATGGATATGGAAGCTGTGGTCTACAGAAACAATGGAATATTACTCAGCCATCAGAAACGATGGATACCCACCATTTGCTTCAACATGATTGGAACTGAAGGGTATTATGCCTAGTGAAGTAAGTCAATCGGAGAAGGACAAACATTGTATAGTCTCATTCATTTGGGAAATATAAAAAATAGTGAAAGGGAATAAAGGGGAAAGGAGAGAAAATGAGTGGGAAATATCAGAGAGGGTGACAGACCATGAGAGACACGTAACTCTGGGAAACGAACAAGGGGTAGTGGAAGGGGAGGTGGGAGGGGGGATGGGGTGACTGGGTGACGGACACTGAAGAGGGCACATGACAGGATGAGCACTGGATGATAGCTGTATGTTGGCAAATTGAACTCCAATAAAAAAATAATAATTTTTTTAAAAAAGTACAGTTAGAATACACAAGAACCTGAGAGTTAATTTGAGTAACGACTCATAAAAATCTTAAGAGGTACATCAAAAAGTTTGTTAAATGCAGCATCTTTTAGGTTGATTAAAGTTCCTTTGAGTCCAGGTCATGAGCTGAGCCAGGAAAGAGGGAAAACTGCAGTGACATTAACTACCAACAGCACCCACAAATATAAATCAGAACAGATTTCATGCATACAAGGGAATTATGATTTAGAGATAGATCTAAACATACATGAATAATAAAAGTGCATATTATGTTTTGTTTTGAAAATTTTTATTATATATTTTTTAACTTAAAAGATTTCAAGGGTATTCAAAAAAATAAATTTCTGTCCTTTACCAGACACCGACTCCATCTGTCCCCCAGAGCAAAATACTGTTAGTTTTCCTATGTATTTCTCTATAAATGTACTACACATTACAGGTTTATAAAGATAAAAATACAAGGCATTTGCATCTTAGGTATACATTTCTGAAGACCTGGCATAATTCAATACCTATTTTCCCAAAGGACTGTTAAAGTATGATGAGTATTATTTTTTTAACCAGTTCAAGTGACAATGGCATTAGGAACAATGTATAATTCACTAGTCCTACTAGCTTGAAAAATTATGCAATTCTTAACTAATTATTTTTAATTTGGGGAAAGTCACAGCATTTTATTTATATGGAAATGCAGAAGGGCATAGAATAGCCAAACGTCTAGAAGAACAAAGTTGGCAGAGTCACACTATCTAATTTTTGACTTACAGTATAGCTACAGTCATTAAGACAATATGGTACAGTATCATAGCATGGACATAAGGATAGGTTAACAGGTTAATAGAACAGTACATACATATTCTTGATGGTTTCCTCACACTAATTATTGTGTTTGAACTAACAATTTACTAAAAGGACTAAATCTTTTTCATATTTATACATGTTAGCCTCACCCTCATTTTGCTTAGCTGATCATCTGGAGCAAATATAGGACTTTGCATTTATCACCCTACACTTTATCTTATTAGGTGCTGCTCTTCTTTTTAGCTGAGATCTTTCTGGATTTTCACTCTGTAATTAATATATTCTAATATATTCGCTATCTCTTCATGTTTCTTACTGTCTGTGAATTTGGTAATCATGTTATTTAGCACTCTTTTGGTTATAATTATTAAAGATTCAACTAAAACTGGCCTAAGCCAAAGAGGAAATGTATTGACTCACACAATCAATAAGTCCAGAGTAGATTCAGATACAACTGGATCCAGGTAATCAAATAATACCACCTGAGTGTTCTCCCTCTCTCAGCATCATTTTCCTCAATTGAATATCACATTCACTCCTGGAGCCATGGATGAAGCCTCCCTTCAATCACATGGACTGAGGAGTGAAAATGGGAAAAGGTGATTTTCCAGGGAAAACAAGGCACTATAATCAGGTTGTAAAAGAATGGACATCATAGAAAGGAAAAATGAGATATTTACATTACAGCACTCATCTAGATTGCTGACAAAAAATGCTGGGCATGGCCAAATGAAAGGATAAATAAAATGCTTACAAACATAAAGATATTGTCTTCAAAAATAAACTATTTTTTTATTTGGTTTTAAAGCATGGTGTCAGGAGAAATAAGTGAATGTTGTTAGGTCTAAAGGAAGTAGAATTATTATCACCTCCACATGCTCAATACTGGTTAAGGTTTAATTGCCCTATTCTATTTATATTGAATCCAAAAACTAGAAAAGGCCTATGTCTTAGATGGCCAGGCTGCTACTATAACAATATGCCATTAGCTGATCTGTGGCTTTAAACAACAGATATTTATTTCTCACAATCCTGGAAACTAGAAAGTCCAAGATCAAGGAGCCAGCAGAGTTGATACTTGGTAAGTGCTCTCTTCCTGGACTGTAGACAGCTGCCTGAGAAGTGTGTCCAAATGGCCTTTCCTTACTGTGTGCTCATAGAGAGAAAGTTTTCATGTCTTTTCCTCTTTTTATAAGGGTATTAATTCCATCATGGGAGTACCAGCCCTATAACCTCAACTAAACCTAGATCTCTCCCAAAAGCTCCACCTCTTAATACTATTACACTGGTGGGGGAAGGGTTTCAACATAAGAATCTTGACTGGTCACAAACATTCAGTCTCTAACAGTCCACAAAAGACCTGTAACCAAGTTCAAATGTCAACAGAATGGCCAACGGAGAAAAGTCTATCTAGCCATTATTCACACAATGAAATTCAAAAGAACTAAGGTAGTTGATCCAATCTTGCACCCAGAAGTAGCATTATTCTTAAAGAAGCTTAATCTGCAAGTACACAGAAGAATAGTCTCTGTACCACCTCCAACATTTCTCACTTGGACCAGGAACTAGTATTTAAGTCAACAAATCAAGAAAAAAGCCTCCGAAGATTCTACTAAACACAAATGTCCCATAGGCAGGAAGTCAAAGCACAAGAGATTACACTTAATGGAAGTAAACTGGTCAATTAATTGAAAAATATGACACCAAAACTACATCTTAAAAATCCACAAAAATATCTGATAATTATGTGATTGAGGGAAACTGGAAATGCAAGATACAAAATGGGTGATGCCAAAAAAGAAAAGAAAATTACAGGTTATTATACCAATTAGGGCTTTTAAAATATGTTTTAGCTTAGATATTTAGCTATTGAAGGGCTGTCATTTTCATTTGCTGGATCTACAGAGAGAAAACAGGGTATCAGAGGAGTTTCCTACAGTTCTTAGAATATAAAAAGAGATCTTAAAAGCATAGTAAGTAATAAGGGAATTAGTAAACCTGCCCTAAAACATGCTACCAGCCCCAGTCCAAGCACTATATGCCCATCATGGCTTTGCTTTAGGGTCAATCTCACCATCCTGAAATTTACACTTTCAAGTTTAGTGCCCATTATGATGACAGCAACAAGAAACACCACTACCTTTGGTGTCCCAAGATAACGTTATACCCCTACCCCTGGCAACAGAGGGCTCAATTTCTAAGTCTCAGTCTACAACTAGATCAGCAGATAAATCACTTAATTCCTATAAAACTGAACTACCATTTATTTATCTAAACCAATGGAGAAGAAAAAGGGAGAAATAATGCCCAATAGATAATACAACATTTTGAAGAAGTGGCCTAGCTAGACATGCTCATTCATTATCCAAACCCGACTATTCTGCCCAACTTCTAACTGTAGTCTGCTCTTACGAGTTTGGGATGTTTAAGTGGGGATGAAGAGGTTAACCTGAAAAATCATAATTCAAAACTAATTAGTCCACTGATTGAAAAGATATGTCAACTTAATTTTTTTAAAGATTTTATTTATTTATTCATGAGAGACAGAGAGGCAGAAACATAGGCAGAGGGTGAGGCAGGCTCCTTGTGGGAGCCCAATACAGGACTGGATCCTGGGACCCCAGGATCACGACCTTAGCCAAAGGCAGATGCTTAACTGTTGAGCTACCCAGGCATCCCAACCACTTAATCTTAAACAAGGGCATTCATTCACTACATAAAAAAATTTTAGGTTTCCATGAAAAAAGAATAAACTGACTGGTAATACTGAATAATTCAAAACACAAGACAAATACACAAGATTTATTAACAATAATGCAATATTTTATTTTTAATAATTTGTTTTGAAAATCAGTAATGAAATCAATTTTATTTTTTGCATATTTCGATGTTCATTAATTTTATTGACTGTACTTGATATATACTATGCATTATAGCGTACTTTTTTTCATCTCTTGTTTCTGAAGTTCAATTTTTAAGACTTTATTTTTTAGAATAACAGCTTAAGATTTACAGGAAAATTGTGAAGAAGAGTTCCCATATGCCACACACCCAGTTTCCCCCATTATTAACACCTTTACATAGTTTATTTTAGTTTGAACTACTTTTAATTCCACTTGATTCTTATTTTTAATCAACATAGCCGATATACTTGATAATATCAAATAGTACTAAAAAGCTGATAATCAAAATCATCAGTCCTTGCTATATTCTTCCTCATGAACAATTATTTTTATCCCTTTCACTATTTCTTCTAGTCATTTAACCTCTGTGCTTCTAAATAATATATTTATACCTAAATTCCTTAAATCATCAACATTCGAAATTTGAATAATTTTTTTCCCAAATGCTCCATCATACTGATCACAGACCCATCAAAATTAATTGCTGAGTAGCACAGTGTAATCAAATAATCCATCCCTTTCATTTCTAGCCCCTATTTCCATATAGAACTTGCATCCTCTTGCAGTTTGCAGCTGGTAGCTCTCTAGGCTCAATGCAAAGCTGAAACTTCCTTTGCCAATTACCTAAATTATATACTCTGTTCTTGGGCTTTGGACCCTTTTTTGTCTTTCTTGGGTTGCACCCCCATTTTGTTGGAATAGATCTTCCAGTCACTTCCTAAGAAAAGACTCCAAGTCTACCCTCACACTTGATTGATTGGCTGAATATAGAATTCTAGGTTGAAAAGCCTTTTTTCTCAGAATTTTAGTGCAATTGCTTTATTGTCTTCTACCTTCCAAAATTTCTACTAGGATGTACTATGCCATTCTATTAGCTATTGTATATCATGTGGTCTCCCAGCATTTCCTCTTTAATCCTAGGGTGCTGAAATTTTCTGAAGACATGTTTTAAAAGTGTCTCTTTTCATTCACTGTGCTAGGCATAGTGCTAGACACTTCAGTGGGCCCTTTCAAACTGAAGACTCATGTTCTAGCATCTTAGTTTTTGCTTTTTTTTTTTTTTCTAAAATAGTGTTGGAATCTCTCATCTACTCATGACTCCATTCCCACATTTTACCAGAAATCTTTTGAAGTAGTACTTTAAATGTATAGTCAACTCAATTATTAACTCTAATGGCACGTATATTGACTTTCAAAAATGGTCTAACTTTGGAATGTACAGTATTACAAGCCAAATAATAAAACTACTTAAAGAAAACTCAATTGCCTGAATTGAAGTTATCCAGTTTTCTTTTCTCCATCCACATATAATTACCAAGAAAGGACTGACTGAATAAATAATGAAATATTTATATAATAGAACATCATATGATTCTTATTGTTGTTCTAAACCATTTGAGAATAAGCGGGAGACATCATGCCCTTTGCCACTAAATATTTCAGTGTGTATTTCCTAGGAACAAGTCATTCACATAATGCTTCTAATTTATGAAAAGGAGATTGAAAGAACAAGATATGCTCTTGCTAAAATTAAGCATATACATAGAAATTCTGTATATAATACATCTGCACTGGGCATAGTCCAGAAAGATTTAATGGTAACAATACAGCGTGGCCTTTTGGTCATCTTTCATCCTATGATGCAGACCTCATAAAGCTTCAGAGCATGGCAACGCAGCCAATATCCAGAACGTTTTTTAAAACCAAAATCAACTTACATTTTATAACTCATCTTTGATATGCAAAGAATTCTAATGTGCTAAATTTAAATGTTGGTTTGCTCTGTATGTGTGCCACCCCTTCTTCTTACTCTATTTTAAAAGCTGGAGCTGTCCTAATTTGTGAGTATGAAAAAGAAAAAAAAAGACTACTGTATTTGGACTTGCTATTTAAAACACCTCAATGTAATTCTCTCCTTCATGTGTGTTTTGGAATTTTCCCCTATCAGAAAGCTTATCAGGGTCAAGATCTGAGAATTAAAAGGAAGGGAAATGTGGTTTACTGGAAGCTTATAACTCTGGTCACTTAAAAGTTCTTTTCTAGGGGCGCCTGGGTGGCTTGACAGTTGAGCGTCTACCTTCGGCTCAGGGCGTGATCCTGGGGTCCTGGGACTGAGCCCCACATCAGGCTCCCTGTGAGGAGCCTGCTTCTTTCTCTGCCTGTGTCTGCCTCTCTTTGTGTGTCTCTCATGAAGAAATAAATAAAATATTCAAAAAAAATCCTCTAATCTAGTCTTTAAGTAAAGATTTGAAACAAATTCCATCCAAAATTTTTTTTAATTCTACATAACCAACACCATTAACACACCCAAATAATCTAAGAACTGCCTTTTAAATAATCTCTCTCAACTAAAATACCTGTGATTTTTACTGTGAAATAAACATAGTTTGTGCAAGTAATCACAATGAGAATATGTACAAAAATTTGATGATTTGAAAGTTAATTTCAAGAACTGATGATGAATGTTAATTCAGTAAAAAGGCATTTGTTTGTAAGATCAAGTAAGTACTGTAAGTAAGATCAAGTTCTCTCTTGAGTTATATAGATCTTGAGATGGTTTCAAAGATAAATACGTATTGCAACATGATTAGTAGCAGCTTTAGGTTTTTGTGGCAAACAAAAGCCAGTGCTCTTTGCACTTAAAAGTGTTTAGTAACACCTTACCAAATGCAGTGGACATCTGTTGTTTGTGCCTACCTGGCATCTACTAGGGATCTGCTCTTCTCTCACCCCATGTGGATTTGGAGAATTTGTCAGAGATGGCTTTACTCTGACCTGACTTCATGAGCTGGGACAGCTCCAGGGCTAGTCAATCTTTATACCTTCTGTGTTCACAAATTGGTACATGGGGATGAACATATGACCCAAGAATAACCAGAGTCCCCTGATGAGAAGCAATATATGGACTCCAGAGTCTTCCTCTGAACTCAACTTATAAAAGACCAGAGGAGCCTGGACGTGCCAGTGGCCATCACTGACTACCACACACACAGAATCTGCTAAAGAATGATGTCAATACCCAGAGGAATATGAATTGAGTGACGGGTCAAGAGAGCCAAGAAGTCTGTCGAGTCCCTGGATTCAGCTGTGCCAAGGCTAGTTCCACACTGGGACTTTCTAGTGAAAAGAGCCAATAAGTTCTCTTTTTGATGGACTTAATTTGAGTTGATTTTCTGTGTATTGTAACCAAGCAGCCTGACTAACACACAATGGCAAGGCCTTTTCAAAACACAATGTATAGGTAAGGCATGTCTAAGTACACCTGAACTATGGTTGCCCCTAAATAGTACATCTACCAAGTAAAGATTATGAAGTTATATGAATGGAATGGAATGTTAGCTTATTTATTTTATAACTTTGCAAACATTTTCACTAATTACATACAAACAGCCCCAGACTATCTACTGTCAAAAAGAGAAAACATACATGTGTGTGGAGGTAAACTGGAAAACTGGATGATAAACTCAAGCCAAAAGAGCATAGACACCCCTAATCTGGAAAACTTTTCAAAAGTCAGAGGTTTCATGTCTTTACATTATGCAAAAGACTATTAGATAATTTAGGTTCAAGTCTGAAGGTACTGTAGTTATAAAGAGAAGTTTAGAAAATTTACTGAAGAATGCAACTCAGAAGCTAAAAGACAAGTCTTGAAAACAGGGGCATGAAGTTGATTTATATCACATTCATGTTCTTGCACTACATTAAAAACATACTTCTTAACAAAATGTCTCATACTATAGATTTGCTCTTTAGGAAAACCTGAGATACAAGAAGTTCCCATTATAATCTTTAGTACAATAAAGAGAATTACATACCAATGTCTACCAAGTTCTTTATGTAGTCCTGAGTGTTATATACCTTTCCCTTTTACTTCTCTTAGGGAAATAAATATACTTTTTTACCACAATGTAAAGAAATCTCATTGTACAAAGATAGGTTGCAGTTATAGAGTCTGGAACTCACCTGTCACATGTCTAACACGTGAATTCTTTCCTATAGAGCACATTCTGGAAGCTGATTTTTGGAGTTGTTTTCTGTCTTGTTTTATTTTCCCCAGTCAACTCCCCAGTCAGGAGAGATATGTAATTCTAGACCAGGGAAATCATAGATGTGCAACATTATCTTCTAATTTGTTTTCTCAGTTCTCTCTATAAAAGCATCTGGCTTCTTTGTCTTACCTTTTCTTAATAGTGCCTCACAGTGCCTGGCACAAAGTGAGTACTCAATAAATGTTAACTAAATGAACAAGTAGAACATTCCAAGGTAAAGAGCTTGAAAATGAACTGCCATGTTAAACTGGGAGCAAACTGAAGGTCTCAGATGTTCTGTAATGTTCCAACAACACAAAGCCATTAGGCTAGTCCCAGACTAACTCTCGATTCCTAATCTAATGTTCAACCACTAAACCAGAATTTGTGGACATTTTTTAAAAATAATGTCCAAATGGGAAACATGTTCTCAGGGTATAAACTGAGATGTAATGAATTCTAAAATATCACTCACTATAACCCCCACTATAAAAATATCAAATGTTTTTTTAAAAAAATAATTAGCAAACACATCTGTATCTGAACTTTTCATTAATCATAAATTTTTGGAGATACATCTTAAAACAGATGGTGACAAACTAGTGTGTTAAGAGATCAAAGAAGTAGAAATCATTACACTAGACTGGGCTAATATGTACAGGTCTTTTCCCTAAGGACATCAGAGCCATCTCCTTGATTTTAACTCTGAGTTATTCTTCTTGAAGTCACCAGATCTTGAGATGATGTGTTCCTCCATTCTATACTCCTTGGTTATGCTATATTCCTCCCTAGAATGTACTGGGAATTGGAAATCATATCATCCATTTTTGTATCACCAGTGCCTACCTTAAAGTCAAGTACTCAATAGAGGTCAGTTTATTTTTATTTTATTTTTAAATATTTTATTTATTCATTCATTAGGGACACAGAGAGAGAGGCAGAGACATAGGCAGAGGAAGAAGCAGGCTCCCTGTGGGGAGCCTGATGTGGAACTCGATCCCAGGACCTGCGCTGAAGGCACACACTCAACCACTGAAGGCACCCCTAGAAGTCAGTTTATAAGACAAGTTAGTACAATTAGTTATCCACATGCCCAATGATGAACTTAGACCCCCACCTCACACCATATACAACAATTAACTCAAAAGGATCACAGACTTAAATGTAAGAAATAAATAGAAAAACTGTAGGAGGAAATCTCTGAGACCTTGAGTAAGAGAAAAGAATTTTAGATATTATGCTAAAGCACATTCCATAAAAGAAAAAATTGATAAATGGACCTTAACCAACTTTAAAACTTCTGCACTACAAAAGACAGCTTTAAGAAAATAAAAAAAGACAAGGACTAGACTATAAGAAAATATTTACAAAACATATATCTGATGAAGAATTTATACCCAAAATATACAAATAACTCATACAATTCAATTATAAAAAGACAACTCATTTTTTTTAAGAGAGGGAAACAGTATGTGCATGTGAGTGGGATGTGTGAGGGGCAGAGGGAGAAGAGAGAGAAAATTTCAAGCAGCCTCCGCTTTCAGCATGAGGCTTGATCTTATGACCTCTAGATCATGACCTGAGCTAAACCTGAAAGTTAGACACTTAACCAACTGAGCCACCCAGGTCCTCCAAAAGACAGCCCAATTTTAAAATGGGCAAAATATATGAGTTGGTTTTTCACTATAAAGAAGATATGCAAGTGGTTAATGGCTAATAAAGTCATGAAAAGATGTGCAGCATCTGTAGTCATTAGGAAAATGTAACTTAAAATAAGAATGAGATACCTTTTCACACCCATTAGGATGGTTATATAAATAAGGCAGACGATAACAAATGTTGGTGAGGATGTGGAGAAATGGGACCCCTCATACACTGCTAGTAAGAATATAAAATGCTGCAGACACTTTAAAAAACACTTTGGAAGTTTCTCAAAAAACTAAACATAAAACTACCAAATTACCCAGCAATTCCACTCCTAGATATCAGTATAAGAAAAATTAAAACATATGTCTACACCATGACTAGTATAGAAATTTTCAGTAAAAAAAAAAGAAAAGGAAATTTTCATTGCTGAATAGCAGACCTGTTGATAATAGTCCCAAACTGGAAACAACCTGAATGTCAATCAACCAGTAAATGGATATGCTAAGTGTGGTACATCCATATAATAGAATACTATTTCACAATAGAAAGGAAGAACTACCAACACATGCTACATCACACAAAAACCTCAAAAACATTATGCAAAGAGAAAGAAGCCAGACACAAGAGACCACATATTGCATGCTTCCATTTATATGAAGTGCCCGAAAAGGCAAATTTATAGACATAAAACAGATTGGTAGGTGCCTGGGCCTGGGAGTATTAATAGGATTAACTATAAATGGCCATAAGGGATCTTGTTGGGAAAATGAAAATGCTCTAAAACTGATGTATGGTGATGGTTGCACCGCTCAGTAAAGTTACTAATAATCATTGAATTGTACACTTGAAATGGATGGATTTAATATGTAAAATACATCTTAGCAAGTTGTTTTTAAGTAGGAAAAGTGAATGAATCATTGCCTCATTTATAGCCCTTGCAAAGATCCTTCTCTTCATTGTTGTTTAGTATTTCATTAAATAGGTACATCACCAATTCCCAGAAGTTCTCTACTCTTATTTTTAAGGTTCTTACCCTCCTTCTCCCCAGCTCTCCAAAAAAAAAAAAAAAAAAAAAAAAAAAAAAAAAAAAAACCCTCTCTCAAAAGCCCTTAGTACATTTTAGCATATTTGTCCTATTCCTTCCATTCATAGCAGGAAAACATGGGCCCTTTGCAAGAAGCCCATTCACATTTTTGTGGAGTCCTTATTCAGTTCACTTACCTTGCCCCAGGATGCTAACAGTTTGGCAGAACAGATAAAGGATTCATAGAAATAACTATGAAATAGAGGTTTCTGACAAGATCCTACTGGATACAGATGTGGAAAAATATTTAAAAAGTCTTTCTTGTAAGAGGTGCCATCCAAATGAGACAATGCATGACGGTCAGAATCTCTACAAGTGGAAATGAACAGTATAAGACTTCCATGACCAGGGCCAACAATGAGTACACCCATTTCTGAGTGCTTTCAGCTATAGTTCCTGATCTTTCTCTTCTCAAGCCATGTTCACCTGCTATTGGCTGTTATTGTGCCTAACTAGTCAAACTTCAGCAGACAAAGAACCAAAGCTAAAGAAATAAATAAGCTTTCATCTGAGCCCTGTGATTGTCATCTCCACATCAATACATTAATGGTACCTCAGAAGTTACTATTTCACAAATGCTGTTTTTCTCAAACTTAAGCTCCTGACACCCAGAGAAAGTGTCACAGAGGGGAGGGCTAGAAGAACAGCAGGAGGCAAAGTCCTGCTAGAACTCAAGCATTAAAGTTCTAGGGAAAAAAAACCTTGTTCAATAATAAACAAATCAGATGTATGGATACAATCTTCCCTGATAAATATGCAAACCAAAAATTAGTATGTAGAATCTTATGTTTGATCATACATTAAAATTGAATCCTGGTTTTAGTGGGAAATCCACTGAACCAGAAGTTTAATGATAGAGAATCTGTTGAATCCCTGTACAGAAAAATATTATTCAATTTGCTTAATTCCAAAGCATTCTTAGGGAATCCCTGGGTGGCGCAGCGGTTTGGCGCCTGCCTTTGGCCCAGGGCGCGATCCTGGAGACCCGGGATCGAATCCCACGTCGGGCTCCCGGTGCATGGAGCCTGCTTCTCCCTCTGCCTATGTCTCTGCCTCTCTCTCTCTCTCTCTCTCTCTCTCTGTGACTATCATAAATAAATAAGAATTAAAAAATAAAAAAATCTTTAAAAAAAAAAAAAAAACAAAGCATTCTTAGATTTTGAGCAACATGTATATGTAAAGTGTGACTGTTTTAAATATTTCTGTCCTTTGTTATTCGTTATGCAGTAAAGAGATTCAGCCATTAAGCAAATACTTACAGAGTATCTACCATGTATCAGACATGGGACTAACATTGATGAATGAGGGTAGATACAGGTAAAGATGCGTAAGGAGTTTCAACTATAGTCCAATATTTATAAAAGTATGGTCTGTGGGCTAGCTGCCTCTGAATCAGCTGAAATGTTATTAAAATGCAGATTGTTGGGCCCCACATCAAACCAAACGAATCAGAATCTCTGGGTAGAGCTCAGGAATACACATCTTAACAAGCTCTACAGGTGACTGTACACACTGAGTTTTAAGAATCATTACTGGGCTGAGTCCTAGAAAGACTCATTCATATCACAAACAAGTATGATACAGTAGAAAAATAGATGTCTCCATTAGATTCAGTGGTAATTATGTGCCAGAATGATCTTGTATAGTATTCTCAGTTCCAATAATTTTTACATGAGCTTTTAGAATAAAGTTTGCAAAGAAACTAATATAAAATTATAAATATTATAAAATTAATTATCACTGTTAAAGGAAGGCACAAAAGAGGATGAGACTGACTCACCAGAGTCAAGAAATTTCGAAAAAAATTTTGAGTTGGGTCTTAAGTTAGAGCTTTAAGCTGGGCCAGTAGCACACTCAAGAACTCCATGAATGAAACTGCTGCTACCACTGATCCTACAAAGGGTTGGTTTCTGCCATCCACTCTAAAGCCAGCAAAATAATGCCTTGTGACCAGCCTGTTTCCTTCTACAGATCACTTATGACTCAAGGTCTTCCTTAGGGCATCAAATTCCTAACTTAAATTTAAGTTACCTATCTGGACATTAGCTATAGGAAAACTGGGGAAAGCAGCTTGTTTTTATGCTACCGTGGGAGAGGTAAAATTCACAACACAGGAAACTATCAAACATGGAGTGGATGGTCAAGAGATACTAAGCTGCCTTGATGTCATTTGTCTACCACACAGTCCATTTCCAGAACCTAGGCTTTTAGCCATTCTGCTGTCCTGTTTATGATGGTGGCCAAGGAGCCAGGGGAAAGCAACTGTCTCATTTACCAGATCTGAGTCATGCATAGAAATTAAGAGGTTTTTCTTACTCATTCTAGCTGTCATAACAAAAATACCATAAACTGGGTGCCATATAAACAACAAAAATTTATTTCTCACAGTCTGGAAGCTAATAAGTCCAAGATCAAGGCACCAGCAGATTCGGTGTCCAATTAAGAGTGCACTTCATAGTATTCAGACTGTCTTTCTGCTATGTCCTCATACCGATGAGGGATCATCCTGTGGTCTCTTTTATAAGGGCACTAATCCAATGCAGCCATCATGACCTAATCACTTCCCAAAGGCCCTGCTTCCTAATACCATCACCGTGGGGATTAGGATTTAACATATGAATTTTGGAGAGACATAACCATTCAGTCCATTGCAGAGGCATCTGAAAGTGGCAGGGATGAAGATTTCACAAAGCATATTCCAAACCTCAAAGGGATTTAATGTAACTGTTTCCAAATCCTGTACCTCTACCTAAATAGTCTCAACTGGGTCCTGACACAGGAGGTAGGAATGAGAGAATATTTCCCACAGGAAGTAACTGAATCTGTTGATCTGCTGCTTCAGAAATCAACAACAATCCAACATCAAGTATGCTAGGACCCAAATCTTCATTTTTCACATGTAAATTTCAGCAGCACTCAAATGGAAAATACTAAATAATTCAACAGGTCAACCAATGTCATTACCTAAGGTTATATCTTGAAGGTAACTTGGCAAGCTTATTAGGCTGCAGACCAGCCCAAATCAAAACATTGTACATGGTCCTTATTAGAGTTCTATCGAACAAGTTCTAACCATTGATTCTTATCAGTGGAATTTGTCTTCTCTGCTTGTGATATAAAAACTAGGAATTCAGGACACTGGATTGGCTCAGTCGGTTAACTGTCTGCCTTTGCTTGCTCAGGTCATGATCTCAAGGTCCTGGGATAGAGCCTCCCATCAGGCTCTCCGCTCAGTAGGGAGCCTGCTTCTCCCTCTGCCTGCCACACCCCTGCTTGTACTCATTTTCTCTCTCTCTCTCTCTCTCTCTCTCTCTCTTTCCGTCAAATAAATAAATAAAATCTTTTTAAAAAATAAAATTAAAATTAAAAAAATAAAAATTCAGAATTCAACAGAATGCTTGTCTAAACATTTAAAGACATAAACTCTACGCAGGGTGGGATGAGTTCTCCTGGGGTTAGGTGTTGAATTCTTATAAAAATGTCAACATCTGCAAGTTTCATAGATTATACACAGTCTTCCTCTGTGAACTTCAACATACCTCCTTCACCCTTGAGCTCACATAAACTTGTCTTGGTCAGATTACTGATATCTGAAAAGCTGCTCCTAAGGGTAGAATAACAAGAAGATACTTTGGCTCCTAGGGGGAAAAATGGATAACTCATGATCAATGTAACTAAGAATCAACCATACAATCATATAAAGAATATTTTCAACTTTTTCAACTTTTTCTAGTCCTTTAAAAAATACTGTCCAGTGTGGTATTTAATGTTCTGATGTGAAGATCCTCAAAAATAATTACTTTTTCCCATGTAGTCTTCAGACAGGCAAATACTCTTCCATTTATGACATAATAAAAAGTAAGTAGCACGTGAAGTTTTCATTTTTGTATTATCTACTAGGGAACTTGAAGCTAAAATTAGTGCTCAACTGCAATAATTACTGTTAGCTGGTTTTTAGATATAATTAACTTTTTCCTTTATTATTTTGCTTCTATTCTTTTAATAGTGTGTTATTAATTTCAAAGGCTCAAATTCTTTTTTTCAATTTACATTTCTATTGAATTTAACATAAAGTCACTTACTTTAAATGTAGTTTACGTTTTCACAATTGTATGTAATCATATAAACCATCACCACAATCAAGTTGTAGAATATTTCCAATCAGCCTAAAAAAATTTCCTCTCTGCAGTTGATCCCTTCCCAGCCTCAAGCAACCACTGATCTACTTTACTATAGTTTTATCTTTCCCAGAATTTCATATGAACAGAATAATACAGAATATAATTTTATGACTTCTCTTACTTAGCATAAAGTTTTTGAAATTCATCCATGCTGTTGTATTATCAGCATTTTGTTTCTTTTTTATTGTCAGCATTTCATGGCAGGGTTATATCACAACTTCTTTATCCATTAACCAGTTGATAGATAATTGGATTGTTTCATTTGAGGCTATAAATAAATAAATAAATGTGGCTATAAATATTCGCATATAGGCCTTTGAATGAATACATACTTTCATTTCTCTTGGGTATATTACTATGAAGTATCAATGCTAGGTCCTATGATAAGTATATGCTTACTGTCTAAGACAGCAGTCAAGCTGTTTTCAGTCAAGTTGTTTTCCAAAGTAGCTGACCCATTTTGCAATTCTACCTACAATGTATGAAGAGTTTCAGTTGCTCCAAATCTTTGTCAATACTTGAGGTTGCCAGGGTTTTAATATTAGTCTTTCTAATGAATGTGTGGTGGTATCTCATTATGATTTTAATTTGCATTTCCCTGATGACTAGTGATGTTAAGCACCTTTTCAAGTGCTTATTGGTCATATTTGCATATTCTTTTTTGGATTGTCTGTTCCAACCCTTTGCCTATTTTTTGTTAGGTTGTTGTCTTATTATTGGTCATAAGAGTTCTCTTTATATTCTGAATCCAAGCCTTTTGTCAGATATATGCTTGGCAAATATCTTCCCTCAGTCTATGGTGCCTTTTCATGGCCTCAACTGTGTCTTTCACAAAGTGGGTCTAAATTTGTATTTACAATTTTTATTTATTTTTATTTAAATATTTAGTTTTCTTTTAAGATTCATGATTTCTATATCTATTTAAGAAATCTTTGCTTAGGGCAGCCCCAGTGGCTCAGCGGTTTAGTGCCGCCTTCGGCCCAGGATGGGATCCTGGAGTCCTGGGACTGAGTCCCAAGTCGAGCTCCCTGCATGGAGCCTGCTTCTCCCTCTGCCTGTGTCTCTGCCTCTCTCTCTCTCTCTCTCTCTCTCTCTCATGAATAAATAAATAAAATCTTAAAAAAGAAAAGAAAAGAAGAAAGAAAAGAAAAGAAAAGAAAAGAAAAGAAAAGAAAAGAAAAGAGAAAAAAAGAGAAAAAAGAAAAAGAAAAGAAAGAAAAGAAAAATCTTTGCTTAACCCAGGGTTTCCCCTATTTGGGGGGAAGGAGGAGGTTAGGAGCATTAAACTCTTAAATTTAGGTCTACAGTCCATATCAAGTTAATTTCTATATAAGGTTGAGGTGAGGGAAAAAAAATGAAAAGTTCATTTTTTCCACAGATATTTAGTTCTTCTAACACCTTTGTTGAAAAGATTGTCCTTTCCCCCACTGGATTACCTGGGCACTTTAATTGAAAATTAATTAATCTTGAGGCACCTGGGTGGCTCAGATGCTTAAGCATCTTGTCCCAGGGTTCTGGGATCAAGCCCCATATCAGGCTCCCCCCTCAGAGAGGAGCCTACTTTTCCCTCTCCTTCTACCCTTACCCTGCTTGTGCTCACTTGCTCTTTCTCATTTTCAGTCTCTCTCTCTCTCAAATAAATAAATCTTTTTAAAAAATAGAAAATCAATTAATTTTATAAAAGGGGATATATTCTAAGCTATTATCTTCCATTTCTATGTGTCTACCCGTATGTCAATACCACATGGTCTTTGTTATTGTAGTTTTGTAATAAGTCCTAAAATGAGTCCAAATACTTCATTCTTCTTTTTCAAAATCATTTTGGCTGTTCTAGGTCCCTTGCCTTTCCATAATTTTTAGAATAACCTTGTCAACTTATTTTCTTTAATAAAATTTTCATTTTGGAATAATTTTATATTTGCAGGGAAAGTGCAAAGATAATATGAAGAGTTCCCATATACTGCTCACCTAATTTGTTTCCCAGTGTTACCATCTTACATTACTGTGGTATATCTATCAAAACTAAGAAACCAACACTTGCATATTGCTATTAACTGATGGCTTTATTTGGATTCCACCAGTTTTTAAATGAATGTCCTCTTCCTGTTCCAAGATACCATCTAGAATATCACATTGCATTTAATCATCATGTCTTCCCTTTCTCCTCTAGTCTGTGATAGTATTTAGCCTTTTTCTTGTTTTTCGTGCATGACTTTTATGGTCTTGAGGAGTACTGATTAGATATTTTGTAAAATGTCCCATAATTTGGTTTATTTGATTTTTCCTCATGATTAGACTACACTCATGGTTTTCAGAAAGAATGCCACAGAAGCTCAGTATACTCACCACATGATGTCAGGAGATATCTGCTATCCACATGGCATTACAAAGAAGGTTAAACTTGAAGTCATGCAACCTCATGGGTCTCCAGGATCACGCCCTGGGCTGCAGGCGGCGCTAAACCGCTGAGCCACCGGGGCTGCCCATCTCCCTACTTATTTAAGTCTTCTTTAATCTCCTTTGCCTCCTCCAAGCATGGATTTCTCAGCAGGATCTGTCTGCCTGTCTACTCTCCTGTACCTTCAGTAGCTGCTTTTTATTATTATTATCCACATATTCCAGAGTCTATAGTTATCACCTGGTAAAGATCAATTCAATAAGATCTAAGCCACTGAAAGAAAAATTTAACATTATCTCAGATACATTTTAAGGTACACAGGGAAAAATAATTTATATTATTATCTTTAAAATACCTAGAGAGACTAGAATCTTAATCACAATCTGTGCTACATCAACTTGCAATCTTAAAGTTTACCACCAATTAGCAGACATACAGTCTACTATCTGAAAGACAGCTTTTCTCTATGTCAAAGGAATTTGATTATATGAAATTATGACTTCATACTTAGTTAAAATTCCAAACTCTAAAAGATCAAACATGAGAGAATCATATTAAAATTTTAGTAAAATTATTCAGTGTTATCCAGTGTTATTCAGTGTAAAATGGGCATAATCCTATAGAGTAATAATATTTTTAATGATAATATAATTTTAACTATTTTGGAAAGCAAATGTATATGAGCCTTAAAAATATTCATAACTTTGACCAAGTAATCCCACTTCTGAGACTCTGCCCTATGGAAATAACGCTAAATAGAGTCAGAGGATAGAGTGACTCTTATGCACAAAGATTTCTATCAAAGTGTTATTTATAATGTGAAAAAAACTTGATAGTACTTAAATGTCCAATAAGAAATTAGTATATTCATAAGCCACAAGCTTTAGTAACCCTATAGAATTAAGCAAATGTGTATGTTGTATGAAGTCAACTCTTAATTTTTTTTATGTATGGAACAAAAACCTAGAAGTTAATATAACGTATTCCTAATGATGGCTAGTAGAACTACAGATGTTTTCTTTTTCTTCTTCCTGCTTGCTCTTTTTCAATACTGAGCCAAAAAAAAAAAATATATCTTTTTTAATCTTATAAATATTCACCTTATTCTTTAATTTTTGAACTGCAAAATTTAGAAAACTGGTTCAGCCTCTGTGCTTCATTGGTAAGGAAATTTTTGTTGTATTCCAGAGTCTATTTCTAAGGCTAAGGAAATGGCCACAGTTCACATTGGTAATATTTAATCAAAATGCTTTTTAAATTATTAGTCTCAAATAAGGTTAACTTTAATATGAATGGTCTAGAACCTGGAATATGAAAGAATTTTAAAGTTATGTTTCCAATGTCTTTTTTTTTTTTAAGATTTTTTTTATTTATTTGAGAGAGAGAGTGAGCAAGAGAGAGAACACTAGCAAGGGGAGAAGCAGAAGCAGAAGGAGAAGCAGACTCCCCACCGGCCAGGGAGCCTGATACTGGGCTCAATTTGAGGACTCCAGGATCATGACCTAAGCTGAAGGCAGACACTTAACTGGCTGAGCCACCCAGGTGCCCCACAGTGAATATTTCAAATACTGAATTTAAAAAAGTAGAATTGTATTCTAAGTACTTTTCTAGTTATGAGATTTAAGATGCCTAGTGAACCTGTAAGACATTTTATTTATTAAAAGCTCCTTGTTCCCTTGTTATGGTTACTACTATTTGTTTGTAGTTGCCCAAATAGAAATGACAAAGTACAATGTGATCTACATCAGGACTTTCTGTTATAACTAGTCCACCTTTACTGTTCAACTCTAATGAGCTAATGATACAGTACTAGCATTGCTGATTCATTATCTACTGAATCATACACTGAAAGTAATGACTTTTAACTTGGTTTTAAATATCCCAAACAATTTTGCCTGATACCTCTCTAAATATAAAAATAAATAAATAACATTTTTAGTTTAACATTTCATACTATTGGAAGATAATCTAGATGGAATGTTTAGGGTTAGTAGAGTGTTTATCTTATCAAAAGTGGTCTGGTCTGTTTGGGTTACCGTTTGGATTCCGGCTAATCAGGTCTATTTACTAAGTTTAAGAACTTTCAACAATTAACAGTGTTCAAACAGCACCAATCTGCTATGTTATTTCAGCTGGGAAAGCAGCTATATGAACCAGTACAGCTTCCTTACTAAAAATAAATGATAGCACTTTCCACTCACTGGGGAGTTAGTTTTAGGTATGTCACACTGTCACACTGCATAACAAAACAAAAGAGTGTGAAACATCTAAATATTAAAATACCCAAAAGACATGCCATGTTTCTGGATTTAAAAAAATAATAAAGTAACTTTGCCAATAGAAACATCATTGCAGGAAGACAAAACAAATATAAAGTGAGTTTAAGAGGCAAATTATGGTCCTTTTCTATCAAGAACCATGACTTTCCTTATTTTTAAAGACTGCTTAGTTATATTAGCAATTTTTAACACATGGTAGCTCAAATCAACAATACATTTGTTCTTCAGACTTTGACACTTCCCAAGCTGCTAGGCCTATGCTTAACCAAACAAGTACAGTAGCACAAGTGGAACATTTATGTAACACAGAAACTATAAATGTTCTTTGAGGAACAAAGAGGCCTACTCATTCTAGAAGATATGACAAAGGGATAAGAACATCAAATTTTAAAACAGATTTAAAACTCCTGAGGAGAATATACTTAGCTTATACTTGTTGTAGTCAAAAGTATCACACCACTTGTTTACTGAAAATATTCTTTCTTTTCTCTAAATAATTTTTAAAAATTCATTGATCTTTTATCTGGTGTTATACTCTATACTAAGGACTTTCATATATACTCTCATTGAATCCTTGTGATAATACTAAAAAGTGTAGATACTAACATTTATCTTCATTTTGCAGATAGAAAAACAGTCTAAAATTAAGTAATCTGCCCAAGGTCACTCAGGTAGTTCACACTGCAGTATGGTCTGAACACAGGAGGTCTAATTTAAGAGCCTGTGCTCTTACCCACTATAGGTAAATGAAAATGACACTAAAGAATTTTTAGGATATCAAAATACCTGAAATAAACATTCCTGCTAACAAAATCATAAAACATACTCTATCTGTAGCCTTTCTTTTCCCACTGACAGATATTTCCAGCTCTTTCTCCCCACTACTGCCCCTTCTTCTTCCACTTTCCAGCAAACACACACACACACACACACACACACACACACACACACACACCGGCAGTAGCTTTGCTGATAGTACCTGTGATACTAAAAAATAGAGCAGGAAAAAGTTAATATTCTACTTCAAAAGTAGACTGAATGGTTAAGTGAGGCCTCAGAACTGGCAAGGGTGAGGAGGGGAGGAGACACCATTATTTGAACAATCGATTGGATGTTCCCACTTGTTTGTTTACTTGAGGTAAACTCATTTACAGGTATATAGGAACATGAAAAAAGTCTCCATAGAAGAGGTGGTTCCCGGATTTCTTTCACTTTTCTGCTCAACCCAAAAAGCCTGCTGTTTACCTAACAGAAACGAATATAAAAGGTTTTCCACAACAGAGTTTAAAAGGACATTTCTCTGCACAAAGTTAGGCCTTACTGAAGCAGACATTACAAACAGTGTTTTCCAATCTATAGAACTTTCTACAATGAAGGAAATGTTTGACATTTCTAATATCTGATATGTGGCTGTTGAGCAGTAGGAGTTAGGGACAAATTTTTAACTTCCTCTAAATTAAATATTCACATATGGCTAATGACTATCATATTAGACAAAATACCTATAGTCTTATCTCAATACCTACTATTCATTGAGTATCTCCTATGCGTTACTTACCTCTGAAGAAGGTACAATTTTGTCCCCATTTCACAGATTAGGAAACTGACAGGCAGAGAGCCTCATGGATTTAAATTCTGGATTTTATACCTACATCTGTCCCTCTCAAGGCCTGATACTTTCATTACCAGTGGTTTTTAATACCAGCAGCATATTAGATGGCAAGCTTTTAAAAAACACTCATCCTCAGGTCCCACTTCCCATAATTTATTTAATTGGTCTGGGACAGGGTCCAGGCACATACATATCATCGAAACTGCCAGTGTGTAACACCACTGGTGTGACTGAAGCCCCCTGTTACTGGACAGCCTTTTCCAACAGGGAGCTGCAAAGAAGTTCTACCTCTACTTCTCTTAGGCATGGTTAACACTTAATGCTTAAAAAGAGTTCTCCTTCTTTATTGCATATCAGAGTAAATGACCAAGAGCAGCAACTCCTAGTTATGATATCACATAGCTGGTGTTTTGATAGAGCTGAGACCGGGACCCAGGTGTGGGTTCTATGTAAATGCTCCAGTTTCTGGAGCTGTAGAGACAGCAAATGAGCGAAGGTCAAGAAAGATCTAAAGCCCCATGCAGCAAACCAGAGGCTGCAGGTGCTGTTTGACTATTTCTAGAGGTGGGAACACTCAGCAATCCCAGTCTTGTCAACTTTTGTCCTCTCCACCCTGTTTGCCACTCTGAAAGTCCTCTGTGCAGTATTTTTCACTTAGCCATGGTTATTTCCAACAGATATAACCCCAACCTGTCACACAGCTGGTGCTTAAAATTGTTAACTGTGAAATGAATGAGTGAGGATTTTGGAATTCAAGAGGCTGGGACCACTCAGCTTCCAGACGGGTGCACATATCTGAGTATGTGTTTGATTCAAAAAATCAAGTCAAAAAGTCCCTTCAAACCAACAGTTACCAGAAAACGGGGATAGGAGGATAAGCCAAATTGGTGAGAGGGAGTGGGAAATACAAGCTTTCAGTTACAAAATGAGATCATGAGAATAAAAGGCACAGTGTTTTATGGTGACAGATGGTAGCTACACTTGTGGTGAACCTAACATAAGGTACAGAGATGCAGAATCACTATGTTGTCCACCTGAAACTAATGTAACTTAATGTGTCAACGATACTAAAAATAATGTTAACAAAAATAATTCTTTATTTTTTAAAAAAGAAATTCAGTGTCCAATATAAATAGAAAGGACATTGGAAATAAAGTACCTGGTATAATTATCAAAAGAGATCGGTCACCAAACAGTAACTTTTTAACAGTTAAAAAAATACTTTGTACTTTAAAATAAAAACCGGTTTTCAACAGTTAAAAAAAAAAGTTCCTTTAGAACCTTTGTACTTGCCTCAGAAAAGTGGGTAGAGAAGAAGACCTCAGTCTCCAAGACAGGATTATTTTTTGTTTCAGAGGCTAAAAGCTTGAAAGGGATGAAATAAGAAGAAATAAGAATATCGACAAAAAGTTAAACAGGAATATATACCATACCCATACATATTCCAAGAGGCCTTTCAAGCACAGGCAACCTGCATTTACCCTTGCTTGGTCTAGGAAACCACAAAATCAAGTTCTAGGGTTCAGAAAGAAAGTCAACAAAGCAAGGGCCTGAAGGAAACTGCCACAAAAATAGAAAATGCTGCTGTAAACATTACTCCTCAGACTAGCCAAATATGTCTTTCTCTCCTACAATGAAGGAGTAAAAATAAAAATAATCTGTGTTTGAGATTATGCTCAGGAATGGTGTGTGGCTATAAAACACACTGTGGAAATCATCTCTCCATTCAGAAACTCAGCACAGCTGCTCCAATAAGGAGCCTGTGTATGTTCTGAAGCTAAATGAACTTGTGTTCTAAGAATCTGTCTTTAGAGGTAATAGCTCTGGATGCCATGAGCAAAAATCTCAAGGATGATTGTAGCAAATGGCTTCAAACAGAAACATCTAGTCTGTTGGGAAGTGCCCTTTAGAATGGAGGACTTCAATTCTCTTGAAACAAAATCACCAACCATTCTTGCTGGCCTGCTGCTTATTAAAGTAGGGAAAACGTAGGTTTTTCAAGCTACAGCTGCAGATCAAGAATTAGTTTGCACCAGTTGATTTTGCTTTAGTAATGTAAAAAGTAAACCACCCAGAGAGAGCAGAAAGAATTAACCAAGGGCATCTAGAGATGTGAAAGAAGATAATGGTAGAAAAAGCCACTTCAAATATCTCCAAATTTGAATTTCAAACCATGGTTTCTTTTGAACCTTATCTATCTGCTTCATCCTCCATCTCAACCTGCCTTTTTCTTTTCTTTCTTTCTTCCTTCCTTCCTAGTAATATAAGCCCAAGTTTTTTTTTAATATTTTATTTATTTATTCATAAGATACACAGGCAGAGACAGAGGGAGAAGCAGGCTTCATTCAGGGAGCCTGATGTGGGACTCAATACCAGCATGATACTGGGATCACGCCCTGAGCCAAAAGCAGACTCTCAACCACTGAGCCACCCAGGCGTCCCTATATGCCCAAGTTTTAAAAATAACACAGAGGTGTGTAAAATTACATGTTAGTCTTCTAACTTCTATCTATTCTCAATCCTATTCCAAATCCCTAGAATTTTTTTTTTTAAATCATTGCCTAGCTCTTAAATGTTAAAGAAATATAATGTCCCATGGGTAGATGTCCTAAGGAAGTTTGCCTGCTTTCAAATTTTCCATCAGGAGCCAGCTGTGTAAGGAGATAGAGAATCAAAAGATGGAGGTTCTACTCCGTACTTCTTCCCAACTATGTGTGTGCCTTTGAAGAAATCTCTTTCCTCTGTGGAATTATTTTCCCTGTGTGGAATATAAGCTGACTTTGGTTCACCTCTAATTCAAACCTTCTATACCAGCACCATCTAACATAAGTGAGCTACAAGGGTGAGCCACACTGATAATTTAAAAATTTTTAGTAACTATATTAAAAAATAAGAAACAGATTAAACTAATTTTAATACTCTTTATTTATCCTAATATATCCATATTATTAACATTTCAACATAGAATCAATATTAAAACATCAATATTTTAATATTATTATTAATGGTTTACAACCAAAAACTAAATCTTCAAATCTGGTGTGAATTTAACACAAGACATCTTAACTGAGACTAGCCATATTTCAAGGGCTCAGTAGTCACATGTCAATTAGTTGCTACTGTCTCAGGCAGCACATTTTTATACTGGCATTGGGACATTATTCCAAAAAAGCTCTATTTCAGTGTGGAACTAACTTCTACATCTCTATATTTGATCGCCTCTGTTACCAAAAAAAATTATTATTATTTGTGGCAATATCTACCAGGAACAAATTGTTAAATCTACTTAGATTACTCACTAGGTACAGTATCAGAGCTTTGATTAATATCAGTGCTGCTTCTCTATAATACCATTAGTCTTTGAGTGAATTTTTATTGTCTGGTTGAGTCCTTCTTACTGAATTTTAAATCATTACCCTGAGCTTCATAATGACTAGGATAGAATATCACTGTTAATGAACAAGTTTAATTTTTATTTAAATTCAATTAATTAACATGTAATGTATTATTAGTTTCAGAAGTAGAGTTCAGTGATTCATCAGTCTTATATAACACCCTGTGCTCATTACATCATGTGCCCTCCTTAATGCTCATCACCCAGTTACCCCATTCCCCCACATTACTCCCCTCAAGCAAACCTCACTTTGTTTCCTATGATTAAGAATCTCTTGGGATGCCTGGGGGGCTCAGTGGTTAAGCGTCCCCCTTTAGCTCAGGGTGTGATTCCAGGGTGAGTCCTGCATCAAGCTCCTTGCAGGGAGACTGCTTCTCCCTCTTCCTAGGTCTCTGCTTCTCTCTTTCTGTGTCTCAAATGAATAAATAAATAAATAAAATCTTTTTTTTTTAATTTAAAAAAAGAATCTCTTATGGTTTGTCTCTCTCTCTCTCTCTCTCTCTGATTTCTTGTTTTATTTTTCCTTCCCTTCCACTATGATCCTCTGTTTTGTTTCTTAAATTCCACATGAGTGAGATCATATGGTAATTATCTTTCTCTAATTGACTTACTTCACTTAACATAATACCCAGAGTTCCATCTACATCATTGCAAATGACAAGATGTCATCTTTTTTGATGGCTGAGTAGTATTCCATTGTGTGTGTGTGTATTATATATATACCACATATACAATATATACCACATCTTCTTTTTTTTTTTAAGATATCATTTATTTATTCATGAGAAACACAGAGAGAGAGAGGCAGAGACACAGGCAGTGGGAGAAGCAGGCTCCATGCAGGGAGCCCAACGCGGAGCCTGATCCCGGGTCTCCAGGATCATGTTCTGGGCTGAAGGCAGGTGCTAAACCACTGAGCAACCCAGGCGTCCCTATACCACATCTTCTTTATCCATTCGTCAATTGATATCTGGACTCCTTCCGGAGTTTGGCTATTGTGGAATTGGTGCTTTAAGTATTGGGGTGAAAGTGCCCCTTAGGATCACTACATTTGTATCTTTGGGGTAAATACCCAGTAGTGCAATTGCTAGGTGGTAGGGTAGCTTTATTTTCAACTATTTGAGGAACCTCCATACTATTTTCCAGAGTGGCTGCACCAGCTTGCATTCCCACCAACAATATAAGAGGGTTCCTCTTTCTCTGCATCATCACCACATCTGTTGCTTCCTAAGTTGTTCATCTTAGCCATTCTGACTGGTGTGAGGCGGTATCTATTGCAGTTTTGATATGTATTAACCTGATGCCAAGTGCTATGGAGCATTTTTTGATGTGTCGGTTGGCCATTTGTATGTCTTCTTTGGAGAAATGTCTGTCTTCTGCCCATTTCTTGACTATTTATTTTGGGGGTCTTGATTGTGATAAGTTAGACACATCTTGAGACGTGCCTCTTTGGGTTAGGTTTATTCCTAAGAATCTTAAAGACATTTTGGTGCAAATGTAACTGGGATCAATTCCTTAATTGCTCCTTCTTCTCTCTCATTGTTAGTGTAGAGAAATGCAACTGATTCCTGTGCATTGATTTTATATCTGCCACACTGCTGAATTGCTGTATGAGTTCTAGCAATTTGGGGGTGGAGTCTTGTGGGTTTTCCACATAAAGTATCATGTCATCTGCAAAGAGAGAGAGTTTGACTTCTTCTTTGTCAATTTGAATGCCTTTTATTTCTTTTTGTTGTCTGATTGCTGAGGCTAGTACTATGTTAAACAGCAGTTGTGAAAGTGACATCCCTGTCATGTTCCTGATCTTAGGGGAAAAGCTTCAGTGTTTCCCCACGAAGAAGGATATTCACTGTGGACTTTTCATAGATGGCTTTTCTGATATTGAGGTATGTTCCCTCTATCCCTACACTGTGGAGAGTTTTAATCAAGAAAGGATGCTATATTTTGTCAAATGCTTTTTCTGCAGCAAATGAGAAGGTCATATGTCCTCTCTTTTATTAACGTAGTGTATCACCTTGATTGATTTGTGATTGTTGAACCCTGCAGCCCAGGAATAAATCCCACTTGGTAGGGGTGAATAATCCTTTTCATGTACTGTTGGATCCTGCTAGCTAGTATCTTGGTATTTTGGCATCCATATTTCATCAGGGACATTAGTCTGTAATTCTCCTTTTTGTTGGGGTCTTTGTCTGGTTTTGGAGTCAAGGTAATGTTGGCCTCATAGAAAGAGTTTGGGAGTTTTCCTTCCACTTCTATTTTGAAACAGCTTCAGAAAAATAGGTATTATTTCTTCTTTAAATGTTTGGTTGAATTCCCCTGGGAGCTATCCAGCCCTGGGCTTTTGTTTCTTGGGAGATTTTTGATTACTGCTTCAATTTCCTTGTTAGTTATGAGTCTGTTCCAATTTTCTATTTCTTCCTATTTCAGTAGTCTTTAAGTTTCCAGGAATGCATCCATTTCTTCCAGATTGCACAGTTTGTTGGCATATAGTTGCTCATATGTTCTTATAATCGTTTGTATTTCTTCAGTGTTGGTTGTGATCTCTCCTCTTTCATTCATAATTTTATTTGGGTCCTTTCTCTTTTCTTTTTGACAAATCTGTCCAGGGGTTTACCAATCATATTCTTTCAGAGAACAAGCTCTTAGTTTTGTTGATCTGTTCTACTGTTCTTTCGATCTCTATTTCATTGATTTCTGCTCTAATATTTATTAATTCTCTTCTCCTGCTGGGCTTAGACTTTATTTGCTGTTCTTTCCCCAGAATCTTTAGGAGTAAGGTTAGGTTGTGCATTTGAGACTTTCTTGGTTCTTGAGAAAGGCTGTATTGATACGTACTTCCTTCTTAGACCTGCCTTTGCTGCATCCCAAAGGTTTTGAGCAGTTGTGTTTTTGTTTTCATTTGTTTCCATGAATTTTTAAAATTCTTTAATTTCCTGGATGACCCATTCATTCTTTAGTAGGATGGTCTTTAATCTCCATGTATTTGAGTTCCTTCCAAATTTCCTCTTGTGATTGAGTTCAAGTTTCAAAGCACTGTAGTCTGAAAATATGCAGTGAATGATCCCAATCTTTGAATACTGCTTGAGACCTGATTTGTGACCCAGTACATGATCTGTTCTGGAAAATGCTCCATGTGCATTTGAGAAGAATTTGTATTCTGTTGCTTTAGGATGGAATACTCCAAATATATCCATATATCTGAATGCATCTGGTCCAGTGTGTCATTCAAAGCCCTTGTTTCATTGTTGATCTTCTAGTTAGATGATCTACCTCTCCATTGCAGTGAGCAGGGTGTTAAAGTTCCCTTCTATGTATTATTATCAATGTATTTAATTTTGTTATTAATTGGTTTATATAATTGGCTGCTCCCACATTGAGAGCAAAAATATTTAAAATTCTTAGATCTTGTTGGATACACCCTTTAGTTATGATATAGTGTGGTTCCTCATCTCTTATTACAGTCTTTGGTTTAAAATCTAATTTGTCTGATATACGGATTGCCACTCCAGCTTTCTTATGAAGTCCATTACCATGTTAAATGGTTTTCCACCCCCTCACTTTCCATTGGAGGTGTCTTTGGGTCTAAAGTGAGTCTTTTGCAGACAGCATATTGATGGGTCATGTTTTTTTATCCAATCTGATACTCTATGTCTTTTGATTGGGACATTTAGCCCACTTATATTCAGAGCAACTATTGAAAGATGTGAATTCAATGCCATTATTACCTGTAAGGCCAATGTTTCTGTATATTCTGGTCTACATTCGATGGGGCTCTCTCATCACTTACAAGATGCTCTTTAATATTTCTTGCAGGACTAGGTTAGTGGCCAGAAATTCTTTTAGTCTCTGTTCATCCTGGAAGCTTTTTATCTCCTGTTTTGACAGACAGTCTTGCTGGATAGAGTATTTTTGACTGAATATTTTTCTCATTTATTACCCTGAACATATGCCAGTCCTTTCTGGCCTGCCAGATGTCTGTGAATAGGGCTTGTGCCAGTCTAATGTTTCCACCTTTGTAGGTTAAGGACCTCTTGCCCAGAGCTGCTTTCAGAATTTTCTTTTTTCTCTGAAATTTACAAGTTCCAATATTATATGTCAAGGTGTTGACCTATTTTTATTGATTTTGAAGTGAGTTCTCTTTGCCTCCTGGACTTGAATGGCTGTTTCCTTCCCCAAATTAAGTAAGTTTTCCACTATAATTTGCTCCAATATACTTCCTCCCCCTCCTTTCATCTTCTTCTGGGATCCCAATTATCCTAATATTGTTTTGCTTTACTGTATCACTTATCTCTTGAATTCTCCTCTCGAGATCCAGTAGTTCTCTTTTTCTCGGCTTCTTTATTCTCCTTCATTTGTCTTCTATATCTCTTTTTTTTTTTTTTTAATTTTTTTTTTTATTTATTTATGATAGTCACAGAGAGAGAGAGAGAGAGAGGCAGAGACATAGGCAGAGGGAGAAGCAGGCTCCATGCACCGGGAGTCTGATGTGGGATTCGATCCCGGGTCTCCAGGATCGCGCCCTGGGCCAAAGGCAGGCGCCAAACCGCTGCGCCACCCAGGGATCCCTGTCTTCTATATCTCTAACTCTCTTTCTGTCTCATTTATCCTAGCAGTTCAAGCCTCCATGTTTTGTTGCATCTCATTATTCCGTTTTAATTTTGACTTGATTAGATTTTAGCCTCTTACTCTCCAGAAAGGGATTCTCTAGTGTATTCCCTGCTTTTTAAGCCCAGCTATTATCTTTATAATCATTATTCTGAACTTTAGTTCCAACATCCTCCTTGTATTCATACTGATCAAGTCCCTGGCATTCAGTACTGTCCCTTGTTCTCTTTTTTTGAAATGAATTTTTCCATCTTGTCATGCTGTCCAGAGAAGAATTGATGAACAAGAAAACAAAATACTAAAATGACAATGACCCCAAAGAAATATACACTAAATCAGAAGAGACCCCCCCAAAAAAAAACCCAAAAAAAAAACAAAAAAATAAAAATTTAAAAAAGAGAATATAATGAGATAGGTGAACAGAACAATACACTGGATCCTGTGTGTATTTTTGCTCTGTTTGTTAGAAAACTAGGTCCCAAAATTGTAAAGAAAGAAAAACTTAAATATGTATGAAAATAAGTACAATGAAAGGATAGAATATAACTATAAGAATGAAAACTAAAATACAAAAAAAAAGAAAGAAAAATAAGAATATAAACAGGTGGAAAAAATAAGAAATCAGTTGAAAAGGAAAAAGAGAAAATATTTAAATTGAACAACTAAAGAATCATGAGGAAAATACCATTAATTCTATAGACTATTTTCCCCTAGTCCTGGATTTTTATAGTTCTGTGTGATAGGTAAACTTGATTTTAGCCAAATGTTCTTGCTGATTTTCTGGGAGAGGGGCCTGTTGTGCTGATTCTCGGGTGTCGTTGCCCCGGGCAGAATTGCAACACCCTTGCCAGGGGGCCAGGCTAAGTAATCTGCTCCGGATGGCTCTATGTGGCTTTTGTTCCCTGAAGGCTTTCTGTGCAGCTCTACAGGATGCGTGTGGAAATGAAGGCCTCCCAATCTCCAGCTCTGGAGCCAAAAGCTCAGGGCCTCAGTCCTCAGTGCGCCCTCAGGAAGAAGCAGCCAATACTCCTGTCTCCCTGGTCTCCATCCCCACTCCAAGCTCATCCAGCCTGTGATGGAGCGTTTCTATCTCAGTCCCTAAACCCCGATTCAAGTCTCCAAACCCTGCAGCCTCCAGAGGCTGCACACCAGGGTCGCTCCTCCTGGTGGAGGATGGGGGTGGGGAGGGTTCTCACTGGTTCTGCTGCTTGCTTGGCCCTTGCTCAGAGAGTGGTGGCTTGACCATGCCAAGGTCATGGTTTATGGCAACCCCGAGTGAGAGCCCACTCCTGGGCTTGCTAATTGTAGCCAAGTTCCCTGCTCAGATGGCTGGAAACTGCCACACTCAAGCACCCCCAGTGTTTCTCTGATCCTGGGGCTCCCAAGGCCATACTGTCCCACATAGGATTCTGCGCCACTTCACCACCTGAGTGCCTTTCAAGGCAGGGATGTCCCTCACTGGAGCAGACTGCTAAAAGTTCTGATTTTGTGCTGAACTGGTCTATCACTTTCTGGCAGCTGGCTTATGAGCCCCCCACCCCCACCCCACACAAGGTTTATCTTCCAATATATCAGCCTCAGATTCACTTCTCTGTACTTCCTACCTTGCAGAAAGTGGTGGTTTTCTATTTGTAGAATTGCAGCAATTCTTAGAGCTCAGTTGACTTCACAGGTGTTCAGAATGATGTGACAGCTATCTAGCTGCTGGGACCAGATGAAACTAAGGTCTCCTACTCTTCTGCCATTTTGAAACTGTCAATTAACAATCTTAAAAGTATCCTAGGCTTTTAAAAACCAGACTAAAATACTAGCTGACCTAAATGCTAGTATTTATTTCCCCAGAAATGACCCACTTGCATGTCATCAATCATGTTCTGCACCTCTCAATCCTCTCACCAAGAAAATTTAACGTGTTATAAAATAAAGTATCAACAAGTAGTGAAGCTTTAGTGCATGAAGTATCATTTAAATACTGCATTGTTCTTCAATAAATTCAACAAATAATTAATGAATACTTTGCATAGGCCAGGCCATGCTTGACTTTAAGGAATTGTGTCTTAGTGATTTAATTTCAAAGATTTCTATCAGATTAGCCCAGGGCCTCTGGCCTATGTGTGAAGGGGCAGGGGTTTAGATTTGCATTCCAGCATATCTCTTCCAATACATGAACTTTCTCCCCAAATAGGACACATTTTTAAGTAGACCCTTTCCAGCCCTCTAAGTCCATTCTGCCTAAAAAACAAAACATGCTGGAATATGCTATATACCACCTTTGGTGTGTGTTTTAAATTTACAGTTCTATATTATTTCAAATGAAAAAAAATTTAACACAATCCTCTTGATCCAGCTATTTTTCCATTTTATTTATTTTTTTAATTAGGATCCACACCCAAAGGGGGGCTTGAACTCATGACCCCAAGATCAAGAGTCACATGTTCTACCAACTGAGCCGGCCAGACACCCCCTTCTTTTTTTAAGATTTTATTTTATTTTTATTATGTATGCTATAAATTTAAAAGTAGCACATGTTCATTGTAAAAGAATATATTCAAACTGTAAGTATATAAAGTAAAAAGTGAAAGTTTTCCCCTCTCTTAATTAACCCAGGTATATCCCTCAGAGGTGACCACTGTTAAGAGTTTCATGAGTATCACCCCACAATTGTCCAAGCATATATTAGTATGTATATACAACATACACGTATGTATACACATGAAAATTTGGAAAAAGAATTTTTTAAGTAACATGATTATAAACAAAATTCAAATAGTACAAAAGCATGTAAAATAAAACGATCTAGGGGTGGCTGGGTGGCTCAGTCAGTTAACTGTCCAACTCTTGATTTTGGCCTGGTCATGATCTCAGGGTCCTGGGATTGAGCTGGTGTTAGGCTGCTTGGAATTCTTTCTTTCCCTCTTCCTCTGTCTCTCTCCTGCTCATGCAATTTTGCTGTCTCTAAAATAAATAAATAAATCTTTAAAAAATAAATAAAATAAAATGATCTATATTCACATACAATATTTGAGGGATTATTTTTAAATAAAATAACAAAGGATTATGAAGAAAATCCAAATTATAAATTAAATGCAAATTGTAAAATGCAAAGTAAAATGTTCCTATCCCACATTCCCACTACCCAATGGTAATAACAAATGCCCACAACTCTTGTGTGTGTCCTTTGTGAAGTTTTCTACGAGCACACAGGAATACACTCATTTTAGATAGATAGATAGATAGATAGATAGATAGATAGACAGACAGATATAAATATAAATAAAGAGAGAATATGTATATGCCTAATGTAATTATGAAATATGTTTTTGGTGGTTTTTATTATGAAATATAATATATACATAGATAAGTGTGCAAAATAACGAAGTGAACCCCCATCCAATCACTGCCCGGATTGAGAAGTAAACCACTACCAGCCCCTTAGAAGCTCTCCTTGTAACTCCTCCTAATTACCACCCTCTTCCCCCATCCTTCTCCAAGGTTTCTAGTACCCTGACTTTCACTAACCAATTCCTTATTTTTCCTTTTAATTTTACTGCCTAAGCACACAACATTAAGAACTATAACTTCTACTGTTTTCAGATTTTAAATAAATGGAGTCACACCAAATGTATTCTTTTGTCTCTGGCGTATTTTTTTTATAGTACTTTATATTTTTAGCTTAATACATCTTGAGTATCTTAGTCAACATATACAGAATTACCTCATCCTTGTAATTTGATGGTATAGAAGTAAACAACCTGATATCCAAAGTATTTTCACTCTTTGGGTCATTATAAAAAACAACATTGTAAAGAACCTCTTAGGCATTCATTTTAATAAATTTTTTTTAAACTTAAAATGTAATCATACTGTTAATGTAAAATGAGGTGTCCTGTTAATAATTTCAGAATTCTTGAACAGATTTCAGTTCAAATACAATAAAATTTTAACAGGTCTATCTTCCAAATTCTAGACTCGTTTCCAAAACTTCTATTTTGCTAAGAGATAATAAGACATCTTTGAAGCACATTAGTGTTGGTTTTTCAAAGGATAGTCCCTGGATTGCTGGCATCATAGTTCCTGGAGGATCTTATTAAAGTATATCTTTTCCAGCATTCAACATCTTTGGAGATGGACCTCATAAATTAGTTAAGATATAGTCTAAAGTGCTGTAACCAAGAGACTCCAAAATACAGTAGCGCCAACAAGATACAAGTTGACTTCTTTCTCATTTAATAGGCCTGTACTATACAGGGAGGCCAATGGGAAGAAGGTAGGTCTATTTAAAGTGGTTCAAGGAATCAAATTCATGTTGCCTTGTGGGTCTGTCAGTCTAAGGGTGCAGTCTTGCTTGCATGGTAGAAAACTTGTCCTTTACCTTGTCCATGGACTATCACACTCTTAACAGAGGGAATGGGAACACATGGAAGTAGGGAGTAATCAATCCGTCAGGAAGTGCAGAAGTTGTATACACTCCCATTGGCAGAAAACATGGTCACATATAGTTACAACACAGCCCAGGGAAATGTAGTTTCCAGCTCTATTGGCCATGTGCCCTCCTAAAATTGACAAGGGGCAGGGTTCAATTATTGAAAGAAAGAAGAGGATGGATATCAGGGAATAGTTAGCAGTCTCTGTGGCACCTGGGAATCTACATCGTTAGGAGCTCCAACTTCTCTGTCCTTAAGGTGTGACTGAAGCTATGCTTGTTCATATTTGGTTTTGTATCACTTCTCCCAAGTACCCCTGAAAGTCTGTGGACTACGTACACTTACAGAGAAAACCAGAAATCCACGAAACAAAACAAAACAAAACAAAAAACAGTGACTATCAACAAAGTGCTAATTACATGCCAAATGCCTTACATGAACTGTTCCATTTCATCTTTACAAGTTTATGGGGGAAATACTGTTACTATGCCCCTGTTTATAGATAAGAAAACTACAATTTAGAGAAGTTCCTTGTCCAAGCATCACAATTACTCTGCAGTTAGTAAGTACTAGAACTTGAATCCAGAGTCTATGTGCTTAACTTTAGTTTATACAGTGAATGGTTATATTTAAAAGAAACTCTAATCTTAAAAATCTACACATGTTCAATAAAAAAAAAAGTTGTTGGGGTCAATAATTTGGATATAAAGAACCAAAATCTGGGGAAATTGTTAGTAGAAGGCACCCAAGGCTGGCCTAATCCTATTATTAATGATACTATAACTGACTCTGCTTACACTTTGCTAGGCACTGTTGCATATGATTTACCTATGCAACAACTCCATGTGTTAGGGCCTATACTCACTTCCAACTTATAGAAAAGAAAACTAGGGCACAGAGATGTTAAGTCACTTGGCCAAGGTCACACTGTTAAGAATAATGTGTTTAACCACTATGCTATACCACCAAAATACAAAGAGAAGTTGATAATTATGAGCCATATTTACCAAATCTGACAAACGTTTCCATTTACAATGCATGTAATAGGTAAGAAGTCTTATTTCAGTGGCATTATAAAGTAGGCTTATTATTATAAACATGTGTGAAGTTTGAAAGCTGTCTAATGCATAGAATAAGCAATTAGCAGGTCCACCAAACAGTATGATGATTAACATCTTACTCTGTCATTATCAATTAATATTTATCAATTTCCATACTGAGCCCTGGAGATCTACTGGGTATATCTGGTTCTTATTTTCCTTATGTCTCTTTTTTGTAAAGATTCCCCCAAATTTACATTTGATTTCGGTCATAGCACAAGGAATGTTGTACTTCCTCCAATGAACATTGTTAATTTTGCCCCCAAAGCTTCATCTCACTTTATTGCTTCATTGAACTTAAAACTGCCAAGCTCATGGTTTGTTGGATTATGGGTACAATTCTAACTATGAGAAAATAATAGGAATTGTTATTGTTTGAATTACTGAGAATTCCTAATGAATTATATCCATCGTCTGGGGTGCATGAATTAATTCTCTTTGGTAATACAACAGTTCCATATCTTGATTTTGGTGTGACATAAATCTATACATGAAATGAAATTATATATAAGTGTACAGACACACACACACACACACACGTAAAAAATGATGAAAATGGAACCTGGTCTGTAGTCCAGTTAACAATACCATACTGATAAAGTTAATTTGTATATCAGGACCCATAAAATGGAAGACATCCCAGGGGCCCAGTCCATGTCACAAATATACACCTAAGTCAGCCTACATTCATAGGAAACACCTATCAAGGAAACCTAACATACACTAATAATAATCCTCTAACTCTGCTTTAGCTAGCTAGCTAGAAAATAGGACCTGCTTGTCTTACAAGAAAATCCTCAAAATTCTAGCGAACCATGCCTGCTTCCATGTTGCCTCTCATAACATTCTATAAAACTTGCTCTACCTCAAAGTGTCTCAGGAACAATGTTCTACTACTTGTGAGGCATTGTATTTCTCCAATTCATGAACTGTTTTCCCTTTAATAAGAGACATCAAACTTGTTGCTAAATTGTATTATTTTTTTGTTATTTGACAGTATCAATGTTAGTTTCTTGGTTTTGATATTATAATAACAGTCTTATCACATATTGTATTTGCATTACATGTAAGATGTCACCATCGGGAGTTAAGAGAATATTTATTATATAGGAGTCTACTAATTTTGCAACTTCTTGTGAGTCTCTAATCATTTCCAAATAAAATGCTTTTAAAGGAGTCAGGTGTGGAAGAGTGGTTTCCAGACCAGCTATGGATGGCATCCGCTTGTTAGAAATGCAAATCTCAGGCTCCAGAACTCCCTAATTAGAAAACAAGAACCTCATATATAATTCTTACGCACATTAAAATTTAGAAGCACTGTTATATAAGAAATAAAAGTGATATTCAAGTATTTTTCATTCTATCAAAAAAAAAATAGTTCCTTCACTTCGGTGTCAGGAAGGTTATTCATGAAGCTCAGGGTCTGCTTCACTTGTATGCAGCCAGTTTAACTATGTAAGTATTGGTTTAGAAGACCTTCTTCCAACATGAGGTTTAATACTCCACCTTGAAATTCTTAATAATTTTATCTTTGAGTTTCCATTTTGTAAATGAAGTCCTATGAGACCACAGAGCATGCCCTGGGAGCATGGAGCCTCAGCTTACAATCAGCATACTTCCCTACCTTGCTGGGATGGGTTCTCAGCTGCTCTGACACTTTGGGATCCTATTCCTTCAGGTTCTCATTCAGCAATTGCTGCTGCCCTCCAGCCCCAGCAGGGGTCTGGGCACAAACAGAAGGGCTCCCTTGTTCTCTGAGACAACTCAGAGAGGTATGCTGGCAACCATCCGCATCTCAGATTGGCAGCACAATGGAGTGTTCACTGGCAACTGGTGGGTGGAAGACAGTCTTTCACCTACTGCTGATCCAGGTACCCACCACATTCCAGTAGGGAGGTTGCCCTACCCTCAGAGGTCCCTCATCCGCCATGGGTTCCCACACAGGGCAGGCCTAGGGGACACAGGGGCACATCCAGCGGCTGGTGGGAGGGGAAACCAAGCAGCCAGTGGGTGGTATGTGTGCTTACCACCCACAGGATGGTACCCTGTGACAATCTGCATTCGCTGGGCAAGTATCCCCATGCCCAAGGCCATAAAACATTACATAGAAAATAAAAACACCATTACAGATAGAGAAAAAGACAGTGGAAGAAAGGAAAAAGCTTTATATTTTAATTTTCTTGCTTTTTGAACAGGGGGCTCCATATTTTCACTTTGCACTAGGCCTGGCAAATCATGTAATCAGTGCTGCAGAGGTCACTAGAAATCAAAAGATGAACTTCCAGCATCTGCATGGCAGGGGCATGGGCCCAATGGTGAACTCTAACGGGTCCCAAAAGCAGTCTTCATTACAAGATGGCTCCAAGAAACCCTCAGCAAGATAAGCTTTGCCTGTCTCTCTCTTTAAAGGAGACTTTCCACCATGGAATATAAGCCAAGACTAAGAATTGTAAGCACCTATCTCCTAATTCTTTGTGTTTATATCTACTATTACCCAGGTATGCTTCCATATTTTCTACATTTTAAAAAGGAAGGTATGACCAAGAGTAACACTTTCTATATTTTTTAAAATTAAAATTCCTAAACGGCAGAATGGGGGAAAATACTGGGGCTTTGGAATAAGTCTGGGGAGAGAAAAACAATTTAAGGTTTTGAGGACTATTTATGTTTAATTCTTCCTTAACTCATTCATACAATTATTACTTATTGAGCCATTCCCTAAAAGATCACTAGTGAACTTAAACCACTTCCCTCTGAAACACTTTTTCCATAAATAATTTATTAATGAGTAAAAATGAGATTCAGAAATAAAACACATTATTCTTCATTGTCTTGTTTCTGTACCCTGGGCAGAATCAATCTTCCTTTTACTTGCATCCTTTATCTTGAACCAATAATATTGTTGAGTATATCTCATGTATAACTTGGGAGAAAGCAAAGTTTAAAAACTGTTTTGTCTGGCAAGATGCTCTCAGTGAGTTTGTTTAATGGGATAAATGCAAAACTTCATCTGTAGTATGATCATACTTTGAATCTTATATATAATTGTGGCTATAAAAAGATGGTATATAAAGTTCTTAGTAATGGGTGTTTTACGGTATGGGCTTGCTGGTGGTTTTATTTTTCTTCTTTCTATTTCTCTGTATTTTCCCAGTTTGTCTGTAGTGCATATTATAGGGAACATTAGTTCCATTACATGATAGGTCCCTAATGCCTCTCATACTTATTTTTTAATAGGAACCACTCAGATTTTTTCAGAAATGCACCTTGATCCTTTGGATACTGCCACCAGTTCACTGACAAAAGTGACAAAACTTGAGTGTGAACTTCCCACATCTATGGGGTGTTAATGCATTCAATAGCTAATTAAGTCACCACTTGATAACCCAGTTCATTATAACATATCAGACTCTAAACACCAATTAATTTACTCTTCTGCTCTACATGAGCATACATATCTTGATTTTGTTAACTGAATCATGAAGTTATTTTTTTTTGAACAGTGATTTCCATATTTTGTTGTAGGACGATAAGTTAAAACAGCCTAAAAACTCCTTATTACAGTTTCTGTTGAAAAACTGCTTGACGTAGAATCATGAGGAATTTACCATAATAAAGTATATCCAATATATACACACTAAATAATTGTAACTATTAATTTGTCATACTCTCAACAGCCATCAAGTAAGTTCTGTCTTCCCATAGTATTTTCTAGACAGAACTTAAACTATGAAATGAAAGGATAGGAAGCTTAAGTATGTAAGCCTGTACCCTGCTAATTAGGCTAGACTGTGAGAATCATCTAGTCTAGTGGTTCTCATTCCTCACTGCACATTAGAGTCCCCCTAAGAGTTTTTAAATATACAGAGGCCTGAACCCCACTCCAGATCAATTTAATCAGAATCTCAGGATGGAGCTTGGGCATGGTATCTCTTTTATGTACTAGTCATCATTTTGAGTGCTTTTACATATGTTAAATCATTTAATGCTATACCTCATTCCAAGTGTACTATTATCATCTCCACTCTATCTATAAGAAATTGAGGTTTGTGAGGTAAAGTGAAGTAAGTGGCAAATCTGAGATCATAACAGGCTGCATCACAGCCTATGTTATGTTACACAATCTCACAACCCTTTAAGCCTCCTTCCCAGAGCCTAGATCACTGCCATTCAATTCTTCATATTGCAGAATTCTACTGGACAAAATATAGCCAGAAATGAATAAATGCAGAAAATCAGACTGATTGTAGGGTTAGCTAAAGACACCAGTGCAAATAGAAGAAATAACAGAAATCTGAAATGATTAAAATGCAAACAGCAAGGTCTGCTGGTAGTGATGAGGATCATGCTATCGTTTATTGAGTGCCATCTTACAGCAAAGAAAACTAAGGCACAGAGAGGTTAAGTAACTTGCCCAAAGTCACACACCTGGCAAGAGACAAGGCAAATATCTAAACTAAGCCAATATGGCAGCCAAACCTATGCAAGAGCAAAATAGGAAGTGAAAAAAGCCATCTGCCAACTTATTGATTGATCAAATTCAAAAATATTTATTTGGCCAATTGTGCAAAATGAAACCTTCTTCCTCAAGAAGCTAAACTTGATTATTAATAAAATCTCATGGTATTAAATATGCAGACGAGTAGGAAGCTTTTCCTTATGAAGCTAACCATTTAGTGGGAGAGTTAAAATAGAAGCAAGATGAGATTCAAAAATTAGGTAAGAAAAAAAAATAAAAAAAAAAAATAAAAATAAAAAAAATTAGGTAAGAAATAGTATTGGATATTCTTTAATGTACCTTTCAACTCTGGAAGATTTTGTGAAACTCTTTGCCTTGTTAAAATTTTGCTTTGAAAAGTTAAAAAAGTTTCATATAAGCCAGATGCATTTATAAACCACAAGCTAAAGGCTTCAAAGGAAGAAAATAAGCTCTGGCTTAGGTGTTTTAATTTTGTAAACTGCAGTACTTTGTCTGAATTTAAATACCAAGTTGGCAAATTTGATTCCCTTCTTATGTACAAAAAGAACCAATTTACATCGCATTGTATTCACTTCTATAGTTGCTTTGAGTCCAGTAACTAGAAATGCTCCGTTTTACCTAAGTATCAACAAAGGAAGGGAAAAAGCCTGTCCAAAACATATTTATGCTGTTCATATGGGCAGGCAGAAATGATGCCATGCTAGGTCTATAGAATACCTGGTAGAAAATTGGGATTTTGATTGCTTATGTTTGATGGGATTTTCAAATTACTTTTAAAAGTAGGTCATAAGTGCTTGTCTGAATTAGACAAAGATTCTCTAGGGATTCCTGCTGTGTTTTAAGAAATTTCCTTTGGCCCACAGGTGCCTTGTTCCCAGAAAGAAAAGTACCCTTACACAGGCAACAATTTCTATCTTGTCTCCAACATAGCCAAAATGGGGTGGAGGGACAGGATTTGACACTCCCTGGCTATTGTCAAGGGACCAATTAGTATATTCACAGCTAACTTAATGGGATCCTGAGTAACATCATTAAGGGCACAGTAGGCAATAAATGATTATAAAGAACCCTGTGAAATTCCCTAGATATCTATGCCTGGTCTACCTTCCTTATCCAATACCATCTGTGGAGGCACAGATGACCTAGAAATGGAAATTGTGTAACTAATAATTTCTAATTGAAATAAATCTAACTTGAGGCTATACATACTGCTCATTGCATGTTTTTTTTTTCATTGCATGTTATATCTTACTTAGTTTATACCTGGGGAATCTAAACTAGTTATTGCTAATCTCTGAAACTCAGAGATTAATCTATCTAATCTAATCCAATCTATTGGAACTCTGAAGCTCAATGATTAAATTTCATAACACTACTGTGCTAAGTGAAATAGTATTGTAAAATTCAGTTGAGGGGGCACCAGGGCTCACTCAGTTAAGAACCTGAGTCTTGATCTCAAGGTTGTGAGTTCAGGCTACTTAAAAAAAAAAAAAAAAAAAAAAAAAAATCAGTTGAGAAACAACAATTTTCCCTAGGAAAATTTTGCAACTTCTTGAGAGATGACTCAGGGTGCCAAACTGAGTGAAGTTGTTGTTGAAATGCAGATTCTTGGCCAATTCCCAGACCTACTAAATCAAACCTTTGAGGGCCAGAGCCCAGGAACCTAAATTTTAACAAGTTCCCCAGGGGATTCTTATGCACACTGAGTTGAGAACTTTTGCCCGAGGGTATCACCAATCCAAAGCTAAAAATCACTTATTACTACCAAATGTTATAAAATGTTGAACTTCTGGCATGACTTCAACTATAGGAAACTAGTATTTGTTAGTGTTAGAAAAATTCCAGCCACAATTTGACTTTCTCATATTTAGGGGCATGATTCAGCATGTAGCACAGATGCTATACAGCATTGCTACAGAAATCTGCGCATCCTGTACAAAGCTGCAGTAACAGGCTCTATCCCAGTCCCTGCACAGGACTGGTACTACAACTGCTATGTCCCCAAATTAATCACTGTCATTCTCCTTCACCAGGATGCTCTCTCATATTCCCAGAAGTACGGATGATGTTAATTTGAGATCACTCATAAAGCCTAGTACACTTTTCCCTTACCAATATTTTGCAATGTATTTTTCTTATATTGTTCTTCTCAGTGTATTTACTGACTGACCAGCACAAAAACTTGTCCCTATGGTTGCAAATTTCTTCAACCTCCTAACAGATATTCTGCTTTTAAATAATATTCATAAGTTCATCTGAACTAAGAAACTGACCAAAGAAAAGTGAAGAGGGATGAAATTGGCTCCAACATTCCAAGAGAAAAGCCATGTCATGTCCTCACAGTATGTGAGGTTATCCCCTTAGGCCATAAGATTTCTTTCACCAAATCCAAAATGTAACAAGTAAGATCTTGGGCAGAGAATTTTTGCCTTTTGGATGACATCAGAAATATAAAAGCTTGTAAAACTATTAAAGAATTGGTAATGCAAGAACCTTTTTTATAGAAGTTTCCATGCTTGTTTGTTTTTTTTTTAGGAAAAAAATAACAGCCGGTATAAACACTTGATGAAAACAACATTTATCTATATAACTAAGCTCATACATACTCTAGAACCTGGAATGTACCTGTTAAAAAATAAAAATTTCAATTGCTGAGTCACTAAAAATCAAACCTCTTTCATAAAATTTGCCCAATCAGACACCATTCAGCCTGGCTCTATAAGTGTCACTTCTGTCACTAAGACAGAAATCTTAAATGGGATGAATCATAACAGCTGGTTTCCACCAACTGTCACTCCACCAGACAGGAAGCTGGTTGTCCATGGGTGTTACGGTTCAGGCAGCTAAGGCTGGGTAGTGGGTCCTATAAAAAAGAGGGCAAGCCCATTTAGGGAACTTCTACAGAGGAGTAGCTTAGAAAATGGTGCTTTTGAAAATATTTCATTGACTGATTAATTTGAGAGAGAGAAAAAGAGAAGGTGGGGAGGGTCAGAAGGAGAGGGAGAGAGAGAAACTTAATGAGGGGTTCAATCTTAAATAGAGACTGGAGATCATGACCTAAACTAAAATCAAGAGTCAGAAGTTTGACTGAGCCACCCAGGTGCCCCAAATTTTTGTATTTTGATTGTGATGTAGAGAAAGCCCTAACTGAATCCCACAGTCCATGGGAGTCTTTTTCAATCCACAGAAGGAATATAAGAAGTATGACTATGGCCTATTCTGAATTTATAATTAGTATATAACTGAATGAAGACAGAAAACATTAAAATTGTTGAGAAGTGATCCATTTGCTTGGAAGAAAGTCTCAAAGGAATTTGACTAGTGTACTGCAGAAGACTGGTTTCTTTCTAGCAAAGATGTTTGAAAGTTAATTCTACTATACAGCTACAATAATGCCATCACGTGATATCATTGAAAAGATAGACACATATAGAGCAATAAAGAATAGAGTGTCCAGAAATACAATCACATAAATACTATGATCAGTTAATTTTGACATAGATATCGCAATTCAGTGGAGAAAAGATCATCTTTTGTACATATCCAAATGCAAAAAAAAGGACGTAGACATATACCTCATATCTTACTCCAAGATTGACTCAAAATGGGCCACAGACCTGAATATAAATGTAAAACTGTAAAACATTTAGGGAAAACATATGCAAAAATTTTTGTGACTTTTAGCTAGGCAAAATTCTTAGGTATAACACCAAAAGCACTATCCATAAGAAATTGATAAATTGGGACTCCATCAAAATTAAAAGTGTTTTCTTTGTCCTATAAAAAGACACATTTTACTCTGCATAAGACAATATAAAAGAATTTAAAATATGCCACAGACTAGAGTAAAACATTTGCAAATCACATATCTGACAAAGAACTTCTATAAATATGTGGAATTATATATATATGGAATTTTCAAACCTCAACGATATGAAACAACCAAATGTTTTAAATGGACCAATGATGTGAAAAGACAATTCAGCCAAGAAGATATGAGGAAAGCAAATAAGCACAGGAAAAGATATTCTATATCATTAGTCATGGAGGGAAATTCAAATTAAACCACAATATGATACTAATATGCACTCTGTAGAATAATTAAAATTAAAAACAAAAAGAATAACAATATGAAGTGCTGGCTAGTATGCAGAGAAACCTGAACTCTCAAATGCAAAATGGTACGGACCCTTTAGGAAAATAATCTGGCAGTTTATTATGAAGTTAAATACACACTCACTATAGGCAGTTAATTCCACTCTTAGGTATTTGCCCAAGAGAAATAAGACTTACATTGACTTCAAAACCATTGTGAATATTTGTAGTGGCTTTATGCAGAATCACCAAAAACTGGGTACAATGCAAATGTTTTTCAATCGGTGGCTAAAAACACTGTGGAGCATCCATACAATGAAATATCATTCAGCATGTGTGGGAATTATCAGAAAGGGAGACAGAACATAAAGACTCCTAACTCTGGGAAACGAACTGGGGGTGGTGGAAGGGGAGGAGGGTAGGGGGTGGGGGTGAGTGGGTGACGGGCACTGAGGGGGACACTTGACGGGATGAGCACTGGGTGTTATTATGTTGGTAAATTGAACACCAATAAAAATTATTTTATTAAAAAAAAATATATCATTCATCAATAAAAAGGAACAAACTACAGATACACACAACAACATGGATGAATGAATTTCAAATGCATTATGCTAAGTGAAAGAAGTCACACTAAAAACGCTGCATCTGTATGATTCCATTTATGTGACATTCCAGAGAAGCAAAACCCATAAGGATAGAAAACACATCAGTGGTTGTCAGAAGAGTCAAGGAGAAAGGTATGAAGGAGTTTTTCGGCAGTGATAGAACTGCCCTGTTTATTATATACATAAAACAAAAAGAATAAATTTTACTGCATATAAGTTAAAAATAAATTTTAAAGAGCTTATTCTGAGCTAACACTTGAATATTTTACAGTAAACTTTCAGGGATAATTGTCATTGCATACCAAAAAGGCTCTCAAATTTTCTTTTTTTTTTTGTTTTGTTTTGTTTTGTTTTTTGAAAGAGAGCACAGAGGGAGAGGGAAAAGCAGACTCCCCAATGATCAGAGAGCCTGATGTGAGGCTCAATCCCAGGACCCCGAGATCATGACCTGAGCTAAAGGCAGATGCTTAAATGACTCAGCCACCCAGGTGCCCCCAAATATCTATTTTTAAAGTAAATTTCCAATGGCATGTTTCTGTTTTGGCAAATATTCAAAAATAACATCAATCGATCTGTTCAAACCTATATGCTTACAGTGAGTATGTAAAAAAAAAAAAAAAAAAAGCTTAACTTTAAAGTCACAAAATAAAAACTTTTTTTTTTTTTTTTAAGATTCAGGAACCTAAAAATGAGGCAAAAGTACTGATCCAATCAAGATTACGTAGGACATAGATCTCTTCCTCCCTGCATGATTTGTCAACATTGGACAAAGCTAAATCATGCTGCTTGGCTTTCTATACTACTGAAGTTTAACACAATCCGCTGACTCCAGTACCGGTATTTTCACCAGAAGTCAGAGTTGTAACAAATCATTAATATTTTGGACAGTTCTTGTCTTTAAGAAATGTATCTTTGTTAGAGCCCAATATTCTTTGGCAGGTAAATCATATCATACCTTATACTTTTTACATTTTTTTATGTTGGCTCAGTTGAGAAATATTGAAGAGAAATCATAATTCAAATATCTAGAGCATTTAAGTCACCTAAAATCATTTTACACATAAGAGAAGGGACTTATTCAAAGTAAAATTAGAAGGACAGAATCAGAAACAAAGAGCAACTTGCCTTATTCTCAGTTTTAATGGCCCTGATTTCAAGGTAACAAACACAAACCAAAAACATTTCAGTTAATAAATTATCTTTAAAATTATTTTGCTATGACAACTTAAAGGGGGGCATTATCACTTTAAATACCAATGTACACCCAGTGAAATTTATTCAATGAGTATGTGGCTACTACCAACAGCAAAGATCTCTTACTAAATTCTTTTTGCACATTATCACTTTAGCTTCACACTTTTCATTATTTCCACTGATGGTTACCCTATTTCAAACCTCCAAATGATACAGAGTTATCTCTGATCATGGTCTTCCTGCTTATCCTCTCCCAGTACACTCCTGTTTCCGGTACATTTCAGATCAAAGTGCCTTCAGGCTCCCCCATTACTGACTGCATCACCTACTTTCTGCCATAACATAGCCAATGGACAAAGTGTGCAAGGCCAACACATCTTCATGAGTGTACACTGAATAAATGCAATGCCTAAGAAACAACTGTTAATTTTCCATCCCTTTTTCTCCCACTCCAAAATATTTGAAGGCAAGTGACTGAGAATGATGCCACTATTGGGAAAATCTTAGAAATATATACAGGGATACATACATATCTCAGGAATAAAATATTCCTATCGGTAACAGTGGCCCAACATGGTCATGATTCTTAACGGGAAAGAGGTGGACAGCCCTTATGGTGGGTGTGGTTTGGGTAAACTTCCCAGTACTTTCACTTCTCCTCTTCATTTCTCAAAATGTCCCTCAGAAAACTTGTCCAGCTCTAGGAGTCCTACTATTATTTCAATGGGATTGACTCTGAGGCCGAAGGACCACATTTCCAAATGCCTGAACATTTTCACTCATATATTATACCACTACTTCTAACCTAAACTAGCTCCCTTTCTGGTTTCCTTATTTCCTTTTTATACCAATACTATCGACAAGCAAACAAACGTGAGACTAGTACTTATTTTTGATTCCTTATGCTCACTCACTTCTCATACTCAAATAAAGCTGTCAAATCAGTGAACTCTGCCTTCAAAGAGTCTTTCATATCCTTCTCCTCTTCTTTGTTCCCATTATCAATACACAAACACAGGCCTCATTACCTATCACCTCCTAATTCGGCTTCCTCTTTCTGGTATTCCTCCATTTCAATGCGTTACCCATACTGCTATCATCTAGTTAATCCTAACATATAGATTAGAGTATGTCACTTCCTGGTCAGAAGCCTCCAATGGTTCCCCATTGCTCACAGATAAAAGGCCATAACTCCTTCATCCAATATTGAAAGTTCTCTTCACAATCTGTCTTCAACCTGTCTTTTCTATCTCTGTTACAACTACCTTCATGTGCCCCATAGTCCAGTTAAACCAGATTACAGTCTTTTGCCAAAGTACCTTGTGATAGCAAACTAGTGCTCCTAGGATCCCAAAATTTAGAAAGCTCCAATGCTCTCATTATCACAATTACAAACCTTGGATTTCCTAAAGCTAACTCTTCCATGAAGCTTTTCCCAAATGAGCTGAAATATGTCCTAGCGACCCAGAACTTCCTACACCACTGAACTAGTGCCTGTATAGTACTTCTCATCTAATATCCCTTATCTTCATATCTTGCATTCTGTATTAAACTATACTGTTTTGTTTCCAATTCTGTAAATATTTTAACCTATAAGAGTCATGTTGACTCTTAAATTTCCAAAACTCAACACAATAGTGAAAGCTCCCAAACAGTAGGCCATAACAGATCAAAAGATCAAAGATGATAAATACGATACTTGATTGAAAACAAAATGCAATCAAGGTAGCTGCAATTCTAATCCTATAAGTAGAAACACAAAAGCCTTCTGTGTTCATATGTGTGACACATTTATTCTGTATTTTTTGCCATAATATGTTCTAGAAACCAGGTCATAAAATATCATTTTCCCATGGAAAGAATGATGTTATTGGGGATTGTGCTTTTCAACAAAGACTCGTTATCAAATAAATCAGAGAAAGGAACAACATGCAATAAAAGTAAGGATAACAACTGTAAATCTTTACAATTTAAAATTATAATATGAGTATTTTCAAATGGGCATCCACATACTATGCATATTTGTTATACCAAGGGTTCCAATATATCACAAATTATCTATGATGATATAAAAATAGCTTTCATAAATCTCACTAAAGTCAATATGCTAGCTATAATAAACCAAAAATGAATTAATCACTTTGTCTTCTTACTATTAGGTTATTTGATATTTGTGTGGGGGTGTGGAGGGGATTCAAATCACTTAGTCTTACTTTCAAGATCAATAACAAAACCAATCCCTAAGCAACTCAAAATGGTAGAACCAGCCATTTAAAAAAAAATTAAGATTTTATTTATTCATTTGAGAAAAAGAGAGCATGAGTAGGGATGGGGTGTGGGGGGGAGAGAATCTCAAGCAGACTCTGCAACGAGCATAGAGGTGGTACAAGGTTTGATCTCCCAATCCTGAGACCATGGTCTGACCTAAATTCAAGAGTCAGACACTCGGGCAGCGGTTTAGCGCCGCCTGCAGCCTGGGGTGTGGTCCTGGAGGCCCGGGATCGAGTCCCACATCGGGTTGCCCTGCATGGAGCCTGCTTCTTCCCTCTGCCTGTGTCTCTGCCTCCTTTCTCTCTCTCTGAATAAATAAATAAATTTAAAAAAAAAAAAAAAAGAGTCAGACACTCAACCTACTCAGCCACCCAGATGCCCCCACTTTTCTCTTTAATAATTTTACTGTGACAACCTGAGCATTCAGTATAATTCCTCAGACCTTAGAGCTATGTTCAAAGATAGAAGTGCTAGATTTGGAAAATAAAATCCTAGGTTGGAACAAGCTCTGTCACTTAACAACTGGGTGATACACAGTCTTTGTGAGTCTCAGTTACCTCAAAGGTAAAATCAATACAAAACAAAAGCTACCTCACAGAGTAGAGAGAAAAGTCAGAGACAATGTAACTTGGATGCTTTTAAACTGTAAAGTTCCATCAAGAATAAGCTATTACTGGGGCACTTGGTTGGCTCAGTCAATGGAGTGTACAGCTCTTGATCTCGAGGTTGTGAGTTCAAGCTCCACGCTGGGTATAGAGATTACTTGAAAATAAAATCTTTTTTAAAAAGAAAAGCTATTATTATCAATATCGTTCTTAATATTGATGGCATTTGGCTCACCATTAGCATGTTTATAAGTGAGAAGCTGAAGAGGTATTTTGTCTCCTCTGGTCTTCCCATGTCCTCAGTTTATTTAAATACATGTGTTCTTTTTTAGTACAAAACAAGACAGAAGTCACCATTAGTACTCTTCCCATTCTCAGAACTTATTTAACACCTTTCAGGGCACCTTGCATTACAATGAAAAGCCATAAAAATAATTATTATGTGCAAGAAAGGGATACTTTGGTCACTATCGTGTGCAATTCTATGGACAGGACAAGTTTCTCAATCAGCATGGAAAGGAGAACTTTCTTGGCATGCAGGAGAATTCAACCAGAGTCTTTTGCTTTCAAAGAATTGTACAACTTGCCCAAGACTGCTCCTCAAGTAGGGAAAGGCAAACAATAAAGAGGGAAAGAAGGCCAAAGAAGTGTTAGTGAGTACTGAGTACTACCATCTTAGGAAGCCAGAGTTGTGTTTTTGATACATTTGAAAAAATAAACGATAGCTCTACTCACCTAGCCTTCTCTACTCAGCTCCACCAAGAGTAAAGAAGGGATCTGAACTGGAGGGGAGGATGAAAACATGGGTATGGGTGTGTGGGGGGAGGGGTGGGGGGTGGGGATAGTTTCCTTACTCCCATATCATAATTTTTGAAAAGAATCATCAGACTGTCCTAAGAAGAGAAAAAAACTTTAGAGACTAAGAGAGTGTAGAGGTGGAAGTCTAGAGTCAGGATAGCTTCCCCAGGATTAGGAAGGGCAAAGGATGCCAATTCCAGGAAGAATGCAAATCAAGTCCACTGTCTTTTCACCATCCCTAGAAAGTGCACACCTGGAGAGAGAGGCTAGATTCGATACAAAAAGCTGCCAGTCTCGGAAAAGTTCCCAGATGTGCTATACCTTCCAAGAAATCATGTAGACTACCACCATGAAATGTTTTGTGCCAAGCAGTACTTAAAAAGTTTCAGCCTCCTTTCTCATAATCTCCATCAGTGCCACTGTCAACCTCACTACCAAACAAACACACAATCTAAATAAAACCAGTATGGGGATCCCTGGGTGGCTCAGTGGTTTAGCGCCTGCCTTCAGCTCAGGATGTGATCCTAGAGTCCCGGGATCGAGTCCTGCATCAGGCTTCCTGCATGGAGCCTGCTTCTCCCTCTGCCTGTGTCTCTCATGAATAAATAAATAAAATCTTAAAAAATAATAATAATAAAACCAGTATGTTTTTTACGTAAGCCCAGTTTCAATTCAGGTCATCTGGTTCCTTCTATCTAGATTACACGCAATCACAAACCATTCCTAAAGGGAAATTCTTGAGCTTCCAGTGGATAATATCAGCAGTGATGGAATAGACCAGACAATCTTCCTCATATATTCTGGGACCTTTGTAGCACCTCTGGATTTACTGTTCTACCATACAGTGAGATGGCAACCTCAGAGTCAGATTTAGCAAAAATAATGATTAAGATGATAACACAATGTGACATTTCTTATACTTAAATGGAGTGAAGTAAATAATAATCACAGGTTTACAATAATTGTTTAGCTTAAAATCTGTGTTTAGGCAATAAATATTTACGTGCTTTTCTTGTAGGTATTGCACTTTTATTCTCTATAAATATTCAGTGAATTTCTTTTAAAACTATCAAACTCCCATTTAACTTGTGTCAAAGGAAAGGAGGAGATTTTTTTGCACAGAACTGAAAGTATAATGGTACAAGGTCAAACCCAATGGGGACAGGAGCCATCAAGGAGAGAGAATTCCAGGGAGAAAGAATTTCCATGTGGAAAAAGAATTGCCAGAGAGTTCCTGCTGTAACTCTATAAGATTCCGTGTTCTCTTTTCCTAACAGAAGCCAATGCATTATATGAAGACATTAGCAGGACTTTTTTACAGGCAGCTTTAAGAAAAACAAAACTACTAAGACAAGTATAAGACAGAACAGCCTTGTGCACTGGAAATCACTAAAGCAGAGGTTGAGAACTAGAAAGCTGGGGTTAACTCAGGCACAATGAGGTTTTTTATGTCCACAAAATGTTTATGGCAAATTTCAGATAGGATGCCAACAAGTAAAAATCAGAAAGCTCACGTAAAATCTGTGATTTCCAGCTTTCTTTAAAAATTAGAAGACTGGACAACACTGGGCCCCTGCATGTTCACCTTGCAACAATCAGCTGGACCAGGAAATTTGCTAAACCCTTTAGACACCCTCAGCTTACCACAGTCCAGCACCTTCAGTCCCTGTGGCACCCTCTGGCCCGTTTCATTTATTTTGAGTACTTAATAGCCCCTGAAGGCATCTGAACTAGTGAGCTCAGCTCCAAAGGAGAAGTGAAAAATGGTCATTATATACATGGCAACCAGGAATAAGGGGTGGCACACCATTTGAAGACCAGCAAAGACAGATGTTCATAGTCCTTTGCCCATTTTGTACACTAGATATCACAAATGGAGCAGACCCGATGTCAGTCTATTTTGCCTTTTCCTTGTGCTGAATTATCATATAAGACTTATTTCTTCTCATTTATTAATTCCAAAAGACTATTTAATGTATATAGTGACTAGAAGAGGAAGTCTCAATTAGAGACTTACCTCTCCCGGTTGTAATAGGTTAAACAGGTTGCTTTTGAATGAACAATGCCTCAGTTTACTCACTCATAAAATGAAAGGGTTCAGCTAGCATAATCATTCTGATCATTTCAGTTGGCCTCTCCCCATCTATACCACCTCTACTTATCTAGAATCCACTCAGCCCTCCAGAGATATTTGAGTCCAACCGCCTCTACAAAACCTGTCCAGACTTCTTTTTCTTATATTTTTGAGCTAATCACCACTAATCCCCCAAACTAGCATTTTCTAGTTCTCTAACTGCTCTGCTTAGAGTCCTTTGGTTCATTTGCCATAATCCTACAGAACATTCCTTTAAATAAGAGACTACACAGTTTAATTTTAAAATCCACAGCATTTTACACTTAATTGGCATTCAATAATTGTTATTTACTCTGAATGATACAAAAAATATCTCTAAACTGTAAAACTTCCCAAAGAGCAACTTTCATCAGATCCCTCCACACGAATTACCCGCATGAGCATCACAACTTGCTCCTCTGATTCAGGTGGGCCTGAGGTGTACTATGTAATGAAGACATGCACTACTAGAGGACTGTACTACTTTGCACCTGATCATTGCTTCCTTCCTCAGCTGAAAAGCTCAAAAGAGGAAAGCTATAAACAAACAATAACTCACTATAATAAGATATCGCCCAGTGAAAGATTATGTTACCCACTGAAATAGGACCTGAGAAATTTTCCCACCACAATTAAGAAAATCAACTACTACTAAGGTGCTGATCATACATAAAGTCATATTTTTCCCAAAAAGGGCAGTGACAAACCATCCTTGATCCTATCCCATTCCTTGGGTGTCATCACAAGGCCTGAGTAACAGACCAACGTGACATGTGGGCAGGGATTTACCCACTTTCACCAGAAAAGTAATGAGATATAGCTTCTGCTTGTTCTGGTCAGATGCCTCCTCCCCCCCCCCCCCCCCCCCACACACACACCAAAATAATTAGGGTCTTAGCTATGCGGTCAGTCCTTCTCTATTAAAGTAGAGCAAACATGAGGAAAGAATAATTCAAGGAAGACATTTTTTGTGACTACTGTTGGGCCGGCGGGATCGAGGGGGACCGGGGGAGGGGGGCACCAACAATATGGCGGCGGACCCTCCATCTTGTCACCCCCGCCTCAGGACTTTCCCGCCACCAGCAGACCCCCGAGGACATGTCATCATGGGACAACGGGAGCTAGCAGGAGACGGAACCGCACCTTACCCAGGCCCCATATAAGGGCATGGGCAGTTATCGCCCCATACCGATTCCGCCAGTAATACGCCCCAAAACCTATCACCCCACATAGACACAACCCCTTACCCTCCCTTATAAAGCCCGCATTTAGGGCGGGGGGGATTAGGGTGGGGATGGGCCTCAGCGCTTTAGCGCCGCCTTCGGCCCAGGGCCTGATCCTGGAGCCCCAGAATCGAGTCCTGCATCCGGCCCCATGCATGGGGCCTGCCTCTCTGTGTCTCTCATGAATAAATAAAAAAATTAAAAAATCTTTAAAAATAAATATAAAGCCCGATTCCCCTGTCTCACCCCCTTGCGGCCCCCGTACCTCACCGGACAGCGCGTCCATTAAAAGCCTGCCTCCCGCAGGGCAGCCAGGTGGCTGGGGGGGTTGGCGCCGCCTTCAGCCCAGGGCGTGACCTGGAGTCCGGGGATCCAGGCCCACGTCGGGCTCCCTGCATGGAGCCTGCTTCTCCCTCTGCCTGTGTGTGTCTCTGCCTCTGTGTCTCTCATAAATAAATAAAACGTTAAAAAAAAAAAAAAAAAAAAAGCCTGCCTCCACCGACTTTTGCCTGGCCTATTTCTTTTCTTTTTTTTTCTTTTTTTTCTTTTTTTTTGGCCTGTCTATTTCATTTCACTACCAACCCGATCAAACCTGACAATTAACCTTAATTTCTTTAGTCAATGCATTTAAGGTAATTTACACTCTAGTCAACGGAATTGACACGTGTTAATCACGTCTTAACAGCTAGCAAATTCCAGTGGATGCAAATTGTTAACTTAAAAAAAAATGGTCTCCTGTGATGTAACCAGCAGCTAATACAGATGTTTCCACTTACCCCATACTCGGTGGACGGAGAATTAGTTCTATAATTCCTATTACACACATTCGATGCTCACGGGGCAGAATCAAGAGGCGGTGTATCTGTAGGATGGGGAAGGGATTGATTGGGGGGGGGGTGAGGGGGGGATGAATCGTTAAAAAAAAAAAACAACTCCCACTTGGATCTTTGGGGAAAATCTCAGCCCTACCCAATTTAAAAGGATGGGCACTACTGCTTAAAAGCCTTTCCATTTTTCTAGGGAATCCCTATAAAACGCATCAAGGGTTTCAATCTGGGGGAAACAAATTTTTTTTGTTTTTTTTTTTTTTTTTTTTTTTTACATACTGCCTTGTAAGGGTTTCGATCCTTCCAATGCTTTCTTTCTCCCTGGTGTTCTGCATCACCTGGTTAATTCGTCCTCCCCGACAGGAAGCCTGTCTGGCCACGCAAGCACCGCCTGAAGGGGGCTCCCGACGAGGCTCGGGGCTTAGCCACGCCTGCCCGGCCCGCACGCCCTCGCCCCCTCCGCGGAGCCTCGGAGCTGGGCCTTCCCACATCCATGTAAAGCGAAGTGAGCAGAGCTCAAGCAGAAACCGAAGAACGACAGGTGTCGACGTTTCTCTGAATTTAGGTCAATCCCAGTTCTACTCTCAAATGGTCCTCGGAAGGGATCATACTCCACACATCCCATAAAAAGACCCAACTCTGGCCCTGGGGCGAGCCCCGGAGCGACGGGATTTGTCCCTCTGGGGTCAGAGCCGGGCACACAGTGGGAAAGACCTAGAAGTTCCCTTTTTCCATCGCGCCGTGCCCGGCACAGCAAAGGCACGTACGCCTTGGGTGCTGTACCTCGGGGGCTCCCCGTGTTCCAGCGCAGCCCCCAAAGCCTAGGGGCGGCTCGCTAATTTCAAGGTTCGGGTGAGACGCCCAAGAAGGGCGTGCTCCCCAATGTCACCGGCCCTCCAACACTAAACGGAGTTTGGAGAAGATGCTCTACCAGGGACTCCGCCTACCTCGCCCTGCCTCACACGCACACACCAAGCTCCACAAGCGTCCGCGACCGTCGGGGGACGAAGGGCTTACTTGGTCACACTCTGGGGGTGGGGGTGGGGGTGGGGTGGAGGGTGGGGGTGTCCTCCTCTCCAGGCGCCAGCGGGGCAGGAAGACTCCCCTACTCCCCCGGGTCTCCACTACTCTCCCCCCAGCGGGCGGGGCTCCGAGTCCAGGTTACCAGGCCAGGCCACCTGGACACCCAATTAGCCGGGGAGCCCCCGGGCCAGCCTGGCCAATCGCGGCCCGCGAGCCCAGACGACCACGCGTGACGTCAGATGTGATTAAGTTGGCGCGTCACCTCGACGTCAGCCTCTCTCACCTCGGACGTCCCGTCCCGGGAGCGAAACTCCGGCGACTTTGGGCCCCGCCCCCGGGAGGGTGGAGGGCGGCCAATGAAGGCGGTCCCGAGGGGGAGCGCGGCCAATGGGACGGGCCCGGGGGCGGGGCCAGCGCCCGGGGGCGGGGCCGGCGGCGGCGGTGGCAGCCCGAGGTCTGGCTGCGCGCAGTATATGATAGTACGTCAGCAGCGGGATGGCCGTAGCTGTGGCGGCGGCTGCAGAAGCCCAGGCAGCCGCGGCCGCAGTGGAGGCTGAAGCCCGAGCGGCGTCGGCGCCGGCACCCCGGGGAGTTTAAGATGGCGGCGGGGGGGGCGGCGGGCCTGCGGGAGGAGCAGCGCTACGGGCTGTCGTGCGGGCGGCTGGGACAGGACAACATCACGGTGCTGCATGTGAAGCTCACCGAGACGGCGATCCGCGCGCTGGAGACCTACCAGGGCCGCAAGGTGAGCGGGCCGGCCGGGGCGCCCGCGCCTCCCGGGGCTCGGGGCCGCCGAGCCGTGGCTCCCGGCGCTCCCGGCGCTCCCGGCGGCGGCGGCGAGGCCGGCGGGGCAGGGCCGGGCAGGGCCGGGCAGGGTCGCTGACGCCGCCGTCCCGGGCCGGCCGGGCGCCGGGGCGTCGGGAGGCGAGCGGGCGGGCGGGCGGCCCCTGGCGGCAGGGCCGAGGCAGCCGCAGCCCTGGCCGGGCCGCGCCGCCGCTGCGGGACTTTCCGACGGCGCCCGCGGGTTTCCTGGCGCTGCGCGTCCCGGGGCGGGAGGGGAGCCCTCGAGAGCCGGCGGAGATGACTCCGCGCTCTGGGACGGAGGGGGGAGCGGGGCGGGCGCTGCGCCGGCCGCGAGCTGCCCGGGGGCCCCGCAGCCCCGCGCGCGGAGGCGGGACGCACCTTGCGCTCCAAGGACTTGGGGCCGCAGGTACAGCGCCGGGCGGGGGGCACGCCTTGTACCCGCAGAAACTCGGGGACCCCGGAGAGGGACCAGCACCGTGCCCCGGAGAACCACACACACACACCCCGCGCTCCCCCCGGGAGCGACACAAAGGTCCGCGGAGGCTCCTCGGACCCAGACACCGGCTGTGTCTCGGGCTCGCGCCCGCCCGGCGCGACGGATGAGGACGCGGGGCGGGGGGGAGGGGATGGGTCCGCGGCGTGCGGGGCAGAGCCCCGGGTCTCGGCCCCCCGTGCACCCCGCGCTCGGGAGAGCCCCCCGCGTACGCCTAACACGGCTCCAGGACGGCTGGGGCTCCTAGAGACGCACGCGGGCCGCCGCCGCCGGAGGACAAGCCGTAGAAACGCGTCTTCTCGTTGGGGGAGGGAAAAAAAATCATGGCATTTAACAAGCGGCGGAGGAGGGTAGGGAGAGACCCGAGAAGACACGCCACGACCCAGTGTGCCTGGGGAAGCCGCTTACGGACAGGAAGCGTATGGATGTATAAAGCGGAGGGATAGAGACCCGCCGAGAGATCGGTAACGCTTACAACTGAGAGGAGGGAGGAAAAAAGCAAAAAACAAAGCAAGACAAAACAAAAAAACAAAAGCCACCCCACGGGGCACACTGACAGTCCAGTCCATACGAGACAACATGCTTCAGTTAACTGAAACAGGCACAGAGGGACACCCGGACGCAGACTCACATAGTTATTCAGATAAAAAGTGGAGAACGGAATTAACATCTGTTGAGCTCCCACTAGTGCCAGGTACTTTAAATGCATAGAAGGAAGACGGCTTTGGAAGCAGAGCTGCCAGAGAGGTGTGAAACCTGGTGGTTTTCAGTGGGAGCTTGTGAAGCTGGGTGAAGGGAGACTCCTCTTGCGAGAGGCCCCCTGCGCGCAGAGGGAGGCACATGGACTCCTGAGGGTGTAAGGTGTACATACAAGAGGCGCGCAGAGGTGGACTTGCTCAGGAGGGCACTCAGAGAATTGAGTGGGCACGTATGTTATCCACCAGAAAAGTGGAAGGTGGAAAACACTCAGACTTGGGGGGAGAGGGAGGCGTTCGTGCACAGGGGCGGGGGGAAGTACCTTCAGACGCACTGAGAAATCCAGGCAAGAAGCCTCATTTGGGGCTGGGGAGTGCGTGTGCACCCGCTAATAGGAACGCAAGGAAACAGAAATACAAAACTGCGTGTAGGGGATCCCTGGGTGGCGCAGCGGTTTGGCGCCTGCCTTTGGCCCAGGGCACGATCCTGGAGACCCGGGATTGAATCCCACGTCGGGGTCCCGGATATGGAGCCTGCTTCTCCCTCTGCCTGTGTCTCTGCCTCTCTCTCTCTCTCTCCCCGTGTGTGACTATCATAAATAAATTAAAAAAAAAAAAAAAAAACTGCGTATGTCAGTAACTGCTCCCAGACAGGTACACCTGCCGGGGAGAGATCAGGACCAGCATGGAGTGGGAGGCCCATATGGGGAGGCCAGATAGGCAAGCAGAAGGACAGATGCAGACAATGGAGAGAAACTCAGCCCTGCGAGATGGAGAGATAAGCTTGCCAGTTCCAAAGGGAGGGCGTGGGAAGGAATGACACTGGGAAGAAGGTAGGTCAGGGTTGTGAAGAGAAAAACACACAGGCTGAAGAGGAAGAAGCCAGCAGGAGAAGGCCAACTTTCAGTCAGAGACCGACAGACACATGGAGCGTAGGGAGATTCATCTCTGGGGACAGTAGGTCACCAACCACCTTGAGAGGACGAAAGGCAAACTGTACAATTGATTACAGCAAAATTGACAGACGCTCTACACTTGGCAGGGAAGAGGTCGGTGAGGAGACCCATAATGGGAAGGGATGGTGCCGGTGGAAAGTGAGGTGCCAGGAGCATCCAGTGCTCAATAATCCAGGCTGAGGCCCACAAAGGAGATAATTGTTTTTCTACCTTCGTATCTGCCTTCTACATTTTAGTGCGATATGCTTGGGATTAAGGTTAAAATACTTTGACTCCAAAAGTCCTCACGTTTATATGCCAGTACCTTCCAAGAAACAGGAGATCAAAAATTCTCTCTCAACCCACCATTTAGTTCTTGATTCTTTTTCTTTTTACTTTTTATAGTCAAAGGTACTGAAGTCAGTGGGTTTTGGGGTTTGTTTTGTTGGGGTTTTTTTTGTTTTTGTTTTTGTTTTTGTTTTTTTTTTGGTCCTAACTACCTCTTTGCCGATTAATGTCATTACTATATTTTTCCATCTCTCTGCATGCAAATTAACGAGTCTGGTCACTGCGTATTGAAGCAGAGAAGAGAAAGGGAGAAGACTTTTCCAAGTCCTTCCACCTTTCTGAGGGCGGAGCCAGGTAGACAGAGTTAGTCCTGGCATTCCTTTTCTCCTGAAAAGCTGGTGTCAGAAGCAGTGACAATAAAAAGAAGAGAAAGAAGAAATAAACCGACTGGGCCTTTGCAATTGGACACTGCTTTGTTTCTGACTTAACCAGCTTCTGACCACAGGCCTCACTGTCATTTCAGCTACAAAATACTTTTTTTAAGGGTCTTGGAAAAGTGGGAATTGGGGTGAGAATATTAATCCCAGGTGGTTGAGAAGTGGGAAGAGGCTGTAGGAAAAGAAATGAGGGACCTTTCAGGGGACTGCAATGTTCATACTTACTCTAGTGTGTTCAGCTAAGTCTCCTACAGATGTGTTCTCCGTGACCTTTCAGGCCAGACTAGGGCTCTCCCATCATGGAATTGCTAGCAGTAAGCATCTGGCTAAGCTTTTATCTTCCAATAGGAAGATAACTTACTTGGTTTTTTTTATACCTTACGCTCTTATCAGAAGTAGGACCCAGGACTTGAAATTGTAGCAGCTGTTTAGAAATACATTGGCACATATTGGCCAAATGGGAAGAAGTTTCTGGTGGTCAAGCCTATTCCCTCTTGAGGAAAAATGGCTTTATTTTTTTTTTATTTTTTTATTTTTTGGGCCTTAATATTCATAGAAAACTGTCCCCACCATTCCTGTGCTCAGATAGGAAGGTTGATGCTTGACAGGTGGCCTTCAACTGACTTTGGCCTGTACAAAGTTATGACTATTATTCCTCATATTTGGATGACTTTCTAAGAGCCAGAAATTTCAAGTTTCCTAAATTATGCATCAGAAAGTTATTTTTACTCAGATTACTTTGCCCACTAGATTTACTCTTCTAAATTAATCCGCTTGACCTAAGATTTCAGGGAGGTAAATTCGGGGATTTTAGTAAACTACGATTTAAGCAGAATGCAAAAGTTCTTTAGATATAATTAATTAACTAGTATAATTAATTTAACTAGTATATGAGGTTATTATGGTACAACAGAATCTTCAATTGGAAACAATTCCTCACTGTTTCAAAAGACAATCAAATCTAATTGACCATCATTATTCAAGTTTTCTATTTTTAGAGAAATGAAAAATGCTATCTTGAGAATCTTTCAACACAGGGATTAGGGGTAGGGGAGAGAGGAGAAATTGTGAGTCCAAGAATGGGAGTTAGAATTGGAGTAAGTATCTCCTAAAAGTTGTTTTCCACTCAATATGAATGCGGAAACAGTTTCAAATTGATCGTATATTAAAAAGTGTCAAATGGAAAGTAAATTTAGGCATAATAATACAGATACCTAGGATATATTGCAAAGCTACTTTTTTTTTTTTTGAACTGTAGACAGGTTATTTTAAATGAGAGGAAAGTTGCTAAATAAAGTTACAAATTACAACTTTATATTCATCCTAAATTGATGTTTGTGATTGCGTGGTCTGTATAAGCGCTGCATACTTTAAGTGAATATATATTACTGTAATTACATATTTCTTCCAAATGTATCCTAAAACTGTATTTAAAATTAAAGCTCTTGATTCTACAATATATTTTAGCTAATTCAGTAATGTGTAGCTGGCTTATTCTGACGTTTATAGTAAGAAAAAATATCAAACTGTTATCAAATTCTGTCGTTGCTGAGCCTGTCAAATTATTTTTTTTTTAATATTTAGTCTGTTTCGAAGATGGTGGCTCAAATAATATCATCATGTTTACCTATTACATAAAAACCCTTGCATAGGTGTGTTTGGCAGGGACTTTACATTCCCCATGCCTAAAATCAGAAAGCGGATGTGTTTAAGAAGGTGTCTGTTATATTCTCTTGGCAACTCTAATTATTGGCTTTAAATGAATTTTCCTTCTTTGATAAGTGTCTTCTAGGAAAATTATAGTGTTTTGAAATTTTGTACAAATACACTTACATTTAATTTTGCATGAAAAACTCTCAGTATTGCCCGATACTGTTATTTCCAATCAAAGCATAAACCTCCAAAGTTACTGCCCTTCACAATAGCTCCGTTTGTATGTTACTTGATCTTTCAAAATCACTGATTCCACAAATCATGAGGCAGGTGATTTCCTCTTAACTGGTCTTTCTACCAGGTGAACTTTTTAGCATTTGATTTTATATTTATGGTTTAAGGCATAGAAAAGATTCCTACCTTAAACTTTTTTCTCATCTCCCATTTTTCTGCCTGTCCTCAAACAATTTTGAGTGTGTATGTGTTCAATAATCTGCATTATAAATATAGAAGACCCTGTTCTTAAGGCATTACTTGAGGATCCAGACCTGCCAGCACAGAATTGTCACTGCCATAGGACATGTTTATTAACCAAAACAAAGAGGCTTGCATCATCACATTGTTTTTCTTGCACTTTTTAATTGTTGCCAGGTTTAAGTTTAAAACATTAATCTTACTGACTTCTACCTTAGACCCATCTTCAGGCTGAACTTGATTTTACATGCTTTTTATTGAGTAAAGTCAAATTTGTACCTCGTGTTGCAGTTAAGTGTTTGGAATTTTTATTCAAATGATCAGGTGCTCAGTGCAAAGAAGAGTGCTCCTCCCAGAGAAAAGCAGTAGCCAGATTGCCTAAAAAGATAGACAGGGAACTTTGGCACCCGAATTGGAAGGAGAAAGAAAGAACATATGTGAAGGATTGGAACATGTTCAAGAAAAGAGTTTAAAAGGAAAGGGGCGTATAATTCTTGGAATGATTTACAGGAAAGCTTATGGAAGACAATCACCAGATCCAGCCTTTCCATTTGCTCCATTTGCACTTGTAAAAAAAAAAAAAAAAAAAAAATTCATGAAGGCAGTGCTTACTAGGTAAGTTGTGATAAAGCCAACAGAGGAAAATTAGAATTTCAGCTGAACCAATCCTGGGTCATTTTTAACAATTTGCAGTGACCACAGAGAGGCTCAGGAGCCTGGCACCAGAGTCCAGGTCAGGTATTTGCCCACTGGGCCAAATGTATTTGGAGTATTTGAAAAGATGTCCCTGAAATGTGATGATCTGGGCATTTGTACATTTAAGATCAGCTAAGTTTTAGAATAAAGAAAACGATGTGTATATTACCCCACATTTGACTGTCTTGCATATCTCAGTTCCATACTACATTTTCCATGACTTAATGCAAAAATGTAGAAAAGCAGGTCTGGAGTAGAATATGGTAATTAATAGCCATATTTCCAGAGCCAAATTGAAACTGAAAAAAAAAAAAAAAAGACATAACTCAGCTCAAATTTACCAAGGAAAATTGCTTTCTTTTCTTTTGCTCTCACCCTCTCTTTCTTCCTACCTATTTATAATTTCTGTCATGGCATTATAGCCTTTGAGAGCCCTGTTAAATATTTAGGAAAAACGAGTTTAAGAGCCTTCACTAATACTTTGCCAACAAAAGCCAAATCTAGCATTTCCGTGGCTGGCAGTTTAATATAGGCTATAAGAAGAGAGAATCTTATAATTAATTAGGCTGCCTGCTCCTTAAAATTCATGAGTCAAATTAGCACCCGGAATTGAACTCTATAGTCAGAGCATTTGGCTGCTGGTTTTATAGTAACTAGTTAGACAAATGGTATAAATGTCCTTTCTTATTGGGGATCCTATATATTATTGGTCTAAAAAGCATCCTCAGGTCTTAAAGGATATTTGCAAGATTTTAGCAGGCAAGGACTAGGTGGGGGACTACAATTCCAGCAGAGGGAAGGACAGCGTTAGAAAAGTTACAGCAGGAAAAAAAAGACAAGTTACAGCAGGGTCTGAGGAATTCCAAGGAATACCATATTCTACTTAACCTGAAGTTAATATAGGAGAAAAATATAGTTGAATTTAAGAGAGGAAAGGGAAATTACAGAAGGTTAAATTTTATTCTGTCAACACTGGGAAGACACTGAATAGAAATATAAAGAGATTTGAGCTGTATTTTAGGATTATCCTGGCCTCAGTGTTGCATGATAAATAGAACATGAATCTGGAAGGAAGTAGACAAGTTAGGATGAAGTATGTACTCCAGGCCAGAGTAAACTAGGATGCTTATGGAAGACATTAGAGATGAATACAGTCTCTAGACTTTAACAGGTTTTAAAGGAGTAAGATTGAATTGAGATTTCTAGCCCTCAGGACTACAGGTATTCTTGGTAGAAAAAGGGGAAATCAGAAGTAGTTGGGAGAGTGGGGTGGGCACAGAGAAGATGAGTACCATTTTAGTAAATGTTTAATCTTTTGTTTGGTGACCAAGAGACTTAGATTTGATTAGGTGTTTTATATTTAAGAAGTATATTCGGGAGTCTGACACTAGACTAGAACAGTGCTAAATTGTTCACATATCCTATAAACTTTGACATTTGAATGAAAATTTGGGGGATTGGTGATATTTGGGAGGAAGCTGAAATTATTAAGTGGGAGAAATTTTTGGTTTTGAGCAGAGATTTTTTTGTTTATATTTTCATAGATTTTATTTAATAACCTCTATAAATTGCACTTAAGACCATCATCAAGCACAGATAATGTGAAAATATAATTTGATTATAACATGAAGATCAGACCTGTGTTTTCTGTCCCTAGTGACTAGAAACATTAAGTAACACTGTATAAAGTACCTGAATTTACATTTCCAACATCATTTTGAAATTATTTTGGAGGCCTTAAAGGAGGCAATGTGTTCACTTCCACTTTACCTCCATTTCTGTTTTGGTGTTTTGATTCTCTTTTTTGTTGTTAGTTTCACTGGGAAAAATTAAACAAAAAAATAATGTGACCTCATAAAGCTTTGGTTATACATATACATTTTAATGGACTAGGTATGGTTGCATGGTCCTTGGAGATAATCTTGTCTAGAAGAATTTCCACTTATTCAAAGGTGAAGCCAGGCTTAAATTTACTGATAAGATTCACTGAGATGTTTAAGGATCTAGATATGCTTACCTAGAAACTTAAGTGTTGGCATGTTTAAAAATAACTTAGTATCATTGCTTTTGATTTCCATTATCAGAAATCATGATGCCTCAGAACCAGAAAACATATACATGTAGTAGAAACTCAATTGAGTATCTTAAGATTTTTTTTTTAAGATTAAGAGGTAAGAGTCAGAATTATAACTGCCAAATATTCATTTATTCATTTAGCAAACACTTAGTAATTTTCTGGCACGTGCCAGGCATAGAACTATGCACTAGAGATAAAAAGCTGAGTAAGTCCTAGATGGTCCCTGCCATCAAGAAAGTACTTGTGCTTTAATACAAACAGGCAGATCTGTGAACAAATAATTGCAGTAAAGTCTTCGTTCAAGGGTACACCTAAAGAGAGAAGGATTATGTTTTAAGGATGTGTTTGAAAAGCAGTGTCTACTTCTTTACCTCCCATCCTCTGCTCAATTCACTCTAGGTTGTCTCTGTCACACCTCTTGAGATTGCACCTGACTAGGTCCCTTCATTGGTCCTCTCTCTGTTCCTCCCTTACCTGACCTCAGCAGCATTCCAATCTGTTAACCACTCCTTCCTGTTACGGAAACAGTTGGCTGATTTTCTTCCTACGTCTCTGCCCATTCTTTTTCAGTCTCCTCTGCTGACCATCCTCTTTTTTTGACTGGTCTTTGAATGTTGGAGATCCCAGCTCCCTTCTCTAGCTAATCATTCTCTCCAGGTGAACTCATTTAGTTTTATGGATTTAAATGTCATCTATATGTTAATGACTTCCAAATAATTGATCTCCAGCTCTGACCTTCCTCTAGCTCCTGGCACTTTTTTTTCCAACACTTCATCATCTCATCAAAGTTTAACAGGCATCTCAGTCTTAACAAATCCAAACACAGTTCTTGATTTCACTCCTTAAACCTACATCTTCAGAAGTGTTCCCCATCTCAGTAATTGGCAGCACCTGTGTCACCAGTTGCGTAGTAATTGGCTAGTAATTCTTGATTTGTCTCCTAATTTCTTGACTTACTGATCTATCAACAAGTCCTGTGAATCTCCAAATATCCAAAATCTAACCCCATCCTTCACAAATATTTCAGTCCCAGCCACCATTCTTTCTCAAGGACTTCCATGGACTTGCAACTAGCCTCCAAACTTCCATTCTTAACCGCATAGTGCGTGCTCTACACAGCAGCCAGTGATCTTTTTAAAACATTAGGTATGATCATGCAGGTTCCTGGTTTTGAGCCTTCTTATGGCTCTGTTTGTTAAAAAAAAAAAAAAAAGATTGTATTTATTTATTTATTTATTCATGAGAGACACGGGGTGTGGGGGGGGGGCGGGGGTAGAGAGAGACACAGGCAGAGGGAGAAGCAGGCTCCATGCAGTGGAGCCTGATGTGGGACCGGATCCTGAGACTACGGATCACGCCCTGAGCCTGGGGCAGGTGCTCAACCGCTGAGCCACCCAGGCGTCCCTGTAAAAATGTTTTAGATGGTTTATTTTATAAATTTCTTTACTTTAAAGATAAATCTTCCATTCCAAGTTCCTTTTACTGTTTCTCCTTGTGTTCTAGAGATCATGATCCCAAGAAAGAACTCTTCATTTGCATTTATAGTCAGATTTGACATGTGAGCTTTTTATATAGTCACAAAGCCTACATTAAGCTTTGTCAGAAAAGAAAAAAAAAGATGGGATATTAGGCTTCAAGTATTGTTGTTTTAACAAGCCTGGGTCGCAGCAACTAAAATAAATAAATATATATATTTTTGCCTCATCAGATAGCTACAGTTTTTCAGAAGCTATCATTTAAAACAAGGATTATATTAAATAAATCAGATTTTAACCTTTTCTCACTACTGTTTTGGGAATCCTTTTATATTTCATTCTTTTCTGTGTACTCTATGACTCAAGAGACTAGGAGTCTTTTCTATGCTACAATGACTAGAAAGACATTATTCTTTATTGCACATTCACTTTAATCTGGTTCTTCCAAATTTGTAGAGAAGTTTCTCATATGTGAGGTTGGATTGACTAATGAAGCAAAGTACTAGATTTTGTGAAGCCTAGTGACTCTTTTTTGGCATTTAATAAAATATTGAGGCAAAGAAGGAGATACTGTTTAAGGTAGCTTTGATTATCATTTATCAGTAACTTTTGCATGCATGCTATCATTCTAAACATTACTTTAGAATGTAGCTAGCTTTTGACTAGGGCTAAATATATTTGATTTCTCTAGGAGCAAGTGTCTGATTTCCTGCACTATTTTCTGCTTTTGCTCCAGTTTATTTTCTGCCTCTTCTCTCCCTACCTAGATAGGTTTTAATTACACTGGTTAAAATATAATTATTAAGTGGTCTTTGGTTTCTCTATCAGGTTAAGTTTTTAAAAACAATAAAATGACTTTCTAAATTAGAAAAAAAAAACACAACCACAAGTTCTTAAAATCTTTAAAGAAAGACGATTTTTATACAAATTGTATCCCAAGGAAACTCATAAATACTTTTTATTATTTGTGTAAGTGACAACAAATTCAAGTACCTGATAGTATCCTTAAACTGTAGTGCAAAACAAAAAAAGCTGTCAGTGCTTATCAGTTCTTATGAATTCTTAATTTTCTAACTTTCAGATGTTTCACATTTTCTATAACCATTGTTAAAAGAGTGGCAGGAGAGGCTAGCTTTGTAAAGTGGTGGTTAAGACCACGTTTCTTAAAAAAAAAAAATAAAACAAAAAACAAAAACACCACATTTCTTAAATTGAGACTGGGTTTGAATCCCAGGCTACTTACTAGCTGTATAACCTTTGGTAATTCCTGGGGCTTAGCAGAGAATTGAAATCACAAAGGTGATCTCAGAATTCCTGGAGGTGATAGTAAGAATGATTATAGTGCCTGACATGTTTTAAGCATTCAGTAAATAGTAACTAAGTAGTGAGAAGCAATTCCACTTAAAGCAGTCTCTTGACCCATTACCATTTCTAGAAAGTTTTCTGGGTTTTGGCAAAGTTCCAAAATTATATTTGACTTTGGAAATTTTTTTTGCGCTATCTTGATCATGACTTAAAATGCAACTTAGGCATTCAGATAAATACTAACTACTTAATAAATGCCTATTGATTGATTAAATAATTGAAGTTAACTTTGAGTTGAGTCAGAGTTCCATGATGGGCTCAGAAGAAAAGCTAAAGATGTATCAAGTATGTATCTAATCTGAGGGAATGAAGTTAGATCTCTATAATGTGTTTCTTAAGAGACTCTTTTCTAGGCCCAGAATGCTATTTGTTATGTTTGTATATTCATAAAACCAGTGGTGGTTGGTAAAGTAAAAGTAAATCATATATTTAATTTGTCTACATAGATAAGTAATATGTAAATATTCAAGAGATAGTTATAACAACTTTCATAGAATAAGTAACTTTCTTTTATTCAACCCCAGAAAACCTTAACTCTGCTCCTTCCACTATCATGTCAGAAATTATTATTACTCAGCAAAATTGAGATTACTTAGTAACATTACTTAGTAAATTACTTTTATAGTCCTGATACATTGTGAGGAATAGTTTCTGGAAATAAATGGACATAGATTTATTTGGTCATTGAGCAATTTTTGTTGCAGTAGAATTGGCTTGTAATGGCAAATGTGAAAAGTGTAATGACACTTTTGAGCATTTTAGTATTGCCCACACTTCTATGCTTAAGAATGTCATATATTTCCTAAGAGATCAGAGAGTTAATTCAAGGAACTCTAATAACAGTGAAACAACTAAGAGTTGAACAGAACCTTTTGACTACAAAACACCACCTTTATCAGGTTGTTGAAGCATTTGTCAAAAGGAGTTTCCCTAGTCAGTTTCATTCAGTCTGTGCTGTGTTTCTTGCTGGATGAAGATGCTAGATCACTATCTTACTTAGAGCTCAACTACTATTCAGTTAAACTCTAGAGTTACTTGATCTTCAAAGGAGCTATTTGGTGCAATATTTAATTAAAGCTAAAAATCAAAATTTGAAGCCTTTGTTGAAACTCATTTGTAATAGAAATGTACTTAGTAAGTCAAACATTTATTTTAAAATAGACGTCCTTATCACCTATAATTACATTATCTTTTAGAATTGAATTAAATATATATATATTATCAGTTGAGGTCATGTTTAGACTAAAGAACATTTAGACAAAGAGCTAACATGCATGAAACATTTGCTCATATTGGTATTGACTTTCAGAATTCCTGGTAGCTATCCCATTAACACAGTGGTCAGATGCATAATAAGTGATATAGAGTTCTAGCTGTCTCTTGTGCATTTTTAAAGCATTCTAGAACTAGTAACATCTTCTTGTCTAAAATTGGGATTAAAATCAATGAAGCATTGGACTTTCATGTATTTTTCTCTTCTGGGTTGTCAGATAAAGGAGTTTTTTAGTAACAGTGATCTTAGTATGTATGTCCTATTTGGCTAAGCATGCATAACTATTTCATAGAGAGGGTTTTATTACTTTTTAAATGAAGAATGGTAACACATTTATACATATTCCTTATACATGGTCCTTAAAGCAAAAAAAAAAAAAAAAGTTATTGTTTAGTTTTTATTTAATCAGAAACTGAAGCCTGGAAATTGTAATCATTTTTTGAAATTCATTTTCCTTGGAAACAAAATGCTCCCCCACTCCCCCAAAAAAGAAAAAGAAACAAAATGCCAGAATTGAATGAGCATTGAAGGACTTTTAAATGTTCAGCACTGTGAGGTAACCTGTTACAGAGGCAAGAAAGGAAAGTGTTCTGTGTTTAGGACTTCGGGGGCTGGCTTTCAAGTCCCCCTTTCAAGTCCAGCTTTCCTAATCACTAGTTTGGTGTTCCTCCACAATACCCTTTACCTGTTAGAGACTCGTTTATCTCCCTCTGAAATGGGCGATAATGATGCCTTCCTACCATCCAGGACTGGTTTTAGGAAGCTCACTAGAGACAATGGATATAAAAATGCCCTGTACATTACAAAACTATGTAAACAAAAATGATCATTTCTGTTGAGGAATCAAACAACAGAGATAGAACTGTAAGCATATTGGAAGGTTAGATTCTAAATTCAAGTCCTGAAACAAAAAAATCTGGTTAAAGTCAAAGCTACTCTTATAAGTCCCTAAACTAAAGTGAAGTGTGGTTGTATTATTTTGTCTACAACCATGAATAGTAATGTGTAAAGTATATGTATATAGTAATATGCTGCTATAAAGTAGTACAAAAAGAATATGGCCAGAATGATTTTACAATCACTTTTTTCTTTAGATGAGCATAATGTAGATAAATACTTTAAGTTAAATATGTGTTAGACTCCTCTGTGTCATAACAACTAGGAGTAAGACAACCTATGAAAATAATACACCTCCAATGTAATGGAATCCTAGACAGGCATCTGGTAAAACAGCAGCTGACAAGAGTTAATTCAAAGTGGGCATAGGTGAGAGCAAAATGGTGGTATCCATGTTTGGTTTGGCTGTGAAAGGTTTAACATTTTAAAATTTGAATCCTTTCTCAGGTGGGCATTTATTCTCCAGGTACTTGCCAGTCCTTGTTGCTTTTATATCAGTCTCTTTAACATTTACCTGCCTTAAACACATTGAGCCTTTGATTCCTGATTTTTCCAAAGGAAGGCCTACCTGAAGAAACTGATCTTAAACTTGAATGTTAAGTAAGTTATTAGTATGAATTGACAAAATAGTGTTTGAGAAGGCATACCAGCTTGAAGGAAAGAAAGGAAGTAGAAATAGAGGAAAGAGTGCCTGGCTGGCTCTGTCAGTGGAGCATGTGACTTTTGATTTGGGGGTTGTGAGTTTGAGCCCCACACTGGATGTAGAGATTACTTAAAAGTAAAATCTTAAAAAAAAAAAAAAAGGAAAATGTTTACATAACAAAAAGGGTTAACAACAGCTGAGGCACAGTTGGGAAAAAGTAGAAGATGAATTTGGTTAGTCCTGTCACGTGGACGGCTTTGGTTGGCTTTGATGGAACCCACTGCAGCCTGTGTGACATGCTGGGATGGTATCCGAGAGAGGCTCTGTTAGCTCTTTGAACAATGGGCAGTATTTGGAAGGAATTGAAGGGAGGAAGGAAGGCCTTTATCTAGGTGTTCAGTGATAGGGGCCTGAAACAGTCCAGAGGTTTTCAAAATAGAGACTAAGAGCCTAATTTGAGGGAATCTGGAGCTGACTTGCCAAAAATGATGATTCAGAGCCATGAAGCCACCTCTGCTTCATTTTTCTTTGATGCCTGATATTCAAGCTTTCAGCACATTTTATCATTCTTTCTTGAGAAAGTCAGCCTATTCCCCCATCTCCTGTTTGCTCTGGATAAAATCATACTAATTTAGGCCTTATCACTAGAGTATTTCTAAATAAAGCATCCGCTGGAGCTAATGTCTAATCCTTTTCCCTAGCCCCAATCCATCTCTTTCCCTCTTTCTTACACATGACGGAAAGAGCTGCTTTCCCTGAAACACTTCTTTCAGCAGCTCACTTTGTTATTCCAAAAATTAGAAGGCCCTCCAATTGTTGATCACGTCAAAGGCAAGACTTAAAGGCCATCCCTAAGGGGGTAATGGAGGAGATTAGGGCAGGGTTATTTCACAGGATGATAAACCTTTTGAAATCCTGAGATCTAAAATTTAAATTACTGTCCTATTTATTCTGTAGTGTATAGAAACTAAAACTGAAGACAAATTTTGAGGTCAAGGAAAGATTAGGCAGGGATCGCCAGGTCCAATTCTCATCCTTTGTGTTGTGTTTCAAGTGTGAAAGAAATCTGTACACAGACACAGACCTGCCCTTTGCTCACACAGCGTCTATTTCTGTCTCCTTGCTTTTTGGCTCAGGGCATTCCCTTTCCCTGGAGTTTGTCTTTTCAAAATTGCTTCTAAGGACCATCTTTTCCATAAGCCCTTTGGCTTTTCTAGTATTTCCTCTAACCCATAGTCTTCCTTTTGAGAATTCTTTCTGCACCTCCCAGTAGCACTTAGCCTAGTATTTAATCATTCTCACATGTTCCCCGACTAAAATGTGAACTCTGGCATGAAGGAGTAGGCCTCCATACTCTTGAATCTTCCAGAGCAGGTGGTGTAGAGCACAAGGTAAAAGAAAAGCGGCTTCGCAGAATAGGAGGATTGAGTCCTGGGTTCTGGTCCCAGCTTAGTTATTAATGGGACACATGGCCTGTGGGGGGTAGGCCTTGGCTGTATTATCTATGATTCGGAATTCTGCTAATTCTAGCATTGTGTAATGAATGGCCTAATAGAATATGGTTGGGGGAAAGGAAAAACAGGCTGTTAATTAAATTTAAAGTTGTGACCCTGGGGAGCCAAGAAGATTGAAGTACACTTGCCAGAAAAGTATGAGAGAGGTGCCATTTTGGTTGAGGGAGGGGTGGGAAAGGGAAGTATAGTGTTTGCCAGTTTTGCTGTTGTTGAGTTTCGAATGCAAAATGTCCCTAGACAGTAATAGTAATAAGTACTAGGCTGTGGAGAAAGGGAGTTGAGAAATAGAGATTCAAAGTCATCATCAAACAGGTGAAGTGAGCCTCCAAGAGGGAGTGGATCTAGAAAGAGCAAAGTGAAGGACACTAGCTTTTGAAATGAAAGGCATGGTACAAGAGCTAAGAGGACTGCGTAGAAGGAAATTGTGATAATGACAGAGAAGTGAGCAATTTGAAAATTGAGAAAAGTTAGCATTTGACCAAGAAGAATTGATGAAATTGATGAAGAATTTCAAATTCCAGTGGTGAACTTAAGACAGCTTCTGAGTTGCAGAAAGTCAGAGAGGAAATTATAACCAGCCTCAAAGGAGTTTGGAAAAAGCATTCTCATAGAGAAACATAATGGTGACTTTCTATACAGGAAATCATGACTGGGATTATGGCAGATACTTACAGCATTTCTTCTAAATACATAACTCTATGACAAAATATTAAAGTTATGAAGAGGGCAAAGCTCGTTATAAAATAAAATGTTCAAAAATTATATTCTCCTGGTGAAAATCTTGTAAGAAAACTGGTAACCTGTTTGACCCTCAGCTAGAAACTAACCTGTGGTAAAATGTGAGAATCTGGAAAACCACAGTTCATTATCAAGTACTTTAATTTTCTATTTATAGTATCCTTTTAGAGTTTTGTAAAGTTCCCCCAATTATCTCTTCCCTCCCCCTACCCTTTTAAAAACCTATTAAGAAACTAAGCAAGAATGTGTTTTAATGTGGCATTTAATTAATATGCTAATCATTTTTTTTGCCAAATTGCATCATTTTCAAAAACCTGAGTACACTTCCAAAATATACCTGTGGTTGCGTATTCAGAGAAATGTCAACAAGATGATCTTGCTCTAATTAAGGCATCTTAATATGAAAATATATAAACCTAGGTAATTACGTAATGAAAAGATATTTTCATAGACTATAGCACTGACCAGATGCACAGATTTAAAGTTTAAAAATTTAGTTCTGTGACACATTAACAAGGTTGACCTGTTTGTTTCTTATATTTCTTTTAATAGAATTTAATTCCTTTTCGACCTTCGATTCAGTTCCAAGGGCTCCAAGGGGTGAGTACTCTTGTTGATTCAGCAAGAAAATCTAATATTCTTCTTACATACTATTATATTTAATCTCTTAAAATTTATTTTAACTCGTGCCTCAATATAAGGTCACTCGTACTTTGTGAACTTCATGACTAAATGTAAATTTAGTAAATGTAAATTTGAGTTACCTTTTCCTGATTTATTTAAAAATAATTTAGATAATACTTATTGAGAGTAGTTTTCCCCCAAAATCATGAATAATGGCATTTTTTTTACCTTTTTTGAAGTAAAATATGTTACAGTATTATGAGAAATTTTTTTAACCACAGTTAAGCAACCATAAAGAATTATTTTCAGCAAGTTATAATTATGTGATTATTGTTACTATTGAACTTTTGCTGTCTGCAGACTTAATTTTTTTTATTGTACATACTAAGAAATGAAATGTATAAATAGGAGTTTTTCCAGGACACAGAATAAATATTATGTATCTTATTGCTGCATTTAAAAGCATAATAAATAATAACTCAAAATATACCTATGAATTTTGTTTATAATAAACTTTATAGGAATAGTGTCAGTATTATTTTAAAATTATTAACTATTAGAGTTTAGTATTAATAAAAAGTCTCCATCATTCCTTCCCTGAATATGCATTTCTGAATTTGTGTCTATATATTGACTGTAGTATGGAACTTTGGAATATCTGTAAATGGATTTTAGCACTCTAGAAAAAAAGACAAGCGGAAGGAGAGAGATCATATTCCTGCTAATTATGAATCTACCTTTGTAAATCTTTATTATGTCACAAAATGAAAATATTCAATGTAAATCAGTACAGTCTTTCTAAACTTTATAACTTGAAAATATTTGAAGCATCAAGAGTTTTAATTATATCATTCAATACCATCTTAAGAGTACTAGTAAATAATATTGCTAACTTGAAGGAGGTGTTTGTGTGGATGTCAGAAGACTATCTGTGTGATAGCTTTACAATTAAGTCTGTTTTTTTTTCTCCCCTAGTAACTGAGCGTTTATGAATGGGATCCTAATTACAGCAAGCATTCTTCTGCGTTTTGTTTTATGGCTTGTTAGGTAGTCCTTAGCACCTGCTGGCACTATTTTTGAGGTATTAGTTTTGGTGGTTTATTTAAGGCTTCTTAAATTTTCTCACAAAATTTAATGGCATCGGTAATCTCTGAAACAATGATCCAGAGGCAAGCTTGAGTCCATGAACCCTGGAGGGCTCCAAGGATTTTCAGTAAACGGTTATCTGAAATGAGAGGTCAAGACCTAGGAGAATAGTGAAGGTTTGAGCTGCTTTTCCCTCACTAGCAGCTGTTACCTTGTTTGGGATCTGCCTCTTCCCTTAAATCTCTGTTTTCCCAGTTAGGACACAGAGGCTAGGGAAATGCAAGAGAACATTTTACTAGGAGGCATCAGTTAGATGGAATATTGAGAAACCAACATGTACAGGCTTCAAACTCTTGATTCAGACACACGCAGCTTTTAGCAGTCTTAGAATATAGTTTTCTCCGGCACACTATTTGCCCCCTAGAGGCCCCAGGCACCATTGTAAAGCTGGCAGTTTATATTTGAGACCTTGCGTGTCCTTTTCTGGATTCTCTTACCTACCTCCCCCAGGCTTTCCTGTCTTATGTGTCCTGGCTTCCTCAGTTTATCTTTGCAAGCTCCATTCCCCCTTCTATTCCATTCCTTGCCTGGGTGTAGTTCACTGATAAAGATAACTTAGAGGTGAGTGACTGATAGGATTAAATCTTAATGGGTGTTCGAATTTTAACAGATAAGCTATTTTAACCCAAATGAATGGTTATTAGATTTTAGTAGAGTGGGGGAGGGGCAGGAGGCTGTAGACCCAGAGCGATGGAATACTTGGCCCTACCTTGCTTACTTTGCTTTCTGTCTCCTCTACCCCTCTACACCCACCCCCACCCGCAGCCCCCTTTTTATTATTCTAACTCGGAACAAAATATATGGACTCAGCATTGTTTCTGAGCCTGCAGCTGCATTCCATCCACCCTTCCCCCCCTTCTCTTTGCAGAGCTCTCACCAGCCCTTTGGGACTTAGTAAAAACAAAGAGTCATTACAGGGGAGAGAGTGGGTTGGCACAGCCCACAGGGAATACGCAGAGCCACAAATGTGAGGGTCTTCTGTACAGTGCTCCTCTGTTATTCTCGAGAGCCATGATAATTTAACATTGCCTTGCTGATTGCTTTAAAAGCCCTGAAGAAGTATGCTTACGGTTTTCCTATGTGGAAAATGTTCAGGACTTTTAAGAAGACTTTGTTTCAAATTTAGGTTTCCCACAAAAGATAGTTTTTCTTAATGAGAAATGCTAATACAGTATTTCAGGAATTTTGAGTTTTTCTGGAAAGGATTTGGCAAATCTAACAAATGTCTTTTACATCAAATGTAATCAAAAAAGGACATGAACTGTCATGATGGTGTCATATTTAGGCATATTTTAAATATAACTGAAGTACTGTTAAAATATCATTTCAAAAGTGTTAAGAGTATTTTATTTTCCTCATGCTAAGCACTGCATGGTTACTGCTGTTCCTTGTTACTAATTATAGGATTTTTCTTGCCTCAGTAATGTCTTTAGAAGGTCAGAATTTGGGTCTTGGCAGGTTAGCTTTTAAGCATATTTACTTTTATGCCTGAACATGTTCTCTTAGGTTGAAGTCTTCCTCTAAATAAATGCAGCCTGGAACATTAAACAAACTATAGCAGTATGCTGTTAATGAGTGAAACTGCTAAGAACCATTGACTACCTAGATTTTTATCATTGCAGTTAGCCTGCAGCTTTTATAGCATTAAAAAACTGTAAATTGTATCTTTCACAATCCTCACCCCTTTTCCTTAGTGGAAGACGGTGCTCAGTAAATTGAGTGATCATCGAAGGTATTTTCTAGAATCAGAAAGATTGAGAAAATACCAATGGGAGCAGTTGAATATGATTTCTAAACTCATGAATATCAGGAGCTGAATAAATGAGTGAAAAATGCCTTGTGGATTCTGAAGGGTATGGGTCAACAAATTATCCTCACAGTTCTAATCACATCATGGATGCTCATGACTAATGGTTTATTAGGATTACAAATTTCAATAGATCATTCTAATTGAACTGAAAAGGTAGCTGGTAAGAGGCACATGAGCTACAGTAACGAAGTGTTACAGTGTTGTGAGGGTTGTATTGGTAAAATGCACCTGGTTTCCAAAAGCTGTCAGGTAAGCTTTATAGAAATCATTTGTATATTTATAGAAATATAGTTCTGCCTCTTGTATTTTAACTGGATACTGAAAATGTAGCGGGTGAAATTTGCCAAAAATATGTGTTCCAGTAAAGTTTTTAAAAATACGCTCTGAGGGATCCCTGAGTGGCGCAGCGGTTTAGCGCCTGCCTTTGGCCCAGGGTGCGATCCTGGAGACCCCAGGGTCGAATCCCACGTCGGGCTCCCGGTGCATGGGGCCTGCTTCTTCTCCCTGTGCCTGTGTCTCTGCCTCTCTGGAGACCCCAGGGTCAAATCCCACGTCGGGCTCCCGGTGCATGGGGCCTGCTTCTTCTCCCTGTGCCTGTGTTTCTGCCTCTCTCTCCCTCTCTCTGTGACTATCATAAATAAATAAATAAAAATTTAAAAAAAAAAAAAAAAAAAAACGCTCTGTAAGGGCACCTGGCTGGCTCAGTGCTTAAGGGTCTGCCTTCAGCTCAGGGCGTGATCCTGGGGTCCTGGGATCGAGTCCTGCATCAGGCTGCCTGCCCAGAGCCTGCTTCTCCCTCTACCTGTGTCTCTGCCTCTCTGTGTGTGTTTCTCATGAATAAATAAATAAAATCTTAAAAAAAACACACTGTATTTTTATGTTTGTTGAAGGTTTCTTGTGTAAAGACACAATAGAGACAGAGCTGTAATTACAGTCTGTCTTCACACTACCAGGGGAAAGTTCTTCCCAGTATACTGTGCAGTTTTGAAAGAAGAGGTACTGGAAGCAACTAGACTCATTGTTTTCAAGTAATGGCAGTTTTCTACTGACCTAATTATTCTTCACAATAAATTTAAGCAGGTGCTTAATCAATGGTTGTGCTAATAGGTTTGTTGTTGTATTCGTTTCTTACTTATTGCATAAACATTCTTTTAGTCCTCACTGGTGCCAAGTACTTTGCTAAGTGCTTAGTGTGCAGATACAGGGATGTGTAAGACGTGAGTCTCGCCCTCAGGGAACTCAGAGTCTGACAAGCACACACAGACCAGTACTCAGGAAAGAATTAATAATGTAGAACTTAACCCAGAGTTCGCCACTCAGAACTTCTGTGTAAATAAGACTGTCAGGAAGGAATGAGGCTCAGGTGTGTATTTCTGATTGGTATGAATCAGCATTTTAGACCAAGATTTCAGTGCGTGCAAAATACGTCCTGGTGGTAGATAAGTAAAATCCCTGAAGGCCTATTAAAATCTGTGTACACATATACAAAAAGGTAAATCTGTGGTATCATTCAGATAAAAACTGAAATGGCAAGGTTTTCAATAGTAAATAACAGCCACCTCTGCTGGCCTTTGGTGGCCTTGCGGAGTGCACTTGCCTGCAGCCTCAGGGACTCCTGTCCAGAGAATGACTATCCCCAGAGCAGGGAGAAATAATGTTAACTTTGTCACAGTAATTGGGATTCCAGACCTCAGTATTTATGAGAATGTTGTTCCAGAATTTTCTAATTTAATTGCTTACTTCAGACTCAGCCATCCCAGAGGCTTTAGAAAATAGAACTTAGTTTGGCATATATAATTCAGAAATTATTTTTAAGAAGAAGACTGAAAATAGAAAATATTTTCTATAAGTACCGTGTAGTGTCTCCTACAAAATAGTGAGTCACACATACGTTTCCAGGAATGAACAAGGAATAACCAGCCAAACAAGTTTTAAATGTATGTCTTCCAAAAGGCACTGTGACCTTCTGAAGATTAAATCAGCATTTAACTGCTAACTTTAAAGGCTTGAATAATGCTATAAAACTCTTACAGTAGAGTCATTAACTGAAAAGAACAGAGGGTTGCATTTTTCTTTTAAGCATTCAGAAATATTTTATCAATTGCTTATTTTCCTTTGCAGGATCAGGGAAAAGATCAAGTATGAAATACTAAATTATACAGTATTTGAAATTAGTAGGCAGTTTCAACCCACCTACAGATACTTTCTGCAGACTACCCTTCTCTAACCTACTTGATACCTGGGAAGCAAAGATAACTATCCGTTTTAAACAGCAGGAGAGATAAAAATAAATCACCAACACTGCCATTCCTTCGTAGATGATATGCCTGTGCTCCAACTGCTTTCCCCTGCTGTTTTTGGTTTGGCTACCCCATTGATTTTGCCAATGGTTGTGTTTAGTCAGTCTGCTCAAAGGTTGCTGACTAACAGTTACCTTTAGACACTCAGCTCTGAATGTAATTAATACTAGAAGGATGTTAGAATTATACCTTTTTGTAATGGCAGTTCTGTTTTAATTTTTTAATATTATGGTGGTTAACATGTATATAGATAAATTTTAATATTTGCATTGAATTATGACTCTTATCCATCTATTAATATACTAAGGTATCAATACAATAGTAAATAGCCTAATTTGAAAGAAATATTTAACTTCAATATATATCCAAGATTATATTATATATAACATAATTTTATATGTCATATAATATATAACATATACTTTATATGTATAAAAGCTCATTTGGCCAGGAATATGGGCTGACATTGTAGAAACTCATTTTATCTTAAAAAATAATTGAACCATAGTTTGAAGTTTGAAGCTATTGTATATTGCCCAATCTGTCTATTTTATGCTGCCATACACTGCCCTCCTTTTCTTCAGGATAAGAACTAACAGCAGGGTTTCTAAAGAAGGAGAGCAATGGGCTAAATTCGGTGTCCGTTGTTTCACACCTTGGGTAGGTAACAGGACAGGCACCAGGGGACACGGCCCATCCCCTGTCCTGGAAGAGTACAAAAATGCCAGAGGGTGGGAGCATGACTTTGCCTTTGTGTCTGTGGTGCCTGCAGAAACTCTCTCAAAGTACTTGCTGACCACACCTTCACACAGATTCAGTGTGGGCTACAAAAGGACAAGCCTCCCAAAATACGAGCACAAACAGGAACTGATGGCATTTTGCTCTGTCCTTCACCACACTGCAGTCACTTTGGAAAGCAGCTGGAACTATGAGTGAAATCTGAAGCAGCCACAAATACCATAAATTGCATTCTTAGCAGTGAGTTATGCTGTCTACATTCAACAAGCATTTATGAATACTCACTGTGTACCATGCTCCACGATAGACACTGTGTAGACAAAGGTAAATAGGACTTTGAAATGCCAGCTCTTGTTCCTAACTGACATCATCTATTTGTCAATAAAATCTGCCTTGATGGCTTTGCCTTTTTGCTTCCCACCAAAACTGAAACTTGTGAAATTGAGTCGCCTGTGTTACAGAAATTTTCACTTTAATAGCACTCACTTATTTAAGCTTGGATAATAATATTTCCCATTCTATAGTACCTTGTGTTTCCTATAGTTAAACCACGCCTAAATTTGAACCATGAGCATTACTTCAGTATCTTTTGACCTCTTACTGTGTCAAGATGATATTTTAGGCACATAAAATGAGTTTATAAGAGCTTTATTCAAAAGAAAAGTCAAATTTAAATAAACAGGAAAAACAACTTAGAATATGGCCAAGCCCTAGATCTTATTTCAAACAATATTTTGAAATTTTCATTTTAACATTTAATGCCTTTGGAATTGGAATGCATCTCATTATGGATGGCATCTTAGTATTGTCATAGTTGGTTAGCATTTTATATTACGCAGTGGTACATAAAATCAGTCTTACATTGCTGGCATCGTAGATTCAATGAATTACAGCACTGCAATGGAAATATTTAGAGAGTCTGTGTGTCCTGTGATAAGATTTTATCTAATAAAATTTTTTCAAGTTTTCTTTCCTGACCCCACCCTTGACTAGCTTGCTCAGTTAGCTCCATATGTTAGATTATCTGGGAGAATTTACAGAGAAGGTATACTTTAATAACTATTCTTGAATTGTGATCTAACTGAAAAGAACAAAAGTATGAAATTATAATGTTCTCAGATTTGTTTTTAAGCTAAAAACCTCCCCTATTAAAGTAACTTGTTTTGAAAACAAGTTTGTTTTTTTGGGGAGGGGGTGGTGTTTGTTTTTTGAAAACAAGTTTAGAAGAGTTTTACTGAGCTAAAGACTTCATAAATCCAGAGACATGCCTTGAGGCTAATGAATTTGCCCTTATCAGGCTAAGAATTTTCAAATTTCTCTAACTCCTCTTATAATTTATACTATATTTAGCATACATGTATAGTAATCTATTCAATTATTTTTCAATGATTACAGATAAAATGAAATATTTACTACATGCTAAGAACTCTGTACTAAGCACTTTACATATATCATTCTCATTTAATCCTCACAGGAATGCTGTGAAGCAGATACTCCCATTTTGCTGATGTGTATACACACCATGGCTCTGAAGTTAGTTTTTGAAGCTCACACAATTAGTGGGTAAAGGAGCCTACAATCCACTGTAGCCTCTGATTCCAGAGCTTGTTGTCATCACTACAGTGATCCCCACCTGCCTATAACAAATGTTCAATAAGCATTTTACTTATTCTCACATTCATGTAGACATCTATTGAATACCTCTCCAACTAGCAAGAGGAAGAGCAACAGTTAGGAAGGTCTCAGAGAAGTAGTTTGAACTGGGCTTTGAAGGATTACCAAGAGTTGGCTAGGTGAAAATTCTTTTCAATCCCATACTGCAGCATGAGCAAAGTGGCAAAAATGGTTTGTCAAACGTTCCCACCTTCTTAAGGAGTTTGAATTTCACTTTGGAGATCAATACTTATTTGTAAAATTTTCCTGGGAGTCTCTGATGAAGTCTGAAGAGCACAACTTTAAAATATGATAGCTAGGTTTGCTTTAATTAGGAATATTATAAGAATATGCAAATGTATAGGTGTATGTACATTCTGTTCTCTGAAGGAGGTTTGCAAAGCACATTGAGAAACAATTCATGATAAGGAAAAACATTTCACATTGTGACCCTTTACACAATACCTATACACATTCACCCAGCTTAAAACAGGAGTTTCATAGCACAGTATTGTTTCTTTATCAGTGTAGTCTGATATATTCTATTTCATTTTAAAGAATCCTGGTCATTATCCGCTAAATTAATGTTGTGACCTTCCAGTGGGTCACAGTCTGTGGTTTAAAAAAGCACTGCAGGAAATTATCTATTTAAAAAATTTTAACCAGGGAGTCGTGGTCAAGTTTGCATTTTAATATGCTTATCCAGTAGCTCCCCTAACTTAGTTACTCCTTTTATATGGAAAAGAGGGAAAGAAAGGAGTCAAGGTGGCTCCATATTTAGGATGAATATTTGGTTGGGCAGTTTATTAAATCTGAAATAGATGAAAAACATTGAGGCAGGAGGCAAGGGGTGTGTTTAATTTGGGACATGCTGTACATGAGATGTTTAGGTGATACGCTGTACCTTGTTCTGTCAAGATGGAGCTGTCTGGAAGGCAGTGGCATCTGGGAGTTTGGAACAAAAGGATTTTTGAGAAACAACTCCAAAGGACATTTTATAGGATTTAATTATACATGGAAGTTCAGTAGTAAGAAGACAAAAAGGTTTATTTACAGATGGAATTGTGGTATTAAGCTATATTTAAGGAGTTTTTTTCAACTGTTAAAAATACTGATTGACTTATGAGTGTTGGTACTTTTAATTATTAACCGGGAATTTAAAGCTCCTTTTGCCAAATTTTGTTCACACCAATTTAGAGTGGTAGCAAATAGAGGATAAACTCTGCATATTGATTCAGTGGAAAAGTATACAACAGTGAAAACTCAAGTGGGCAGAAGATAGCATATGGCATTGCACCATTTTAATTAATTTTTATTAACCAACAAAATATGTTGTATGTATGCACACGTGATAAAATTATTGAAAACAAAAGAAACAATTGTGAAAAAAGTCAGAGTAGTTGTTACGTTTGGTAGAGAAAGGCAGGCAGGCATAAGGGATTGGAATGGAGCACATGGTTAGATTATTGCTAATGTTCTATTTCTGAGTTGGGCAGTGAGTTCATAGGTATTCATTATATTGTCAAGTTTCATAACTCCAGCTGCATTTTGTAGAAGTGTATCACATAAAGTTTGTTCTCATTAACTTTAAATATAATCTGTCATCTTATCTCCATGGATTAAAAGAGAAAAGCCAGACATATTTCAGTAGCTGTCAAAAAAGGCATTTGATAAAAATTCAATATTAAATCTGTTTAAAAACTTAAGGGCATAAGTAAATAGGGAACAGAAAGAATTCTTCCATAGCATGATAAAAAAAAAAAATCTTTATGAAACTAATAGCCAGTTACATACTTAGTGATAAGACAATACAAATACCTTTATTAATGTTAGCAATAAACACACATGCCCACTATCATCTCTCTAGTTTAACATTGTTCTGAGAATGCTCAGTAATGGAAAAGAAAATGAAATAAAAGCTATGGGTAATAGATAAGTTTGCCCATATCTGCAGATAATCCAAGTAAACCAAGTGCAAAATTTAAGGATTTCTTAAGGTAGTCACTTCAGAAATAACTTTCAAAATCTAGCTTAATATTCAGCGGTTGGAGCAGAAAGACATTTCTTTCAAAATCAAAGAAAGAACAGGATTATTTTTTTAAAGACTTACTAGAGAGTGGGAGCGGTCCAGGGGGAGGGGAAAGGAAGAGAGAATCTCTCTTTTTTAAAATTGACTGGTCCCCCTAAACACTAGCAGTTAGAATTTCAGTGTAAAAATGATCTCATTTATGATAGCAACCAAAAATTACCAAAATGAAATACCAAAAATTAAGTGTAGGTCATGCTCTTCTAGACCTGTCTAAAGAGCTTTATATTACTTTCCTGATGGGTATAAGAGAAAATATAAGTGGTAAATGGCAAGACTGTCCATTTAGGTAAGAAGCTTTTTAAATTGTCGTTTCATCTCCTTAATTAATCAATAGGAAATAAGACATCATATATACCATTATACTAATTTAAAAAAAATACAGAAAACACAAATGTAAACCTACAAAGTAAATATGAAATGCTCTACACCAAAATGTCGTTGCTAGTAATCTATATGAGATTTTTTTTTACATATGTATTTGTCTGTTTCCTAATTGCTCTATATACATAAATGTTTTGAGATGCTAAGTTTAAATATGTCAGGAATCTAGGAGAAAAACTAAATACTAAAGGTTTAAAAAATTATGTTGACAATGAACATAGAGAAGGCACGTCTTAAGAAGTTATCTAGAGCTGGACACCAGCTAAATATCTTGCTAGTCAACTACTTGATAGAGCTGCTTTGTCATCTATCAATGGAAAAAGAAAGTTTCCTCCCTGTCTGTGATCTTTCTCCCCATTAGAAGGAAGGTAACAAGCAGAGTCACTGCTGTTAACAAGGGTATGAGAGGAAAGGCCACTTTTTTGAGTTAACAGTTGACATTTTGGAGCAGTGGTACCGTGATGTGCCCTAGGAATGGGTCTCGTCTCGAAAGGACAAATGGGAATGAAAAGAAGTAGTCAGCTGAATTTAAAAAGATAAAATTCTTAGGGACTTAAGAGGTAATATAACTCAAAATGCAGAAGACGACTAAAGAAGGATAATTAAGTTGGGCCCGCAGTATTAGAGGGTTGGTACTTAAATTAGCCTTAGCAAAAGGGCAGTCTTTTACAATACTTAAACAGCTTAGTATTTAATAATCATTTAGTAAGTTATATTGGGGATATCTTATTTTAGACTGAGAATATAGGGCACAGTTATATTTATGAATGTAGTAACACTACTAATCGATACTAAGAAATTCTTTGACTCATGTGAATGCTCTTTAGTTTTCTCTTAATCTAATTGTGTTAGTAATTCATTGAAATCAGTATTCACAGATTAGGAAAGAACACTTGATGGTGTTCCATTCCCACTGAAGGGTAAGATGATGCTGACTTATATATCCACAGCTACTTAGAGGTTTTGTATTTGGCTATAAAGAAAAACTTTGTTCTAGGAATGCTTGGTATTTTGTTTTTGTTTTTTTAAGTAGGATAGTGTTTCTGTTCCTTCAGAGAAAACTTGAAGCATAAGATAATCATGATTCCACGATTAACTTTGGATAGTCTTATGTTTCACAATTTCTGATCCTGTAAAAAACAAAGAACCTCTAATTTTTAAAAAATAAGTTGATTCTTTAAAAAAAAAAAAAAAAAATAAGTTGATTGAGTCATGAAAGGCAAATGTGAAAGTGATTACTTAAAATCTAATTACTTTGTAAAGCAGTCTTTATTGCTTTTTGATTGAAAAACTAATGAATATACATTTTAGCATTGTATGTAAAGTACATACAAAGATGAATACATGTCTTAATAATAATGAAAACCAGCTAGTGTAGGATTTCTTCTAGTCTTTTTTTCATATTCACACATAGGTTGTAGTCACTGTGTATTTACTGTTTTTTTATATCCTGCTTTTTCCATTTAACATATGAGCATTTTCCTATGTCATTAAATAGTAAAAGCTATTTCTAAATAACTACCTAACATTTCATTTTATATATAAACATTTATTTTAGCTATATTCCTATTACTTATATAGTTTTTATGTAACAGTAATGGTAAATTCTGTGTGTAAATTTTTACTTTCGTTTCTAATGATTTCTTCAGGCTAGATACCTAGATGTGGAATTACTAGGTCAGAAGCATGAATGTTTAGATTTTTTGATGACTGTGGGCTAATGCACTCATGTACCCCCCAGTCCCAGAAAGCCGCTGCTCTTTCCACAGCTGTTTGAAAGTGCCTGTCACTAGGTGTTTTCCCTGGCCAATACACATTTTCTTAATTTCAAAAATAATCATTTGATAATGTTTAAAAACTGTTGTACATTGTGACTTGCTTGATAATATCTGGCACAGGTAAAACGCAATATTGTTGAAGTACTATCCAATGTTTACTGTCTCCACTGATACTGCTAGGAGTGGTTTTGAGTTTTTCATTTAATTTCATTTATTTTTCCCAATATAGTGTGGAGAGGTTTTTATTTTAGTAATTCAGGGACTTTCTTTGAAATAACTGTTCTACCTTTTAAAATAATTACTCTATTTTTTTTATATTTTTTACTATTTCTTTACAATTGCTGATAGTTGTAATAATTTAGTGCTTTTGAGTTTCCACTTTCCTCTTTAGATGCCTTTCTTCCTTAAAAGAATATTGCAAACTTTCATGAAATCTACTTGTATGAATTATCTTTTTTATGGGGCAGTGCAGTGAATTATTGGCAAGGGGATAAAATGTTTTGCTACTTCATATAATTTTAGTGTTCTAAAGGAACCTGTGGTGTGTGGTTCTGCCTCTTAGAATCACATAACTCTCTAGAAGATAATTAAACAACAGTTTTGGTTATAAACTATCCAAATATAATAATTGTCCATATGTAAATCTTTGCCCTTTTTTGCCAACATACATTCTCTTATTTTAAGGCAGAGGTTTGATGGCTTTTCCAATAGCTTAAGTATAGTGTCCTTAACAATGAATCTTTTTAGCCCTGTATTTTTTAGAATTATAAATCAATTTTCTGAGACTTTATAGGTCCTCTTACTTACATTAGACCTGTTGAGTTTCTTAGAACTGCAGTTTCTAATTTATTAGCTCTTGATGCACTGTTATATCAATAGCTTTAAACATGTTAAATAATTTTACTTCCTTTATTATAGTCCTTAAGAAAACTAGCACATGAATTTGACTTATGAAAACTGAATAGAAATAAATTTTATGAAGTGGACCCCATCTCAGGAATGTATTTTCAGGGTAGATATTTGGAAAGAGGTCTATAAAAATTAAAATACTATATAGGCTTTATTCATTTTTAGGGCTACCTATAGCTTTGACACTAAAAATCACAAACTTTAAAATATGTTTTCATTTATGAAGATTGTAAACTTTCAAGCCGCAAAGTTGTGGTGTTCGAGAACTCTTAATTCTGTTTTCTTTGTTTCTTTGTTGTGCTGTAGCTACTATCTAGGGCTCTCAAGGTGGCATATTTTTTTATGGATAAGGCATTTGGGAACAGTGTTTGCTCCCCTTCTTGAGTAGCGGCAGGCATCTGTAATTTTTCAGCTTGCATGGACACTTGTGGACCATTTGTTCTTGTACCTAATTTCTCTGTACTTTGAGTTTGAAACATTTAGAAATACTGCTAGTCTTTTTAGTTGTTTCCCCAGATAGTTTGACTTCTTTTTAAGCTAACACTGAAATTTGACCTTGAAAGTTTCTAGTTCCTTACTTTTTATAAATACTGAGGATTCAGATTAAGTATTGTCAGCTTTTTTTTTTTTCAGTATTGTCAGCTTTTGATGTTCCATGAGACACTTATTATCCGTCCTGTGCCAGTTGAAAATTACTTCAAAAACCAAATACATCATTATGTATGTGTTTGGAGGAAGCTAAAATCAGTGGAGCTCTCCAATGGTGTCTTTTATATCACTAGGGCAAACATTTGGGGGCACACACTACAGGCTGGACATTGTGCCAGGCACCTTTAGAAGAGTGATTTCTTTAAATTTCACAACAGTCCTATTAGATAAATAATATCATTGCCCTCATTTTGCTGATGAGGAACCTAGGGGTTAATCTGGTTAAGTTATTTGCCCAAGGTAACACAGAGGTAGAATGCAGAGCCAAGTTGGAAACTGGGCACCATGCTCCAGAACTCGTTATGTAGCACACTAGAGCTGGTCTGTTTGCACTGCTCCCTTTTTCCTCTGTGTGTAAGAGTTCTCACTTTTCTCAAACAATTGAGGAAGACCTGGCGTAGAACTGGAAGTACAGAGGGATCCAATAATAAAACATTTTAAAAAGCAAAGAGAACAAAGCAGCAGAACACCATTTTTTATCTTTAGTATCCTTCTAATATTTGGCACTAATTTCCATTTAAAAATGGCATGTAAGAGTTTATATTCTGTACACTCTTCTGTAACTGTCATTTTTAAGAAGTGACTAAAATTTAATAAATAAAATTATAGCCCCCAACTGTACTACATCTTGTAGCTGTTTCTCTTTCCTTAGCATAGAGCCTTGGTTTTGTATCTTGGGTCCCCAGAGCCTAGAATTCTGTGATGTCACCACAGTGACTGTCTCAGCAGTCCCAGCCCCTCATCATCCCTTTCTTCAACCAGAACAATACTGACTCTATTTGTAATACGTGGTGGGTTTTCCCATAATATTTATTCTGAAAAAGATTTGGCTTTAAAAAAAAAGTATGATTATTGTTGGTGAAAAACAGAGAATTAAGAGTTGAACATACTTCCAAATCTATATGAAAATATTCCTCAAGCTTTAATATTATTTATGTTATTGAATTTATTTTATTTTTTTTTAATTTTATTTATTTATTCATGACAGACACAGAGAAAGAGAGGCAGAGACACAGGCAGAGGGAGAAGCAGGCTCCATGCAGGGAGCCTGATGTGGGACTCGATCCTGGGTCTCCAGGATCACGCCCTGGGCTGAAGGCAGGCGCTAAACCACTGAGCCACCGGGGCTGCCCCTATGTTACTGAATTTAATGAGCTTTCATGGTAACATTGATTGGTTTGGAAGAAAACCATGTGTTTTGTGAAATCTAGGACTTTGGCCACTTTTAGCAGTTTATGTTGATCTTGAGGATTCACATCTGCTAAGTAACAGTCTCCTCTAGATTTACACAGCTATTACTGATAGCCATCCATGATTCTGTTCTCACTCATATTTTGGCCACAGTTCTTCCTGGCATTTGCAAAAAGTGCTTTCCTCAAGGCTTCAGGAGAGCAAAAAGGAGAGAAGATTGGGAATGAATTTGGAAATTGACATATTTAAGATCTTTTTTTCTTGTAGAATTCAAGTTTGGGCTTTGTTTCTGAGAAAAAGAAAATTTTTTAAAAGAAAATTCTGCTTTCTACTTGATCAAGAGAATTACTAAACTTAGAATTATTTAGTGTGGTCTCTCGGTAAATTCTTTAAATGCAAAATGGTCTAGAGGCCACTAATATGTTCAAGTGGAATTTGGTGAGAACAAAGTATTCTGTGAGTATTTTAATAAAGATGAAGATACTTTTTAAAAAGAAAAATGTATAATGTAAATGTAAGTTCCACAAATCCGGGCAGCCACTTGGCCTGGGTTTCAGGGCTAAACATAGCACAAGAGAGGTCAGAAATTTTCTCATCCTGACGTTTGTACCACACAGCATGCAGCTGTGTGGGACTTTTTTTTTTTTTTTCCTCCTTTCATTCTGATATTTATTTTTGCCTGCTCTGGGGAGCCCAGGTTTTCCATAGACTCTTAAGTGATCTATTTCACTATTTCAGATACAGCTCTAATTTTTTAGTATTCCTAGTGTAAAGCTTCATCTAAATGAATGTAATCTTGTTCCATGTTTCTTCAGAAGAATCCAACAAATATTTATTAGGTATAAATTGTGTTCCAGATACATATGAAAGTAAGACCATGGTCCTTTCCCCCAACTAACCTGGTAGGGAAGAAGACACATAAACAATGACTTTAGCATGCAGCATAGTAAAGGCAGCATTTAAAGGTAAGCCCAAAAGGTTATGGAGACCCAGAAAAGGAGCATTTTTTTTTTTTTATGGTAATCATTTCTGATAAATTACTCAGGACAAAGTTCCTTTCTCAAGTGTAAACACGCTTTCTGATAGAAGTCTCTTGTTAGGCCAGGAATTTTGTTTTCTTTTTTTTTTTAAAGATTTCATTCATTCATTCATGACAGACACACAGAGAGAGAGAGAGAGAGAGAGAGAGAGAGAGGCAGAGACACAGGCAGGGAGAGAAGCAGCCTCCATGCAGGGAGCCTAACGTGGGACTCAGTCCTGGATCTCCAGGATCACAGCCCAGGCCGAAGGCAGCACTAAGCTGCTGGGCCACCGGGCTCCCCAAAAAGGAGCTTTAAACTGGAGAAGGAAAGGCTCCCTAAGAGAATGGCTCCTGAGATGAGTATTTAAAATAAAGAGTAAGTTAGCACAAGCCAAGGCAAGAAGTGGGGACATAAAACATAAGGTGGAGAGTGAGGGCCAGGTCTGTTGGGAAGGAACCTCATATGTCCTATTAAGGAGCTTAGACTAAGAGGTAGAAAAGTGGTAGTAGAGAGTCATGAAGAAATAAATGAAACTTGGAAATGACATGGTCAGATTGGCATTTTATGAAACTAGTTTTGGCAGCCAAATGGTTAAAGAAGGAGCTCCAGAACAGACAAAAGTAGAGGCTTAAAGACAAGTTGTCCAAGCAAAAGATGATATTGAGTCAAAGCAGAGGAGGGAGAGGAAAACATACATTTGAGAGACCATTTAGGAAATGAAAGCAGTAGGACTTGTGATTATCTGGATTTGGGGGGCATGAGGTGGTATGAGAAAAAAAAGAGTCAGAGGGTGACTCACTCCCCAGGATGCCAGCAACCTCAGTAACCAGTTAAATGGTGGTTTATTAACTGGGAGATAAACATAGTTGGGGGGTGGGCAGATTTAGGGATAAGATGAGAATTCTTTTCTATATTAGCATTGATTCTATGGAATATATTTAAATTTTAGAAGGGACTACTTAATAAAAGGAAAATGAAAAGCAGCTTTATGGTCAGAGTTATGGAACTCAATGGGAGATTTTAGGTTTTGCTGCCAAAGAAAGACTTATGGATTAGCCCAGCCATGAAGTTTGAAAAACTTCTGAGATTCTCTATGTGGTTGTCTAACTTTTCTTCTAAAAGCTTCTTTGGCATTTTCTCAATTTTGTAGTAATCTTTTTTTAAGATTGTATTTATTAGAGCGAGCACAAGCAGGGTGAGGGGCAGAGGAAGAAGCAGGCTTCCCATTGAGCAGAGAGCTCGGTGTGGGGCTCCATCCCAGGACCCTGACATCATGACCTGAGCCACCCAGGTGCCCCTGTAGTCATTTATAAATCCATGTTTTGTATTCTGTTATGCTTCATAGTCTGTATACAGTATCTCTCTAGTACCTGCTGTTTGCATCTTTCCCCTGCCAATAACTGTCATCCCCCCCTTTATTCTTGGAAATACCCAGCTACCAACCAACTATACCCAGCCACCTGGTCTCTTCTAAATTTTTAACCATGAAGCTACAAAATGAGTCATTACAAAACTCACTGTGAAGCCTCTTTTTTAGCTGGTGAAACCAGCAGTGGTCAGCTGTATTTTAGTGCACTTAGCTAGTATGTATTGTGTTATATGAAGGTACTCACATCATATCCCAAATACCATATACTGTGTGTATAAATATATGAGTATATGTGTACATACATATATATAGGCATATGTGGACACACATATACACAGACACATGCACACATACTCATTTTTTTAAATTTTATTTATGTATTCATGAGAGACAGAGAGGCAGAGACATAGGCAGAGGGAGAAGCAGACTCCCTGCAGGGAACCCAATGTGGGACTCAATCCGGGGACTCCAGGATCACACCCTGAGCCAAAGGTAGACACCAACCGCTGAGCCACCCAGGTGTCCCACACACTCATATTCTAAAACAATCCCATTCTACCAGGGAAAAACACCTTGGTATCATCCTTGATTTCTCTCTTTCATTCTTCACACTTAGTATATCTAGGAATCCTGCTGCACCTACCTGCAAAATATATCCTAAATCCCTCCACATCTTCCTATTTCTTGATCTTGTTCCTGGATTTCTAGACATAGGTGCTATAAAGGCAGAGATCTTTGTAGCTTTTGTTCATTATTGTGTCACAGAAACATAAACACAGTAGCCACTCAATATGTTGTTGCTTACTTATAACCAATCAAAATTAGTTTTGAAATGTTACTCTCAATGGTGTTTTCCCCAAGATGGCCATAAATTTAAAAGAACACTTTAGAGATGAGAATGCAATTCTCAAGAAAGATTTTTCTAATAAGACTATATATCCCACAGAAGTAACAGAGCCAAGGGAGCTAAATATTGGCCTACCCTACCACTTCATCGACTACTTTTTAAGGAATTCTAATACTGGATCTAAAGCAGCTAAGTGAAGAAAAATAAAGAAAGCTATTCTGCTTTACTTTTTTCTGTAATAACATTTTGATAGAGGAAGGATGCAGGAAATAAATAGATTTATTTTGTCCTGAATTATTCATATTAATTGCTACATGGCCTGAATTTTTTTGGATAACTGCCAGTATTTCTCTTTGTGCTAGATAAAGTTAGCATTTTGCAGTACTCTCTTCAGTACAGTATCTATCATGTGGAAATTTCAGATGTTATCTTGTATGCGTGAGATCCTTTCCAACCCTTGCTATTCCTTGTCAGTAGGAATATTTAGCTGTTACTGATTTCCCTAATACTTAACTTTTTCTATTGCTAGTAAAAGATACCCTTCCCTCCTACACCCCCATATCATCCACCCCGGTATTGGTTTTCACATCTGGGCAGCTCTGACAGGCTTTTTTTCCTTCCCTAACCCCCATAATGGTAGGCCAACAGTCATAACTGCCGCTCTGATTTGAAAAATAGGACTTGTGGCTTTCAGGTTAAGGTTTCTATTTTCTGTTCTGATTCTAGATTATTCATTTTGCCCCTCAACTCTGGAACAGTACATGCAAATACATTTCTCTAGCTAAACTGAGTTTTCTAGATTTTTAGGAAATCACAGAATCATGAGTCTGGAAAGGGTTTGAAAACAGAGAGAGGGCAGCCTGGGTGGCTCAGCCATTTAGTGCTGCCTTCAGCCCAGGGCCTGATCCTGTCGGGCTCCATGCATGGAGCCTGCTTCTCTCTCTGTCTCTCTCTCTCTCTCTCTCTCGTGAATAGAATAAAATAAAATAAAATCTTTAAAAAAAATGAAAACAACAGAGAATTTTAATGTTTAAATGTTTGTAGCAATTTTTTTATCCAAGCTAAGACATATAGTTTATATATAGGAAAATAACACATGTATTAGTAATAATAATATTAAGAGATCAGCTATTCCACTAAGATACTAGAGGAAATGGAGTAGGTAGGTTCCGAGGTTTTAGAAAATGGGAAACTATTATTCAGTATGAAAGGACCTACAGCAAAGAAAGTCATTTACTTAACCTAGCATTTCCCAAATTTATTTCAGGATAGAACCTTTTCCATGTAAGGAAACTTTTCAGCACACTTTGGAAATATTGGTGAAAAGAAAGCAGATACTTTGGTTCTAGTCCTGGCTTAGCATTAATTAACATTAATTAATGTTAAAAATTAACATTTTTATTCATTCAACAAACATGTATGGAGTGACTGTTTTGTGGCACACTCTTATTTGGGATACTGGTGATACATTCAGGTAACAAACCAGACAGACCTCTGTCCTTCCAAGGATTGTATTCTGGTCAGGAGAGAAAGACATAAACATCATCTTTAAGTAGTATAGTTACTAAGTGTTTTAGACAAACATGGAGCAGGGTCAGGAGTACAGGGGTTGCAATTTTAAATAGTCATAATCTTGAGCAATCATTGAGTGTCTCTGTTTTTCTAATCTATAAAATGAAGAAATTCAAAGGCCCTGCCAGAACTATGGGTTTGCTTTAATCACCAAGGGTTGTCATATCCAACTGTGTTACTGCTGGGTCATGAGCATCTTCCTGAGCATTTATAATCACCAAGGGTGGATATTAAAATTCAAAGAAAAGTCTGTAAGTTCAAATCATTTGTTAATGCCCACAAAAAAACAATGCATTCATTTTAAATAAATGCAAAAAAAAAAATCATGATGGTCCTCTTTTTAATCTAGCATGTAACTCAATCCAGTATTGAGTAGATAGTACATAAGGGTAAGAAACCTCTGCTGTAAAGATACCAGTGGCCTCTAAGCAGATGTTAGCATGTCTATGAAAATATGCATCAGTGTACACATTGTGCTACTGCCCTTCATCTTTATGTAAATAAGAGGTCTGTGACTCGCTGTTAAAATGACCTAGACAGTATTCCATTTCTATATGCCTGAGCTTGTATCTCAGAATAATTAGAAGTTTTGACTTAAACATCTTGGTATACAGTGTTTATGTAATTATAAATGTCTGAAAGTTTTCCTGAAACTTTCTTTGTAGCTTTTTATCAGAGACAGACTGGAGTTTGGAAGGAGGGCTACGGAGTATGGTCCCAAGCCTTTGTTTTTCAGCCCCCTCATTTTTGGAATAAAAATTATTTATTTTTCCAATTGCCCAGAACATGGTGGTATATTTTTATATTGTCTTGAATAAGAAACTGTTTGGAATCATGGTCTTTGATATTTTTAAGTAATATTTCATTAGGCATTTAGCTCAAAATTTCAATTAGACCATGTGTCCCAAAAATATAATGGTATTCCACTGACCTGCAGGAAAAGCTTAAAATACTATAAATAAACTTGAGAAATTCCTATCAAACAAAGGGTTGCTCTTCCAAGATTGTTTCTAAATCAGACCCCAGTTATTTCTTTTCCTGTAACAGTAGCCCAGTCCCCCAAAGCTGACCCTAGGGCTTCCAGTAATAGTCATTTCATATTGATCCCCCTCTCTTTCATATTCCATAATTTTAAAAGCCAGTTGATAAGAAAATACTTTGTAACCATCCTGGAAGAAAGAACTGACTACTGACTACTGCTTTACTACCTAGACAAGCTGTGGAGTAGGCTCCTATACAGAGAGAGGAGTGATGAGTATCCCCAAGTTCCCCCGAAAGTCTAGTCTCTGAAATGGCCTAGATTTGACAAGGTATCGAATCCTACTTTAGCTGTGGCCTTCAGCAGTCCCACAGGCTCTGGTCCACTCAGAGATCCCCATAATTTAGTTCTGAAGTTCCCACTCATCCACCCTCATCTGCTCTGTCATACACAACCTGCTTTTTTTATTAAGTCTCTTGCATTAGTGCCCATGGGGACCAAACTGTTATGCAGACTTACCAGCTATGAACATAAGAGCACCTTCCTATATCTTTTTCATTTTTAAGTATATAGTTATTGGTAGAAATAAAATTTGTATCTAATTTACACCACCTTCCGGAAATTAGGCTTTTGAGATTTTAAAGATGTGAAAGTTGCTTGGCAACATCTTGCTCTCAGATCTTTTACAGGAAAAGCCTGAGATTAAGTCAGGCTATACCATCTGCATTGCTGCTGCTCTGAAAACCACTGAGGAAAGGTGACATAGAAATTCAGAACTCTGTTTCATTGTCATTCCTTAACCTCCATCCCCACCCCGGTTCCATAGCTGGAAAAAATACTATGGTATACATCAAAATTCACCTCTGGGTCCCAAAATGAATGTGATTTGCTTTGAGGCCTGTCTCTGCCCCAATCTGCATAATACTCACCTAGACACACACCATAGAATAGTGGAACAGTGGTTAGAAGAAATTGTTGAGAATCCTGCTGTCATTCTCTGTCATGCTCCCTTTCTTCCAAAGACCTGAGGACAAAGCTTGCTTGTCACTGGTAGTTAGCAGCCTGAGACCCTTATCTACCTGTGAGGTATGTATATATAAGAATTAAGGGGGAATGGTGAGGACTACAAACACTCCAGATTAGTGTTACTTTGTTTTGTTTTTCTTTTAGGTTGAAACCTATACCAAATAAATTAAGTAAGTAGGGTAATGGACAAAAAAAAGAAGAAAGAAAGAAAGAAAGAAAGAAAGAAAGAAAGAAAGAAAGAAAGAAAGAAAGAAAGAAAACTATACCAGTCTTTTCTCATTGTTATTGCTGGTGAGGGTTTTGGAACTCATTAGGAAAACTGAATTCTCAGAGACCATAACTACAAAGGTTCATTTTCTTTTTTTTTTTTTTTTTAATTTTTTAAATTTATTTATGATAGTCACAGAGAGAGAGAGAGAGAGGCAGAGACACAGGCAGAGGGAGAAGCAGGCTCCATGCACCGGGAGCCCGACGTGGGATTCGATCCCGGGTCTCCAGGATCGCGCCCTGGGCCAAAGGCAGGCGCCAAACCGCTGCGCCACCCAGGGATCCCAGGTTCATTTTCTTTATACTGAACCAGTCCTTTCTCATTTTGAGAGTTCTTAGTAAATTATTATCTCTTTCTAAGCACTGTTTTTTAATTGATATATGAAATAGGCATTCCAAAAGAAGTACTTTTGCTTATTTGCTGACTTTATGATCTTTAGAAGTTGAAGAAATTAATTTTCCGTAGGTACTTAAATCTTCATTCCCTCTCTGACTAAATATAATTTAAATATGGCTCAGGTGCACTTATATGTCTTTTATTATTGTCTGATCACAAGTTTTAAAAAAGGTATAGTGTTGCAAATAAGTTGGTTCCTTCCATTTGATATGAATTGGGAACTTTTTATCCTAAGATATTAATTTTCCTTCTACTTCATTAATATTCAATAGTCACTAAAGTCAGAATTCTCTGACTTCTTTCCTAAGGGATCTACCTTTGTTTTTAATCTATGGTTTCTAAATGTTGGCCCTACTGACATTTTAGACTAGATAATTCTTTGTTGTGGAGGCTATCCTGTGCACTATAAGGTGCCAGTAGTACCCACCCAGACCATATGTCCCCAGCGGGGCAAAACTGCAAAACTGAGAGCAGCTGTTCTGATCCATGTGTAACACATACTTCCAAAAGCTTCAGTGGGGATCCAAACGCTTTTAACTTTTTAAATCTGATTCTTCTGTATTCAGTTTCTGATATTTTTTAAATGACTGCAGTGTTTTGGGTTTTTTCGATTCAAGACACTTTTAAAGAAAGTATGAAAACCCTCCATGCCCACCATCAGGGCAGACCCTATTATTTTAAGGAGCACCCACAATAATTAATTCACACAAGATATTTTTGTTATTGAACTTTCCATATTTACACAAGATACTCTGGTTGTGTGTTTAAAAAATTTTTTAATGTATAGGAAGATAATTTTTACCTTAAAATGTATAAGCATTACTTCAGAAGAATCACAGTTTAGAGGATGAGAAGAAAGGAAAAGTCTACATTTAATTATTATAAAGGTTTGATAACAGCTTTCTTGAAATGTTCTGTTTCATATACGTCTAAGCTTAAGGACTCCTGTAATTAAGGTAAAAGTTTTTAGTGAAAGGATACTGAACATTTATAGAATTTTACTAAAAAGTCTAGTCACTCTTGAAAAGTAAAGATAGAAAAAAACTGTATAATTCCACTTTTTAAAAATGTAATTTAGAAACTCCTCAAAGGGCCGGTCTTCCATACTTTGCTGGGTGAAGTGCTTCTGCATCTCCAGGCCTGGGCTGCACAGGAGTTAAGACCTTAGACCTCCAGTGAAACCAGAGCCTAGCCTGGAGAGGAGCCTGCAACTACTGTGGAAATCTCCCCACCCAGGTTAGGCACATCTATGTGAGGCTTAAGGGGGGAGGAAAGTGGAAGTTAAGTGTGTGAGAGCTGGAGAAAGGATTCCATTCAAGTGTTCACACCTTCTTTACCTGTCCACCTTCTCTCCTGGGCCTTTAAGGAGGCTTGACCTACAATACACATTCCTTCTCTATCAGCAGAACCTTGCTGTTCTTCAAAATATAGTAGCAGACAGATGTCAGGGAGTGCTGTTACACACTAGCATGAAGGTGGACTTTCTGTTCCCTTATGTCTCACACAGCTCCCATTCTCCCATACCTCTATAGGATTAAGAAGTAATACATCCCATTCTGCTTCACCAGTGTATGTGTGCCAACTAGGCATTCAGTTTGCACACCCTCAAACTCATAAGACAGCCTGATGAGAAAAGTAAATTAAGACCTGCTCACAAAGTTCCACCATTTTAGAGCTAGGGGAAAATTTGAGAAATAAATAAAAGTAACTTTAGGGACCAAAAAAAGGTATAATTTATAGAGTAGATGATAAATGTAGAAGCTTATTACTCTAGCAGTTGGGGGATCCCTGGGTGGTGCAGCGGTTTGGTGCCTGCCTTTGGCTTAGGGCGTGATCCTGGAGACCCAGGATCGAGTCCCACGTCAGGCTCCCGGTGCATGGAGCCTGCTTCTCCCTCTGCCTGTGTCTCTGCGTGTGTGTGTGTGTGTGTGTGTGTATGTGTATGTGTATGACTATCATGAATAAATGAGTAAAATCTTTTAAAAAAAAAAACTACTCTAGCAGTTGGAACTAATTTAAAATAAGGAGTCAAAGATAATTTAAATTCATGGATGACAGAGGTTGTATGGAGTATATTATGTAATATTCATTACCTACGGTAAAATCTTTATGTTAGTATTCTAAATCTCCTCTGAAGAGATGTTTTTTATTTATTTCTACCCCTTGTTCATTCATTCCTTCAAACATTTATTGCATGTCTGCTATGCACTAGACACTGCAAATTATCTCCCTTCTTAGTTTACATTTTGGTTTTGGTTTTGGTTTTGGTTGGGGTGGAGAAGGCAGGTGGGCAGTGGTGGTTGGAATTGGTAACTTCAAACAAACTCTTTTCCTTAGGTCAAAGGTTAGGTGTCTTTTAGAATGAGCAAGTAAGAGTTGCTTGTAGGGTGTCCTGCGTGGCCCAGTTATACATGCTAATGCTTAGTAGTGCATTCATGAATGTCTGTCTGTCGCAGCCAGTTAGTTCTGAGTCTTAATCTTACCATAATGGAAAGGGCAGCTTTTGGGGGTGGGGGGGGGATGAGAACTGGAGAATATCCCCCTCCTCGTCTCCTAAATTACTAAGACTCTGTGTCTGTGTATTGGGGGGCTGGAAAACAGGAAATCATATTTTATATTCTTGCCAATGAATCCTTTTTATAAAATTATCACCTTACACCAAGGTAGCCCCTATAAATCCAAAAGAAAGGTTTTAGGAGCTGGAAAGGGTGGAGCCATTTAAAGACAGAAGTTTTCAGTTCATTTATTCACAGATGTTTACTGAGGTCCTACTATGTACCAGGAAAATATGCCTAATACAGGGGCTCAGTGATCTAGAGCAACCCCGTCCTTTCACTTTGGGGGCTACCCATCTAATAGAGAAACAACCTTGAGTAAGAGCATAAAAAACATTTGCCTTTTCCACAGTGTTGCATGGGGCTCAGCTTTGGAATACCCCACAGAATCATCTTTCCAGGCTGCTGACCCTATTCTGTAAACATGAGGGTAAGAGAATCTTAAGGCAGAGAAAAATACCCCTCTGTGTTTTGGTGTGAATGTTAACTATGGCATTCACCTTATGCTGCTAGTAATTCTTGAAAAATACTACTCAAAGAAGCAAGAATTAAAATGAAATGTGCATATAATAAGAGGGTAAAGATTGGGACATAGACTCTGTTCAGAGATCATTTAAATATCTAGAAGCTATTCATCAGGAGGAGCATGCTAGCCAGAGACAGAACCTTGCAGCTCAAAAGAGAAAGAGCTTTTTTAGCAAATTGATGAATAACTCTTCCCTGTGAACTGTAATCATTTGCTAGTTTGAAATGCGGGTTTCTCTTATTGATCTGAAGTGATTACTGACACTTAAGGGTAGAAAATGGAAATAAGAGTGATGTGGTGATTTTTAGGTGTACTTGCTTGATTCCTTCAATGATTTGGTAATTTAAATGTTCAAGAGGGCCTGCATATTAAAAATGAAGGTCACTTGAAAAACAGTTAAGTCAGTTATCAGATCATTGTTTGTCAGATTTATATTTTGAGATGTTTCTCTTTTTCCCCTCACTTTAGCTTGTCAAAATTCCTAAGAATGATCCCCCCAATGAAGTGCATACTTTTAACTTCTATTTGTCAAATGTGGGTAAAGACAACCCTCAGGGCAGCTTTGACTGCATCCAGCAAACATTCTCCAGGTAAGTGCCTTTCAAGATATGCTGAAGGGAGAGTAATTTTTTGAGAGTTTTTTTTTAATTAAACTATAAAATATATAATAGTCATTCCATAAATGTTTATTGAATTGAATTATAGAGTTCTTTTATTTAGAAATAATTGAGCACCTACTATGTGCTGGTAGTTATATTTGTCACTGTGGGATACAATCATAAAAATTGTAAGGTTCTTGCCTTCAGAAATTTTTAAGGTATAGATTTTCTTTTATCTATACAACAGTTTTTTCAAATAAAAAACAAGCTTAAGAATTTTTTAAGTTTTTATTCACTGTATTTATGTAAGAGTACCTTAGTATATATACTCAGGGTTCATACTCAAGAGTAAAGGAGTAAAAAAAATATGTACCTTGTATATGCCTTTCATCCCTGTGCAAGCCTTGTTTTAAGATAGATTTTCAGAAATGGCTCATGCTGCAACATAATGGAAACTAGAAATTAACCTCAGTATAGCAGTCACTTCTAATTTAAAAAGAAAAAGAAGGAGGGAGGAAGACAAGAATATACACCCACATCCCAGGGTACCATGGAACCCTTATCTACTTAGGTCCTCCGTAAACAATAAGCTACTTGTTTGACTCATCTTTGCTGTGGTTGTTTCTGATTAAAGAATGGGTGCCTTGAGTAGGGGGAATTTGTTCTGCCAGTGGTTAAAGACAAGGCCTTAGAACCCCCAACATCCCGAGAACATTGAAATTGGCCCAAAGTGCCCCAGGCTATCCATCCCTATCTCTCATCTGTGCAGTACTTGAAACTGTGCACGCTTGCTGTGTGTGTGGGAGAAAGGAAAGGAAATCTATGTTGCAAGGGAGCTTGGGAGGCAGAGGTACAAAATAAGATACTTCACTAAAAGAGTTCTAAATTTCTGCTCCCATTTAGGGTAACTAAATAAGTTTCTGTTCTATCTTATATGCCATTTTCCCTGAGTAAATGTTAATTTTGCTTTTTAAAAGTTGCCCACCACCAAATAAAGTTTTTGGTATAAATTGTGTATGTTATAGATTATATAGGCTTCTCTATACTATCTACTGTGATAGCTATTGGCCATATGTGGCTATTTACATTTCAATCAATAAAAATGAAATAAAATTTAAGATTTAGTTATTCACTCAAATTTACCACGTATTATGGACTCAGTAGCCACGTGGCTAATGGCTATCATAATGGACAGCACAGATACAGAACATTTTCACAATTACAGAAATTACTGTGGGACAGCATCGCAAAAGATTACAGAATCATCAAGTATAAGGGTCCTTGGTGATTGTGTAGTTCAACCCCTTCATTTCACAGATGATTTATTCATAGTTACACAGCTGGTTAGTTGGTGACAAGGCTGAATAAGAACTGAGTCCAGTTCTGACCGGTGTTCTTTACACACCACAGGACACACCGATTTCAAATTGTTGTGGTGCTATTACTTATAATGCTTGTCTTTAGAGAATTACTTTATTATAGTGAGAACACTTTGACCTCAAATTCAATTATGTCCCATTAGAAATTTTATTGAGGAACAATCCCCTCTTTAAAACAAGTGATAGGGCAGCCTGGGTGGCTCAGCAGTTTAGCGCCGCCTTCAGCCCAGGATGTGATCCTGGAGTCCCAGGATCGAGTCCCACGTCAGGCTCCTTGCAGGAAGCCTGCTTCTCCCTCTGCCTGTGTCCCTGCCTCTCTCTCTCTCTCTCTCTCTCTCTGTGTCTTCCATGATAAATAAATAAAATCTTAAAAAAACAAAACAAGTAATAGCATCATAGGTAATATGGTTTCTTCCTTAGATCATAAACACCCTGTGTGTTTATTTCTACCTTGCTTGTTTGGAGAAAGATTTAAAGTCACTTACAAAATGCTACATGATGCAGCAGGAAAAATGAAACCGTTATTGTGAGAAAATTGGGGTAAAGACAGTAGTATGATCCAAGTGTGTTTTATAAAAGTATGATCCAACTATGAAAGTGTGATTTAAGATGCTTTATAAAATGGTTTTATAGAAGTATAAATTGAAATTTGCCACTGTGAAAATAAAAGCCCTGAAACTTTGAGTTCTCAACCTGGCAAGCAAATTTTTTTTATGATTTTGTGTTCCACCTTTTCTGTTCAATTGAATTTTTATTTTCCCCATGGATCTTGTCTCTGCTATAGTTCAACTTCTCCTTGAACCTCACTTTTATCATATCTAAAATGGAGGAAATCCCAAAGTTAAAATTACCTTTCAAAAATTCTTTAAATCTGTCCATTCACAGCCTTGTATATGCCTATTATAGGAAACTGAGCCAGGCTAGATAAAGACTCTAGGAATGCTTACATGCATATGTCAAAGAAATTAAACTTCTAAGGTAACTCTGTTGAAAGGGGATGAGTGGACAGTCCTAGAGAGTATCTTCTTGCCTACAGGGTTTAGCTCTATTTTGTTTAATAGATCTGTTTCTTGACTTTGAATGGTATAAGCTGTAACTTCATCACGATTGGCAATAAGTTGAGCTTGTTCTCTCTATTTAAATTACTCAATAAATAAATTAATAATTTCCGGGGAGGAGATGGTGAAGTTCAAACTTCCTGCCACCAGAACTTCATACCGTAATCTTTTTCTTCCCACTTCTCCTCCTCCATCCCGCTTCCTCTGAGGGTTAGACCTTCCTCCTTCGCTTCCCTGATTTTTCAGCATTCATACATGCTCAAGTGTGTTGCATAAAAAAATGAAAAGAAAAGCAAAAGCAACTTCCATTGCACTTACTCTGAAATCTGGCTTCATGCTTCATTCAACTGAAACATGCTCCCCCAACAGGGCCTTGACCTCCTTGCCACTGAATCCACTGGATGCTTAGTGGGTCCTTATACTCCTGGACTTGTTGCCAGCATTTTACACTGTTGACCACTCTGATTCTTGAAGCATTCTATTCCAGTGGCTTCCATGACACGTTACTCTTTGAATTTCCCCTTACCTCTTTGGCTATACCTTTTCAGCCTCCTTGGTCTTCTTTTCATCTTCCTCTTGCTTATTTTAAATATTAGTGTTCTTCACAGTTGGTTCCCTCCTTAGACCTCTCTTCATTTCCTCAAAGTCACCATGTCCAACACCGCATTCATTTTCTCTCTTCCAGCCCTACCTCAGTGCCTCAATAAATGGTAGCGCCACACACCTAGTAGACTGGGTATGATCTTTTAACTTGTTTCCATCTCTACCTGCAGCTAATCACTTCCAAACCCTGTCAGTTTTTTCTGTTCACTATGTCTGGAATCCGCTTACTCTTCTGCATTCATATTGCCCCACACCAGTTCAAGCTCTCCTTGCCAGTAATCCATCAGTAGCCTCCTAAGTGGTCTCCTGCTTTCCCTTTTGTGCCCTCTATCTCCCAATCTGTTCTTCATCCAAACTGATCCAGATATTTCATCCAGGATGAGATATTTTCTCTCCCCTGTTTTCAGCCTCTGTTTTTCTTGGGACTAAGTCCAAAATCCTCCATAGCCCTATGTGATCTTCTTCTCATGCCCTTCAGCCTCATCTCTAATTGTCCTTTTCACCTTTCTTTGGCCAAACTGAAAACTTCCTCCTTGCTTCTCCTAGGGCAGCACAGGTTAGTTCTCCTCCCAGAAAATGTCTTTCCCTCCCCACCCCACACCCCCACAGCCCCTGTAGACATCTCTCTAGATCAGCTTCGGCATCACTCCCTCTAGGAAGCCTTTGCCTTGTCCATGATCCAAGTGAAGTACCTTCCTGGGGGTTCCCTGCCCCCCTGCCATTTGCCACACTGTGTCATAATTTCCAGTATGTTCATCCTTGTCACGCACTAGACAGCTCCTTGAAATGACCACATCTGTCTTAGTCCTGGTCTCAGTCTGACCCTCACATATTGCCTGGCCTAATAAATATCTTTTGAGATTTATTCCCTGCCTAATGAATATCTTTGAGATTATTGAACTGTTTTTTTAAATAGCATTTATACAGTTATTAGAAATTTATAAAAATTTTATCCTATTTCTTAGCATCATAACAAAGCTAGTTTGGAAATAGAGTATCAGAGCTATAGTGACATTTTCATTACTTCCATATTCCAGTCTGTTTTAAGGCCTAGTAATTTCTTTTTAAAATACCAGTGTAGGGACACCTGGGTGGTTCAGTCAGTTGTCTACCTTTGGCTCAGTTCATGATCCCAGGGTCCTGAAATTGAGTCCTGCTTTGGGACCCCTGCTCAGCAAAGGAGTCTCCTTCTCCCCTCCTCATCTCTCCCTGCCGCTGCTCATGCTCTGTCTTTTGCTCACTCTCTCTCAAATAAATAAAATCTTTAAAATAAATATATAAATTTTAAAAAGATAACATGATCCCTTAATATTAGCGTAATACTTTGAAATAGAGCCATCTTCTGGGCTTCATAATTTTTTTAAATAAGAGTTTTTCAAAAAATATTTATAAAAATCTCTTGACCAGTACTTTCTTTAATATTACACACACACACAAACAGGTCATCTTATGTAGAGATTTAACAAAATGGTAAATAGAGTCTACGAATGTTTAAGATATTTGGGCTAATAATAAATCGTAAATGTTTGGCAATATTTTGCCTGAAAATAAATTATCTTATTAAAGATAGCATTACAGTGGGTCTGTTTCATCTAGTCAGTTCTAAAGCATGCATATTATGGTTCCTCTAAAAGTAAACTTTAAACATTTTTCATATCAGTGGTAGATAATTTTTTATAAAATGAAAGATCTACAGTGCTCATTGAGTCTGTGGTCCTCAATACAAATACTAATTTTATCCAAAATTTTACAGATTGGGCTTCTAAGAGTTTTACCTATTAAAAGTGTAGGGGGAAGGAAGTGGTTATAGAATGGAAAGGAATTTAAATATTTTACATTTCAGCATTTTGAATTATTAATATTAGTTACTTCCAAATTGCAAAGCTATTATTAGGGCTACTGATTTTAGAATTATACAGTTCTCACTTGCCTTTATTGTGGAAAATGAGGGATATCTCATAACAAAGCCATCGTCTTACTTGACAGCTCTGGAGCCTCCCAGCTCAATTGCCTGGGATTTATACAAGATAAAATTACAGTGTGTGCAACAAACGACTCGTATCAGATGACACGAGAAAGAATGACCCAGGCAGAGGAGGAATCCCGCAACCGAAGCACAAAAGTTATCAAACCCGGTGGACCATATGTAGGTTTGTATAGATATCGTTCTCCTTCTCACTGATTGATTGGAATAATTCAAGACCACTGTAGGTAAATACTGGTAATACTAACTTAATATTAACACAGAATTAGTTTCCAGAACATTTTGAATAACATAGTCAAAAATCATCTGTTCTCTTTATACCAATAATAAACTGAACAGATAGAAAAGTTCTACTTTCATAAATCTGGAATCCTTTGTTACTTTTACAATGTTGGGATCCGGTCCTGTTACTTTGCTATGTAAGTTTGTGATAGTGGTACCGTTGTGTGTTCTTTGACACTGAACAATGTATTCAATGATGGACTGTATAGGTCTTGTTTGGCATATTTGTAGGGTTATTTTTACAGTAAAATCTATTAGTAGATTTTAAGGTTAAGAGTTTTTCCATTAGTAGAATTTCAGAGGATCTCTGCACAAGGAATTCTTATTGCAAAATATAAAACGTGCTTATAGCAAAGCACGAGGGTGATGCCTTTTTGGTACCTAGCTTGTGATGTCATTCACGGATTCTCATCTTCATCTTTCCATTAATTAAGAAGCTGCCCCAGCCCCATCATCTTTATCATCAACTCACTCAAATATCCATCAGACTGAAGGGTAGTAAGACCTGACCAGCAAGATGAGTCTCTCCATTATGAGCAGTGACCCTAACAATTTTAGAGTTGATTGGCAGTGACTATTAACAGTAATAGGAAGAATTATCAGGAGTGAAGATGAGCTCTTTGAGGCTTTGGTCAGCTTAATAACATAAGTCATCATAGGTAAATGATAGAAAGATAGTAATTTGAAAATATAAATGCATATAAAAACAGTCTCTTGAATAACCAAATTCTTTAATCAACATCATTCCATGGCTTGGTATAATTTTACTTCTGTATTTTCCCATTGCTGACCAGCTACAGTACATTCAGCTTTGAGAAACTCCACTGGTGTCTTTAATAAGTATTTCTTTGGAACAAAGCCAGTGCTCCTGGGACTTGGTGCTTAGCTTAGATACATTTAGTTTGGTTTAACAACAATTCATGGCTTCCCCAGGTATCTGTACCCACGGGGTCCAGTCCCAACCCAGTAAGTTACCAGCAGTGAGATTTTTCATCTTCCCTTTCCTGCTGAATGAGGTAACAACTTCCAACCTCCTTTCTTGCTCTTTATTCTCACAAGTAACTTTTCTCTGCAATAGGCTAAATCTCAAATTGTTTTTGAAATGTACAAGATGTACCACAGTTAAATTTAAGTATGAACAATGAACTTGCTGTCCCTATTGCTTTGAAAGTATTTTTTTATTCTGTCCAGTACCACCATTTTATAAACAGTGAGACAAGTTGGTGTGTTTGATAAAGGAATAGAAGACTGAAGCCATCAAAATGATATTTTTGTCTCAACAGAACTAGCTGAAAAACTTTACCTTGATTTATTCCAAAGTTTGCCAATCAGCAGTGACCACTGTATCTTTCTACTGAATGACCCTTGGGCATCCCCTCTGGTCACGAATGTGTCTGTTTTGATAGGGTCAGGTATAGTTTATCTGCACAGCATGTTACACAGCAGATTTTTCCACACCCATAATCATCTAATGCATGCTCTTCTTAATAGTACAGGAACTGTAGAACTTGCAGGGTTTCTTCAAGGCACTACAATTTTTTTACATTTTTTAGGAGTGACCATGTAAAATTTGAGGTTATCTAAACTTTAAACTTGAGCCATATTACATCCATCCCATTCTCAGACAGGTTAGCCTGCCTTCCTATGCACACACATGCATTTGCCCCATGAGCTGTCTCTGCCGTAGTCCCTGCCAGCCAGTATACTGCACTCTGCTGGGTTCTCGGTGCCCTGGTCACTCACCAGCACAGTACATCGATCTTCTCTGGTCCTCCATCTTGTCTTTAACCTCTTTGGCCTTTTGTCCTATGCGTCACATAACCCAGCTCCTTTTAACTTTTCTTAAGATGGTCTGTATACCAACCCTTTAATTATTTTTATTGCTGTCCCTGGACTGCCTTCATTTCTTCACCTCAGAATTCAAAACTTTGATTTTTTTTTGTTTTTACTTTGTTATGGCATGTTTTGACCTTTTTCTTCTAATCTTACCCATTGCTAGTCCTTTACCATGTTTCTTTCCTTTGAGGTGGCTCAATTTGTAACTGCCTGCTTTTTTTTTTAGTACCTCAGGACTATATGACTCATTCATTTCTTTTAAATGCTAGTCATTCAGCCTTCAGTACTATTACCCAACACTTAAGGAGAGCTTGCTGTGCACAAGACACTGGTTAGCACTATACATGAAGTTACTCACTCAGATCTCAAAACCATCCCATGAGGGAGGTTATGATTACATCTCCATTTTATGTGTCATGTAATTGGTATCAACAAATAGCAAATGATACAGATTTGGCCTTTTAACAAATTGTATTATTTTCTTAAGACAATAGGAGATACCTCTTTAGCTCATCATTGAGTATATAATATGAAATGATACCAGGAGCTCACCTTTGCCACCTTTAGAAATATCAGCAGAACAAGGCTTCTCTCATCAGTGTCAGCCCAGGTAGAAGACAAATAGGAATAATTCTGGTCTCACTGAAAGGTTGTGGTTGACATAATTCCAGGCCAAGCCTCTGGCAGTTGAATTAGGGCACAAGCCCTGTTTAAGGGGATAAAGACTATACTCTAAGGGTCACCCAGGAATATGAGCTTTTACAACTCTTGTAGACTGAAAAAATACAAACTCTATTTTGCATGTGTGGGGGGCAGGAGAGTCTTTAACCTGGGAAACACCATTAGTCCTTCAGAATATTTCCACTTCTAGTCGTGACATTTATATCAGTGGTGAGTACTGTTGTGTTACAATCCTTTCACTTTGTTTTAAAAAAAAAAAACTCCTATCACTAATTACCACTGCTTCCATTTACCAATATGTCTGCTCACTGATTTCTACCTAAATTCTGGAACTTTATTGAATTATAAATTTTTATTACATGCTAATATTTATTTAGGTGTATAAACAAAACCCAAACAACCTAATTTCTAGGATTCTTTTTCCAATTTTCCAACACCCCCCCCCAATCCTCTTTATTTATAATGGGTTGATACATGTGTGAATGACCTTGGACAAATCATTTAACATCTGTGGACTTTAATTTTCTCAATTATTATATAAGGGGTATTTGAACTGGATAACATCGAAGGTCCTTTGTATTTCTAACATTTTGTGACTATTAGGTATATATATATTTAGATAATGAACCTTTCACGGGAAAAAAGAGCATAAATGTCAAATGGTGGAGATGATTTCCTTTGCAGTGGATTATGTATTTAATGATGACAGTCACCCCATCATCAAGGTCCTGCCAGTTTTTTTTAAAGCATTGGGTCAGTGTTGCCAGGGCTTCTGGTCAGGTTCCACAGAACAGAAAAAACAACCGCAGAAGATGGCTACAGCCCCTGCTCTCTTTCTATTGTACTGTTTTAACAACTTCCTTTTAGATTGTTTACTCAGAGCCTCTAGACAGAGGGATAAATACTTTTACCATCTCATATTAAATGGAGATGCTAGAAGTGGACTCCTTGTTATGAAACAGTGGTTCAGATATAGTCCCAGGTTACCCAACTGTCAGACCCACTGCTGCTGTTTATATAAGGAGCCCAGGGAATTGATTAGCAGTTGGGTCTGGGAAGAGAATTAGGTTCTCCCACCGGCTTTATTAGAAGGTCTTTTCTGAGGCAAATGTAAAAAAATAAAAATAAAGCTTTCTGCCCACTTTGAACCTGACATTTTCTTGCCTTTTCTATTTTTCCTTTAGCATCTCAGTTCTGTAACTATTTAGAGCACTGATTTTTTTTCATCTATAGCTTGTCTTACCTTAAACCAGAGGACTCCTTCCTGGTTGAATAGGCACAGACTAATGGGGAGGCAACAAACAAGTGATCTTTGCATAAAACTCATTTGGCCCAGTGTGCCTGGATTGCTCTATCCATTTAAAGGAAAAAAGAGAGTGGGGCATCTGGCTACCTTAGTTAGTAGAACATGCAACTCTTAATCTCTGGGTCCTGAGTTCAAGTCTCAAGTTGGGCATAGAGCTTACATTAAAAAAATAAATAAATAAATAAAAGATAAAAGGAAAAATGAGATAAAGGTAGAGTGAGGGTACTAGGGTTTAGGAGATTCATGTACCAGTAACAGCTTAGCATTAGGCCCCAGGTGAGACTCCACTGCTGTCATATCCCTGACCAGATTCTAATTTCTTGTTGAACATTATACTTACACCCATCTTAGGGGCAAAATGAGCCTCCCTTATTTGTCTGCCCTGTGCTTACTTCAGAGAGGGGCCAGGGTAAACTCAGGAGACCTTGGGGGCTCTCCTGAGACTGAGGATCAGAGGTGGGTCAGACACACAGAGGAGGGAGGGCAGCCTGCAACACACTGGTAGTACTGTCAGTTTTTGTTTCTATTTTTATTTGCCTTCCTTTCTGGCTTAAATTCATTCTAAAAGATCAAACATGGTATGTGTGAGCCTAGCTAAAAAACATTCTCTGTCCACTCCTCCCTAGAGAAGAGTGGTGGGGAGGGTTCCATAGTCAGCTTTGTTTGGGGAAGTAGAAGCTACAGGTCTCAAAGAGGAGGGAAGTGTGGAATTTATAGGCATTTCCTAAACTTTTGTGACCCTGGCTTTATTCCCCCACACACAAATTTCCTATTAAAATTCCAGGGAACAGTACTGTTTGTTAATACCGTTACAACTGAGAAGTGGTAGACTGAAAGGTTTGCATTTGTCACATTAGAACTTTCAGTGTTTCTTCAGATCCTGGCAATGTGGGAATACCACATTGATTCTGGCTCCTCTGCTGTCTACTTGTTACCTTACTGACATTCACTTTGACACTTTGCTAGTCATCAAATACTGATTCAAAGTCTGCTAGGGAACAAATCAGCCACAGCCCTGCCCATGTGCAGCTTACAGCCTAACATGAAGCAATGGCAGACATCAGGTGTTTGTTCATTAAAAAAAAAAAAAAAAAAAAAAAAACCTTTCCCACAAAGAAGTACATGTAGGAAAACTAGGATACTAATAACAGGACCCTTTCAAATGCTAATTGAGCACTTTACCATCTGAGCTTATCCCATTGAAAGCCTCAGTTTTCTCATCTGTGACATGACCATGCCTATTTTGTCAGGTTACTGTGAGGCTTAATGTGTATAAAGGTTTTTAGCACCGTGTCCCCACACCACCACGTAATTGGTTCATGGTAAATATTAGTTCCCTGCCCATCTGACACTGATCTAGCTATCTCTAAATTAAGAAAACTACAGAAACCAGATCTAAATCTTAGGTACCTTAATAACTTTTCTTATCACTGGGCAGTGTTCCTTTAATTTTGAGTTCCTTTGTTGTGCACTATTTTGATCCGATACTTGCAATTCATTATGTCCGGACAGTAGAGAAATACAAGAGCCAGTGAGATATTTCCTTTCCCCTTTATTCTAGACAGGATTGTGTCAAACAAACAGCACCTCTGGCTAGGCCTCAGGACCCCAGTATGGACAGAATTACTGTTCAGTAAAAACTCCTGCCCCATTAAGCCGTTTTCACACCAGACCAGACCAGACAGACCACAGCACTTAAGAGACTGCTTTTACTTACCCATTGATTCTACTTGCTAGTATTGTTCCAGATGCACTTGCCCTACATTGTATGTCATTACCAGCTCCCCTTACTCTTTAACCAGAGGGCACAGCTGGAGGTTTAGAGTGTACTAAAGGTGCTAAAAGATTCCACCTTAGAAACTATAAAATGAGGGTCTTAAACATTTTAATTCTGGTTTTTTCTTCAGCAAGCAATGGTTACCAGGTTTTGTCAGTGACAAGCTATGTCCTAATGGCTCTACACATCCACATAGTATCCAGGTCACTTCAGCCCGCAAATATTTTCTAGAAGTAGCCACTTGCCACTTACCAATGTTAAGTATAAGCAGAAAATGGGTTAATTACCAAATGGCAGTTGCATGGCAGGAATGATGTGAAGGCCTCCTTTTTGCCATTTTCTGTTGCTCTAATTCACCTGTGTAGTCTTAGCCCTGCAGTAGAGATGTCTGCTTGTCTGGCCCTCTCAGACTGTTTTGAGGTTGATTGGTGTTGGTTTTGGTTTTGGTTTTTGACTCCTAAAATTTGTTATGGCTTATTAAAAAGGAGTATGTCTAGCGTATGCCCTTCTGGGTGTTGACTTCAAATAATGCCCTGACTCCCCTCTTTGTGGTTTCTGAATCCGTGAGATTAAAGTAATTTCCCAGCTCAGCCAAAACTAGGTTCTTAGTGAAATACAAGTATTTCTCATGTTTCACATTTGCTATATTCATGTCTGCCAAATAAATGACATATAATATGTAGATTTAAGTTCTGTAAATAGCATAGAAAAACATGGAAATTACTTTATTTCCACTTAATATGAACTACCTAGGACTTTAAAATTTCTAGTCTGTTGCTACAGTGTGTTTCACTAATGCACCATATGTAGCTAAGTGACCAGAATAAGTCTATATACATATTTATTCCAATAAATGGTTCTATCAAAACAATGTCAAATCCATAATTTTAGGCCATTTTTTCAAAATGCTTTCTGTTTGTATACTCTCTTTAAAGTAAAAACTGAAATAAAGTAGCCTTAATTCCCTCCAGATATAAAGAAGTACCTAAATCAGAGTTGAGGAAACTGAGATGCTCATTATGTTCTTACCTGCGAATATGTAACAATGTCATTTCCCCTGGACTTTAGGGAAAAGAGTGCAAATTCGGAAAGCACCTCAAGCTGTTTCAGATGCAGTACCTGAGAGAAAACGGTCAACCCCCATGAATCCTGCAAATACGATTCGAAAAACACACAGCAGCAGCAGTGTTTCTCAGCGGCCATATAGGGACAGAGTGATTCACTTACTGGCACTGAAGGCCTATAAGAAACCTGAGCTGTTGGCTCGACTGCAGAAAGATGGTGTCAATCAAAAAGACAAGAACTCCCTCGGAGCAATTCTGCAACAGGTGAGACACATGGAGAGAGTTCCTTCCCTGTACCTTCTTGTTGAGAAGCTCATTTTAAAAGTCTTCTTATTGTTATTTGAGGTAGAGAAATTTCAGGATTATCTTGATCAATGGTGTATTAATTATAACTCTTGAATACTAAGTCATCTTATTTTAAACATTTAATTAAAAACTAATTGAACTGTAGGTATCTCTAGTAGGTTTTATAAATTAGAGGGTACTGAATTGTTGAATTTTAAAAAAAAATTAAGTTCAAGTCATTTTCTTCATTTGGATTAAACAAATTTTGTGCTTGCTTCGGCAGCACATATACTAAAATTGGATTAAACAAATTTTGCTCTGAAATTCCATAAAAAAAAGTAAGAAGTTTTTGTTGTCTGTTTTTTGGTCTTGAATCACCTAAACTATTGCTGTAATATTGATTCATTTATGTATGTGAGGTTGTATCAGTCTTTGGTTGGTATAAACTAGAATATTTTTACCTACCAGTTTTAAATGCGTCTTGCCCTGCACACTCTTTCTTTACTCTGCCTTTTCCTACCACTGAGAATGCTGAGATCATTCACTTGTCTTCATTAAGGGATATGAATGAGTATTAGCTTTGATCAATTACCTTAATATCGCAAACTTCAAGTGTAAAAGCAGATCATGAATTTTTTTTTTTTTGAAGTCACTAATTTGTCAGACTATAACTTCCTATACTTTCATACTGATTTTTGGTCATAAATGTTGATTAGCATTCGAATCAAAAGATACTTTTCTCCAAAGCAGTAACATTTCCAAAGTTCTTAAATTTCACCATTAAAAAATACAGACTTACAGGTTTTCATTAATTCAAAAAATAACACTTTTAAGCCTTTTTTCACCTATTCCCTTACATTCAAGTCATGATACTAAAATGTTTTGAAAGAATAAAACCAAAATTTCCAGTTCTGGATTAATCAATCTCCAACATCTTGGGCATTCTCAAGGATCTTAATTAAATTACTTGAGTACTTTTTGGAAAAACTTAATTTAAATCCATATGTCACATAACAGTTTTAAGAGCTCAAAAGACAGGATGAAAGAATGAATAAAGATGAGAATGCATGTGTTTTCTTTAAATTTTTTATTTGGGGACAGAGGGAGGTTCAGGTTACAAATCACAAAATACCTGGTGACTGAATCTACAGAAACGTTGTAAATGATCTCCTAGGTTGGAGGATAAGATGACAAAATGATGGCAAAGGCAATTTTTTTTTTTTTTTTTTTTTGGCAAAGGCAATTTATTCACGAAGAGGCTACTACTGGTGTCAGTAGTTATGTGATTATGTATATGTATGTAGACAATAAAGATTTTTAAAAGTAGGTGTGCTTAACTCAGCCACAAATGGGACATAAGTATCATTAGTGTTGATCATTTGGCAGAATCTAGAGCACAGTCTCATCCTAACTGCAAGTTAGAATCTTCTGTAGAACTTTTTAAAAATGCCAGTGTGTGCACTCTTACCCAGCCCACTGACTATACATTGGTCTGGGATACCCAGATACTCAGACTGAGCCATTGACTGAGATGAGAGGGATGGCAAAGGAACAAGTGTATGGAGGGGAATCAGGAATTCTGTTTGGAAGGTGTCTCTTAGACATATCCAAATGGTGATAGATGTTCATTAGTTACATGTAAGGGTCTGGTGTTCGGAAGATAGTTGGAACTGGAGTTATAAATTGGGAGATAGCAGCGTATCAATTGGCTATTGAAAGCTTTAGAGCTGGGGCACCTGGCTGGCTCAGTTGGAGGAGCATTATGGCTCTTGATCTCAGGAGCTTGAATTTGAGCCCCACGCTGGGTGTAGAGATTACTTAAATAAATAAGAAGAGAAAAAGAAAGCCTAGGGCTGAAGGAAGTATCTTAGGAGATGATGACAATGAAGAAAACAGGGCAGATAATAGGTCCTAAGCATTCCAGCATATAGAGAAGAATGCACAGAAAAAGATAAGGAAAAAAGAGGGAAGAGGAGGAAAGCAGGGCAAGGCCCCATTATGAAGCTTAGAGATGAGGCTGGGTGTTGTTGGTCTATGTAGTCCTGAGGATAATAAGAAAACTAAGCATTGTTGGTATTTTTTCCACTTTGAGAAATCTGGTTGTGTCTCATCTTAATGTATTTGCAAATTTGAATCCTAAGCCTACTATTTTCTACTTTATTAAACAGCATTAACATTAGCTTAATGTTAAGCTGTAAGAAAAGCATAAACTACCATGATATATTTGATAGTACTTTATTTTTAAAAAGACACAGAAACAAGTGAAGTTATTTAAAAAGACCATTCTGGTAGGAAATGATAGGAAGGATGCCTTTCTGCCAGACTTAAAAAAGGACTCTTGGTTTGGCACCTGAACTCATACATTTGTATCGTTAATGGAATCTAGGCCTGGACACTCTAGGAATTGCAGTTACACGATAGAAAAAGATTACACTTAAGATTAAACTGGCTGACTAATGACAGTAGTTTGGGGGTTGTTTTGCTGTATGTTCCCATTTGTTGGTTTTCGGGAATTTCAAGGACTTTGAATAAGTGGATCTTCAGGAGAACTGGCAACTACAAGAAGCAGCCTTAGCAAGCCAAGAAATGACAGACAAGGACATCAGAATTGATACTATTTATGGAGATAATTTCTGCTGATTACTGAAGGGAAAGTTTATAACCCAACATTTGGGCACTCTTTGGTTTCTACTTAATACAAATGACCAAGGATTTTTACTGTGATTCAAAAGTAATGGAGTTAAAGACCAGAAGTTAATAATGAAGTTGTTAAACCTAACTCTAAAACTAGAAAAACCTGATTTAAAAAAGTAAAAATAAATAAACCTCCCTCCACTCTTTGCCTAATGTAGGCTGTTGGAATAGAAATATGACATGAAGTGGATGTTCAAGGAAAAAATACTTAGCTACTTATACAAAGTTTTAATTTCCCAAATGAAGTCAAACAGCATTTATTGAGATCTGGCATATGCAAAACTAGCAGTCCCTTTGGAACCAATTGGTACAGTTATTTTCACTGTAAATGCAAAAATGTTGCCTGTTTTGGGTTAGAAAGTAGCAAAAAGATCTAATGCTGTGTTTTCACACCATGTACCAGGTAGCCAATCTGAATCCAAAGGACCTCTCATATACTTTAAAGGATTATGTTTTTAAAGAGCTTCAAAGAGACTGGCCTGGATACAATGAACTAGACAGACGGTCATTAGAGTCCGTGCTCTCAAGGTAAGTTTTTTTTTTTCTTTAAAAATGGTGCAAATAAGTAATTATTTTAGTCGTTATTGTAAGACATTAAGAAGGAAGAGAGAAGCAAAGGTAAACTTTTTATCATGAGCATTTGAAGATTCTCTCCATAATTGGAACCTGTGTATCCTTTACAGAAAACTAAATCCATCTCAGAATGCTGCCAGCACCAGCCGTTCAGAATCTCCTGTATGTCCTAGTAGAGATACTGCATCTTCTCCTCAGGTATTCATAAAATTATATAATCATAGCCCTGAAATGAACCTCAGAGGCCACCTACTTCAGGTAGTCTGATTTGTGCTCGAGAGAAGTGAGGCCCAGAGAAGCAGCATAGCTTGCCTACCCAAAGTCACATGGCTAGTTAGTTCACGGCAGAGCTCCGTCTAGAATTCAGGTCCCGGCTCACAGCCCAGACCTCTTTTTCCTTACACAAGCACTGTTTGACAAAGTGCTTAATATCTACTTTGCTTTTCTATATTTAAAGTTTACATTGTATTATAAGATTATCTCCTTTTCTATTAGGTCACTAACTAGAAGATTTACCTAGTCCCATATCCTATCTCAGATTATACAGAAAATAGAAGATATTTAATACTATCTGAAACATGTTCAAGAAAACTATTTTGGGGGGAAAATGTTTTTAAAACAAGCAAATAAAAAAAAAAAAATCTCTCTTTCATACAGGTCTCCTTAACATACTTTCTTCAGTTAGATCCCAGTCACAGTACTCCATTTAGACCTCAGCTCTTTCCAGCTTAAAGTTTCCCCTAAGTGATTCCTTGGTTCCCTGGTTCGGGGACTGACAATGAGACAGACCTATCTACTCCAGTGCTATTGATCAAGTGCTCCTCTCTCTGGACCCTCCTCCCAGGGATTAGGAGATTGAAAACATGTGTGAGAACAGTAAGCATGCTGTGGGCAAAAGGCTATTGATACATTGAAAACTGTTAGAGGGGATCCCTGGGTGGCGCAGCGGTTTGGCGCCTGCCTTTGGCCCAGGGCGCGATCCTGGAGACCCGGGATTGAATCCCACGTCGGGCTCCTGGTGCATGGAGCCTGCTTCTCCCTCTGCCTGTGTCTCTGCCTCTCTCTCTCTCTGTGACTATCATAAATAAATAAAAATTAAAAAAAAGAAAGAAAGAAAGAAAACTGTTAGAAACCTATTGTGAGGAGCAGAGGAAGAACAAAATAAAAGCAATTATGTCCTTGTGTGTACATTGTCTATAGAAGCCTCACTTTTAATGCCAGCTACCATGAAGTTATTTGTACTCTGATCTAATTATGTAATGGCTGCCAAATCGATGATACTAAATTGAAAACAGAATAAATTAATGGGATGATTAGCTATTATTTTCTTTCAGCTGAAGTTTAGGCCACATCTTTACATTGGATATATGATTTGTACTTTTCAACTATCTGAATTTCCTTTTCAATTTAAATATTGTTGCTGGATTGGGCTAGCACTAGCATAATTTTTTTTTAATTTTTGAAATTAATTCCTTATCATTTTAGTGGACTAGTCATTGAGACTTAAACTTTCCAATCCTTTGAAGAGATATACTTACAAAGGAAGAAACTGAATAGCATTGCATCAACGATGGAGATACTTAGAGAAATTCCTTTGAAAGTGCTGCCTGTTCCCATTTGAAGACAAGTGAAATAATAAATAACAGCCAAAATATTTATAACTGGAGCATCTTAACACATTAGAGGAGATTAAATAAGTGTAAGCTTTTATTGCCCTTTGCCTCCCCTTAGTTCTGACAGCGTGAAATGGTACAAACTGCTTTCTCCGCTTTCTCAATATAACTAGGTCAGCTCTGGCTCACAGAGGAAGGAGGTTACCTCTATTTAATACTCTCTGAAGTGGTATAGTCCACATAGATTGGCATAGTCTCTCGAAGAACTTAAGAGTGCAGCTCTATGATCAGAAAGTATAAAGTACTCCAAGAAACATATTTGCCAGATTCTGTTTTTTTATGTTAGACGTGAAAATTTATTTCCCTTTTGTTTTTGTGGATTGTCTGTTCCTGCTTGAGCTTGCAGAATGGTTAACACAATGCCGATGATAAACTTAAGAATGAATAAAATCGTTCCGTTGTTCATGTGGTAACTGGTGATGCATGTGTTGAGTTGTCATACAAACTGGCTCGTTTTTTTTCTCCTTCCCTTCCCCTACAGAAACGGCTTTTAGATTCAGATTTCATTGATCCTTTAATGAATAAAAAAGCTCGAATATCTCACCTGACAAACAGAGTGCCGCCAACATTAAACGGCCATTTGAATCCCACCAGTGAGAAATCTGCTGCGGGCCTCCTGCCGCCCCCTGCAGCCGCTGCCATCCCTACCCCTCCACCGCTGCCTCCAACCCACCTGCCTGTCTCTAATCCTCCTCAGACTGTAAACTCTAACTCCAATTCCCCTAGCACTCCAGAAGGCCGGGGGACTCAAGACCTACCTGTTGACAGTTTTAGTCAAAACAGTAGTATCTATGAGGACCAGCAAGACAAATATACCTCTAGGACTTCTCTGGAAACCTTACCCCCTGGTTCAGTTCTACTACAGTGTCCAAAGCCTATGGAAGAAAACCATTCAATGTCTCACAAAAAGTCCAAAAAGAAGTCTAAAAAACACAAGGAAAAGGACCAAATTAAAAAGCATGACATTGAGATGACAGAAGAAAAGGAAGAGGACCTTAAAAGAGAAGAGGAAATTGCCAAGTTGAACAACTCCAGTCCAGATTCCAATGAAGGTATGTTTTACACTTGTAAAGCCAACTGCATGTGTTCAGTGGATGGGCAGTGCAGACTAATGATTGTGAGAGATTATGCTGTTTATAACTAGTATTGCTTTCTTATCAAATGACCTTCTGTTATTAATCTTAGTGTTGTGCTTTTGAGCAGATTTTTTTCTTGCATTTAACAGTGGTGGATTTCTGTCTCTTTTTAGCAAACTATTAAACAGTTTCTATATTTAAGAATAAGACGATAACATTTGAAAATGACTTTATTATCCTCTAGAGACCCTCTTCTAGAAGGTAGGCTATGTTGCTTTTTTCCCTGTCAGGGTACTGCACAACCTCAACATGACCTATTATATGCCAGTCTTGAACTAATTTAACCAGACATGCAATTAGTGATAAAAATAATTCTTTTCCTTCTTTGCCAAAGAAACAGGGTCACCCCTGCCTTAATTAATATTAACACAGGGGAAATGTCAAATTCTTTATAAAAACAGGCAAGGTAAGATTGCGTATGCAGATCCATCACATCATCTTTATTCAGAGCGAAAGCAGTTTTTCTTATGTAAGGCTGTTGGCAATTTGCTTGATAGAACTTAAATTCCTTTTTAATTTTAAGAACACTGTTCTAGTAAACTAGTATTAATTGTTACTAGTAAAATTTAACCATTTCAAGCTTTTGGAAACTTTAAAAGCCAGATAGCTAGAGATGCAAAGAAGCTTGTAACAATGCTTTATTTCTAAAGGAAAGCTAATCAGAAAGACCACTTACTTGAGGTGTAATGATCTTTGACACCTAGTGACAAAATTTTATTTTTCTTATTTAAAAGTTATCCTCTAAAACTTAATATCCCCCTGCCAGCACATCAGAGATTCAAGCCCATCATTTAGCGTTGTTGCCGGTTTTAAACCCAGCTGAACTAAAGCAAAATTCTCTAGGAAAATGCAACTTTAGAAAAGTTACTTTAATGAATAGAGTTTAAGGAGTGTTACATTTCTGTAATTTTCCCATAATACTAGAAGTCTGCAATCCTTAGATTTAACTGACCATTTTTACCACATGAGAGAAACTTTGCAGAATAGTATGATGCAGTGTCTTCATTGACCTGGATTGAGTATACTGCACATCAAAGCTTATCTGTTGAAATATTTAGATCAGTAGGGTACTGTATAGTGGCCCAAAAGGTAGCTGTAAGCTTTTCCCCTCAAATACTATCGTACTCAAATTTGCCAGGTCAGGAAAAGGCAAGAGGTAATAAAACTTTGTGTTCAGAGTTGGCAAGCCGTGTTCCTGGTTATATCCACACTTTCTACCCTGAGGTGGTGATTCTGAGTCAGCCTGGTGGTGCTGGGAGGACTGGATCCCATAAGTTGAGACCTACAGTAGAGTTTGAGTGAGACCTATTCTCTGAATCTGTCCCTGAGAATGTAGTACTTCTCAAAGCCAATTGAGATTATCACAAAATACTGAGGATGGATCCAGACCCACATCCCCTGAATCTGTTGAAATTTATCTGATGTCTGTGACAAAGAGGAAGCCAGGTGACATACACTTAATGCCTTTTCCTTTAAGACTCAGGCTGTCATAAAAACACAGACTCAGGCTTTAGTTGCACATACACGTGCACGCATACATGTGACTATGAACAATAAGCCCACAGTCTGCATAATTTATTTAGTATTTAGTTTAAAATATTAAACCAAGAAATGACTAAATTTTCATTTTTGTTTACATTGAACATGTATGTTTTGCCAGCAGGCAGGGTTAGGATTTGAGTTATTAATTCTACCATGAAAGATAAAAAATTACCCTATAAAAGTCTAAATATACCCTCAGGAAATGGAGCATTCCCACAAACAGACTACTGACTGAGGGATTTTACACACTTTCAGAGCATAGCTCTGAATGACTGGCAGTCTACTTGTTTGTCTATTTATTTATTTTGTCCTCTTAAAAACGAATCCATAGTATTATGAGATGTAGAGATGAGAGGAGTGTAAATCGGGATTCAGTAATGACTTATTTTAAATTACTTTCAACTGATAGGGGAAGACTTGCTCACTGCTTCCTCTGTCTGCATACAAAAAGGGTAGGAATGAAATACAGTGACCAGAGCAGACTGCTACCTGACTTCATTGTCTCATCTGCCTTGTTTGAATCCTATGAAAAGTAGATGTTGATGTAAAATTTGTATCTTCCATTGTCTGGCTGCATCTGCCACCACAATCTTTGAATTGCTGGGCAGATGCCACAACTGTTATGGAAAGAATAGAAGATTGACCTTGGGTTAAGATGGAATTCCTTTATTGTGCAGACACTGCAGTAGCCAGGGCGCTTTCAATGCCTGGCGTCAGTTCTGCTGGCCCTGGTCATAGGGCCTCTATTGTTTGTGTTCAATTGTATTCCTTGCTCACTGTTGCTTATTGAGATGGAAGAATAGAATTTGAGGAAGAGTGTTCCAGATGTTTCTGATCTATTTTAGAATTATAGGCATTTTATAACCATACTGTTTGGTGAAAGCTAATTTTTTTTTCGTTGTAGGAGTTAAAGAGGGTTGCACTGCCTCCACGGAGCCTTCTTCAACAATTGAACTCCCAGATTATTTGATGTAAGTTCAGATGTCTGCCAATGGGAGAGAACTGTTTAATTTTAGAAAGTTTGCAAATTCTTTTCCCATAATTTGCAAATCAGAAAAGAGGTTCCAGAAATAGAGTCCTGGAGCCACCCCTGCATTTGAAAGGCTGCCATTAAGCCTGCTCGTCCCAAATCCACCCCTGTCTGCCTGAGCAGGTTGCGCCTCCCCCTGCTCTGAGCTCTGCTCCATGGCCTTTAAGTATAGAGAAGCCTGTCCTTTGTTCTGGGGCCAGGCCAGGCATTTGATTATGGAAGATTTCAGGGATCTGACTCTTCAAAGCTGACAGTCTATCAATGCACATTCACTTGTTCCCCCCAAAGAGAGAGTTTATTACTGATAAAGAGCTTAAACCTCCACAGTTCATACAAAGTGGAGATAGATGGATTTTCATTTCAATAAAACTCTGCCATCGAATTAATTTTAAGAGTAGAGAATAGTAAAATTTGATCATTCCACTTCAGTACTGGTTATAATGTTTGTCCTGTTATGGCAACAAGTTGCTAAACGCTGAGCTGGGGACATTTTTGTAACTGGTTATCACAGAAATTATAACTTGTACACATAATTCTAGCTTTTTCATAGACTCAAAGGCTTCTGGAAGAAGAAATAATTAAGTTGCAAGAGCCTGGAAAAATGGAGATTGGAAGAGCAAACAGATTTGGCTGTAGATAGCTTTGAAAATCAACAAATGGGCAAAATAATTTGAATGTAGATTGGAAAATGAACTCTGAGCTATATGAACACTTTTTCTCTCAGTAGCATCTCATAGTGGACAAAGTTAAACTATGCCGTTTAGCCCTCCATGTACCATGAAATATTCATTTCTAGAGTAGAGAACATTTTATACTGATAATGTGTTACTTTTGCTTAACAGTAGTGCGAAAGCTATACTTAATGGGGAATGATACAGCATGAAACCATAATGCTGGTTATCATCTCTTAACTAAAAAGAACCCAAGAAACCATGCTGAGTACTCTCTCATCTGAGGTGGTATGGTTTTAGAGTTCTGGGAGGGAGCTTTGGAAAGCAGCCGCCACTGAATTGGCCCAGGAAGGGTTGGTTGGGGGACAGCTCGTGGCTCCACCGATGAGGGGTCCCACTTCTCCTTAAAAGTCTTATGAAAGTTGGTCCCCTCCAAATGACAGCTGCAGTACTGTGCTTTCATTCTCTTATGATGGATTTTAATTCCCCTTTTTTTTGTAATGGTGATATAGATTGATTATATGTGACAAAATCACAGGGGGAGACTAAAAAATAATTCTAATCTTTTCCCTATGGATTTAGGATGTTGCTGTGTTTTGTCAGCTTAACCAGTTAGTTCTATATTTAAAAACTTGTTTTTAACTCCCTAATCTTAAGGATGGTTGCTGCATCTGCTTCAGCGTGTTTTGATGTTTGTCATGTTTCTGGCTGTTAAAAATCATGAAAGTACGTAACCTCTGTGATTGCTCAATTTATTTTATCCTGAAACTGATATAAAAACAGCAAATTTTCTTAAAATGGTGAGAAACCATGAATTAAAAAAAAAAAAAACACTGAAATTACAGAACTTAAACTTCCGGTTGTTTCGTAAGAAAACTAAAAAGGACATAATAAAACCTTAATGATCAGCCTCTGAATAATTCATACTTAAACTACAATATTCCTAATTTTTATATAATAAGAATACTTCTGTTACTTTTGTTTGTGAAATAGCCAAACCCTTTAAAAGTTTATTCCATCACTGCATAGGAACCAACTAGAGAACCGTAACAGTTTTTGTTAAAAACAGTGAAATGCTTTTCGTTAAAATGCCAGTATAACCAAATAATCTTCTATAATAGCAACACAGCTGTTGGCTAGTTTGGTATTTTTCCCTAAGGAAATTAAATATAATAATGAGGGTATAGACTTGGGTCTGATTTTGAGAAAGCAGGATATTTTATAAAGCAAATTAAGCCTAGTTTCACAAGCACTTTAGCCATTTTGCTTACATACACTTATCCCCAGGAACTTCTTTTCCTGCCCTGGGCTTCCTCTGGTGTGTAGTCAGGACAGCCCTGTCTAGGAGAGGACAGCTTGCTGCTTGGCTGGCCACGTTCCTTTTACAGCAAAGACACCAGCAGGACGCTTTAAATCAGCATACTACTGCTGTCTCAATTACACTTAGAAAAATAAACCTCCACAGTGTCTAACTCAGCATGAATAAAAATATTAATGGGGACATTAAGGTTGCTCAGTTGCATCACTTTTCTCACATTTCCAACCAGACATTTTGCTGTCTAAAACCATTTTTGTAGAGGACTGAACTCCAAGGTTTTCCCACAGTCAAGAATATATGTGCATGCCTGGGGCATGCTGAACCACCTGATACCTGCCTGAAAATTGCTTTCAAATCTCAATTTTTAATCTCAAAAAGTCCAGGGAATTTTGCATTCTGTAATAGGAACACAGAGTACAGAGACCCAGGCCAGACTTTGGTGTGATCCCACTTCCCAGAACCACAAATAATATTAACTTTGTCGTAATAATAAAATGCAGTTTTAATTTGCTTACTGCTGAGTAAACTGACACTGGGAAAATGGCCTTCACTCACCAGTTTCGTAGAGTTATTCACAACCTGAAGTAAAACAGGTTTATGACATTTTTATTAAAGTAAATTAGAATAATAGTAGACACTGTTCAGTTACAGACTATGATACTTAAGTGTTGAAAAAGAACTAGAGAAATATGCTTTTTTTTCTTTCTTTTTCTAGTCTCATTTCAAAAGAGACAATTACTCTTTTGTATTTTATACATTTGCCTAGTCAAACGTGGGAGGAAAGAAGTAGAGGGAACAAGCCAGAGGCACCTTGCTGGCAGCAGGTGTAAACGGTCAAAAGGCAGACTTCCTCATATAAAGCAGCAGATCTAGAGAGAGCTTTGACTTCAGCATTTAGTGACTATGTGACACTCTCTGGTTTCATGTCACTCACCAACTCCTGTTTCCATGTGACGCAAAACAGATGGGTTGACCTCTGCCGCTAGTGTAGTAGTGAATTATTTTGGATAGAGAAAGGCTTAGAAAGCCAAATCTAGGTAAGTGTTGTTTTCTAGTCACACTTCAGTTCCACTGCCAGCATGTCTTTTTCACATTTACTTTCCTTCACTGACGGTCTTAAGCTCTCCTGTGGGATAATTTCACCTGGAGGTTGTCTGAAGGAGTGACATGGCACCAAACAGTGACAGACCAGCATTCAATGTAGGGAAACATGCTTGGATGCAGTTTCTAAGTATTGGGTTTAAATGTAAGATGTGAATGATGTTGACTATAGTCTCTTTTCATTTCTCTCATTTCTTTATTCTTTTTAGAAAATATATTGCTATTGTCTCCTATGAGCAACGCCAAAATTACAAGGATGACTTCAATGCTGAGTATGATGAGTACAGGGCCTTGCATGCCAGGATGGAGACTGTAGCTAGAAGATTTATCAAACTAGATGCACAACGAAAGCGGCTTTCTCCAGGCTCAAAAGAGTATCAGGTAAACATGTTTGCTCCTAGATAGGCTGACTTCCATATTTTACCCTATTGGTTCTCTCCTGGCCCTTCCCTAGGCACCCTATTGGCCTTCAGAGCATGTCTTCCGGCAAACCAGCCTCTCTGCAGCTTTTGGTCTTCATTTAAAATTAGCTAGGAATGAATGAATGAATGAATGAATGAATGAATGAATGAATGAGATTAGAAAACTAAAGAAATAAGTTAATACAGTGAACTGTATTTCTGTCAGTGGAAAAAAGTAACTTTTTTAAACAACATAGTATGTATAAAATATATAACATGCTTTATATTTATATGACATAATAAAGTATTGAGAAAAAAAGCAAACAACTAAATAGGAAAAAAGTTGGATTTGGGATTCACTGAAACATTTGATTGCACTACCAACTCAGGCTATAGCTGCTAGAGCTGGTGCTGTTCCCCAAATTGTTATATCAAGTACATTTTAAAAAAACAAAAAAAAAAAAAACTCAATCTGGCATATAATAGGGAAGATAGAGATATAGAATATAAACAGGGTTTAATACCACAGAGATTTGGGGTTTAAATGAAGAAAAGTTTGGTATTTCCAGCTCTTCCAGAGACTGACATATGTTAACACATACTAATCTGTTTTCACTTTCAAACTTTAAGTAGCAGTATTACCACAACTGACAGACAGACCCATGTACTCGTTGTTCTCATAGTTAATAAGCAAAAGGATTAATACAAATGAATGTTCCCCTCCTTGTGTAAGCCACATAACTTGTTGCACTTCACAACCATAGATGGTGCCTTCACTCTGGCCTCCCACTGTTGTTCTGACAGGAATCTACATGAGAGAATGGGTTTCCCACAATGGGGAAAACAGACTACTTAGAGTTATAGAAGACTTTGTCAGAGGAATTAGTATTTGAGGGTGTAGGAGGTCTTGATATGGTGGTTTGGGGTTTATTTTTTTATAAAAAATACTGGTTTATTTACCAGTATACTATGATTATATTTAAACTAAAATATAATTCCAAGGACTACTTGTGGTTAGGAGGAGGCTCCAGAACTAGACTGGGTTTGATTCCCAGCTGCACCATTTAATATTTGTGTGACTTTGAGCAAGTTATCTAATCTTAATCAAAATCCCCATCCATAAAATAAGGTGATTAGAAAGTGCAGAATAAATGTCAGCATTTGGTAACTGCTTAAATCCATACTATGTAAGGTCACATTAGTATTAACCAGGTTCTCCTAACAGCTACCTAATATTCCTCTCTAGAGGCGATCAATAGTACTTGTTTCCAGTGTATTCTTTCAGAGGTCTGTGTATGTGTTTGTAAGATATATATACACAAAATTCACATGTGGGCCATATGTAGTTAAATTTAGGATGTCATCAATCACAATATGTACCATTGTCTTAGGTTCCAGTAAGTTAAACTGTGATACGTTACTTATCTCATTAAAATGAAATGTGCATCTTAGAAGTAATGAAGTTCTTAGAATATGTCATTCTGTTTCTAAACAAATAATATCAAACTGTATTAATCATTCTGCACTTTGCTTTTTTCACTAAACAATATAATGCACCGTAGGGAACTTTATATAAGTATGGGAAGCACTTTTTAATGACCTCTTAGTATTCCTCTGTATGGATTAACAGACATTTAGATTCTGTTTACTGTATTTTGCTTTACAAACAGTACTGCAGCAAGTAACCTTGTACACACAGCGTTTCACTCAGGCACAAGCACATTTGAAAGAGAAGTATAAATGCTGAGTCAGTTCTGCATTTGCTATTTTGATAGCAGTTGCCAAATTGCCTTCTTTAAAGATTGTACCAATTTACATTCCCATCATCAGTATTTCCCACACCCTTGCTGAATGTGTTAGCTGTATATATTGCCAAAAACAAAAAAGTTCCCTTCTGATTTTAATTTTTAATTTTGTAGAATGTTCACGAAGAAGTCTTACAAGAATATCAGAAGATCAAGCAGGTAGGAATCATCACTGTGGGTTTCCTGACCCCATAGTTGGGAAGTATTACAAATTCTGCAACCTAATTCCTCCTTGTTTTTTTCCTCTACAGTCCAGTCCCAATTATCATGAAGAAAAATATAGATGCGAGTATCTTCATAACAAGCTGGCTCACATCAAAAGACTAATAGGTGAATTTGACCAACAACAAGCAGAGTCATGGCACTAGATCTCTGCTTGGACCGGAAGATGTGAATAAACTTAAGCTTATTTATTTAAAATTCCAAATGAGTTGCTCTAAGATTCTAAAAAAATGAAACTTTGCTTGTTGAAAGTTTCAGTATTAGTAAACTTGAGTTATTTACTTTTTTTTTTTTTTCCACTTTACTTTGCTTCCCTGCATTTTTGAAGCTGCTTTTTCTGGTCCTTCTCTCCCCACCCTCACCCTACCCCCCAAGACTTATGTTTGTCAATAGGAATAATTTTTTTTTTTTTTAGATATTGGGGATCCAGTGTCTATACTTTAAATCAGTTCTTTTCCTTAAAAACTTATGTTTGTCATTAGAAATGATTTTTTTAAGATATTGGGGATCCAATGTCCATACTTCAAAGTTGTGTGTTTAAAAAACAAGTCATGTGCAAAGTGAAATGCTTTTGGATAAACATAAGCCTATTTTCTGACCTTTCTTAATGCAAACTCTTTGCCTTAAATGGTAGAATATTTAGAAATTTGCACAAAATACAAAAAAAAATTTAAACATTGTTTTGGAGGGTTAAGAAACAGAAAGGTGTACATGTGTGGGTGCATAAATATGCACCCACAGATGTACATACAGCCTGACTTGATCTAGACAGTAAATCCGCCCTGCAAGTTAACCCCCCATTGCAATGGTTGCCTTAAGGTGTTTGCTAGTTGTGTACATAGTGTGGTTAATCATTAGCTACACTGCTTCCCACTTGGTTAGAGCAATGGGAAGCATACTGTGGCCTACCAGCGTCTGAAAGCGTGTGCTCGACCTGTATGTGTGCAGAGGTGGTGTGGATGTGAGCGTGCATGGAGGAAAAAAGCTGCTACTCTCAGTAGGCCAAACGCTCAGGTTAAACAACTGACGAGTGTTACTGTAGGGGTATTGTTTTGTTTTCCTGTCAAATTGCTACTTCTATTGTAGAAGACAAAAGCATTTCCATTTCAACAGTCTGTCAGCTTTATTAATGTTGGGCAAAATCAATATGTTATGAAAATGAAACAGATCTATAGTTTTGGGGCAAAATTATAAAAATTAAACATGTAGGTAACCTATTTATATACTGCTATAAAGTATTTTTTGAAGAGAGATATGCAAAGAAGCTATTACCTACATGAAATGTATATTTAAAGATTTTTTTTTTCATCCTGGGAGCCAGGAATATATAAAAAAAAAAAAAGAGAGCGGATATATTTAACCATAACATACTGTGATTCATCAAACAGCACAAACTTTCATTTCATGGAGTTTATCTGTTGACGTTGATTTAAACTATCATTTGTTTTATCATGTGGGAACATAAGTTATGTGGTCAAAAATATAAGGATTTTGAACTAATGTTGATTCAAGTTGTGTTGTCTTATCGTATTGTCTTTTCAAAGTGCTGCCAGTTGAAAAGGGAAGCATTATGTTTACAAATCTGTTTTGAAATGTTTGCCAAAATTTTGGTAGTATCTTTAATAAAGATGTTTGTCTCCAGCATCCAAAAAATAAATAATAAATAAATAACTTTGTTGTGTATCAGTGTAAACCAGAAAATGTTGGTATCTAGAAAACCTGAGAGAGCATATAGATGAACTGTTCTCTTTGCAGTTATCCTAAAGCATTAACTGGAAGTGTGGATACTATAGAAGAGTTTACAAAAGTAAACAGACTATGCAAAGACTGATAAAAGACCATGTGCACTATAACTCTATAACATCACTACAGAAATGAGATTTCTATATAGCGTGGACCTCTTAAGGAATTGGTTTCTTTTCACACTGAGATCCCTGGTGCTCTTCCTTTTACCTCAGAATGGGTACAATCATTACTAAATGTTCATTGATTTCAAATTTTGAGTTGTAAAAAGATAGGTAAGGAAACTTAATTGGGGATAACTTTGTTCCATATGTTATGGTGGAGGCTCCTGAGGGATTTGTCTGTAGGTAATGACCTCACTGGTGTCGTTTCTTGGACATCTTGGCCTTTTAATCAAAGATTTCTGCTGCTATTTGCTATGAGCAGTGTTTCTCAAAAGCAAGGTGCTTAGACCATTTGCATCACCCAAATTAGAATCTCTAGGTATAGGGCCCAGGTATCCACACTTTTGTAAATATCCTCCAGGTGACTTTTGCAAGTGAAGGCATGAGAACCATTGGCTTAGGTAAGGTGTTAAATCTTTGGGTCTTGAGATATCAAAGTCTTGAAGTTGAACTATTGGCTTTTTTTTTTTTTAACCCCATCCCTGTCAGCAGGTACAAATCACTCTTCCCCTCTACAAGATTGTGAGGCACCCTCTCAACTCTTTCACTGCCAACTCTTATTTCAGAACTTGTTTAGGAACAAGCCTTCTAGTTGGTCCTTAGTCCTTGGAGCTCCCACCGACATACATCAGCACATCTTCTGGTTTACAAATTGGGTAATAATGGAAGCTGGAGATATGTTATGAAAATCCAGCACTGCACATTCATAGACTTGACAACCTACCTATAAAAGCCTTAATTTAGATATCTGATGTGCACATTGGGCAGATCCTTGCAAGATCTGTATCAGTTGCAAATCTGAGTTATGAATCACTCAATCTGCTATTACCTGAGGCTGCATCTCTTTGAAGATGAGCATGAGCCTGTTAAAATGCTTAAAATCGCCCTTTACCTAGTACTGCAAAACTTACTCGCAACTGCTGCAGGAATGAGTGGCCACTTAGTGCCAGTTACTCTGGTAGAAGAATTTCTTTAGTCATTTTGAGAGATCCAGTAAGTATAAAACAGCATTATCAAGGTGAGAGAATGCATTATTTATCACATTTCATCTAAAATAATTTGAAACACTTTTGGAAATTTTTACCAACAGCAGATTAACTCCAGACTGAATGAGCAGCCTATTTAATATAAACCAAAAGGAACATTGACTAGATGTGATTTTGTTTTTTAAGTAGGGATTCTGTTTCCTATCTTGTCATGTATTTCCCTTGGAATACTTGAGAGGGGGTAACGTCCAACTCTAGTGATGGATGTTTAGTGCTTGCTCTCACAAAAATAATTGGTGTGATCAGTTTATGTCATTGCTCCATGCACACCGATCATTAAAAAATTCAGTATTAACTTTCCTTTCATCTCTAATTGATCTTCTAAACCTTATAGTTTTCTTTTTCCTTAAGTATTTCACCTTATTATGTAAAACAAATGCATACTTGGATGTTGGAAGCAAGACGCTGAAATGAGGATTAGACACAAGTGGTTCATTAGTTCCAGCACTCTCCTTGGTTGCCTTATCCCTTCCATTAGTGCATTCTTTGCTTCTGGAACTTGGCTGAAACCCTTCAACCAGTCCATGGTGTTTCTGGCAGTGTGAGTGTTGAGTCCTGTATGCTTGGTATATGCCCTTACTACTTTTGAAGTTCATACGGTTTATTTCTTGCCTGAGTATTACTAAATCCTTTTCTTATGTATACCAGATGGGGGAAAAATTAAAGCCAGCATTACGAGGAACCTTTTGTAAAAGGATATTAACTGACACTACTAAATGAAGGCAACAGAAGATGTTATCATTGTTCTTTGTAATCTGAAACTAAACAAGGCTGGGAGGCTCATTTCAAAATATTTTGAAGTGGAGTGTGTGTGTGTATACACACACACACTTGTTTCTCAGTTGTTACACCCAAACCATGTTAGGACTCTCAAAGGTAAAATGTCACAGGGACTTTTCAGTTGTTACAAAGCTCAGCAGCTGTGGTGGTCCCTTTTGTTCTACACCAATTTCAGTTCAATAAAAATGTTAACTTTGCAATTCTGGTAATTGTTTTTCCTTTGTCTCATTTCAAGGCTCTTAAATTTATCTTTAAAAAAAAAAAACCCACAACAAAGTGCTCTCTGATGCTCTACTGTAAATGATCCTCCTAGAACAGAGATACTTCTTGTTGGTGACTCTAGGAATCCGGGGCCAGGTATCTGCTCCAGGATCCTGCCTGGTTTTGTGTGTGTGTGTGTGTGTGTGTGTGTGTGTGTGTGTGTGTGTGTTTTAAGATTTTATTTATTCATGAGAAACATACACACAGAGGCACAGACACAGGCAGAGGGAGAAGCAGGCTCCATTCCACGCAGGGAGCCTGACGTGAGACTCAATCCTGGGTCTCCAGGACCACACCCTGGGCTGAAGGTGGTGCTAAACCACTGAGCCACCTGGGCTGCCCAATCCTGCCTGTTTTCTAAGTGTATCGCATGCCCTCCAGAGGTGATATCTACTCAAACAATAATCATAGTTACCATTTAATAAGAGTTTCCTGTGGCTTACACACTTTATGCATACATTGTCCCATTACTCTTCCCTACAACCCTGTTCTCCCCATTTTATAGTTGAGTGAACTGAGGCTTAGAGAATTAAGGGACTTGTCCTTGACACAGCTAGCAAACAGTGGAAGGTAGGAAGCCTGCCCCCAGCATCTGTGTTCCTAACCACTTCTCCATCCTGCCCCTCATAATGCTGGCCCCTTAGTGTGAGCTTCACAAAGTGATCATTCCAGTACCACCACCACGCCGGCTACACAAACTCTTGATTCTCAAAGGAGACTAGGCTGGAGGGGTAGGGTAATACCTCTTAGGTTATTTTCAATGAGTTGATTTTGTCAGAAATGATTGATAAATGTGAAGGAAAGCCAAAATACTTTGAGAAAAAGTATGTTTCCTTTGTTTTTGAATGTGTGCAGTGGTGACAGCGGGCTATTTGAGGTAGAGCAGGGCAGTGCAGGTAGAAACCAGGGCAGGGTACAGTCCTGGAATCAGACCCTCTCCTCTTCATACTAAAAGGCTGTCTCAGTAACAGACTCTAGCTTAAGAGCTGTCCAGTCTGAATTAGACATAAGGATCTCTCTCCTAGCTGGGTCCTTAACTTCCAGTTTCTACAAGTTCTCTGAAGGGATAACGGAAAGCGAAAGGAAGAAATCCTCAACTAAACATCGATACAGAAAACCTAGAACGACGATCAGTGCCAGGCATGATTCTAATTAGGTTTAGGAGGAACCTCACGGATGAATGACGTTCCTAATGTTATAATTGTGTCTGCATCCCATCCCCACCCACCTAACATTTAACGCTGTACTTGCCTTTTAACTCCTTTCCTCAGCTATAAAGTGAAAACCTGCCTTCTCACTGGGGCATGGAAGAGGCTCCATCATAGTTTGTAAAGCACTGACGAGTTCCACGAAAAACTATCTAAATTATGGATTATCTGCTGAATGCAAAAGAGAGAGTTTGTTGGAGTTTCCTGGCAAGAATGAGTCCTTTTTGACTGGTCGCAGAGAGGGCAAAGGCAGAGAGAGGCCTGAGGTTTCAAGGTGGAGTGTTTGGGGTTTGTTTTATTGAATGCTGAGACCTATATGGACCTGCTCCACTGGTTTTACCTTTCTGAGATTGGGACAGGAGGCTGGCAGTGGCAGGAAGTAGCTCTGATATTTTAGGATTGCTCAATTCTCAAGCTGGGGTCAGATGATCCTGCTATGTGTGGCAGTAGAGATGTGTCATTTACAACTCCTGCCTGCTGAATTCAACTGGCCAGCCAGGCTGGTTTGTCTTTCTGTAATTAGATCCTTGCTACAATATGGGCATTTGTAGATGGGTGATAAGAATTTCATTTCTGGGTTTGTGAAACGTAGGAGAGTGCTTCCTAAGGATAAGCCCACATGGTTAGCCACCATGCTGGAGTTCTAGAGCTGGCGCTTCTAGAGGAATGGCTACCTGCCTTTCTATATTTCATGGATTTCTCAGGGCTCACCAAAGTCCACCGTGGTGGACACAGACATCATGATCCACTTTGCCAGTTTCATCACCTGTTACGCCCACTGCACACTAATCACACAGACCTGCCTTCAGGTTCTCCGATAACCCGAAGTGCTCCACCTATCCCAAGGCCTTACTCAATACTTGTCTCTACTGTACTGCCAGGCTCATCATCCACCCCTTCCTCACTCAGCTAAGTTTGCCTCACCCCCAAGATCTTCCCTTAACATCACCCGCCTCTAGGATGCCATCCCTAACCTCTCGGGCTAACTCCGGTCATGCTGGTATACACTCTCTTTCATCTCCTACTTCTCCTTTGTGGCATTTATCAAAATTATAACTAAGTACTAGTTGTATTGATTAGGTTCCATGAGAGGAGAGACTTCTCTTGTTTTCTAGGGGCTCCCAGCTCCTCGTCTAGGACCTGGCGTAGAGAAGGTGCTCAATAATAATTTATCCAAAGAATGAATGAGGCAGGCTATTCTTATATGTCCTATTTAAAATTCATGTGGCCAGAGGATTTGGATTACTGCAAGAGTCTGCTGTGTCGCTTAGGTTTATGTGCCTTGCCATAAACCATGATTTAAGAATTAAATCATGATTTAGGAATTAGTTACTGACAGCAGACTGACTTGCCTTGCCTTTGGGCGTCCCTTTGCTATGATTAACCAATTGGACACCTTCAAAGGGCATGTCTCTTTCCAATGTGGCATTCATACCTCTAGTCACCTCTGGAGTATGAGCATCTCAACAGTCTACAACACTTTGTAATGTAAAATTAAATGATTTTAAAAGTTACTTTTATTTACCATAACTGACAGGTTTGGATTTCATATCCTTTTTTCTATCGCTTTCCTCCACTTCTCAAAGACATGGTAGCAGGCAGCAGTCTAGAGACAATGTTGTATGTCATTTTTCTTTCTTCATTAAAGCATCTCTAGCCTGACGTTTCTTTAAATTTGACATGAGCTTTTGTTTACACTTCCTTTATGCCTAGCATTTCTGTAACCTTCCAAGCACAGACATTTTGAGGACAGGAGAAGGACCGTGGGATTCCAATAATGATAGGACTAGCAAAGCCCATTAATAGCATCCAGAACAAGTGTCTGGATTTCATAGACAATGATGAAATGAAGATGTTCATATGATGGCCACACAGAGCAGGATGAGACCCAGGAGCTTACAGACTCTTCCTAGTGAGGGGCTGATAACAGCCCAGCAACCACTAATGACAAACAGTACAAAGATGGAGTCACTCAGTGCCAGACAAGACACACCATACCCAAGTGGTTCCGCGCAGTCAAGCCAGCCAGCCAGGCTTAGGGTTCCGGTCTGCCACTCAATCTGCAGACCACAGGCAGGTTGGTAAAACCCTGCAGCTTCAGTTTCCCACCCATGAAGGGGACGGTACCTACCTCAGAGAGTTAGGGTAATGTATAGGCAGGATGGTGCATGGCCCTTCCCCTAGTAAATTTTCCATATATATATTTTTTGTTTATGTCCTAATTATTTCTTTCCATCTATATATTTGGATTTGGAGAGTTTTGTTACAATATACCTGACAAATAAGCAGCCAGCCAGGACTAAAAACCCTACTGGGTTCATTTAGATTTTTGCATAGCAGGGATTGAGCCCATCTTGTATGAGAAACACAATCCAGAACGTTTTTAAGGCTCTGCTCCTTATTGCTAAGCTTTGTCTGTGAATCTTTCCAAGCATCAACCTTAGCTTCCCTTAACATCCAGGCTACCGATTAACTTAGTGCTGATGCATTTGTCCCAAACTTGAGCTTAACTTTGAATATTCTATTAATTCCCTCTGCCACTTGTCTTCATAGGGAAGTTTTAAAAAGAGCCTTGTTGTCTGTAAGGTTGAGTGCTTCTTGCCCATGCAGGTACTGGGGGCGGGGGGGGGGGGGGGGGCGGCGCGCGGCAGCTGGCACAGTTCATTTCAGGTAAGATGCTTTGGGGGAAAGCCTGCTGTGGAAATGACTGTCTTACACCTGTAAGCTTTTCCTTCTCTCAAGGTTAGAGTTCATTTAAGTCAGCCTTGCCAAGCGAGTGCCAAGAGGGTCTCTAGGGGTCTTGTGGCCACCTGAGCCACAGAGCTCTGCAGCTGAGAACAGGCTATAAGGGGACACTGGGGACTGTTGGCAAAGCCACCTCCTATCCTCCCTCACCCTTCCTTCCTCTCTCTGCCCCTGATGACAAGTCTTTGTTGCCATGGTAGCCAATTATCACCACCCCACCTGCTCCTCCCTTCACTTAACTCACTGTTCTCGCCTGAATGAACTATTATGGCTCCTCCCTTCTGTTAACTTGCATATTTTATCACTTCTCCTGTCTTTGGTTACAGGGAAGGCCAGTTCAAAACCAAGAACAAATGTGAGCAAAACATGAAAATGCTTTGGTATGCGGTACAGAGAGTAAGAAGAGAACGACCCCCTGGGTTTGAGTCCTGGTTCTGAGATTCACCAACCGGTGACCCAGAGCAATTTGCCTAATCCCCTGGCTCTTCCTTCCAACATCTCTGATGAATTAGGATAATACCTATATTCCATAGTTATGCAAGGATCAAACAGAGGTGGCATTCAAGGAGAGGGACTAGGCGGGGCCATCATAAAGAACACTATTCTCACACGTGCCTCTGCAAACACACTTTGGTGGCTGTTTCCTTGCCCTCAGGAATGGAATCTCTGGCAGATCTCAATTCCTCCAGTAAGGTTGTTCTTGAGAAGTCCTGTGGTCACTCTCGGCATAAGTTTCATTTCATAACTAGTAAGTCCAGCCTTCTGTAACAGCCAAACTCTGAAATTCATTTAAAATTAAAGCCTCTCTCCCCTTCCAATTCAGGCTTGCCAAGTGATTCTTGTCACGCTCTCCACTGACCCACCACTCAGCTACCCCCAGGGTTGATGGAGGAGAGAGAAGGGCTGCAGAGACGGGCTTCCAGCATCCCTGGAATCTGGCCTTAGCTTCCTGCAGGCGTTATCAAAACCCATCCTGGGTGCCTCAGAAGGTGCCCCGCTGATCTCCTCCAGCCTTTCAGGGCATCGACAGGACATCTCCTTTGACCAGACCTCCAACAGCACACGCAGATGCACACACATGCACACCCCTTTTTGGGTAGGGAGCTAGTAGCTTGGGGCCTCTTCCTAGAGGGCCATGCCAACATGGCAACTACAAATGTTCTATCTGGTCACACCCACGCTCACACCCCAGCCATAAACAAAAATAAGCACTTTGAGCCTGCCACCCTTCAGAGTGTAGCGACTTCCTGAAGGCATCCTCCACTCTGCTACAGGGCTGTTTTGTTTTGTGTGTTTTTTCAGGCAAATACCAGCCCTCTGTATCCCCCAAGCTTGAGTAGTCACTAATCAGGGGCATTTTGTTTGTTTAAACCACATTATTGAAATATGACATGTAAAAAGCTGTATCTATTTGATGGATACAACTCACTGAGTTTGGGGGAAGGATACACCTATAAAACCATCACCACCATCAAGGTTACAAACATACCTAATCACCTCCCAAAGTTCCCTCTCACGCCCTTTGTTAACATTATCATTTTTGTGTATGTAGTAAGCATTAGACTGTATACTGAATCTCCCAAACTTGCATAACCGAAACTTTGTACCTTTTGACCATCACACCTCTTCATTTCCCCCTCCACTAGCCCCTAGTGATCACCATTCTACTCTGCTTCTGTGAGTTTTGCTTTTTAGATCATACATGTGAAAAAATACAGTATTTGTCTTTCTCTGTCTGGCTTATTTCATTTAGCATAATGTCCTCCTGGTCTATTCATATTGTTGCAAATGGCAGGACTTCATTTTAAGGCTGAAATATTCCTGTGTGTGTGTGTGTGTGTGTGTGTACACAGCACATTTTCTTTATCCATTCATCAGTCTATGGACATTTAGGTGGCTGTTTCCTTATCTTGGCTAGTGTGAACAGTGTTGCATTGAAAGGAGTGCAGATTATCTCTCTGAGATCTTAATTTCTTTGAATAAGTATCCAGAAGCAGGATTGCTGGATCCTATGGTAGCTCTGTTTCTCATTTTCAGAACTTGCCTACTGTTTTCCATACTGGCTGCACCAACTTAGACTCCCACCAGCAGTGGCCCAGATTTCCTTTACTCCACGTCCACACCAACACTTAAGTAGTCTTCGTCAAGCCTCTATCTACCATTAGCCCGTGGTAAGGGGAAACCCTCTGATTTACCACATCGGCTGACTTCTCAACTGAAAGCCCTGATGCCAGTGAGAGGGTCCACAAGCTAAGAGGAGTAAAACCGGGTATTTTGACTAACTGCAGGCCCTGCACGTGTCATCCGGATCTTGCTTTATGGTTGTGGGTATACAGCAGTCTATGCCTAGTGACTTCAGCCAAAGCTGTCAGAGTCCTGGTTAAACCCTATGATATGTGTCTGTGCATTTTCAGTCATAGCACTGGTGCATTAATCCAACAAATATTTAGGTGTGCGCCCAGGCACTGTGCTATGTGGTGTGAATATATCCACCAATGCAAACACCATAAATTGTTTGATTCCAGTCATGCTAAGTGCTGCAAAATGAAAGGGCAGCAGCTATTTAAAGGAATAATAAGGGAACACAGCAGTGAGGGAATGGACCAGGTCTCCCTGGGGAGGTGGCATGGAAGCTTCTATCTGGGGGATGAGTGGAACTGGATGAGAGGAGACTGTACCGGAAAGAGCACATTGGAGAGCCTTGAGAAGAAGGCCTTTGGTGCTCATTGAATGCCCGTTTACCCAGATCGCTTCTCATTAACAAAAACCATTTAGGATCTGCCTTTTTTGTTGTTGAACTTGTTTTCTCAATGGCTGCTTTGCCCCTTACTAAGCTTTTCTGCGGAGATGAAGCCCAGACAAGATTCTCTGCTGGAGTCTAGTGCCTTATCACAGGCATTTTGGTAGTTGGGGTTCTTATCTGGCGGCCTTCTCGTGTTGCTAATAGTTCTGAGGAGAGTCTCCAAAATAGACTGTTATCAGTTTAGTGGCCAGTTGATCTCTCCCAGGTCAGAGAGTTTTTACATGGCAACGTTTACACTGGGGAGGAAAGTGACTGCCTTCCCCAGAAATTACCAGCCCACCTCCTCCCCTGAGGTTGAAGGCTAGCACAGAATGAGTGCATAGAAAGCCAAGATTAGCAAGTGCCCTGGTGGGTGTTTCTGGGGTTGCAGCAAGGTGGTGGTTTCTGGTGGAGGTTTCTGGGGTTGCAGCAAGGAGTCTTGACCACAGGGATAGAGCTCTATCAGCCAGAGGCAGTTGCTCTGAGATAAAGAATAACACCTATACTATTAAAATCTCCAGCCTTTTCTCTGGGCTGCCAGCAACCAGGCAAATCATCTGTGTAGTGTGACTCCTAAGGAGGTAATTGGTGGGCTCGGAGGAAATCCAAACAAGAGAGGTGGAGAAAGATGCCAAACATCAGAGAAGCTGAAAAAGAGCAGGTTAAGAAAAAGACAAAGGACAGATTTTAATTTTTTATTGGATGACCATAACAGTCATGGTTGGAGAGTTAAAAAGATAACCTGGTGAAACTGATTTGCTCAGGAGGAGTGTCCTTTAAGATTCTGTTCCCACCAGTAGAATATGGGAGGAGGGGGGTTACAGTCGTGGATGGGAGCCTGGGAAGGATGTCTGGGATGTGAAATGGTGTGAACTTAAGGGTGGTGTTCCAGAATGAGGCACTGTCATAGTAGACCGAGGTGATTATCTGGTTGAAGAAGACAAGGCAATGAGGAATATCTGGCTCAGAGCACAGAGAAAGGGACGAAAATTTACCTTCTGTAAATAGGAATCTACTTCAACATTCTTAGAAGAGAAACTAAATTTCAAGGAGGCTGGGAGAAGACCTCGCTGGGTCCCCTCAGTGACTACTAGGTAGATCCTAGGGATCAGCACCAAGGCCAAGAGGGCAAGCTCCTGAGACATGCTGGCAAGAAGTGGGGTATAGTCGAGTGACACGGTTAGTATTCTTGTCCTAGTGCTTATACCATGTGACCCCTCTAGGCCTATTTTTCCTTGGTGGGATATCCCATCTCATGCTAAAAAGGGTTTAAAGGAAGGATTGAGAACATGTGCCAAAAAATTGTCTGGAAAAGGCACAAAGTAGTGTGTGCTATAAAGTGGTCTCTCAGAAAATATCCACCTTGCTTCCCAACTTTTGCTCATTTTGATTCCCAGAAGCGCTCTTGTTCAGAAATTTACAAATGCAAAAAAAAAAAAAAAAATTAAATATTGTTAATCAGTTTCTAAAAGCCATCAAGTACATTTTGCTTAAGTTCAACAGTGTTTGATGGTCGCTGTGGCTCCGTGCTAAGAATGAGGAGAGAAGAGAAAAGCTAATTTTTCTACTGACAACTTTGGACTATTATATGTTTATATTATACTTTATGTTTAGGATTTACAATAGTCACATTCTGCTCTTTAACCATAATTTTGTGTGTTCAGTTCAGTTCTATAATTAAATGGATTCAAGACTTTGCCTCAATTCTTTGACTCTAAGCCTTCCCCATTCTTGAGACTTTATTTTGATTCATCTCAGAGTTAACCAGATTTTGTTGCGCACTTTTTTCCATAATTAAATGTCTCCAATGGGAAATTTGAGGTCAGTGCCTTCTTTCCCCCTTTGTAGGAAACCTGCTTTTTCTGCCTAGATGCCCATGGGAGTCTTATATTGTCCCTAAAGTTCAACTAACTTGAGTATGTGTCTTCGTGTTGATTATTCTGTTACAGGTTTTCCCCCCTAAGATCTCTTTCAGTGTGCGGAGTCAGACCCGACTTTATTTCTGTTGTGTTTCCTTTCATTTTATTTTTGATAGTTTTATTTTCTGCTCTGTTTGTTCTGTCTCTACTTCAGGAACACTATCATCCCATATGCTGACTGGCTGCTGGCTATCTGGCTGTCCATCTTATACTTTTTATTTATTTGGGGATCCCTCGCCATTAATGCTGTTTTATTCTCTGTAGTCTGACCTCTGCATCACTGAATATGTTTTCAACAACATCTGTTCTGATGTGATCTTCATTTCTATTACCTTCTTCGATTCCATTCATCACTGATGAATGTTAGCTTACTTTGTCTTTTGCCTATTCTTCTTTGATCTTATATTTCACTTCAGAATTATTTCACAAAGACCTTGTGGATTTTTAAAATTGGGATTGCAGACAAATATGCATCTGAAATTCTCTGGTTTTCTAGTATAATTCTTCTTCAGAGTATTATTCTTCATTTGCCCTTTGGTTTTTTTTAGTTTCTTTGCTCATTTTTGTTATTTTTATTTGCTTTTGCTGTTATTAATAATGGACGCACGTCTACTTGAAAACATAGATCCTGCTCTAAAGGGAATGCAGTTCTCTCCTGATTTGCTATTTGCTTTAACTACGGAGAGGAGTCAAAGGGTAAGCTGGAGCAATGGCAGGCTTCAAACTGGGTTTCTACTGGGCTTCAGTAGTTTTTAACCATATTTGCCATATTCTCTTGACCTCTCGAGTGAGTAGATGGTCCAAGCAAAATATAAGGATCATGGTGGAGACACCCAGCACTCTGATCCTTTGTTGGGTTATTGATGTTTATCTGTAACTGCTTGTTTGAATCAATCAACCACAACAAAGCTGGCTGCCACTGCCACCTTTTCATCCTCCCTGCCTCACCTCCTAAAGAGGAATTCTATTTCGGGAAATAAACATGTCTTGCCCGGTAACTTCCTTCCATCTGTCTGACCATCCTCTCTCTTCTCTGCAATGTAGAGCAAACCCCCTCAGTTCTTGTGCTAAGTAAAAGAGCATCACCTGGACTCCTGAGAACACTTACTTTCAGAAAACCTTGAATTCTAATTGGAACCCAAAAGGTGCATTTCAGCTCTTTCCAGCCTCCCTTGACAGGTACTTACTACCTATGTAACCTGAGGTAGGGTGGCATGATGGCAAGACAATGGGCTTCGGAGTCATACAGATGTGGGCTCACCTCTTGGACTGTACAATTACTATGCTCTTTCGATGAAACCACTCCTCTGACCGTCAGTTTTGCCTTTGGTAAAATACCCAATACTACCAACCTGTTGTAAGAACCAAGTCAGGATCCCTGCACAGTGCCAGGGTCACAATAGGTGTTTCATAAATGTTTATTTTTTTGCCAAATTAACTCTGTTCATGTTTCATCCCTTAATTGCCGCATCTTTTATATTAACTGTTTAACACATAGGAAGGGTTTTGTCTAAGATGAGTGTTCTTAACCCCTTGGTAATTCTATCTGCTATGTAATTGTGTAATTCTTAACTGCATCATTGCCCTGTTAACTCTATCTCTGAAAAATCAGAAGAGGCCATCATGAAAGTGCTCCACAAACTGTTAAGGAATAGCCAGCTCAAGGAAACAGCATTACCTTATAACATCTACCTTATGTTCCATCCTTCAAAAAGAAATCACAGCCCTCCTTCGAGGGGGAGAAACCTCTAATAGATTTGAACTGGGTTTTACCCTGCTGCGTATTTAGACAGTTTCCCTATCGACTGAAGGCTGTTTCTCTGAGAATATTCACAGTCTGCTTGAGGCTGCCTTGGGGCCTTGCCAGCGTTTTCCATAGACACGCAACATTATACACACAAGAAGAAAATAGGTCAGAGTCCCCTGTAGCTGTGCTGCCTCTTTCCTCAGCTAAAGGTCATTCTTAATCCTTCCCCCGCTCCCAGAACGCTGTGTGCCATGGTTTTTCAAATGTTCTAGGAAGGAAACGGCTTCTGCAAAGAAAAGCAGGGAACACATATTTCATGGGACCAAGGGACCCTAAATGTTTCCCAATTCCATCTAAAACTCTGCAAAGACCAGTTCTAGGGAAACCTCATGTCTATTTCCTATCGTTAGATTTTGAAATGATGTCCCTGGATAGGACCACGGCTGGAAATTTAGCTGTGACCCCCACCAACCACCCCCACCCCCCTGACAGAGCAGGGAAAACGGGAGGATCCCACGGGCCTGCGTCACCACACGGGCACAGAGGATGTTTCAATCGCAGCTGGAGGGCTGCCACCAAACCCAGTGACCACTGCGCTGGGGCCTAAGTGAGACTGTCTGTCACGCTTCTCAGAAACCTGGAAATGAAGACAAATCCTGTGAATGCCACGGGGCACCCCTAGGCCTCTGTGGAAGATGTGGCGTGGGCACAGCACCCACAGGCCTGCTGGGCCTCGCTTCCCCAAAGCACCTGCTTCTCACCAGGAGCGCCGGCTGCCCCCAGACCTCGGCCTGCAGCAGAGGCCACCCCGGGACACCTCCCAGGGCCACTGGCAGTGGGGGCCATCACCCCGAGGCCCGTCTACTAGCTAGACCACACATCCGTCACCATTTTAGAAAAGCAGTTATTTTCACCATTTGTTGTTCTTGTGTCTGAGCTCATTTCCCCACTGCCTAAACCTACCACCCCAACTCGAATTCCCTTTTTCTATTCAAAGCAGTCCCTTCACCTAGCATTGACTCAGCCACTATCAAAGTATGTGTCACTCTCTTAGACGTTTGTCTGGAAATGCTGTGTATGGTGACTCAGGAGCGAACAAGTGAACAGGAGCATACAGGTATCATCCCTTTGGGGTGACAGCCTTTATTTCATTTTCTAAAAGGGGTGCTTTTCCAGGCATCTGCTCATAACGAAAACAAAGACCAGACCTGTATACACAGACACTTATATACATACATGCATATATAATACATGCACCTATTTACATACGTATATAAAATTTGGTCGATGCTAACATAAGCTGCAAAAACCATACACATTAAAAGAAAGCATAGTAGCAACATCTCCTAAAGATGATGAAATTTAAAACTACGTCACTGAAAAGAGGAAATCGAGCACCTTCCTTCTAGGATCTATTCTTTTGCTTCCTTGAGCACACACTCTATATGGATATCGCCAAATTGTGGATATCGGTACATTTCTGACTTCTTTTAGCCACCCCCTCCATAAAAACAAATGATTCTCCCAAACCAAGCAATGGTCTTTTAGTAAGTACACATGCTGGGGTGGGACTATATATGTGCTCACTGTGAAACCGGTAAAAATACCTGCTCGGCCCATACTCTGTGGCTGCCCAGGCCTGGGGGCTGGAGTTCTAGGAGAATGCCCAACCCAGGCTCATGTGGATGCCTGAGCTGACATTTCTTGCCTCTTCCAGTTCCCACTTTCAGGTTGTATCTTATGATGGGCCTTCTCTCCCCTTTGTCTGGCTGTTAGCCCACCCTTGTGTTAACCTCCTCGGCTTTCCTATGGGGCTTGGAAACCCTCAAATAAAGTCAAGATGGCACCTGGGTGGCTCAGTGGTTGAGCATCTACCTTGGGCTCAGGGTGTAATCCCGGGGTCCTGGGACGGAGTCCCCACAGGGAGCCTGCTTCTCCCTCTGCCTGTGTCTCTGCCTCTCTGTCTCTCATGAATAAATAAAATATTAAAAATAAATAAATAAAAATAAAGTCAAGATGAACCGAAGAGTTTATTTTGTCAAGTACTCTAAAATCTTGGCTCCCTATTGTAGGACTCTCTGGTCACTGTAGCAAAAGCACAAAACAAGTATATGTTGTCTCTACTTCCCAGATGAATTTAGCCTTCATTTCTCACCATTAAATAGAAATATGCCATCTGGGAATGAGCTGGGGAAGTTGGGTTTTATAAGTAGATACACCAAGAAGATGTAAGTCATGCTGTTCGTAGTATCCATGGCTGTCCTTTGAACCAACAGCAAAGAAGCCACTCTGGCAGGGGTGCCTATCCTGGGGCACACAAACCCCCAAGCAGCCCTTGGATAAATTTTAGGGGTCTATAAATTAGGATGGGAAAAAAAAATACCTATTTTCACTAACCTATAACTGAAATTTAGCTTTCTTTTAATTATGAAGGTAGGCAACAAACCACAATAGTTCCCAATGACTTTGTCACCATTAGTTCTACGAGCACCTTGAAATATCATTAACATTCATCCCTGCTTTAAAGGTGCAACGCTTACTGAACCCACCAGATCTTATTTAATGTATTAATAAGGAAGCACCTATATTACTATATCACACATTTAATTTTTTTTAATATTTTCTTTATTTATTTATGAGAGACAGAGAGAGAGAGAGAGAAAGGCAGAGACACAAGCAGAGGGAGAAGCAGGGAGCCCTATGTGGCACTTGATCCTGGGTCTCCAGGATCACGACCTGAGCCAAAGGCAGAAGCTCAACCACTGAGCCACCCAGGCGCCCTATATCATTTTTTTTTTTTTTTTAATATTCTTCAAGGGCAGCCCAGGTGGCTCAGCGGTTTAGCGCCGCCTTCAGCCCAGGGCATGATCCTAGAGACCAAGGATCAAGTCCCATGTCAAGTTCCCTGCATGGAGCCTGCTTCTCCCCCGGCCTGTGTCTCTGTCTCTCTCTCTGTCGCTCATGAATGAATAAATAAGTATTTTTAAAAATATATTCTTCAATATAATTGGTTTCCTTAGCATTCTATGTATTTTGCTTCAGACTTTCAAGAACGCCACTCTAAGAAGTGTCCACAGGCTCCACCAGACTTCCAAACAGAGCCATGGCTCAAAACCAAAGACTGAGACTCCCGCACTAGGGTTTCACAGAGAACTTGAGTTGCTGGTTTATAAATACATCATCCCAATAGGAATATGGCAAATGATAATGACTAATGCTTAAGAAATCTGATTTAGGCATGGGCTTCTAATAAGTGTTCAACCCTCCTGGGTCAAGAAACTTCAATGAAAGGGTGGAGAGAGAGAGAACCTGCTGTCAGCAAGCTTTCAGAACTGCAACGTAAGCCATTGCATAACCACAGGCTGGATTCGCTGGTTGGTCTCCTTTATTCAGCTTGCTGAGATTATGATATTCTTGTCTTCAAGAATGATTATAGGTTACGAGGCCTACAGGTTCAAAACTGCCCTCTGCGGCTATTTGTAAATTCCTCCAACTCTTCATTTATTGCCTATTGAGTTCCCTGGTTCTTTGCCCTAGAAGTTCTAGCTTATTCCTTTGACTCAGGGTTTCAATTAGAACTTTACAACAAAAGATGGTTCTTTGTCTTCAAGAGAAGCTGACTCCACAGTGTCAGGTCCTACTGGACTTGAGATGACTCTTCCCTTAATTTCAGTTGATTCATATGCTCAGTGGCTGACTCAGAGGCATGGCTCAATAATGATGACATCATTTTAAACTTATAAAATTTGAAGGCAACCAGGGACAGAAATAGAAGGGAAAACATGTAGAATGGAATGATAGGAATAAAAGGAAAACTGTATAACAAATGAATGACTGCCAGTGGCCCTCTGTCTTGGGATAAAATAGTAACTTTACTAATAATAGCACATAATTTACATGTGAGTAGGGTTTATATAGTCATTATTCCATTTCAATGTCCTTAACAACTCAGCCAACAGTTACAAAAGCTGTAACTCAGAGAACAAGGACCAGCCATGGGCCCCAGCTTAGAAAGTGGGGCATGAGCCAGGGCAGGGCACTAGGCTTTCTTCTCTTGAGGTCTGAGCTTCATACAACACAAAATCTGAAAAGCCCAGAGCCCTTGAGGGTCCTGCTTGAGAAAAACTAATCAAAACACACAAGAACTATGTACTGACTGAAAAAGAGACTAGAAGCAAAACAGTAAACATCAGCACTCCCTGTTCCTCACTGTTTGTTTCTAACACTCACCAAAGATAGAAAAGGCCAGAGAAGAATTGTTGGCCATTTTAAGTGAAAGAAAAGATAATACATAGAGAAGATAGGATTTAGCAAAGTAGAAGTCAAAAGCCATTGAGCATCTACTTTAAGTTGTATTTCCATTTTTAACAAGTTTCTTGCTTATCTTTTCAAAGGTTGGGTTTTTGTTCCCATATATGGAAATATTATACACGTATACTCTATTACCCACAAGGCAACAGGACCTATGATACAAATAATGATGTTTTAAATGTTTTTTAAATCCATTTCCTATATAGTTCTCTGAATAATATCCAATGAAGATTATGTTGGCTTTATTCAAAAATAAGTAAATAACTACATCTCTTGGTTATTTTGTTTCTTATGATCTCTCATCCAACTACAGGGAAAGCTTGGTGCTCATAAAAAGGGAAAAAAACAAACGACAAAAAGGACGACGGAGTTGCCCCGTTGGTCTCTAAGCATTGTGCGTGTGAGCAGTTGCCACACAGGTTTCCAGATCCTGATTTGAATCTCAGGGGCCAGAGCTGTGCGTGTTCCACAAAAGGCCCTTTGAAACTGTTCCCTTCCTGGTCTGACAAAGCCCTGGATGGCTGACCTTTGAGGGACACACACGTTGGTTTGGGTTGGCCTCTGATCTCCGTGAAGGACTATGAGCCATGCTCATCTGTCTGGGAGCTGCTGCCTACTTCCTCCATTATATTTAGCTCTTCGGTTATTTTCCTAATGAGCTGTCTGTTTGCCTCCAGCCTTCCAGCCAGAAAATGAATGTGTGCAAATTATAAACTAAGTACCCAGTGCTTGAGACCTACGAAGAGCTGTTCTACACATTCTGAAATCCACCCACTCGAGAGTTCTTGCTGGGGCTGTGTCTTTATTCTGTTTGCCCCGTTGGCTGGGCAGGAGCACGACCCTCTGGCTTAGAGCCCTACGTTCTCTCAAATGACCACCTCCATAGCTGCCCTTCCCCACAACCGCCCCGCCTTGCTGTCTGCTAAGGTAGCCAAGGGGCAGATCAAGCACGAGCTTACTGTGGTGGCGATTCAAAGAGAAAGGAAAAATTAAACATATTTTAACAAACCAGGTAATGACCACGGGAGGATTTTTCATGACGATGATGTGATTTTGACTAGTCTATTTTGAATTGTGTCTGGTGGGGTGGGAGGAGAATGAATCTCACTATTTTTTATTTGTGGGAACTCTAACCATTTGCCTCTACTTCTAGCATCCCACAGACTGGGTTTTGCCCTGCTCCACTCCTCAGTGAATCTCCCACCCAGAGTTGATGTGACTCAGAGAATTCGATCCTGCTGGAAATGTGGGACTAGGTGAGCCTCAAGCTGCCTTAACGTGAACTTTTCAGCTCCTCTCGCTTTAACCTTGCACAGCCCAAATAATTGGAAACTGTAGAAACTCACTACTTTCCATCTTTAAAGCCAAGTGACATTTTTTTGGGTGGTAGTTTGGAATTTTTATTTTCATGGAGTTTCACGGAGTTTATTTTCATGGAGTTGATGAACACCAAAATATATACATGGTTATGTCTTCACCCATAGAATATTGCACGACCCACACCTCTCATGTCTTATAAAAGACTTACATGCATATTTTAATTAGGTCCCATTATATAAAATGGACATTGATATTTTTAATTTTAAGAACTAGGAGGTGCTGTGTAACCAAGCTCTCTCTCTAAATCATAAGAAGTAATTTGCACATCATGGTGGATAAACTCTTTATCAGTATGTCCATGAGAATCAACACAGATGGGCACATGGCTGCTGAGCAGAAGTGGCTTTCAGCTCAAGGTGACACCAAAAGGTTGATTTAGAGACCTAGAGAAGATTTGGAGTTGATTTAGCAACTGTTAGATACTGCCAAGTACTGAGTGCTTGATTTTAAAAAAACTTTATTAAATATATATATTTATATATATATATATTTGCACAAAAAATAAAGCACATGGAGAGTGTACATCTTTTAGAGGACTTACATTAGCACTTCTTAGGGGAAAACAAAACAAAATGTTACACAGAGCATTTGAGATACAGTGTAGTTTTTTTAGGACTTTATATATAACTTTTAGAAATAGTTTTGGAAGTAATAAGATTACAGACCAAAAATTTAATGACTTGATCTGCAGTGACAATTTTAAAATTCCATTTTCAGGGTTCAACCAACCAATACACCCCCTCTCCTCACCTAGACCTGTTTTTCCCCCGGTAACTTTGTGCTGGGCAGGAATGGAGGGACAGAAGTTGCAGGGTCTGCTTGACATTATGTGCCTACTTCTTTTCTAGCCCTGACAGGAAGAAATCTTGGGGCTTGGGATTTTATAAACATGAGTTTCTTACTCAATGCTCTAGGGAAGGTAAATTCCAAGCCCTGGCAGAGGGGAATACGCCTCCCAATTTCCGAAATTGGACAGTCAGGCCTAGTTTGAACCATGGGCTCCAGCTGCACCAGAGTAAGCCTGGGTGGCCACACTGTGGCCACATCAAAGCAAAACACACATGCAATTTGGGGACATTTGCCCTGCAAGGTTTGATGGGAATGCGAGTGGGAGGAGAGGCAGTGACAGACAGTCCGTACCTCTTAATTCTGGGTGCCCCATCACCCTGGGACCCCCAGGATGAACTGCTTCCCTCTGTGGTCTGGGACTCACTTGTCGAGACAAGAAGCTTGTTCAGCCTCACCCATGAATGAAGAGCAGATGGAGAAGTAAGCCTCACTGACCACTGCTCCCCAGAGTCATTCCTCTCCCACACCCCTCATGGAAAGCTCTCTACTGGGGGAAAAAAAAAATCAATCTTCTGGCCTTTAAATCCGCCTTCTGTCCAAGTCAGAGGTTGCCAAGCACAAAGCACTATGGGGGCTCCTATCGCAAAGCTAACAGGGCCCGAGCCACCGGAAGGAGAGGGCTGCTCTTTAAAAGCTTTTAAATGCTGTTATATTTTTACAACCACTTACTGAAGAGGTGAATTATTTTCTACTCCTCCTTCCCCAGAAGCACAACCATTAAGGTTACCTGGAAACCTGTCCAGGAAGCATGTGGCAAATAGCAACCAAGCAACAGAAACATCCGGATCTGTCCTCTAAAAGGAGATGGTATCAACAAGGTCATATTTGGGTAGAGGTGTACTAGGAAAGTTTATGGGTTTGCATGTCCTGGCTATTTGGGGGGGCTGTTTACACATGCGATTGGAAAGGGAGTTTGTCCTTAGCTTAGCTAGGTGGGAGCTTGGTTGGTCAAAGTTGGAAAAGAGATTTGAGATTGGATGCTCCCCATACTAAAGACCACCCCATGGAAGAAAGAAGCACAAAGAGAACAAAGAGGCATTGGAAGGCACTGCCTCTGATCTAGAACTTCCAGTCTATTAGAGATGTGATGTACACAGAGAATGACCCGAGGGCAAATTTTTTTTTTAAGATTTTATTTATTTATTAGAGAGAGAGAGAGCACAAGCAGGAAGAGTGGCAGGCAGAGAAAGAGGGAGAAGCAGACTCCCCTCGGAGCAGGGAGCCCCATGTGGGACTTGATCCCAGGACCCCAAGATCATGACCTGAGCCAAAGGCACACATTTAACTTACAGAGCCACCCAGGCACCCTTCAAGAACAATTTTTAAGTTTCGGAAGCACGATGACATACCATAAAACGACATCTCCTAGGGAGACAAGACTTCATTCCTAAAGTGATTTCCAATAAGGTCTTGAGAGAACAGCAAAGAAGATGGGAGAAAAGATAGGGTGGGGGCAGCTGACAAGGTATGTTCTCCAAACTTGGGCTCTGAGGACACGAAACAAAATAATGAGAAGAGGGTTGGACAAGAAATTTACAGTGTTGTTTATTTTGATGTTTTAAGTTTCATGACTTTATGGGCAAGAAGGGGAAATGACTCCTCTGTCTCTTCATGACCTTAGCTAGTGGAAAAAAGCCTTCACATTGTGAAAGCTGGGTTTTGTTTTGTTTTGTTTTTTACTGTTTTTGCTTTTTTTTTCTCTCTCTCTTTTTTTCTATTTCTAAAGAGCTTATTCCTAATGTGTATTTCATTTCCAACCAACACCCTCTCTATGTCAGATGAGGTGATAAAATTTATAATTATAGAGAAGCAAAGCTGTGACTCAGCTCTTTCACCACGCAGCCTTGCCCACAGACGCGGGGCTTTGGGAACTCCAGCTGGCCTGAAAGCAGCAGCAAGGAGAGGGGACGGTGGAAAAAATGCAGTATGAATACTTGCTGTACCCATTCCCTCTTGCTTTACCCCAGAATATATCCTTCTTCTGCTTCAGCATTAAGAAAGCTAATTAACAAAACTTGTCATTCTGAAAGCTAAGCTATCTGCAAAACCCTGTTTTCTGAAAAACCAGATTTTTTTCCCCCAATAATTGTCCCAATGAGGCAAGCTATGGGACAATTCCTGGGCTTTCCACACTGAGTAGCCATCAGTTTTATCAGGGGCATCTGGGAATCTGCGTGAGTCAGTAAAACATGGCCATGGATACTTGAGCAACCATGGAGAATGAGACACTAAAAATACAGACAGGAAATCTCCGCCACACAAACAATTCCCAGGAAGGGAAAGGGGGCGAGTGATAAAAGCCTGGCTCACATGCCACACACCTCTCAAATTACATAAAACCAGTTCTGTCAACCTGAGAATGCCAAACAATATTCCAGCCAGCCTCTTGGCCAGCGTGTTTCACAAATGTTGGACCCATCAGATACTAGCACTCAGAGAAGAACACTCACCTGAGCACTGGGGGACGTGGCCAGGGTCTTGGCCCTCTTGACTTGTAGGAGACGCCTCACCTCAGCCCTTCCGAAAATGGAATGAGGCACATATCAGGCCTGCACCTGGTCTTCCCCACTCACCTCACAAAGGGCATGAGGTGTTTAAAGGCATGAGCTGCCAGCTGGAATCTTCAGTACACCTGTGATATATACCATGGTCTTAAAAAAAATTCACATAAGCCCTCTACAAGTCCTAGCTTCACATTCTCCAAAATGATGTGAATTCACCCTATTTATTCTACAAAGGCCACGTAGTAAAAACGCCACACCAACGCATGGTTCTTTGTGTGAATACCTGTTGTTTTCTGGCCTTGTTCTTATCTACTGCCCTGATAAATCAGGATCAATCCTCATCTCTTAGCAAAGTTCCCATTTGCATTTGTTACCTCTCCCACATAACACACACACAAAAACTTCACAAACTTATAAAGAATCCGAATTCTTTCATTTTCAACTCCAAAACATGTCTCTGAGTGAGCAAGAACAGGATAGAATTTACATCACAAGCTAAGAATTACTCACGACACTGCATATATCCACGAGAATATACTACACATACAAGCATCATTCTTCGTGTGTGCCCTAAGGGGTGGGAATGGGGGTGAGTTTATTTGAAATAAGCTAAATAAACTCTGCTGGACTTGGTTTTCAAAGTGTTTATGCTTTTGTTTGCTGACTCACCTGAAACCTCCATGTCCTTGTGCCTGAGAAGTGCTCAGTGCTTATACTCACACCCTTCCTGTGGACCCCCACCCAAGTCCACTAAAGCCAAAGTCCATGGGACAGAACCCCTCCCCCCCCTCCCATGAGCCCTGGAAGGAAAAGGGCAATCTAGAGAAACCACAGATTCCCTACCTTCTCCAGGCTCCAAAGATCATTTTTCTCAGCAAAAACCTACAGGAACCAAAAATAAAAAACCAGAAGCAATACATAACTACAAACACAAAAACTTTAATGAGACATAGAGACTTCTGTAGGAGAAGCCTTAGGGGAAAGATTGAGATTCGTGATTTCACAGGGTGTAAAAGGGGATCGGACACCTATAGGAAAAATCCTGGAGAAACAACTAGCCAAGGCCAGGAATGAGGATGTGGGGAACTTCTCCCAAATCTATTTCCCTCTGAATGTGGGAGAAGAGTCAGAGGAACACGCTGGCGAGAGGCAGGTAAGAGAACCCCCTTTGTATGGCTACCCCAGTACTTCAAGGCCAGGCCAGCTGCTGCTCCCCGCCGGGCTCTTGCAGGTGAAAGCCTTTCCGGTTCCCCCCTCCTGGCAAGTTACCAAATTCTCTCTTCAGGTGCTTCTCCTGATGTGAGCCCAGGGCATCATTCACACTCCCTGTTCACTTAACTCAAACCCTTCTCAGACCTTCCAGATCTGTTCTCTCTCCAATTCGAACCCCATCTTGCGTCTCTTCCCCCCATACCAAGATTCTGCCATAATCCTTAGAACAGGGCAGCCCGGGTGGCTCAGCAGTTGGGTGCCTGCCTTTGGCCCAGGGCATGATCCTGGAGTCCCAGGATCAAGTCCCACGTCAGGCTCCCTGCATGGAGCCTGCTTCTCCCTCTGCCTGTGTCTCAGCCATTCTCTCTCTGTGTGTCTCTCATGAATAAATAAATAAAATCTTAAAAAAAAAAATCCTTAGAACAGATCAACTCCAGTCATCTCCATTTTTTTCTAGGTGCTGGAGGGGGTGGACAACAACTCTGGGCAGGTCCCCTCAGTACACCCCCTCCTCACTGCATTTCTTGCTCCCCCTCAGACCAAGTCACCGCTGCAAGAACAACCCCCTCCTGGGCTTCCCTCCAGGATAACATTTTACAAGTTTCCCTTGAATTTCTAAAGGGCGCGCTCTGGGACGCATAAATAATATACCAGGCAAACCTACTTTCGGAGCTTAGGGCGACGACGACGACAACAACAACAACATCTCAGAATACAAATCTGTCACGAGTGGGTTTATAAAGATAAAAGTGCTCCTGAGATAGTGCCGTCTCTTGAGCGAGCACAAATAGAGCTGGTGCCCCGGGGTCAAGCGCGGGCCCAAAGCGCGGGCCGCCGTGGACACAAAGAGCGTCTGAGGCGTCGCAGCGACCCCTGGGGCCCGGAGACGGGCCCGACCCGGCGGTGAGGCGGCCGGAGGACGCTTCGCTCGGCCCTGGGCGCCCCGCGGGCCTCGAGCCTCTGACGGAGGCCCCAGGGCCGCCGCCTCCCGGGAGCCTGGGCCGCGCGGTGCGCAGCGCCCCCTGCCGGGCGCCCCCTCACGCAGCGCGGGCCCGCGGCGGCGGCAGGAGCAGCAACGCCCGGTCGGTGGCCCCCGCCCTCGAGGGCACTCGCGACCCCCTCTTCCCTGCGGAGCGCGCGGTGTCCAGGTATACGGGGGGCGGGGGGGCGCCGGGGGTCAGGGGGGCGCCCAGGGGGGCCTCTTAGAGGGAGGAGGGTGTCACGGTCGCCCCCGCCCGTGCCGGCTGCGCAGCGAGTTCCCAGCTGACAGACCCGCCGCGAACGCGCCCGTTTAACCTCCTGCCCCGTGCACGTCGCTAGAGGTCGCGGCCCGGCTCCCCCGAGGAATCGCTCAGAACCTGCCCACGTCGCGGGAGGACAGCAAACGAAGGCGTTTTCCCCGCTTTCGAAAGACTTCGCCCCCACGGAAGCAAAGCCTCGCCGTCCGTCCGTGGGCGGCGGGGTGGAGGCCGCGACCCGGGGCCGAGAAATCCAAGAAACGGGAACTCCCACCTCGGAAAACTCCGGCGGACCTGGGAACCTGGCGCGTGGGCCCCCGTCGCCTGCTCCTTGGCTCTTCGGAGCCAGGCGCGCGCGTGGCACAATTATGAGGTGACTTTCCCTCCCTCGGAGGTCCGCGACCTGAAGCCGTGGGCACTTGTGGCGGCAGGAGGCCTGCAAGACCTGAGCAGAGGCGCTCCCGGGAAGGCTGCCCCCTCGCCGCGTGCAAGCGATTGCGGACAGCCCTGGGGATCCAGTGACCCACAGACCGAGCCTCCGGGACTTTCCAGGCGGCCGCAGAATCCAGGCAGCAGCGTGGTGAGGCCCTACTATGCCGGGCGGCAGGCTAAGTGCCTCTTCTTTCCTCATCTGGTGCCCACTAGGGCCCTAGAAGAGCCGGCACTCTGCTTAGCCCTGCTTTACACAAGTGGAAACTGAGGCCCAGAGAGTTTAAGCGGCCTGAGGTATGAGGACAGGACCCAAACCCAAGTCTCTGTGGCCCAGAGAGGGCGCTCCTGATGCTCGCTGCTTCCCAGCTGGTAGCTACGCCTTGCTAGGCCGTGAACTATAGTATATTTTACTTGTTATTTCAAGGCCGAAATGACTCATCAGCCACATGACTACACCACCCATTTTCACTGACCCCTCGAGTATGAAAGCAGGGCTTGAAGAGCTTTCGTTCACTTTGTTTGGAGCCAGGATGACAGACCAAGAGTGGTTGGAACACACAGTGCTAGGTCAGAGGTCAGGGGACAGACCTGGGCTCCCGGGGCAAAAACAAACAAGGCTCTGGGTGCCATGGTGGGGGGCGGGGGGCACAGGCTGGGGGTTGCGCGCGTGCCTTGGACCAGATATGAAAGGTGGCTTGCCCCATCCTGGGCAGCTGGGGCGGGTGAGGGAAACGCCGTCCTGGATCCAGCTTCCAGTTTGCCACATACCAGCTGTGAGCCTGTGGCACAGCCGTGAAGGGCAGCCTGTGGCAGCACCGTCTCTTGAGAACTTCAGATCCGACCAGAGCTTCTCACTGTGAAGTGGCGATAATGACATCCACGCGAAATTTTTGTCAGGAAACGTGACTCAGGGTGGGAGAAAGTGCTGTTATTCTCCAGGGTCCTTTTTTCCTTTTTTTTTTTTTTTTTTTTTTTTTAGGTTTTATTTATTTATTCATGAGAGACACAGAGAGGCAGAGACATGGCAGAAGGAGAAGCAGGCTCCATGCAGAGAGCCCGACACGGGACTCGATCCCAGGACCCCAGGATCACGACCTGAACCGAAGGCAGATGCTCAATCACGGAGCCACCCAGGCGCCGCAGGACTCCAGGGTTCTGCAGATATAGCTGGAGGGTTATCAATTTCACATTAAAAACAAAAACAAACAAATGTATTAATTTTGGCATGCACTTTTATGAGAAATAGTAAACAGATATTATCTGTGGAGTCTCTCGCCCTCTGATAAAAACTTTTGGACAGTTACAAAGTTTGAGGTTTCTGAGAGGCAGCGTGACCTGCCCAGTACCCAGAGTGACATGTTGACCAAAGCCATCCCACACAGCCCAAGTTCACTTCTACCAACAGCAGCGCTACTGTCCCTATTGGGCCAACCAGCCCTGAGAGCAAAGAGCAAGTAGTGCCAGGTTTACATATAGAGGCTGCGAGGAGCGCAGGAGGGAGGAAGGCGAGAGAGGAGTGAATCCTGGAGCCCAGGCCTCCTTTTTTTTTTTTTTTTAAAGATTTTATTTATTCATGAGAGACATAGAGGCAGAGACACAGGCAGAGGGAGAAGCAGGCTCCATGCAGGGAGCAGCCCGACGTGGGACTCTATCCTGGGTCTCCAGGATCAGGCCCTGGGCTGAAGGCGGCGATAAACCGCTGAGCCACCCGGGCTGCCCGAGCCCAGGCCTCCTGTGAAAGCAGGGCGCCAAGGGCCCTCCAGCATCTTTCTTCCTGGCCTCCTGAGAAGGCCCATCCTCCCCCCGCGGCGAAGGGCAGAAGGACACTGGCACTCTGGGTGGCACAGGCCTCAAGCCTTCAGACAAAGGCCTTCTGTCTAGGAGGTGCTGGGAGACGCCACACAACACATTTCTTTCTAAATTGATTGTTTTTCCTAAAAGCTATCTAAGTCCTGGAAAGCCATTTCCATGAGCTGATTTTAAAATACCTTATTATGATATGTGAAAAACAGTCAACAGCCTGGGTGTCTAGCATTAGGGGAATGGCCAAGGACAGGCTGGGGTATTCCGTGACGTCCATGGGAGTTCATGAACACACAGAGAAGTGCCCTAAGGTAAAGGAAGGCTTGGGTGGGGCTCTAACAGAAAAGCAGAGAAAGAAGCTGCAGGCAGAAGTGTCTTCTGGTGGCATCTGATCAGAGATGAGCCTAAGGGTGTGATGCAGTAGTGACGGATACGTGGTCTTTTGCATTTGTCAAAACCCACGGAACTGTATAACACAACGATAAACCTTAATATAAAAAAGGGATTTCAGCTAATAATAGTGTTTAGGGGCACCTGGGTGGCTCAGCCGGTTAAGCAGCTGCCTTCGGCTCAGGTCATGATCTCAGGGTCCTGGGATCGAGCCCCAACATCGGGCTCCCTGCTCAGCAGGGAGTCTGCTTCTCCTTCTCCCCCTTTCCCTGCTCATGCTCTCTCTCGCTCACTCTCTCAGAAAAATAAATAAAATCTTTTTTTTAAAGAGCATTTAAATATTGGCTCATCACTTATAACAGCTGTGCCACCTAAGGCAGGATATTAATAACAGGGCAAGGTGTGTGCAGGGGAGGAGTTTATATGGGAAGTATTTGTAATATCTGTCCAATTTTTCTGTGAACCTAAAACGGTTCTAAAGAATGAAGTCTTTTACTGTGGTTAACAAACTAAAAATAAATGAATGAAAAACCAGAAGGAAATAATCAAAATGCTAACAGTACTGGTTTTTGGATGATGAGATTATGACTAATTTCTTTTTTTGTTTTTACTCTTCAAATTTTCTACATTCTCGTTTTGTCTGTTTTTCCTTATGCATCACTTTGCCAACCAGGTAAAACAAATGTACAGTTTTAAAATCTTGCCTGGGGGGCAGCCTGGGTGGCTCAGCGGTTTAGCGCCGCCTTTGGCCCAGGGCGTGATCCTGGAGTCCTGGGATCGAGTCCCACGTCGGGCTCCCTGCATGGATCCTGCTTCTCCCTCTGCCTGAGTCTCTGCGCCCACCCCCACCCCCCTGTCTCTCATGAATCAATAAATAAAATCTTTTTAAAAAAAAATCCAGCTACCCTACTGGAGAGTCCATGTGGGAATCACATGGAGAGGGAGATGAGCCCAAATGAGCCCAGCCTTCCAGCCACCCCTGCCAAAGAAGCAGACAAATACATGGAGCCATACTGAACTATCCAGGTCAGATCAGCCACCATCTGGATGTCCTGAAGGAAGGACCTCAGTTGACTCCACATAGAGAATCACTCAGCTAAGCCCTGCCTAAATTCCCAACTCAAAAATCGTGAAATACGATAAAATGGTTGATTCAGTCACTAAGCTTTGGGGTAGTTCATTATGAAATAATAGATCACTAGAACAGCTCTTAATAAATGTTTGTTGCACTACAAAAGAAATAAATGTTTGTTGCTGGATGGATGGATGGATGGATGGATGGATGGATGGATGGACAGATGGATGAAGGACCGTTGTATTTCCTAGAGAAATGATGCCCAGAGAGCTAAAGAAAGTTGTCAAAGCTACCACGGTGCATGTTTGTCATTCACCCTCCTCCTCCAGGATCTGAACCTCCTCCTTCTTTTGGAGAATCCCCTCCCATCTGAATGTGGCTGGAATACAAGAGTCTACGTCGGAAGTAGGTTACTTCATTTGTTAACTACATCCAGGACTGCTGTGAGAAGTCTGCTGTCATCTGACTCTTGCTCCTTTAAAAGATGGTTTCTTTCTCTCTAGCAGCTTTTAGACTTTGCTATATGAAACTTAAATGCTCTAAAATTTGTCTAGGTATGGGTTTTTCTGTGTCTCTCTGTGTGGTACACCACAAATCTAGTCAATCTGAGAACTTTTGAAGTTCTTTAATTCTGGGAAATGTACCTCTATCATTTCCCCAAACATTTCCTGTATTTGGTTTTTAGTTTTCTCTTTCTCTGGGACTTCTGTGATCTGGATGTTAGCATCTCTACTTCTTTCCTCTTTATATCTTAATTTTCTTTTTATATTATTGTCTCTTTCTCCTTTCTTGTTCCCTTCTGGGAAAGTTCCCTTAACCTTATCTAGTTCATCCTTCAACCATATTTATCCTACTAATTATCTTATATATTGTGTTCTTTATTTCAACTATTGTATTTTAATACTTACTAGTTCCACTTAATTCTTCCTATGATCTCCTATGCTAGTTTCAAGTTACTAATATAGGGGCGCCTGGATGGCTCACTGGTTGAGCAGTCTGCCTTGGGCTCAGGTCATGATCCCGGAGTCCTGGGATCAAGTCCCACATTGGGATCCCCACTGGGAGCCTGCTTCTCCCTCCGCTTATGTCTCTGCCTTTCTCTGTCTCTCAGGAATAAATAAATAAAGTCTAAAAAAAAATCACTTATATATTCTCATTTTCTTTAGGATATTTATCTCAAGCTCATTTTATACCCTCATTCTGTTCATTCTAATATTTTTGCTTGCACAGTACGTATTCTCCAATTTAGGGTACTTTCTGTCCTTTGAGCCTGTACTGAAAGGGGGAATCAGCTCCTCTCTGATACTGCACATTAGAAAAAGAGTTTAAGGAAAGGGAGGTGATGCACCCAAGCACTAGAATCATTGCTCCTATTCTCATTTGCAACACCTTTATCAAGAAGCACTATGGAGGCAGGTAGTTTGTTCATAATTTTTAAAATCTATGTTTCTTTCTTGCTTTTGTAGTTTTTTCAGTATTGATCTGGGGACAGGAGCTGCAGCCATGTCAGTTGGGCAATTGTCAGGAAGTACAGATTCCAAATAAATAATTAATTTCAACTAAAAGGACAAAGAGAAAAAGAGGAACTCACATGTGAAGCAAAATTGGTTCCCAGCTTGTGGAGGGCCTGGATTGTTGGCTTTGAGTGTCCCTCCTATCGTCTTTGCCATATAGTCACCCAGTGGTCCTATAGCTGACCTGCAGAAGCAGGTAAGCTGGCCACAAAGCAGTGGCATCTAGGGTCTTGGCCTCAGGCGATCCTGTCACATTTGTGTTTGAAGTTCCTGCAGCACTCAGAGGTGGATTCAAAATTGCCTAAGACCTATCTTCTTTGGTTATTTCAAACATGTACCAAAATGGCCAGAGCAAGTAGGAAGAGAAGGTGGACTGTCAGCTTCAGAGTGGACTTCACCAAGGAAAGCCCAGATTGGCTGCTGCCACTGTAGCGGTGATGGGCCAGGTGGACAGGGACAGGACACAGAGTTTCCGGTTACACAGAACAGCAGGTCTCAGAAACAATAGGGCCTTGTTCTGTACCACTTACTGAGAAGTGTCCTCGATGTCTCTTTGCTCTGAGAAAGTCATTTCCTTGGTAACAAAGGCATGTCCTTGTGTGCTGTGCTGGGAGTCTACAGCAAAAGGCCAAGGCCATGGCGTGTATGCACATTGCACTGAGCTCTTGAAACAGTTTTTTTTGCAGATGCTTATATATCAATAAACTACCTTTTAACCCTGTTTCCTTAAAGAGCTCAGAGTTATAATTTTCTCTAACTCATAGTCCATAAGTTAGAAAGAATCAGAGTGACAAATCTTTTGAATGTCAGCATCTGAGCCTAACTAACACCTGAATGTTTCAGCTTCATCCCCACTGGTCAGACTCAAAATCTTACTAGCCATTCCTCTCAATGCCATTGAAGATTCCTGTTCCTGATCCTGAATTCCACATCATACTTACAATTTTTTTTTTTATAAGAGAGAGAGAGAGAGAGCACACGAGATTGCATGCATGCATGTGCGGGGTAGGAGGAGTAGGGGAGCAAGCGGCAGGGGACAAGGAGAGAAAGAATCTTAAGCAGGCTCCACACCCAGCATGGAGCCCAACGCAGAGGTGTGTCCCAAGACCTAGAGATCATGACCTGAGCCAAAATCAAGAGTTGTATGCTTAACGTATCCTAAGCCACACAGGCACCTCATACTTACAAATTTGAAATTTGAGTTAGAAGCATTCTGTCATCTAAAGTCTATGCATTATTATTCATGTACACTCTTACAGAGATATAATTAAGATATCTCAGTGATATGTTGTTATACACAAGACACCAGTTGAGTGAATAAGATATAATATTTGTCACATAGCAGCACTTTACATACACTAATTTATTTGTGCCTATCAACAGACCATCAAAGGTAAGGGGCAACTGGCTGGCTCAGTGAGCATGTGACTCTTTTTTTTCTTTTTAAGATTTATTTTTTAATTTAATTTTTTTAAAAAGATTTTATTTATTTTTTTATGAGAGACACAGAGAGAGGCAGAGACATAGGCAGAGGGAGAGGCAGGCTTCATGCAGGGAGCCCGATGTAGGACTGACTCCCAGGACCCTGGGAATCACACCCTGAGCCAAAGGCAGACACTCAACCACTGAGCCACCCAGGCATCCCAAGATTTATTTATTTGAAAGAGAAATAGCATGCCCACACACATGAGCAGACAGAGGCAGAGGGAGAGGAAGAGAGTCTCAAGTAGACTCCCCACTAAGTGTGGAGCCTAATGCAGGGCTTGATCCCACAATCCTGTTATCATGACTTAAGGTGAAACAAGAGTCAGAAACTCAACCAACTCAGCCACCCAAGTACCTTGAGCATGTGACGTGTCATCTAGAGGTTGTAAATTAAAGCCCCAAGTTGGATGTAGAGATTAGAGATTACTTAAAAATAAAATCTTTTAAAAATGTTTTTACAAAGAAGACCATCAAAGGTAATAAATAAGTGGAGAAGAGATGGAGAGATGGATGGACGAATGGATGAGTAGATAAAAATAAAAGTTAAGTCTATTGATTTGCCAGACAAAGGAACACAGTCTAGTGAAAAAAATTCACTAAGTAAGAGTTCACTGATAGGAAAAAGAGTATTTAAAGTCCTGGGGTAGGGAGCTGTTCATGTGGTTCTTGCTAAATAAGGACTGAAATCTAATACCCTGGAGAGGACATAAGGAGTCCACGGGGTTTAAACCCCACAATTGGCTAAAACAAACCTTACTGCTCATTATTTAGGAAAGGCTTCTGTTAGGAGCACTAAGAAGAATCTAGGGTTTCAGGGTCAATACAAGGTCACGGTGCTTTATCAGCTCCAGCTGGCCTTTGGTGACAAAGACATCGTCATTGTGATCCCTTCTGGGCAAGCACTGCTATAAGCAGAAAATTTCCCTTTACATTCGTCACCACAGCCTTTAATAGAGTGCAGGTATTCTTAACCCCACTTTACAGAGCAGTAGATGAAGACACAGGAAATGTTAAGTAATCTGCCCAAGGTCAAGATAGAATTTGAACCTGAGCAGGGGAGTTCAGAGCCCACCCTTGAACCTGATCAGGGGAGTTCAAAGCCTACCCTCGTAACCCTTCAACTGCTGAGCACAGGTCTAAAATCAATATCGATATATGTTGCTTATTTAAAATAATTCAAGCTATTTAAATTATATTTATCAAACTTATTTCCCCATTTCTCCTAAATTAAGTGGACAAATAGTCAAAGAGTACCACAATTAGTACTACAACTACACACTAGGTTTAACTTGAGATCTGCCTTTAACCTTGGCAAACTGCTTTGTACATGTTGAATATTTTATGAAGAAAAGATGCAAAAGTGAAGCATCTCTTGGAGTTAGGGAAAAGCTACATTGTTTTTTCTCATTTGGGGAGATTGATTTAATTTTGAGAAATGGGCAATCTCTGATAAATCTGACAACTGAGAAAGTGGGCTAAGCGGCCTAGTGGAGTTTTTTAACTCCAAAGGAGTATCACCCAAAATAATGTAATGTGACTTTCACCTCACCAGTGAAAACTGATAAAAAGGCAATTCCAAAAGAGAAGTTCCCAAATTTTAAAGATCAGTGATATGGCATTGGAATACATGAACTACCTCCCAAGATGATTATTTTAACAATAATTATTAGGTGTACATATGTCAGTGTGTTTATTGCAAAACTCTGTATGATACAGCATAAGTGATACCTCATATGTACCCCAAATTTAAACATACAGACAACTGCATGGCTTCCCTTCTTGCCAATCCTATGGGTTACAAACCCAAATATAGAGTGTAGAGTAAGATTTCATTAGGAGAAAGAGTTCTGGGGCCAAGAAAACCATAAGTACAGGACTATGGCATCTTTGAGGCTTTTTACAACACAAAGATTCTCAAATTCAGTATTTCAAAAGAGCTTCTGGCAGCTTGAATTATTTTTCAGCAATGAATTCATGCTGAATCAGCTATATTCTTTCTCTAAATTTCTCTTGTAAGTGATGATAATCATTTATAGGCTGGTATTAAGAATCTTGTCACTGAGAACTCTTTCCTTACACTCATTAGCACTGAGCTCCAGGCAACTGAATTAATTAGCTTGGAAAGTACCTTGGACTCCCACTTCACCAGGATGCAAATAACCAGAGAGCTCAGAAAACCAGATTTATTTTCTGCACACTGCTTTTCTAGAAGGAAGTGAAAAATGACAATATTATGACTATTGCTAATACTGTTACTACTAATAATCATAATAATAGCTACTATAATTGATAAATACTACTAAAGACTTCACATTTAGTTTTCTTCTTTATTTGGATTTGTAACGTGTTACTTGCCAGAATGTACAGGGTATAGAAGAAAACACAGCATCAACAAATTAAATGTGTGTGTGTGTGTGTGTGTGTGTGTGTGTGTGTGTGTGTTTTCTTTCGATTCCTTTCCCCAGTCCCTTGGTCTCTCTCCCCAGAGACCACCACAATGATTAGTCCAGGATAACAAAACAAGTATGTATTGCTATCCCGTCAATCATATATATACATATATATGCATTAAAATATGTATAGTATACATGTATGTGTATATGTATTTCCATACACGAATATTTTTCCTGTGTTTCCCATGTGAAATAGTATTCCAGTGATGTCTTCTTTCTTTTAATATCTCTTAGTCAGTTCTTTTATTTTTTTTTTTCCTGGTAAGATTTATTTATTTATTTATTTATTCATTTATTTACTTATTTTTAAAGATTTTATTTATTCATGAAAGACAGAGAGAGAGAGAGAGAGAGAGAGAGGCAGAGACATAGGCAGAGGGAGAAGCAGACTCCGTGCAAGAAGCCCAACACAGGACTCGATCCCCAGTCTCCAGGATCACGCCCTGGACGGAAGGCAGGGGCCAAACCACTGAACCACCCAGGGATCCCCTATTTATTTATTTTAGAGAGAGAGCGAGAGCGAGCAAGCATGTGAGCAGGGGCAGGGAAGGGGCAGAAGGAGAGAGGATCTAAGTAGACTCCTCAATGAACACATAGCCTGACGTAGGGCTTGATCCCAAGACCCATGAGATCAGGACCTGAGCTGAAACCAAGCCAGTTCTTTATGTCAGCCTCTTTCTTTTAATGGTTGCATGGTATATTATTTCTGGGTGTATACGTTTTTAGAAAATAGAAACTTAGATGTGATAAAAGGTTTTTTATAGATTTTTTCCAATCTGTTACATTTATAGCACTCTATCATAATAACTAGTGTGCTTTATGATGACACTCATCCGTGTTGGAATCATTAAGAAAAAAACTAAAATTATGTTTATGTTGGTATAGTCTAGTATGTTTATTGTAATTTTGCTTAAAATCATATTCCCCGTAGTATTCAAAGATCTGAATACTATTCAGCCTACTATCCAACTATCCACCCGTTGGAAAGAGCTCTGCTAGTCCTTCAGCACACACACTCTTCCTCACTCCCCACTAGATGGTGCTCACACACTAATGTCTCTACCTCAGCCTCTACCCTTTCACTCTACACACTGTCCTAGGTTAGGCCGGATGCTGGACAAGGCCAGACTTGAATGAAATTGCACCATGTGAAGTATGTTTCTAAGCCCAGTAAAATGTCCCTAGATCCACAGAGTAAGGACGAGAGAGGTAAGGCGCTCCAGTCAGAAAAGCAGAAGTCTACTCACAGTGGTGAGGAAATGACTAAGGCGGGTGGGGTACAAGTGACTGGCCTGGTGTTTTCCTCCTGGTGATGCTTCCAGTAGTAGCCTAATCTCCCACTCCGGGGACTGGCCCTGTGATGCTGAAAGGCCAGTACCCAGCTCACAGAGACATCCTCCACGACCTTCCTACTACCTCAGCCTGGCCAGCACGTGCACTGGGGAAAGAGGGTCTGGGCAAAGGACCAGTGTGGGGGCCTCCTGCCTGCTGGCCCTGCTTCCCCCTGGTATGTGCCCTGGGGTAGCAGCTCGGCTTCTGCTAGTACAGGCAACTTGCCACAAAGGGCAAAACTCCAGACTTCCCCAGGCTATGAACAAAGCTCCTCTCCCCATTTCCTGGAGTTCTTTCCACTCCATTCAGTTTCTGAAGTAACTTTTGAGCCACTTCCCAAAAGAAACACAAGATATACCGGCTTCACAAAGAGACAAATCCCCATCTCTAGGTCAGTTTATAAACATGGGCCAGCGTGCGTGTGGCGTGCTCCCAAATGCTACAGTACCCACAGAAAGTGTGCCATCGTAGCGCCAAACTGTCGTGGTGCTTCGAATGACCAAAGTGTCATGTCTAGAGCTGAAAAGACCTTGGCAAACATCTGGGGGCCCCAGAGGGCATTCCAAAAGTCCCTAGAGCCCTAGGCCTTCAAGAAGTTACATCAGGGGAATCCCTGGGTGGCTCAGTGGCTTAGTGCCTGCCTTTGGCCCAGAGCATGATCCTGGAGTCCCAGGATCAAGTCCCATGTCGGGCTTCTGTGTGGAGCCTGCTTCTCCCTCTGCCTGTGTCTCTGCCTCTGTGTGTGTGTGTGTGTCTCATGAATAAATAAATAAAATCTTAAAAAAAAAAAAGTTACATCAGGATCCCCCTGTGAGGCTGAGCTCTGCACAAGCTATGTTTGAACCAAAAACCCTTCCAGTTGTTTCTGTTATTTTTCAGCTGGAACACCACTGGTCTAATCCAAACTGTTCGCTTTACAAATGAGAACCCTGAAGCCGTCTGGGGACTTTCCCTAAGACACACACAGTGGAGACCAGTTTGAATATGATAAAGAAGGAAGAACAAGCAACGAGAAAGAACCACATTTCAACTGGCCAGTGGATTAGAAAAGAATATTTGTCAAGCCAGGGGAACCTAACAGCAGTGTTATATTTGCTTCTCAGGTTCAATTAAGAGATACACTTCCTCTTACCGGAGACACAGATGTGGAGCAAGACATATTTCATACTTACTAAACCCCAAGCCCACACCCACTGAAAAGTAACAGAATACTCATATCATTGCCCAGATGCATTTTTTTTTTTCTTTTCCATCTCCTCGCTCACTCTCTCAAAGCCATTTCCTACTTTTTGTCAAAACAGAGTCAAGAAAGAGGCAACACTCCCTCCTGCGAGCCTGATCCAAGTCTGATCAAGGCCTGGATCCAGACTTGGCAGTGGAAACACTGGTAGATGTTGGCCAAAAAAAAATCCTCTCTCTTTGTCAACTTTTTTTTTTCTCTTTCTCACCAGCTTCTGTTTCCCCTTATTCTACAAATGTGAAATCCATTTCGGACTAGCCTCAGGAAATTGAGTCAAGAGGGGAGTTGGGAAAACCAAAGCAAGCATGAAAGATCAAGTCTTAAAAGTGGTGGGAAATTATCCAGGTCACAAGGAAGAGGACCCTATTGCTTTCCTACTGCCCTGGTGAAGAGGAAACAAGAGGTGCCCTCTCACTTCCCTGCTGTATTCAGGTGAAGGAAGCCCATCTCAAACCAAGTTAAGCAAAAAAGGGCACCGATTAACCCAGGCAATGGAAAGGTCCAGAGGCGGATCATGCTTAACCAGAGGCAGGGGTTCAAGTAACAACAACACCAACAACAACACCAATAAACAGGTATCTATTTCTCCCTCCTTTGTGTGCACTTTATTCTTGCCACCACCTCATCCTCACTTGGACTTTCCGAAAGGGAAGGCCACATGTCAACAGTTGCGGCCATACAAATGTAAAGCCTCTCAGGAAGAGAACACCCGTGTCCTACTGGCTCCCAGTACAGAGAATTGCACCTCCCTGGCTTGGATGGTATCGTGCACCTGTCTTTGAACACACTGGTTTGGTTCCAATGGGCCAGCCTGGGTCACACGCCCACCCCTGGCATTGGGATTTGAGAACTAACCAGAGGTCACATCCTACAGGAACGGAGTTGGAAAGGACAGAAGCCAAAGGGCCAAGGGTCACTCTCCTAAAGGGAAAGACAGGTTCTGGTGCTGGAAGAAGAGACATGGGGCAGCCAAAAACCCTACCCACGCCCAGGGCTGCTGCTGTCAGTGCTGACAGATCTGCGCCCCCGGGACCTCTGGCAGTCTGGGGGTCAGGCTGACAGCAGGAGCTGTCAGGTGAGCTCCCAGGCCACTCAATTATGTGCTCGGCAAACAAATGTTCGTTTGCAGTAAGTTCTGAACTCGGACTGAGCTCACGCAGGGAGTGCTAATTGGGTAAAGTGGCTTCCAGGAGCCCCTGTGTCAGGAAGTGCCGCAGGCTGACCAAGGCCCCAGGGGCTGTATTTTGAGCCTTGGCTGATTATCAGCTATTTTTTCTTCCTTCCTGCAGACCCTGGGTCACCAGCTGCTTTGTTTTTCTGTCTACTTTGTTTCCTGGAGTTTTTCTTCTCCTCCTAAGTTTGAGGAGGCCTAGAACATCCCTTCCAGCTACTGTTGATACTCTTGAAAACTTGGAACAAAAAAAAATTTTTTTAAGAGTTTTTTAAATTTATTTCAGAGACAGAGAGAGCATGAGTGGAGCAGGAAGAGAGGCAGAGGGAGAGGGAGAAGACTCCCCACTTCCCTACTGAGCAAGGAGCCCGATGCGGGGCTTGATCCCAGGACCCCAGGATCATGACCCGAGCTGAAGGCAGATGCCCAACTGACTGAGCCACCCAGGTGCCCCCAAATTTTCTCCTTCATTAGAGACATACTGAGGACTGGGGATATTCCAAAGACTCAGAAGTCTCCCAGTTTTCTTATGTTCACTATTCCTGATCATCAACCTTTTCAGGTTCCTAACCTTAAGGAGTTCCTGAACCTTCATGACTTCTGTGTCTCCTCTTACATGCACGAAGTGGAACCCCCAGAATCTCTCTCCCGCCCCCACATATGAGCGCTCCTTCATCATGTCATGTAATCCTCCTCTCCTCTGAGGGAGGTTCCCATCTTATGCAATCTAATATCATCCATCAAAGAGGACACCGGGGGCTGGAGAGATGAAGTCGCCTACTTGAATTCACATGACCAATTAGCGACAGCAAGGGACTGAAACCAGGTCAGCCTGACCCTGAAGGCCCGATCTTGACCATGACAAGCTGTCTTCCATGGAGCTCTGCTTCAGAAAGCCCTTTTTCAGCATGGAGGCCTGAGAGCACAGAGTAACAGACCAAACAGGGGGCTACTGGAGCCCCCAGACTCAAGAGTGCCATCTCCACCTCCAGTGGTCGCGGGGATGAGTGATCTCAATCTCCATGTCTGACGGTGCTCCCCTTCCCCACAGCTAACAGCCAGAAGTGGTTATCACAATAGGGGTTTTCTCCCTGTGTTACCCCAGCTGGGGCCTCACCAGAATCACCTCTGCTTGACATAGTTGAGTGTTTCTCAACCTTAATTCATCCATGTACCCTTCTGATGAGTGCAACATTCTTACCACTGTCCCAACATCTGGATTGGTCCCCAGTGGTTTCTTCCCTTCCATTCTGTCTTTCGCATCACTCCATCTCTGAACTTTTTTTTTTTTTTTAAGATTTTATGTATTTATTCATGAGAGAAACAGAGAGGCAGAAACACAGGCAGAGGGAGAAGCAGGCTCCACACAGGGAGCCCGATGCATTACTCGATCCCAGGACCCCAGGATCATGCCCTGAGCAGAAGGCAGACACTCAACCGCTGAGCCACCCGGGCGCCCTTGAACTTCACTGCACTTCACTGCCTGTGGCTTGAATTGCAAGAGAAATCCCCTTTTATTTTCTCCATGTATAAAAATATTGTGTGATAGATTTTTAGAATATGCCCACCGACACCTAAAATATTTAACAGCTCAGATGGCATGAGCCCCAGCCAATTAGAATTACTGTGGCTCTTCCCAGCACACTGCCGACTACCACCAGAACACTTGCCCATCCAGCCAGGGGTCCCTGCGGTACTTCCTGAGGGCCTCTCTCCCACCATCACAGATAAGGATAACTGAAGTAGGTCCTAGTGTTTCTGCAAATGTTGCCACAAAACTCCACCAGCTAAGGAAGAAGCAAAAATGGAGGTTGCATAATTCTCTTTTCTTTTACATAAAACTTCCTTCCTGACCCATTTCTTCTTATACAATGGAAGAGAATTTTGAACCATGAGCAACAACAGCCAAGTGGGCCACCGGGTGTCAGAACGAGGATCTATTGTCTCTCAAGTTTCTATCAGGTGGCATCGCCCTACTACTCATCTCAAAATCCAACAATTAGGAAACTTAGCAGGTACCTATCCAGCAGCCACCCACTTAGTCCTCCCAAAGGAAGCTTTTGAAGTCATAAGGGCGTGGGGCACTTGGTTTCATAATCCATGAACATTGACCCAGTCCTGGAAGAAGCAGCCAACACCCAAGCCTGAATACTTCTGCTCCTGCTTTCATTAGACGAGGAGTGTACTGACATGGCAGGGAACTTAGGGGCCCGGGCCCCTCCTGAGAACACAGCTCCCAGTGTAGAGCCTTCAGGTCACATCAGAAGTGAGGAGCACCGCTCGGCCCAGTAACACAGAAGGGCCCCAAAGAGAGAGGAAGAAGCTGAAGGAAGGTAAAAAGTTTTATGGAAAAAAAAAAAAAAAAAAAAGTTTTATGGATATGATGCAGTCACTGAAAGGATTTATTGTTAAGTGCATGTGAAGACCCCTCTGATGATTCCCAGAAATAAGTGGAAGGTTTTCACAAGGACCACTTCTACAACTGGAAGATTCAGAGAGGAGGAAAAAAAAAAACCCCCACAAATAAGAACAGTGAAACGGATGCTATATTTTGGTTCACAAAAAAATAAGGCATATACTGTTTAATCAAATCGTGTGGAGAAAAAAAAAAAATTGTGTGGAGAGCCTGTGGGTCAGCGTTACCCAGAATGTAAAGGTGAGCTTCCATCCGACTAGTCCTCCTACAAGCACATTAGAAGTAAGTTAAGCTATTTCTAGGATTCTGAAGAAGCAGAAAACTGAGCAATCGGCTCTTGAGATCTCTTTAGGATCACTTCAAATCTCCAGCACCTGAGCTGAAAAAGCCCCAGAGCTCCCCAGTATCAACAATTTCTGGGGGATCCCTGGGTGGCGCAGCAGTTTGGCGCCTGCCTTTGGCCTAGGGCGCGATCCTGGAGACCCGGGATCGAGTCCCAAGTCGGGCTCCCGGTGCATGGAGCCTGCTTCTCCCTCTGCCTGTGTCTCCGCCTCTCTCTCTCTCACTGTGTCCCTATCATAAATAAATAAAAATTTAAAAAAATTAAAAAAAAAAACAATTTCTGGATTTAATCACTCTTGGTGCTCTGAGTGCCAGCTCCTGAGTGCCCTCCAGCCATGCGTGCGACACCCCGCCTCCCTCTCAGTTCTGGGAGAGAACCCACTGGAGGGACAAAGAAATGGATCCTAAGAGTACAGGCCGGCTGAAACAACCCAAAGCTCCAACCACAGGAGCTGGGTGGAGCTTTGGTTACGTGCGCTATGGTATGTCCACTAAATGGAGTACTAAGTAGCGTATATAAAGATGAGCCAGAGAGGCAGAGATGGGTTGTCACCTAATGGAAGCCAGGGTAGGAAGGTGAGCACAAAGGCTACTGTTAAAAAATACGTGAACTACTATCACCAGATACATGGTTGCCTTTGGAGGAGGAACATGAGGTGAGGGGTCAAGAGTAGGAGGAAGTGGGATCCCTGGGTGGCACAGCGGTTTGGCGCCTGCCTTTGGCCCAGGGCGCGATCCTGGAGATCCGGGATCGAATCCCACGTCGGGCTCCCGGTGCATGGAGCCTGCTTCTCCCTCTGCCTATGTCTCTGCCTCTCTCTCTCTCTCTCTCTGTATGACTATCATAAATAAATAAAAATTAAAAAAAAAAAAAAAGAGTAGGAGGAAGTGTGTCTTTATAAAGGATTTTGGGTAGCAGTGATCCAGAGTCACTCTGACACATTTCTAAGGAGGAAGAAGGGAGAGGAGAAGCTGCCCACACAAAACCATTAGGGAACCAGTTTCAGCTTCACTGAAGATGCCCCAGAGGAGGCCGAGGTGGGCTTCACATCCACACCCCGAGGAACCCGCAGAGATGTCTGGTCCCACAGTCTCTTCAGCACCGGCTCCCAGGAGCTCCTAAGCTGGCCTCCCCCAAACACACGGTTGGCTCTGCGGGCTCGGCGCATGCCTTCTCCTTTCTCCACACACCGAACTTCAATCCCCCCCGCCTTTAAAGCCATTAGATGGAAACTTTCGTCTTCAGCGACCTCCCAGTAAACTAGTAAATCTCTGTGTGTGGTGGGTATCATTCCGCTACCCTGGAGCCTAAGAACTGCCACATTGATTAGTTGTTCCACAGAAAATGGAATCTGTCTGAACCCAGCCACCCTGCCCCCGTCCCTCCTTGGGATCATCGGAGAACTCTAGAGTTCTAAAGTTTCTGGGATGCAGGAACATTGAGCAGGGCCCCTAGAGGCATCATGGTAGCCATCCCCATCTCCCCGCCCAGCGTCCTGGTCCCGGCTCCACCTGCAGGCTCCTCTGGTGGCTTCACCACCTCCAGGCCATGTCAGGCCCAGGGCATTCCCCCTTGGCGCCCAGACCTCACCCCAAGGACTCTACCACTTCTTGCACTTGCTTCATCCTGGGTGTATCACAGGTCAGGATGCTGGATGGTGAGGGGCACACAGGTCCTCAGGATTCAAGACCTGCCACCTCCTCTCTGCCATCAGAGCCAGGCCACTCCCTTCCCTTCAGAATGCACTTCCCATCCCCTTTTTACAGCTCCTTGCATTCCAGAACGAATATTTCCAACTTAAAACACAATAGAACAGAACACTGCCCCCTCCCTTGTTATCACAGGGCACGATAATCTGAACCTCAGAACACACGGCCCATTTGTCCTGCCTGGGATGGGGAGGGAGAAGTCACCCACACCACAGAAAACCTCCCCGTGGTCATTATCAACTCACTACTCTGTTACACCCTCCCCTCAATAAATCTTTGTGTTTTATAAAGGGGACGTATTTTCCATAAATAAATAGGGATATTTTCAAAGGGAAGGAAGGGTACTTCTTAGCCAGGATAGCCGAAATCCATTTTCCTAGATTTATGGAGAGTAATTGTCACAGTAAAAGAGCACCTCCCAGAAACAGCGCCCCCCAGAGTAGAGAGGCTTGCGGAGGTTTGGCAGTGAGGCTGGGTACGAAGAGCATCCTCGGGCCTCCTGGCCAGGACAGACCTCTGAGAGGGTCTTCCTCTGACGGAGGAAGGTCTTCGGTGGGAGCACAAACCCAAGGGGTCAATTAATCCAGAGTGGGACCCAGGCTGGTATTTTTAAAGCTCCTCAGGTGCATCCCATGTGCAGACGGGACTGAGAGCTGGTCCCATGCGGCCTGAGCCTATAAATTTCGTCAGTGCTACAAACTGGCTTCTAAGTCCCAACCTGTATCACCGTAGCGTGTCCTCAAATAAACTTGCTCTGCATGTTCTCTGCGTATTCAAGCTCCACACAGTCTCCAGAAAAATACGTTTATTATTTTTTTTTAAAGATTTTATTAATGTAGTTGAGAGAGGGAGGAGGACAGAAGCAGAGGGAGAAGCAGACTCCCACTGAGCGGGGAGGCCTACTTGGGGCTCAATCCCAGGACCCTGAGATCATGATCTGAGCCCGAGGCAGATGCTTAACTGACTGAGCCACCAGGTGCCCCTAGACCAACACATTTGGATGCCAATGTCCCCTTTTAGCGTCAGGGCTCTTCCTGCTCCTGGGTCACCCCGCAGTAACAGGTATCGGAAGCGGAGCCCCCAGTCACCCTCACCCACTGATTGACAGAGACTCTCTGGCCCAGCCTGCTAGCCCCGTGGCTGCGAAGTGGGGGACTTGGGCCTGGGCCATTCCCTCTGTCCGTTAGGCCCCTCTGTCGGTCAGCTCCCAGCAGAGGCAGGGTTACTAAATGTGGGCTGTGTCCCCTCATGTCTGTACTACCACCTTCTGGGTCTCTGGGTTCCCAGGAGGGTATTGAGAGTGACTATGCAACTTTCATTTTTGGTCCTTATTATTTCTTCTCTTTTTTTTTTTTTTAAGATTTTATTTAGTTATTCCTGAGTCACTCACACACACACACACACACACAGAGAGAGAGAGAGAGAGAGAGAGAGATTGAGAGAGGCAGAGGGAGAAGCAGGCTCCATGCAGGTAGCCTGAGGTGGGACTCGACCCCGGGACTCCAGGATCACGCCCTGAGCCAAAGGCAGATGCTGAACCACTGAGCCACCCAGGTGCCCCTGTTTCTTTTTTTTTTTTTTTTCTTACATAAGTAAGACATGAATACAGTGTTTCATTTGTTTCAAATACTATAGAAGACTACAGAGCAATGCTGAAACCCGGCACCATCCTTCCCACGGCCACTTTCCTCCCCAGAGGCCACACTGCCCACCACTTGCAAGGCCCCTTTCTAGGCACTGATGTCATATGTAGTACATGGATCCATGCACCTATGTCACTTTTTATTTCTCATTTTATAGATATTATTTTGCAACGTTTAAGACTTGATTTTAACTTGGTTTTTCACTTGGAAACCTTTCACGTTATGTTGTATGGACGGGGGAGCTCATCCACATACACGCATACACATCACACACGCTCGCATAGATACCCTCATAGCCTACATTGTGACCTTCACACAAAAGATACTGTCCTGCATACGTGATTCTGCAGTTTGATTTTTCAGACCCTAGAAACCTCAGCACAGACATAGCTCCCTCATTATTAACAGCTGCATCCTGTTCCATCATTTGGATGCGCCAAAATGTATTAACCAGAAGCCCACTGAAGAACATTCTTACTCCATACACACCTGTCACCTGTCTTCGGTGGAGCCTCACGTTTTGTGGAGGAATCACGAAACCAGCGGTTGCCGTGTGGAGACAGGACGCAGGGCCCAAGGGGGTGGAGGGAGGGCCCCTGGGCAGCTGTTTCCACTTGATTCACCTAGAGATTTTGCTCTATAGTTCCTGTCAGCTCAGATCTTTATTTTCCAGCTTCAGCTCCTTTCAGGTTTATCTCAAGCACCTCCGGGCCAGTCACTCCCAGTGGCAGCTCCACACGCCTGTGCCTAGCGGTCGTCTCCGGGTGGGCCCAGCTGTCCTTTCCCCCGCAGGTGCTCTGTCCCTGTGATTCACTGCCTGTCAGCATCTCATCTCAGGTGGAAGGAATGGTTTTTGCAACCGGTTGCACCTGGACGTAGCCTCTACTTCCATAGAAGGCAGGTGCTGTACAATTAATTGATAATCTGAGATCAGGAATTTAAGGTTTGGATGCACTGGTAACTCCTTGACCTAGGCGGTTTGCTTTCCTCTAGTCCGGCCTCCCCGGGGAAACAGACCTCGGACCTCAGTTAGTTGTAGGGTCAGTACAGCCAAAGTAAAGTTGTGTTTCCCAAGAAAGGCTTGAAATGGCTTTTAACTTTATTATTTTGTTTCAGCTGCTCCTATTTGGTCACAGAGTCAACTATCCACCAACTGTTTGCCTAGGAGCCTGAATTTCCTGTCATTGAGCATAACTTTTTTTTTTTTTTTTAATGTTTTAAATCCCTGCTACTGAACTAGATTCTCATCTTCATTTGGCCCTCAATTCATCCCATTCCGCTCTTTTGTGATCTTCTCCTGCCTACCCCTGCCTCCTCTCCAGCCTGGAGCCCATGCCTGGCTGTTTCAGCCACGTGTCAGAGTCTAGAGTCCCCTGTCCCTCGGGCTCTCACTGTGCCTCCTGGGCTTGCCCGGAAGCACCCCCCACGTCTGTCCCTACCACCCAGGCATTCATCCTGAAGATGTGCCCCTCCTTCTCCCCAAGGTCAACCCCACTGCCTGCCCTCTGTCCCCTGCCCTCAGTTCTAGTCTGTGACCTTGCTCCATCAGCCACCCTCTTTTTCACTTATATTTCCCCCCTTCAACTGCTTGCTTTCTCTGCAAAAACAAATTTTAAAAATGTCCTCAAGGCTCCCTCATACTAAAGACTTTTCTCAACCCTGCTATTTCCTTAAACTATCGCCCTATTGTCACTTCCCCTTCTGCCGAAGTTCTTTAGAGGTTAGTCTGCACTGTTTTTCTCCACTTCCTTACTGCCAATCACTACTCTACATAAGTAACAAATGAAGCACAAAAGCAATACCCGCACATGGTACAGATTCAGTGAAGAAGGTATGGCATGGAAAATAAAGCCTGTGTCCAGGAGGGAGAGATGAACGAGCAGAGCACAGAGGATTCTTAGGGCAGGGAAACTACTCTGCATGGTGGATATAAGTCATTACGCATCTGTTCAAACCCACAGAACGTATAACATCAAGAGAAAACCCTAATGTAAACTATGGGCTTTGGGTGATTATGACTTGTTTATGGAAGTTCCCCGGTTGTAACACGTCTCACTCCGGTGGGGGATGTTGATAATGCCCAGGTTGCGCGTATGTAAGGGCAGGGAGTATATGTAAGAAATCTCTGTACCTTCCACTCACTTTTTCTGTGAAATTAAAACTGCTCTTAAAAAGTAAAATATAGTTTAAGGGGCACTTGGGTGGCTCAGTCTGTTACGCATCTGCTTTCGGCTCAGGTCATGATCTCGGGGTCCTGGGATTGAGCCCCATGTCCTGCTCCTTGTTCGGGGAGGGGTATGCTTCTCCCTCTCCCTGCCTGTGTCCACTCTCTGTCTCTGTCTCTGTCTCTCAAATAAATAACATATTTTTTAAAAAAGTAAAATCTAGTTTGAAAAACACATACCTGAAATTTATATAATGTTAAATGTTAACTCTACAAAAAAAAAACCTTCTGAGGAAGTATCATAAATAAAGTAGGGCTCATAGTCAACTCTGGAGGCAGAAGGTAGAGCAAACTGGTCTTTTCCCCTTATAGATGGCACAAGGAAGCAAGGAAACAACCCTGATTCACACATATACATATATACACTCCACATGTGTACACACACACACACACACACACACACTCATATTGCCCCATCCCTTCCAGCTGTATGCTCTGAGGATCTTTGAGCTGAAGGCTGACCATATCCTCAGTTGATCCCAAGTGAGCAGCTTACCAGAAGTCTTATCCTGACCTGCAAATGATGCTGGAATAGTTGACTCTCAAGCCTCACTCTGGTATGTGGGGTGAGGTCCAAGGTGCCTAGGCCTTTGTATTGGTTCTCCATTGCAGTGCAACAAATCACCCTAAAACGTATCCACCTAAAACAACAGGCATTCTCTTATCTCATACATTTTTTGAGAGTCAGAAAGCCAGAAACAACTGGGTGGTTCTGGCTCAGGGACTGTCATAAGATTGCAGTTAAGACGTTGGCTGAATTGTAGTCATCAGGGGCTCTGGGCAGGTTGACTGGGTCTGGAGGATCTCCTTTCAAGATAGCCTATTCAATAGCTGTTGACTAGAGACCTTGGCTCTTTACCACATGGACCCCTACATGCGGCTACTTGAGTGTCCTCACACTATAGCAGCTGGCTCCCCCTAGAGTAAGAGATCCGAGGAAGAGTAAGATAGAAGCCACATATTAAATATATATATAATTTATTTTAGAGAAAGAGAGGGAGAACAAGGACGGAGGAGGGGAGCAGACAGAGGACAAGCAGACTACACACTGAGTACAAAGCCCGATGTGGGGCTCAGTCTCATGACCCTGAGATCATGACCTGAGCCAAAATCAAGAGTCGGATACTTAACCAACTAAGCCACCCAAGCACCCCCACAATGTCTTTTAGGACCTACTCTCAGAAGTCACATCCATCATTCCTACAACATCCTGTTGGTTAATAAATGGCAGCCCTATCAATGCAAGAGGGGCCCACCACACAGGATACAAATTCCAGGAGGCCAGTAGCACCGAGGGCCAGCTTGGACACTGGCTCCCGAAGCTCCACAACTGTACATCTGCCCGGCCCCTCGCTCCCACCGGGGCATCCTTGCTCCGCTTGGTAGACTTCAAACCGCCAACTCAACAGTGGTCACTTGTGATTTTAAGTAGTCTGCAAACTCCCCGAGTCTGCTCTCCTATCTGCAAACGGCAGGTACCTGCTATAGGGGGATATTTATTTATTGCATTATTTTGATGAGCTGCCTTGGGCAAGCAGTAACAGGAAACTGCTAAAAAAACATTTAGGCCTGGAAGGCGCTGCACCTCAGTAAAAAAAACATACTGCGTGGAACAGGAGAAGCGGCCCATCTTTGATTTCAGTGTTTTCAGCTTGGTCCGACTAAGCAAGATGAAGTTCCTATTGGCGGCTGACTGCTTCTAAGAAGTTTGCCCTGAGAGTTGGCCATGAAAACTGCAGGTTGCCCCGCTGGCATGCATCTTCCCCTTCCTTCTTCCTCGAGAGCTGCAGCTTCGCTCCGGAGTCCACTCCTCCCCAGCAGAGCCCGTCCCCTCGGGACAAGCTGAAACCATCTCCCTCCAGCAGTTGGCCTGATCTTCTCCACAAGCAGAGTCACCCCATTCCTCTTGCTAATCTCTGGGCCCGAAGTGAGCCTACGCAACAGTTCGGACCAGTGATACAAGGGGAGGCTTACTGTGGGAAAACTTCTAGCTTCCTCAGGACATTTTTGTTCACAGAGTTGAGGCATCCCACCACCAGGCCGAGGGTGAACCCATCCCAGGCCAAGGGCAGGCAGATGGAGTCAAGGCCACTGAATTATGCCCGCCATAAAGCTGGCCCTATTCCTGGAGGATTAAAAAAAAGATCTATATTATCATTCAAACCAGTTTGAGTTGGGCTTTCTGTTCCTTGTGGCCAAAGTCATCCTTCTAAGAAACACAAGAGTAATTAAGCAGGACAGAAATGCCCCCCTTGCCTCTGATGCAGCTACCTTGAGAAGCATGGGGGAAAGCACCCCCTGCTCTTGATGGTGAAAGGGGGTAGTGGACAATAAAATCAGAGTGCCGCATGCGGTCCAGGGGAAGGCTGACTACTGATCTCTTCCCGCTGGTCCAGAGAACTCAGCAAAGTGTTCGGGAAAGAGAGACCCTGACTGTGGGGTGGGCAAGCGAACCAGTTCCGGCCCAGGGGATATAAGGCAAGTCTGCTGGGGAAAAAGCATGGAAGGAGGAATGCCCTGCCTGTGCCCCCTGTACCTCCCACCTTTGAACACAGGTGTACAGATGATGGCTGGACCAGCTGCAGCCACCAGGGAAGGACCCAGGAAATCCCAGAGACGTCTCCCCAGAGCCCCTGATCACTGACCCTCGGAGCCACCTTCCTCCCTCCCAACTTCCTGAGAGCCAAAGAAAATAAAGCCCTAATCAAAACTAGTTTTAACTGGGTCTTCTGTTAATTTACACCTAAAACATCCAAATTGAGATATCCAGTTGGAGGCTAGGGCTATAAAAAAACAAACAAACTGGGGAATTATATTCTGTGTGATGCTCTGAAATCTAAATCCATGTGCTTTCCCTCGAAGTACCCAAGAACCCCTTCAAGGAGATCCGAGGCCCAGCCCAGGGGGGAGCCCTTACCTTTCCATCTGTCTCCAGCTGCGAGGCCAAGATGGAGATGCTAACAAAATCTGACAGAGAACTGATGAGGGCTGGTTGAAGGCCGGCAGGCAGGATGAAAGAGGGGTACAGGGGAGGCCAAATCCTTAGTCTGATCACTCTGTATAAACAAAAGCAGGGGCATGGGCGGGGTTGGGGGGGCAGGGAGTGTAGTACAGACCCTCCCAGGTCAACAAGGCAGGTGCTGGAGCTCATGGGAACATACGTAGGTATGGAAGAGAGGAGGGTGCCTTCGGTTTTGCTCACACTGAGGCTAACATGCCTTAGGAACCCCCAGTGGGTCTTCTCCATAGGCCACGAGCTATCCATTCCTGAGGCTCAGGAGAAAAATCTAGATAAGAAAAATAAACTCAGTACTCATCAGCAAACAGGTGCTAGCTGGAGCCACGTGGGCAGATGACGTCTTTCAAGGAGGGTGTGGGATGGTGGTGAGTGACAGTGAGAAGACGACCAAGCCACAGGATAGACCACATGTGTGGGCAAAATTCTTGAGAAAGAATGTGAGACAGGATGCCCAGAGATACAGGAAAATGACTCTTCAAAGAAGAGAGCTTCAAGAGGGGATGGTGACCTGCAAAGGCGGCAAGTCAGGAAAAGGCCTGAAAAATGTTCATTTGTGGCCAGATTTCCCCGGGCCCCATCGGCCCGTGGTACACGCGAGGTCACACAGGCAGTACGAGCCACCGTTTCACATGCATCACCGGCCTGTGGCCAACCCTCTGCAGAGCCAGGACTCCCTGAAAACGAGTCCTCGCTTCCCGTTGTTTCTCTGAGGCCCTGGGAGTGGGGTGCACAGGCCCGAGCGGAGTGTCCACGTGCTGGCCCCCACACCCCCATCTGACGCCAGGGCCCCCCGCGGCCCCCCTGGCGCAGGGCCTCCGTCTCTTGCTCTGCCAAAGCCACACACCTTGGTGACGCCAAAGCAGCGGAGTATTCTTCTGACTTCTTCCCTGAGCGGGAGCCACGGCATTTTCTGAGAAAGGAAGAGGACACCCCCTACTTGTCATCTGTTGGAGTTCCGTGGCTCACACAGCGCCTCAGGCCAATGCCTTCTCGGCAGGTGGCCATCTGTCCCAAGGCCAGGGCTGAGCCTGGGGCGGAAGACAGTCTCCCTGTGATCCCAGTCTCTGCCCCAGGGACCCAGCCCCCCGGGGACCCTGTGTCCACTCCACCAGCTTACCAAACGCTCCCTGCACACCCACACTTTGCAGATAGGCTGTCAGGAAACCTGGCCACCCTGTGACTCAGCAGAGGAGCGTCAGCAGGATGGTAGGCAGATGAGGAGGTCAGATCGCAGCAAGCGGGGGACAGTGGGAGGTGGTGGCGAGGACTACGGAGGGCAAGCCAACAGCAAGTTTCCTGAGCCCTGGCTGTTGGCAAGGGGTAGAGCCAGGTGAGCAGGGTCAAAGGAGATGAAAGCTGGCCGTGATGATGGTTTTTAACAAGGAACAGTGCCTGCAGCTGTTGAAAAAAGAGGCACAGAGAGCGACAGGGCGGCCCAGACAGTGAGCAAAGAGGGAACAGCCAGGTGCAAGGTCTGACCATGAACCCCAGGCACCGGGGAACAGAAAACAGCACCCCTGAGGTCCCTGGAGAGACCCCGACCCGGGGAGAGCCCCCTAAAGGAAGGGGGGTGGTGGAGGCCAGAGAACCGGCCCTGTGCTTCTGCAGGGGGGAGGTGACCCCGCAAGCTGCCCCAGGCCCCCCGAAGCCCGGTCTGTCCATGGCCGGGAGCTCCCTGGGGAGCTCCTCTATGTGACTCGAACTCTAGGCTTCTCCCTCTGCCATTTGATCTTAGTGACGATCACAGCTGCATCTGGGAGTCCACCTTCTTCCCGTGGCCCAGTCCCTGATCCCCCCCCCCCTGGGGTGGAGGCGCCCCTCACTGCCCCCCACCCCAGCTTCAGCGTAGAACTTCCCGCAGAAAAGGATTCACTTCTAAAGGTGGGTTTTTTCCTTGGTGTATTTATTTAACTTACTGCGCCCTGAGGGGTCAGAAGGGCCTAGAACGGAAGGCCTAGGAGCACTGCGGCCGCACAGGCCAGAACACCACGCAGCCCCTGCTCTGTGTCTCAGGACCCTGGACGTGAATGTGGTGGCCGAGTCATTGCACCGCTGCATTCCCCAAACGGTGAAACCGAACGGCCACCATCCGAGGGTCACCCAGAAAAATACCCTCCTTGAACCCGCAGTGTGAAATCCGGGTGCGTGTTGGAACGCGCTTTCATGGCAAGGCGGTGCTCAAGGGTCACAGATTCCAAGGCTGTGGCAACGGGGAAGCAGGTGTCCCCAAGGCAGGCACTAGCTGATGGCCTGTGAAAAGCCAGGGTCACTCGGGGCCTGCTGAGCTGGACACCCCCCCTCCTCCGCTGCTGCCACAAATGGACCTGACCCGACATCGCAGGGAGACAGGTTGCAAGACCAGATTCCTCCGTGGAGACTTTTTAAGGGTTGGGAACTAGCTCCCCGAGAGCAATCAGGCCGCAAACACCCCTCCACCAGGCCAGCCACCAAGCCCTGGGAGCCACGTCAAGATGGGAAGCAGAGTCACAATTTGGGTTTCACTTCCTCTAAGATGATCTCAGTGTTTCGTGAGTGATCCTGCTTCTGCGTGAAGACGCGGGGACCTGGCGGCGAGAAGCCAGTGCCGGCTCCGTGTCCTCCCCGGTGCTGGTCTGCAGACGTGATGCCTCCCCCAGCAGACGTGATGCCCCCCCCCACGCAGACGTGATGCCCCACCCCCCGCGGATGCGATGCCCCCCTGCAGACGTCATGACCACCCGCAGACGTCATGCTCCTCCTGCAGATGTGATGCCCCACCCCCCTGCAGACGTGATGCCCCCACTGCAGACTTGATCCCCCTGCAGACGTGATGCCCCCCCGCGGACGTGATGCCCCCCTGCAGATGTGATGCCCCACCCCCCGCGGATGTGATGCCCCCCGCAGACGTCATGTCGCCCCCGCAGACGTCATGCCCCCCCACCCCGGTGACTTGCCCAGGCTCTCCCGAAGGGCGGGCGGCCGGGGAAAGCGGCGGACCACGCCGCCTGCGGGGCAGAGCCCCGGGTCCACCCCAGCCGAGGGTCCACCCCAGCCTGCGGCCGAGCACGCGGAGCGGCCTCTTTAAAACCGGAGCAGGCCGCCGGCGAGCCCCGCCCCGGGGCGGCCCCGACACGACACCCGAGCCAGCCGCGGCCCGGCTTCCAGCCCAGCTGCCCGGGCGCCCGCCGAGCCGAGGAGCCGAGCCGGGGCCGCGGTCGGCATGGCCCAGGCGTTCGTGAGCAGCAGGCTGCAGCCCGGGAAGGTGGTGGTGTTCGTCAAGCCCACCTGCCCCTACTGCCGAAGGGCCCAGGAGCTGCTCGGCGCGCTGCCCCTCCGGCCGGGGGCTCTGGAATTCGTCGACATCACGGCCGCGGGCGACACCAGCAGCATTCAAGACTATCTGGAAAAGCTCACGGGCGCCAGGACGGTGGGTTCCCCGAGGCCGGGCCGGAGCTCCCCCGCCCCCATTCCCTTTCCCTGTGGGGCTGAGCGGGGATGCGCCGCGGCCCGGGGCGCTGGGGGGGGGGGGCGTCTAGGCGAGGACCCCAATGGGGACGGCAGCTGGGCTGCAGCCCCGGGGCGCTGGGGGGGGGGCGTCTAGGCGAGGACCCCAATGGGGACGGCAGCTGGGCTGCAGCCCCGGGGCGCTGGGGGGTCTAGGCAAGGACCCCGCCGGGATGGCAACTGGGCTGCAGCCCCGGGGCACTGGGGGGTCTCTGCCGTCCCGGGGCACTGGGGGGGTCTCTAGGCGAGGACCCCGCCGGGACAGCAGCTGGGCTGCAGCCCCGGGGCGCTGGGGGGTCTCTAGGCAAGGACCCCGCCGGGACGGCAGCTGGGCTGCAGCCCTGGAGCGCTGGGGGGTCTCTAAGCCAGGACCCCGCCGGGATGGCAGCTGGGCTGCAGCCCCGGGGCGCTGGGGGGTCTCTAGGCGAGGACCCCAAGGGGGACGGCAGCTGGGCTGCAGCCCGAGGCGGCGGACCCGGTGCGGTGCGTCAGGCTCGCGGCCCCAGCGCTGTCCCCGCCGGCCTTTGTTTCAAGCACTGCCGGGAAATGACAGTTTGCAGCTTGCGGCCGGGGTGGGAAGTGGGGCGCGGGGGCAAGTGTGACCTGCGCGTTGAACGCCCTCTCCCGAGTTCATCCGGCCGAGGGGGACTTGCCGGCCTTCGGTCTTCCCTCTAAGCGCCCTTTAACCACAAGGCCCTTAGCTCCCTCTTCCCTATCTTAACTCACTCCCTCCCCTGGAAAGGGTCACGATTTGCTCCTTCTTCCATGTTACAGATGTTTCCAGGCCCGCCCTGGTAGGGAGTTCAGGGGCCAGAGTCCCAGCCTGGATTTCACAATGGCTTGCAACGTGACCTTGGGCGAGGTGCCACCTCGGGGATCCTCAAGGACCTTCGGCCACCAGACCAGACAGGCAGGGGACTTCCAAGTCCCCTTGGCTCCCATAGATTGTGAGGCCCTCTAGGAACTGCTTTTCTCTACCTGGAAAGGCTTCCTCTTCCTCAGCACCCCCAGCTTCTGGGGGGTATGGCCAGATCTGGCACCGGGTGGGGCAGGGGCCACCGGCCACCCCCCCACCCCAGCCCCCTTCAGGATGCGCATCCTCTCGGACACTGTGTCTGCAGAAGCACATTACCTGCTTCAGTTGGACTCCCAGGCTTTTATCTGAGTTCTGAGCAGGAAGCACGCGGGGGGGGGGTGTGTTTCTCGCGCCTCTCCTCAGCCATCAGTCTGTTGGCACAGAGGGAGGCTACACCTGTGGCCCTGTTGCTCCCGGGGCCCCCGCTGTGAGCTGAGGACTCCTGGGCCTGAGCGAGAGGTCCTGCAGTGGAGGCCATCGTGGTTAGAGACGCCAGCTGCTTAGGGACCAGCTGGGCGGGCTGCCCCGGGCCTGCGAGCCAGAGAGCAGCGCCAGCACTGCCCGGGACCCCGTGATGGGTGCGTGCCTCGCGGCGGGGGCTCCCAGATGTTGCTGCACGTTGGCATCACACGAAGATGCTGTAAAAACTCCGGCTGCCCAGGTCACTCCCCTCACCAGTTCAGCCACACGTTGGAGGTGGGAGCCAGGCATCAATAGTTGTGAAGACCCCCAGACTGAAGGGTACAAGGTCTGTCCCAGAGATGGGGAAGTTCTGAGGATCTCGTGGGCAACGTGAGGACTGTCATTAATAAATACTGTCCTTTATGCTTGCGGTTTGCTGCGGGAGGAGACCGAAGTGTTCTCACCACACACATAAAAAGTTAACTATGTGCGGTGGTGGACGTGTTAATTAACTTGATCGCGGTGATCATTTCACAATGTGCATGTATTACCAAACCATAACGTTGTAGACCTTAAATATCTACAAACTTAGTTGTTCATTATACCTAATAAGGCTGGAAAAAATAATTTATTTCCTACCAAGGGGGAAAAAAAATTCCAACATCCAACAAATCTTGAGAGCCGCTTGTCAGCCTAGCAGCATCTTTTTAGCAGGAGAAACCTCTTCCTACATTCGACACATTGTTTTTCCCTATTTCTTCATAAAGCAACAATTTGTCTTGTAGTCTTTTAAGTCTGTTTTTGAATTTTTAAAAGGGCCTTCCATGGGTTCCGGGGTCCTGAATGCATTCCTCCAAAGGGGAGAACAGATCCTTTTACGGTGTGTGCTTCACGTTCCCTCATAAGGAAGGGTTTATACCTGAAGAGACTAGACACTTGGAAGTAGTTGCTGTGTTCCTTTCCCTGTGATGACCTCCGGCGACGGGCACACAGTAGGAGCCCAGCAGGACCTGACTGATGCCCGGAGCCCATGTCTTCAATCAGGCCGTGTACTTGGAGAAAGTGTTTGGGGTTTGCTCTGGCCAAAGCTCCTGGCTCAGCATCTTCATTTATTCTTTCTCTTATGCTCTTCCTTTCTTCATGTAGATCCGAGTTTCTGACCTGTAACCTTTTCCTTCCCTCTAAAGAACTCCTGTGAACATTTCTTGCAAGGCAGCTCTACTGGCAACAAGGTTCCCCCATTTTTGCTTATGTGAGAAAGTATCTCTCCTTCACTTCTGAAGGTTAATTTTGTTGGATGCAGCAGTTTTTTAAGCACCAACTACATATAGCGGCACTTTTCTGGCCATTGGGAAAGTGCCAGGAGCAGAACAAACAAAAACTCCTGCCTTTGTGAAACTTGCATTCTAGTAATCACAAGAAGTAATAAAACAGTTTGTTGGAAGGTGGCCAGTGTGATCACTGCTCTGGGGAGGAAAGGGAGGTGGACAGTAGGCATCAAGGTACAGTTTTAAGCAGAGCCATCAGGGCCTCGCTGATTTTAGTAGGTCTCTAAGGGAGGTGAGAGGGCCATGCATGCAGAAATTTAGTGGCAGAATATTCCAGGGAGTGGGAAGAGCAGGTGCAGAGGTCCTGTGGTAGAAACATGCCTGGCAAGGAGGCCTGTGTGGCTGGAGCCCTGTGAGTCAGGAGGAGGAGATGAGGCAGTGGGGTGTAGCCGGGAAGGCTTTTCAGGCTGTCCCAAGGACTGTGGCTTCGGAAGTGCAACGAGATCCCACTAAAGAGTTGTGAGCAGGGGAGTAACCCAACCTGAGTTTTGAAAGCGTGGGTCTGTGGGGGAAAGTGAGCGCAGGAAGGCCAGCCTGGAGCTGGGAGACATCTGGAGGCTCTAGCAGTTACTCAGATGGAAACTGCTGGTGGCAGCACCCGGGGCATTGCCAGGGAGGTGGTGAAGAGTCTGGGAAGCAGCAGGGTCTGTCTCCGGGCACCTGGAGCCGGGCTGGGGAGGGGCAAGGTGCACCAGGGAAGTCCAGGCCCCAGGGTCCTGCGGCTTGTTTGAATGGTGGCAGTTGTCTCTCTGCTGCTTGACAGAAAGAGGCGCTCAAGTTCCTGGAAGAGGGGGCTGGGGCTTGCAGGGGAGCCCCCAGAGCACGGGTGTCTTCACCTTCCTCAGCAGATAGCAGCCGGGTCACCCACACTGGCACGTGCAGCCTGGAGCCCAGCCTCTGTCGCAGGTCCCAGTAACTGCTGTGCTTTAAGTGGTTGCGCTGTGGCCTCCCCTGGGGGGTGGGCGTAAGGACAGGGGGGCCTCTGGGCTCGCAGGCAGACCAGCTGCTTTGCCAGGTGGGGCCTACGGTGAGGACCCCTTGCTCCTCAGGGCCTCCTTCCAACGGGTTCAAACCGTCTCGGCCAACAGCCCGGTCGGAGGTGGGGATGTGGCAAGTGGGAGGCGTAGTGACAACCGCTCCGCTCTCTTTGAAAATATAGAAGTTCAAGAGTGACTGCATCTGCTTGTTTAAAGCTCACGTGATTTCGGGGTGCCTGGGGGGCTCAGTCGGTGAGGTGTCTGACTCTCGGTTTCAGCTCAGGTCATGATCTCAGGGTCATGAGGCTGAGGCCTGCGCCGGGCTCCACGTTCAGTGCAGGGTCCACCTGAGATTCCTCTCCTCCTCCCTTTCCCTCCCCCTCAGCTTCTCCCCCTACTCCTGTGTGAGTGCCAGCACGCATGCTCCCTCACTCCCTCCCGCCCTCTCTCCCTCAAATAAATAAAGCTCAGATGATTTCTATTTCATCAGGCAATGCCTCTGAAGAAGGAGCTCTGCAGTACAGTGACATTACAATTACACCGGGGCTCTGTTGCAGTTGCTGCTACCCTGACCACCGCCTTGTGTTCCCAGGGTGACAAAAGCCAAAAGATCCCCAATAATTTGGAGCAGTGGGAGCTTTGGGTTTTCTAAAATAATGGACAGGACCCAAAGGAAAACTTAGATTTCTGCCCTCATCTTCCCATAGCTGTTCCGTCTGCTGATAAAAATACGTTGCCTTGCTAAGTTTCCCACCCAGGAAGTGGCCACAGGGCCCCGGTGGCGAGTGGAGCAGGCGCTGCTGTCTGGGACTGGAGAGGACATCCGTGCGCTTCGTCACTGGGATGCAGTTCGGTGTGCTCGTGCCCAGTCTCCAGGCACAGGAAGTAGCCCTGGAAATGTAGTGCAGGTTCTTTTACTATTTGGCCTTGATTTGTAAAGCTCACTCCCACCCAGAACCCCTTCTTAATAAAATCACGGTAAAAACTTACCTGAAGTAGTGATTCAGCCCTCTTTCTCATCTTCCTCGTGTTTTAAAAAATTCACTTGACTTGTTATGCCTTTTTGAGGAAAATCAAGAGCTTTGAAGGTACGTTCGCTGCCCTCTGTCTTTCATCTCTCCTGCCCCTTCTGGTAGGTTCCTAGGGTTCAGGAAGAGGGCCTGCTGGCTTCTGACAGTCAGGTGACCTGTCCTGCGCTTGTTTCTTCACTGCCTGTCAGCTTTTCTTTACAAGTTAGCCTGGAAGTGGTCTGGGCCACCGTGAGAGGACTTCCTCCTCCCTTGGGATTCTAAAAACACTCTGGAAGCACCACGGAGGGAGCCCGAGTGTGACCGGGGACGATTGCATTTGGCAGGTGTAATGACTCTGCCGGCCTGGCCTGCCTCGGGTGACCCACACGTGCCAGGGGTGAAACCAAAGTAGCCCTCCGTCCCGGAGCTATAGCACTTGAACATATTATGAAAGGCCGGAGACAGAAAACGGGGGAGCCCGATACCCCCCTTCCCCAGCTGAGGACAGAGCTCACAACAGAGACAGATGACTCTGACGGACTGGGAATCTTACAGTCAGGGGCTGGGACCTGATGCAGATGCTTTTCTAGCTGTGTTGAGAAACCAACTCCTTCCCGGTTGTCATGGCTCAGCGTCAGGGCTCCGGTGTGGTCCCAGCTACAGAGAAACCAGAATGCAACCAAGGTGGTCTAGCTGCAGCAACCAAAATTCTTTCCCTGAACTGTGTTTCTCGAGAACGAAAATTTTAAGTTATGTTGACAAGTTAGACCATCTCAACGCACAGCATCCTCCACATGAAGAACACCGTGGCCTAGGAACATTCTTTGGTGAATAATTTTACGATTACAGCAAAGTTCCGACCTGAAAGAATATGCAAGAGGAGGTTGTAAAGCGATTTTTAAAAGCTTTGGAATCACAGGAAACTTTTAAAGGAAGGAAAAAAAATTGTCATTCTTTCTAACCAAATAGTGACACTCCTTACCCATCTTGGTTTGCTTGCTTTTTTAGGTGCCTCGGGTCTTTATCGGAAGAGACTGTATCGGTGGCTGCAGCGATCTGATAGAAATGAATCAGAGTGGGGAACTGTGCAAGCGGCTACAGCAGATTGGAGCTCTGCAATAATTACAGGTGAGAGAAGGGTGGGGTGCCGGCCAGGGACACCGGGAGATGACAGAGTTCTCCTGGATTTTATTACCCTCCAGAAAGGCAGTTCAGCTAGAGAAAGAGTGATGTGGGGTGACTTAAAGAACTGCGATGTCATTTATGAGTTTCCTATTTTGCAAAGAGATTGTGTGGACAGGAGGAAATCCTTTCACTCGACCTTCATTTCACAGATGCTTACTGAGCACTTACTATGTGCACACATTGTGTGAGGGACGGAGAGTAGAGGGATGAGCCAAATGCTAACACGGAACCTCTGTTCTAGAGAGGTGGACCCACCAAAACCAAATAAGCAAATAATTCCTGAAACAAATTAACAGAATAACGTGATGGAACAAGGCAGGGGGTAGGAGGAAATGTAGCTAATAGGGTGAAGGAAGGCCTTTCTCAGCTGGCGGAGCTGGGACCTGCTTGATAAGGAGCAGCCATGTAAAGATAAGGCCAAAAAGCTTTTAGGGCCAGGGAAACAGCAGGTGCGAAGGCCCTGAGCTGACAAGTATGGACTATCCAAGGAACAGAAAGCAAGAACAGACTGAGTGAAGTGCAATGAGAAGGAAGAGTAGCAAGAGATGGGGGCAGGCGCCAGGGCGCACAGGCCATGGTAAATAATTAGGATTATTCTAAACACAGTGTGGAAAACGAGGTAATTTGGCATTACCTGTGTTTACACTGCAAATCAGTTCAATCTGATCGGCTTACCAAATGTCAGAACAAAGTTTCCTACAGTTGCCACTCAAAGGAGACCCTTGGCTGAATGGAAAGCCACGGGGTGATGAACTCTTCAAAACAGAACCGGGGTACTTTTGGGGTCTTGCCCCAGCTCTTGTTACTGTTCACTAGATGCTAAGTAGGCCAGTTCCACTGACTCACAAGCAGAGAGACTCAGTTGTCTTTTTTTTTTTTTTTTTAAAGTCAAAGGAGACTTTGACCAATGTATGGTTCATAGACCAAAATATCTTTGGGAGGTATTTATTGCCCGTGAATTAATAATTTACCCTTGAGCAATGTGTGTGTGTCATTTGTGGTGGTCACTCAAAATAGCAACAGAAGTTAAAAAAAAAAAATTGAGTACCTTGAAATGAAGTAGTCAGTTTTAGGAAGCTCCTAATCACAATTCTACAACGTCCTCGCAGCAAGTGAACACCACGTCTGCTTGTGTAGCTTTCTGGCCTCACCCCACGTATCCGAGTACTCAAACCCCAATTAACTGTGGTGCTAAATGTTTCCTATTCTGGAACACTTTGGAGCAATTTAGGCTTAGAGTAAAAATGGAAGAAAACTAATGACTTTGCTGGGAAGATATGAAAGACCATTTCCCCAACTACCTCTGTGTTGGGGGGGGGGGGCTTAGCGCTCCCCTTATTCACAAGGTCTATTTGCATTGTCCTCCAGCGTTCTAGGATCTCATTATTTTACTGCCAACTGTAGCTCAGGGCCATTTGTAACAGAATGTGCTTAAAAGGCAAGAGTAAGTGTTGTGGTAATGGAAAAAAAAATGAGGGGAATTTACCTTTCCAAGAAAATCCACTTGTTTGACTTTTGTTTCCCTGGCAGAGCAGACCCCAGGATGATATCCCCCTGAGAGCTGGATGGCATTTCAAATGATAACCACACTTCCTGGCGGATGGATCCGGGGCTAACAGCCACAGCAACCAACTGTTTATTTAAAATTCTGAAATATGTTAACCAAAAAAAAAAGGGGGGGGGGAGTGAGGGGGCTCTGGGCAAAAATAGCTTTTTGTTCTTTTGATTCAGTATTAAAAGTGGACCAACTTGCCCCAAACCACAGGTCTGAGAAAGTTGATGGGTATCTTATGTTTCTTCTCGATTGGCCCTTTGGGTTCCAAAAGACCATGACAAGCTATGGCTTGGGATTCACTCAGTGACCCAAAAGGTGTCCTTTCTCTTTGGCACGTGTCTCCTCCTGACCGCTCTCCATATGCTAGGACTCTTCTACCTCAGAGCCAGTGTTTCTCAACCAAGTTTATCCCAAGTTGATCCAAGTTTAGGATGAATCTGTAACTGGTTTTCTGCTACTGCCTGAAAGTTACTTTGTTGAATTTGACTTTATAGAATTTGCATCATGAAAGCAACAGGTATTTTGATATGCTTTTTCAAGCTACATGTTTCTCCAGTCATGATCCCCACCCCACTCCACCCTATCTTGAGAATCTTTGCTCCGAATCAGTGTTCTTAACCTAGACAACTCAGAGAGCTCCTAGGAAATGTTCAACAATTCCAGGAAGGGTCTAGAGGACCCAATTTGAGAAACACATGAAAAATTAAGCGCAGTTGGTCTTCACTTGGTGCCACAGAGATAGGGGTATAAGCACAGCTGCTGCCTTCATGGGGCATCTCTCTTATGCACGGTGGTCATACAGGTAATCCTCAATAAGTGTGTCTTAACTTGTTTAGATTATGAACAAAAGTAAAATACAACATCTAAAATGTTATCACAGAAAACTTGCAAACCCCTCTCCCTAGAATACGTCTATGAAAGTGGCCATACTTGAGAGGCGTGGTCCTAAATGATTTTCTCTCTCTCTCTCCTTTTTCCCCCTCCACTCTTATGGTGCAGTTTGTTCTAGAAATGCAATATTAATTTTGCTGTTCCTAATGTGAATGGTTAAATGATGGTGATTTTTGTCTGTTTCTTTTCTATATCCTCAATACCTTAAGGAATCATGTTAATGTGAAGTACACCGCATTCAAACTGTATTCATGTTTGTCCCCTACCATTATAAATAAAGGCACATGCTATTTTCCTTCACTGAGTACAAATGGGTCGTGTGATTTTCAAATTTCTTATTGAAATGACAATTTGACTATGTCAACACTAACCTAATGAATAATGTTTAGAATCAATAACAGTTTCATTTCACATTCTATTTTTCCCTTTCTTAACCTAATACCCTTCAACCAGGTTGCTGTGGATGATTGTGCAGGTTATGAACTGCACAACACTGGGGCTGCCCCCTGGAGGTTGTGCAGTAGGCAACCTGCACAGTGTGTAATCCCCTCCAGACCGTTTGCCCACACTTTCACATTTCGTCCTGAGACACCGTCTTCACCTTTGATTTACTTCCAAAATTCTCCTTTAAGGCCTGATTTACAGACTATCTCCCCTGTACCTCCTCTCTCATCTCACTACCTTTTGGCAAAAAAAAAAAAAAAAAAAAAAAAAGCCATTGCTCTCTCTTCCGTGTCCTAAAGCACTCTACATATAGGTACTTCAAAACTCTCATAGCGGGGATCCCTGGGTGGCTCAGCGGTTTAGCACCTGCCTTCAGCCCAGGGTGTGACCCTGGAGCCTGCTTCTCCCTCTGCCTGTGTCTCTGCCTCTCTCTCTCTCTCTGTCTTTCATGAATAGACATTAAAAAAAAAAAAAAAAAACCCTCTCATAGGGCTGAACTGCCATGAATGCTCTGTACTGCTCTTCTCTCTTGCCAGATTCAGAAATACTCAAAGGCAAGAGTCTCCACCTAAACATCCTGTGTGCCCAGTTTCTAGCACAGAGGATCTCTTTCATCAAAGCCATACAGGCACGAGGCTTAAGATGTCAAACAATACGGGACGCCCTTCCTTCTCCGCCCATCCCAAAGCCCTGTTTTGACCACACGTGGATCAGTTTCGTTGGAGCCTAGTTAGAAATAGGTCTGAGTGCGCAGACCGCACAGTTCTGGGTAAACTATCAGCCACACGTCTGGCTCCCAGGCTGAGGAATGAAGCGCCTGTGGAACCGAGGCCCTCCGGGGACTGACGCCCCTCCCGAGGTACAGGTACCCCCTCCCGCCGCCGCAGAGGGGGTCACTAGCTCACTTCTGCTGTAATCGTGCTGGGGCTTCTCTGTAGTTTCACGCCCTCAATATCCCTCAGCAACACATTTTAGTTTTGAAAAGCGTTAGCAAACACAGCCGGGCTGGGTAAGGCAAGGGCGGGGTCCCCCCATCAGGTGCACGGGCCTGGGGAGGACGGTGGGCCTCGACCTCCCTGGCGGTACCCGAGGGGTGGCCCCGAGGGCGTGCCGGGGAAAGCGCCCGTGGGAACGAGGACTGGGCATCCCGGGGAAACAGAGTCCAGGGAAGTGGGCCGCTGCGCCTTTTCTCCGGCCCACCTCCAGCTCCGGGGGGCGCCAGAGCACACTGCCCTCGGGGCGGGGGGGGGGGGGGGGGCCTGAGCTGGCAGGTGTGGTGGGAAGAATGAAAGGGTCACCCGCACAAGGCACCCTCAGGTGACCGTGTGCTGCGGGCTCTTCTGGGCTCTCCGCTCACGTCACGGGAAACGAAGGACAGGCCACACTGGAGAGCCCTCCACGGCCCGCTCTGGGCCGCCGCCTCTCGGGCCTGGCCCGGCTCGCTTCACTGTCCCCCGAGGACTTGGTTTCTCTCCTGGGCTCGAGCTCCTGTTTCCCCCTTGCCATGTCTTTTTTTTTTTTTTAATTTAAAGATTTTATTTATTTACTCATGAGAGACACAGAGAGAGAGGCAGAGACACAGGCAGAGGGAGAAGCAGGCCCCACGCAGGGAGCCTGATGTGGGACTCGATCCCGGGACCCCAGGATCATGCCCTGGGCTGAAGGCAGATGCTCAACCCTGAGCCACCCAGGTGCCCTCCATACATATTTCTTACAGCTAATCTGCTTTACCAAAGACGTCACACTACGGTGGAAGCTTGTTTCTCTCTCTGCCGACAGGCGAGAGGCAGGCCGGAGGCTTTGCTCCACCGAGTCACAGTCACCCCAAGGGCTGTAGGCACCACTTCTGCTCACAGCCCATCGGCCAGAACTCGGTCTAGGCCCCCAGGGAGCTGCAATGGGTCCCCACTGGGAAGGCCCGTGCCCAGCTAAAACTCCCGGAGGTCTACACCTAAGGAAAGAAGGGGAGCGTGGAAATGAAAGTGAGCAGATTGTGCCTTTGTCTTTTTTTTAGCCTTCTTTTTTATTCCAGAAGACTATATACTCCATGGCTTTTAAGAAAGCATGGAAGGTATGTTTTTTTGAAATCTGGCTTGTCTAACAATGTTTTTTAGCTTACCCTCATATTTGACTCCGAGTTCCCCTGTCGATAGCTTCTAGTTGGAAATCGTTTTCCTCCAGAAGTTTGAAGACACTGCCCGTTGTCTAGTTTTCAGTGCTGCTGTTAGGTCTGAGGCCATTCTGATTCAGTCTTTGGTAGAGGACCTGTTTGGTTTTCTTATTTGTTTGATACTCTGGAAGGTTATCAAATCTTCCCTTTAAGCCCCATGCTCTGAAATATCACAGTGATATGCCTTGGTGAGGGTCTAGTTCTTTTCATACGTTTTGGGACCACATGGAAACTTGGAGGGTCCAGAGGCAATTTTATTGGGTTATTTTATACTTTCCTCCCCTCCATTTTTCTCTGTGTTCTCTTTCTGGAACTCATAGTAGTCAAATATTGCTTTTCCTGGACTTGCCCTTTAATTTTTGTTCTATTTCCTCTTGTTTGTTTGTTTTTTTCCCCCCGGAGGGAATTACTCATCCTTATCTTCATATTTTCCTAGTGAGTTTTTCATTTCTGACATCAGGTTTTTAACTGCCAACAGCTCTCCAGTGTTATTTGAATGTTCCTTTTTTATAGAATTGTCTTAGTTCCATGAATGCAATAGCTTATCTGAGATTATTGTGATTTTTTACTTTTACTGAGTTTTTTCCAAATATGATTTGTTTTATTTCCCAGAGTTCTTCTTAGTTGTGTTTTTTGTTCTTGTTTTTTACTTTTTCCTCTTGTTCTTGTTTTATAAATCCAAACACCTTTTTTTTTTTTTAAATCTCTCAAAGATACTAATTATACTTGGAGCTTTTCTAAAAGCTGTATTCTGAGTCCTGCATTATCTCTAGTCTCCCTGAGTCCCTATTTTCTATTCCTGCTTTATATTTGAAGGCCATTCTGTGCCCTGCCCTGAACATTTGAGATCTGGCTGTTGGCACCTATTTAAGCATGAGGCACCAAAAACTGGTTAGAAGGCTTGTGGGCAGGGCAGCCCGGTGGGCTCCGTGGTTTAGCACTGCTTTCAGCCCAGGGCCTGATCCTGGGGACCCGGAATCAAGTCCCATGTCAGGCTCCTTGTGTGGAGCCTGCTTCTCCCTCTGCCTGTGTCTCTGCCTCTCTCTCTCTCTCTCTCTGTCTCTCATAAATAAATAAAATCTTTAAAAAAAAAAAAAAAAGACCTGTGTGCGTGGATTGGGCTCATCAACTGGTGACCTTCACCACAGTCTTTGTGAGAAAGTTACCTTTGCAACAAGGCCTCCCACCTGACATTCCCTATCCCTCTTCCTTATTTTTCTTTAGAGCAGTCCTCACTTAATTCAGAATGTGATTTATTTTGTGTGCTGTCCATCTTCACTAAAATGAAGCCAGGGATTTGTGTCTGTGTATTCACTGCTGTATCTGCAGCACTAAGACTGGTTGCACACAGTAGGCATTGGATAAATAGCTCTGAGATGTCTGCATGAATAAATGAATGAGTGATTAGGTGAAGATCCCCCAGAGGTTCGTTCCTGGATGTTTTTAAGCCAGTGAGTCTCCCCAGTGTCACGGCGGGGGTTGGGGGGCCCTACAGCCGGGTTCTGGCTGCTGAGCAGGGGAAAGGGACAGGCCAGCCTGGGGGTGCGCGGTCTCTCCCGTCATCTCCTCTGGCCGTCAGCTCCCTGCTGGGCAACCCTGCGTGATGTGCAGGCGTGGAAAGGGGTGTCACCCGGAGGGCGCCAAGAGCTTGGCACCAGCGGTGGGCAGAGGAAGCAACAAGGATAACCAGGCAAAAAAGTCACAGCCAAAGCTCTACACCCTGTTTACTTTAAAAGAAAGTGATTCGACCTCTTGCACGTGTGTTGTTTTACTAACTGCAGCCATAGGTCCGTGGCTTCCATCCTGCCCCCCCTCGGGGGGGCGGGGACACCTACCAGCCGAGTTCTTCCACGTTCAAGGCTGTCCAAAGATGGCCCTTAAGGGGAAATAACACCTAGGCTGATAAATGGGTCAGCGTGGCCCCAGTCATGCTATTTATATCCCAGGTAAGTATTATTAGACCATGATCTTAACATTTGGTTGTAAGAGAAACCACGTTCCCCAAGTCACTGTACCCTCGCAAATGTTAGCAGGTCCTGGGAAATCTGTTAAAGAACCGGCCTCCTAAAATATTTTAAGTACGATTTCTTTCTTATATTAATAGCAGTCTTTTCTTATTAAATACACTAAACATTTGAATGGGTAAAATGTAATCAATGGAATTCTAGTTTAACAGGTGATACTTAAACATAGGTCTAAAAATAAATAAATAAATAAAAAATAAATAAATAAATAAATAAATAAATAAATAAATAAATAAAATAAACACAGGTCTATATTTACACACAAATTTATATTTGCTGTCCCCAGGTGACTTTTCTGGTGAGCTGTGCAAAGCTGAGGCAGGGAGGAGAGAGGCAGGGGTATTAGGGGAACCAATGGAAGTGCAGAACTATGTGTCACCTTTCTGGGGTTGCACCTAGCATAACTGGGGTTTGATGCCTTCTGGTTCTTTCTGTCCAGTCAAGGTCCTCCCTCCCTGCTAGCAGGGCTGTAGCCTCTGGGTGCCTGCAGCTGAGCTTTCTCAGGAAAGAGCAAAACAACTGCCTTCTCGATTTTCTCTTGTGTGGCTTGTGTGAAACTTGGAATACTTTATAAGTACAATTACAGGCTGTATTTAAGTGAGGCTTTTCTACGCCTTTCCTTATTATTCTAACAAGCCATCGTGAGGATCAGATATGAATGTTCTTTACCACGATGTGCCCTGACTTCTAGCCAGAGGTGTCAAACAGGGACCAGAGGATCCGCTCTGGGAACGAAGAACTGACAACCCCCGGGAAATCAGAGAATTCAACCAGAAGATGTGGCCACGAGGGCTGTCCCCTAGCATCTCAAGTGCAGCCCCCGTGTGTGGCAAGAGTGTGCCCATGAAGCCGACTCGGATTGCCTTCACCCAGCTGCTTGCTTGGAAGATGTCCCTCACAAACCCAGTCACTGGATGATGGGAGAGGGCCCCAGAGTGCAAGGGAAGGAAAAGATGGGCTACAGGCTGCCTCCCCAAAGGGAAGACTGTGGGTAGCCTGAGACAGGCAAAATGCAGACTAACCCAAAAGGAGCTGTGCTTTTCCCAACCCAGGAAGCCTGAGGCAGGCAGCACTGTGGAGGGGATAAATGTGGCTCTGGACCACCTTTGAGGACAACTTACCCCACCCAGGTATGGCCCATTGGCTCAAAGACTGTCCTTAATATAACCGGAAAAATTCCCCTTGTCCAAAGGAGGGATGGAACAGCACCTCTTCAAACACACCCCAAGCTGGCAAGAGAAGAGAAATCCCCCTTTATAGGAACTTGAGGAGTGAGGGATATGTGTTCCTTACTAATGGGATCATCTTCAATATGAGGCCTCTCCTCCCCACTGGTTATTCTTTGACTTCAGGAGAGTGGACCCTGTGGCCTGCAGAACCCTGGCATGGTCTCAGGACTATTGAGAGGGTCAGAGAATAAACACAGGTAATCCCATTTTCCACAGGTATACATAAAGAGGTGCCTTTCTATGTATCTTTTACTGCATGGATTTTTTCTACTATTTTAAATCTTTTTTTTTTTTAATTTTTTTTTATTTATTTATGATAGTCACAGAGAGAGAGAGAGAGGTGCAGAGACACAGGCAGAGGGAGAAGCAGGCTCCATGCACTGGGAGCCCGATGTGGGATTCGATCCCGGGTCTCCAGGATCGCGCCCTGGGCCAAAGGCAGGCGCCAAACCGCTGCGCCACCCAGGGATCCCCGATTTTTTCTATTATTTCAATAACAGTAAACAACTGGTTTACCCAATTAGAAGGTTTTCTTGGTTTATTTTCCTGTATGGCAGCAGCAGCAACAGGAAATAAAATATAAATTCATTTAAAGAATCACTGCATGTAGGGGCACCTGGGTGGCTCAGTGGTTGAGTATCTGTTTGCTGCTCAGGTCATGATCCTGGGGTCCCGAGATCCAATCCCACGTTGGGCTCCCTGTGGGGAGCCTGCTTCTCCCTCTGCCTGTGTCTCTGCCTCTCTTTCTGTGTCTCTCACAAATAAATAAATAAAATCTTAAATATTTTGATTAATTATATGTACATGCAGCAATCCTTTTTTTTTAAAGATTTTAGTTATTTTATTTCTTATTTAATTTATTTATATAATTTTTTTAAGTAGGCTCCATGCCCAGCGTGGAGCCCAACATGAGGCTTGAACTCATGACCCTGAGATCGAGACCTGAGCTAAGATCGAGTTGGATGCTCAACCGGCTGAGCCACCCAGACACCCCAATACTTAATTTATTCTAAAAAAAAGAGCATCCCAGCATTTCCAGTACCTTTTGACCATTACTGTTTTCTCTGTCGATGGTTAAAGCACAACCACTATACGTGGAGAGGCTGTGGTCTGCTCCATCTTTTAATACTGAAAACATGAGGAAGGGAGGTTGTCCACAGTTTGGAAATATTAGAAACTATTGCCCTGTAGCAAAGAGATGGCTAACAGCACTAGTCCTCAGTCTTCCTACTTAGATCAGAATCTAGAAAACAGCTGCAGTCTAAAAGCAGTATCGGGTAACAGTTAACTCATCCGAAGGTCAGTGTATAATGCATTTTATCCCATGTTTCCTAGGCATTTTTAAAGGGCTATAGAATACCCATTGGCTGACAAAGAATCTAAAAGTCTGGATGTTATGACAAAAGGAGCTTAGGAAAAAAGACCCAGCTGCTCTCACCCGGTGCCAAGCTCATTCTAGTTTTGAACATGTTTTCCACTCATGTGATCCTCACGGCAGCCTGATAAGCCGAATACTATCACCATAATTTCCATTCTAAAGATGTAAAACCTAAGACACGAGAGAGGTTAAGTAAGTTGCCCAGGGTCTCTCTGCAGAGCTAGGATTTGAGCCTAGTAGGCTTCAGGAGCAGATACTGATAACCACGCTGCCCTTCACTAGGCCTTTCATTGTGAAGAAGACCTACCTGTGTTTCCTGGTCCAAAAGAATGACTAAAGGGCCTCTGCGGGTCTCTGAGCACCAAACCACAACCACAAGAAATGATCTGATATTTTTCCAGCAGGGACTGTCTCTGTGCTCAGAGTTTCCTAGAGTAGGTTCTTAAAAACAATGACTCCATGCCACATGAAAAAGGAGGTCTGATGGTCAAACGAGTTTGACCACAATGTGAGCTACACAATGTGCTGGCTGCAAGATTTGCATTCATTTTGAGAATCTAAGCGTTTTATCTGATAAACTTTAAAAACTTACGCACTTGTATCCAATTCAATACGTAAGAAACTTGGAAGTTGATATTCCATCTTAATGACAAGTAAAATGCTGAATAAACCAAAACAGTACCAGTGTTCTTGAGATCCATAAGAGGAATGAAGTCACAGGGTAAACCACTGCTTCCCAAATTGTTAAGACAGCCAGATGCAGAGAATCACAACTGACCAGAGCAGGGAGCTCCAAGAGAATTAGTGCCAGGCTAGGGAAACCTGTAACTGTCGAATTGCTGGAGGCTCTGTGTGGACTACAGGCCACCCCCAGATGACTGGGGCCCCCACACTTTTGTGAGCTTTACTTCCTGAAGTTATAACCAGCTTCTCACTGTAAATACTGGAGAAAAGTCCCTTCATGCTTCCAGCAGGGGAAAGGGGGAAAAAAAGCGTCTGAAGAATTCCAGAACACTCTGTTTTTCTTAACAAGGTCTATTCTTAGGAGTTAACTCTAACTGGGGCCTAAGCTGCTGGGCTTTTATCAGAAACTAACTGACCTGGGGGAGGGGAAAACCCAATTTCAACCCCCTGTAGTCTTCCACAAGGGAAAAAGGAGATACCCAACTCTAGTCTGGCCATCCTATCCTACATGGCTGAAGGAGGGGGCTGACACGTGAAGCTTAGAGTCCAGAAGCATGGGCTCACTAAAACCTGAAACCTACTCCAAGGACCACAGAAGGCTTCCCTTCCCTCCACACATCATACCACCACATTACTATAGTCTTACTTATGGCAGGTACCTAGTACATCGTGAAAAAATGGTAAGGCATATTAAAAGACAAAAAGCACAATTGGAAGAGAAAGAAAGCACAGATTCAGATATAGATACGGCAGAGATGTTGGGATTATCAGACTGGGAATTTAAAACAACCATGATTAATATGCTAAGGGTTTTAGTGGACAAAGCAGACAGACAGCAGGCAAGAACAAATGGGCAATGTGAGTGGAGAGTTGGAAATGCCAAGAAATGGAATGATAGAGATCAAAAACACTGCAAGAAAATTCAGAAAAAGCATTTGACAAAATCTAGCACCAATTTATGATTAAAAACTCTCAGTAAACAGAATAGAGGGGAACTTCCTCAACTTGATAAAGAATATCCACAAAAAGCCCACAGCTAACATTATACTTAATGGTGACAAACTTGAAACTTCCCCAGCAAGATCCAGTATGAGGCAGGAATGTCCCCTCTCACAACCCCTCTTCAACATCTTCCTGGAAATTCCAGCTGATTCAATAAGACAAGAAAAGGCAATAAAAGGTATACGGATTGGGAAGAAAGATATACAACTGTCTTTGTTCATAGATGACATAATCATCTATGTAGAAAATCTAAAAAAACTTGCCAAAAAACTCCTGAAACTAGTAAGCAATTGTAGCAAAGTTGCAGAATAGAAGAGTAATATACAAAAATCAGTCACTTTCCTATATACCAGCAACAAAGGGAATTTGAAATTAAAGACACAATATTAGCACCCCCTCCAAAAGAAATACTTATGTATAAGTCTAACAAAATATGTAAAAATCTATATGAGGAAAACTACAAAAGTCTGATTAAAAACAAAATCCAAGAACTAAACAAGTGGAAGGATATTCTATGTTCATGGATAGATAAAGTCAATATTGTCAAGATGTCAGGTCTTTCCAATTTGATATATAGACTCAATACAATCCCAGTCAAAATCCCAGAGACTATTCTTGGATGTTGATAAACTCATTCTAAAGTTTATACAGAGAGGCAAAAGACTCAGAATACTGAATACAATATTGAAGAAGAATAAAGCTGGAGGATGTCAAGGACTTCACCACCTGACTTCAAGATTTAATTATAAAAACCTCTAGTAATCTGGGCAGCCCAGGTGGCTTGGCGGTTTGGCACTGCCTTCGGCCCAGGGTCTGATCCTGGAGACGGGGGATCGAGTCCCACATCGGGCTTCCTGCATGGAGCCTGCTTCTCCCTCTGCCTGTATCTCTGCCTCTCTCTCTCTCTCTCTCTCTCTCTCTCTGTGTGTGTGTGTGTCTCTCAGGAATAAATAAATGAAATCTTAAAAAAAAAAAAAACTCTAGTAATCAAGATGTTGTGGTATTAAGTGTCTATAAGAATAGACAAATAGATAAATGGAACATAACAGAGTCCAGAAATAGACCATGTATCAGTGTAAGTCTACCAATTGTAACAAATGCACCATTCTGGTGGGGGATGTGGATAATGGGGAAAGCTACGCATGTGCAGAAGCAGGGGTATATGGGAAATATCTGTATCTTCTGCTCAATTTTATTGAGTAGGTTCTAAAACTACTTTAAAAAACAAAGTTTATTAGGGGATCCCTGGGTGGCTCAGCGCTTTAGCTCCTGCCTTCGGCCCAGGGTGTGATCCTAGGGTCCCAGGATCAAGTCCCACATTGGGCTGCCTGTGAGGAGCCTGCTTCTCCCTTTGCTGGTGTTTCTGCCTCTCTCTCTCTCTCTGTCTCTCGTGAATCAATAAGTAAAATATTAAAAAATAATAAAGTTTATTAAAAACAAAAAATAAAAAAACCTTCTGCTCTTAGCCTCACCAGACCCCAAATACAAACAAACTTACAACCTCTCTCCTTTCCCTGAGATACAGGAAGAAGACAACAATGGCTGAACGGTGGGGAAACGGCTCCCTGAGAGGTATCTCCAGCCTGGAGGGATGATATGGGAGGAGGTGACTTAGGGTCATAACAGGTAGGATCAATTGTGCTCTAAATCCATTTATCCAGAAATAAAAGTTTTTATCCAGTTTTGCTGGTCTTCACTGAGCCATAGGTTTACAGTGGTTATTAGACCAGTTAGAAAACATTTTTCTAGCTACTTTTGTTTTATTTTCTTTCCTTCCTTCCTTCTTCCTCCCTTCTCTTGCTCCCCCATTAACTACATTTCTGCCTTTTCATTTCCTTCTTCCTTTTTTAAAAAATTAACTTTATTTAGGCATGTTTTGTAGCTCATGTAACTGTACCCACCCATGTACAGTTCAATGAAACCACATTCATCAAAGTTGTAAAGCTCCAGTCGGAACTGGCCTAAGACCTGAAATTGCTATTCCAAGGACAGATATATATACATATATATACATATACATGTATATATATGTATATATATCTGTGTATAATATATATATATATATATATATGAATTCAAATTCTGGTTGGGCTACGTCCTAGCTGTATGCCTGTGGCTAAGGAAATCTCTTCAGTTTGGGCTCTTATGAGAATTAAAATTCACTAATTAAAATTAATTAAGATGCAAGAGGATTAACAGGGAAACTTCACTCTCTGACTGTTGGGGCTGAATGTGTCTTACAACCAGGTACCTTTTGCTCTGATCACTTCCTGCCAGGATATGTTGATTGTTTTCCAGGCTTCAGTCCGGGTTATTTACTTCAAATATTAACTACCAGGTAGCTATGTTAACCAGTCATAGCACTTGAAGAATCATGGTCAGAGTAGACCTTGGGAGAAGGTGGGACTTTCCTGGGAGAAGGGTGGGGACGCTGTTTGCTACTCGGTAGAGCATGTGGGCTTTGGAATAAGCTCTCCTTCTTTCCATTGTGCTGGCTATTAACAATGTGATCTTAGGCTATTCCTCATTGTGCTCACTTTAAAGCGGACCTACTGACAGCACCTGGCCCACTCCGTTGCTGGGATGATAAGATGATAATAACAGTTAAAACTTTTAAGAGTGCTAACTCTGTGCCAGACACTGGCTTCAGCATTTTACACATATGACCTTACTGACTCTCCCCATGAAACTAGGAAGTTGCTACATCCATCAGCTCCATTTCATCAATGCACACTGTCCAGGAGAAGCCATTTTGCGTGTCTGAGGTCACTTAGCAGGAGGTAGAGCTGGGATCTGAATCAACCTAGGCAGTCTGGCTTCATCAGTCGGCCCACCAGACTACCTTCCTATGCTCCAGTGTCTCTTCCACAGGAAAGAATGCATGCAAAATGCCTGACAAAATGCTTAGTAGACGTGCAGTAAGTGGTAATGGTGACATAATAAATGATACTTCAATTTGCCCAGGCCCCATCAGCCTATGGAATTCATTCCAGCCTATGGAATTCCAATGAATTCATTCATTCAGAGTGTAACAGAAATTTCACTCAATTATACTCCTGACTGTATGACATAGGCCCCCCCTCCCGAGTCTCCCAAAGTTATTCCTGGGTGTCTCCTGGCCTCCAGCACTTTCTACTCACCGAAGGCCCTGCCAGTAAGGTGGGGCCTCACCCTGCTTCTATTGTGTCTCCTGTGCCCCTCCCCAGGGCCAAGGCCCCTGGTCCCTAAGCAGAGATGGGACATCTGGGCCATAACAGTCAATGTGGTTGCCTCAGACCTAGTATGTCTGCTGGGCTCTCCAACAACTGTGTCCTCTCACATTCAACAGATGTTTCTTAAGCAGCTGTTATGCTTCTAAAATGGTGCTAAAAGCTGAGGACCCCTATTTGGGAAATTTTTATGTTAAAGTCCAGTCCAAGGGTTAAATCAGGCATGTGATCGTCACCTCTCTCAACCACGGGCAATGCTAGGTGGGCTTGGAAGATTAAACCAAATATCCTCTTGTATCACAAACCCTACCTGATAGGGACTCCTGTTCTGAGACATAAATATATGAAGAAAGAAACAAGCAATCAGTATGTCTGCCCTGGTACCCTATAGCAGTCTGGGTACCCCTGGTGCCTACTAATACTAAGGTCCCATACAAGATCAGCTTTTCTTAACATATCCAAAGTAATGAGGGTTAGAAAGAGAAAGTCTTCTTGGTGGCATGCGGCTTAGGAAAATATCCAGGCAATTCTTTACGATAAATCCCAATTTACTTTATCCAAAGGATCTGCTTTATATTTGGATTCTTGCTAAGGAAATGCCTTCACTTTTGCTTCCCATCTATTCAAGAACATCATTCAAACCTCACCTGGGCACTGCTACATTCTAGTCTGCCTTCCTACTACCCGTTACCAGGGGTTCCATCTGTGGCCTCTCAGGCGTTCTGGTAGGTAACTCTACATCAAAATGTCCCAGTTTGCTCTGAGACAATTCATTCCTCAGAGGAAGTCAGTATAAACTTAGAAAACCGACTCTACTCTTCTTCCAACAAAGGGGACGTAAGACCCAAGAACAATGATGTGTCCAGTTACCATGGGGACCACGGGGAGAGAATTAGAAATTTCTAGGAAAATAAAAGTGGTCTGTGTAAATTTTATGAAAGCTGAAACTGAGGAAACTGTAGTTATTTTTCTCCAGCTTTAAACATATTAAAGCAAAGGCCAAAAAGCAAGACTTCCAACCAGGAGGAAGGGCAAAGCATTCAGAGGAGTGAAGCAAGCCTGTGTAAAGGGAACAGGGGCTATTAGGAACACCTGTGGGAAGCATTCCTGGGACCCACAAAACTGGTTTAACCATGCTTTGACCTTCTAGGACCTTCAGTTTAAAAAAAGATTATTTATGATTATGCTCCAGTGTTGCTTCCAATTCTTACAGCAGCTTGATTTTTTTTTTTTTTTTTTTTTTTTTTTTTTTAATCAGAGAATTAGGTAACAAAGAGGTAGACAATTTTCAGGAAAAAAAAATGTATACTGGGGGAACAGTAGCAAAATCTGTCATTGTAAACAAAAAAGATTTAGGGACTCACATTTCCTCTTTAAACCTTTCAAGAGCACATACATAGGACTGGGCCTAAGGCCTTCTGGAAGTTGTTTTACTTTCATTCACGGAGAATTCGGAGCCCTGCATCACCTGCTTGGCAAGAGGGTCAAAGACGCAGCACACAGCATAAGCCCAGAGAAACCTTGAGTTTGAGAAGAGACTGAAGGTCAACGGTAATGTGAGGTGAGTCCGGTAGGAGGCTTAATGTGTGACCTTGAGCGTCTGACTCTCCCCCACTCACCACCCTCACCCCCACCAATAAAGAGGAATCATGCTGGGAAGCTGGGTTTTGCCTGGCTGCAGCACAGGCCGAGGTCTCGAGGGAAACTGTTGGCTTTCGCTTAAACTCTTTAAGAAGCAGAATCAGAAAAATGAGAGCAGCGTAACAGAGCTAGAAAAACTATCAAGGACCCAGAGGTGGGCCTTGGGTCTAGAGGTCAAAGTTCAAACTGATAGAGGACGGGGAGGGAGGAGGCCCTGGAGTAGGGCAGGTGCATGCTTCAGACCCAAGAGACATGGAAGTGTTGTCTATGCGGTTTCTGTGGACCAGTGGCATGGGCCTCACCTGGGAACTTGTTTCAGATGCTAATTCCCGGGCACTAGCCAAGACCCGCAAATTCAGAACTTCTGGGCTGGGGCCCAGCATTCTGCTTCTTAAAAAGCCCTTCAGGTAATTCTGATGACGACTATAGTTTGAGAAGAGCTGGCTTAATAAATTACAGAGTTAAAGGTACTGAGACCCTACTTGCCCCCTTAAATGGTACTGAGGACAAAGGACGTCATTCACGTCGCCTCTGTGTGAAGGAAAAGGGTGTATTAGTTTCCTGTTGCTGCTGTAACAAATGATCACAACCGAGAGGCCTAGAGCAACACAAATCTGTTTTCTTATAGATCTGGAAGTCAGAAGTCGAAAATCGGTCTGCAGGGGCTAATGCTGTCAGCAGGGTTCCCTCTGAAGGCTCAGGGGAGAATCTGTTCCCTTGCCTTTTTCAGCTTCTGGGGACTCCCTTTCTTCCTTGGCTCATGACCCCTGTCTCATTTTCAAACCCCTCCTCCCCACATTGCCTCCTGTACTCTTACTGCACTTCTTCCTTCTCCTAAGGGCACTTGGGGTTACGAGAGACCCATTTAGAACAATCTCAAAATCCTTAACTTAATCAAACCTGCAAAAATCCCTTTTGCCCTGAAAAGTAACATTCACAGGTTCTGGGGATTAGAATGTGGATATTTTTAAGGGGGGGGAGGGGCTATTGTTCTGTCTACCACAGGAGGAAAATGAAAATATGCATTTTCAGTGCTCATATTCATGTTAGTAAACACTGTAATGATGCCTAAGAAACAGATGCAAGTGATTACTATGGGGAATGTGGGAAACGGGGTGAAGGAAAACACATGAGAGCCAGGACTCCTTTCCCAAAGTATACTTTTTGTATTGTTTTGAGCTTTCAGCCTCACAAACATATTACCTATTAGAAAATGGTAACACTACAAAATAAAAAGAATGAGAAACCTTTTTAATATCTTTTGGCTGTCGAATTGCTCTGCTTGAACACAGCAGAGACTAAACCTCTGGCAACTTTGTGGAGTCAGAGAAGGTTTAAGTATTAAGAGAAAAACATTCCAGTAATGATGTAGCTGCTAGAGGAAGAAGGAATAAATTAAAGGACACTCATTCCTGTTAACAAAACAAGACGGGCACTAAGTCATACATGAGGAGCTGAGCTCAGCCTTCAAGAGCATTAAGCTCTGACAGTCCAGCAGGACAACTAAGAATTTGAGAACTAGCTTCGAGTGCCAAGGAAGTCGCTCAGGGCAGTTACAGGCTCATTTGCATGCAAACACTGTGTGTAACGCTGGGAGCTGCTTCCCCTTCCTTATTCACAGCAGAAACTTCTGTCCCCCCAGCTCATCTTTCTGCTGACCTTCCATGGCGACTCCCAGGCAGGTCACTTTGTACATGATCTGCACCCCCCTCAATGGTGCAGAACTTACCGCTCTTCCATTCTGTTCATTGAGTCCCCAGAGAACCAGCCATCATGGTCACTCCATGTCCCACGTGCCAGCTGACTCAGGCCACTCCTGACACAGGGCAAACAAAGCTTCAAGAGTGAGCACACTACTTCCTGGAATTAACAAGTTTTTGATTATTGGTCCAATGGAAGCAACCTGGCCTTTTCAGGGCCATTTATTACACAGGGTCTATGTCAGTCTCATACTTGTCGGAGGGTTACGGAGGGGTCATGAAGATAAATCAAGACACTGTCCCCCTGCCCTCAAGTTACAGCTGACTATTCACCACCCTCCATAAATACCTAAAATGCATTCAGTGCCATAAAAGGTATGAATAAGGAGCTAAGGAAAAACACCTGTAGAAGCAATTCATTCTTATTCACACACAGAAGCAATTCTTAACCTCGTAGAGAGCAAAAGAGATAGGATGTTTAAGTGGGGTTTTACAGGATATGCATGAGTTTGCAAATACCCAGGGAATGGCAACCCAACCCAAGCCATGGAAGAGTCCGTCTTCCACATGTCAAGGTTTTTTGTTTTTTTTTTTTAAAGATTTATTTATTTATGATAGACAGAGAGAGAGAGAGAGAGAGAGAGGCAGAGACACAGGAGGAGGGAGAAGCAGGCTCCATGCCGGGAGCCTGACGCGGGACTCGATCTCGGGACTCCAGGATCACGCCCTGGGCCAAAGGCAGGCGCTAAACTGCTGAGCCACCCAGGGATCCCCATGTCAAGGCTTTTAAAACAGTCGAGGCTAGTTATGAAAGCCTGCGATGACAGTGAGGGCTGTGGAGGTTCTTCTACAGGCATGGGGTTCCTCTAGAAGAGCATATTGCCAGGGCAGATTTGTGTTTGCAACATAATTCCAGGGGAACAGTGGAGGCATTTATGAGTTTAGCAGACTTTACTAGCAATTTGCTAACCTGGGGAGAGATTATAGTGCACAAACCATTTTCATGTTATGATCATCTTGTCTTTCTTCCTCTCCTATCTGGCCTCCTCAGGCCTGGCAAGTCCCACATTCTTCTTCTTCTTCTTTTTTTTTTTTTTACTAAGATATAGCTGACATGTAACATTGTATTAGTCTCAGGTGTACAAATAACCATTCACTATCTGTATATACTGCAAAATGATCACCACAGTTAGTCTGTTGTGTTCAGATTCCACATATAAGTGAGATCACATGGTATTTGTTCTTCTCTGACTTATTTCTCTTAACGTAACCCCCCTCAAGGTTCATCCACGTTGTCACAAATGGAAAGATTTCATACTTTTTTAATATGTGAATAAATTCCATTGTACGTATACACCACACTTTCCTTATCCCTTCATCCCTGATGGACACTTAGGTTGTGTCCATGTCTTGGCTATTGTAAATAATGCTGCAATGAACATGGACGTGCAGAGATCGCCTCAAGTTAGTATTTTCATTTTTTTTTTCAGATAAATACCCAAATGTAGAATTGCTAGATCATATGGTAGTTCTATTTTTAATTTTTTGAGGAACCTCTACACTGTTCTCCATAGTGGCTGCACCAATCTACATATCCACGAGCACTGTATGACAGTTCCCTTTTCCCCACATCCTACCCAACATGTTATCTCATCTTTTTTGATAATAGCCACTTTAACAGGTGTGAGGGGATACTTCCTTGTGGTTTTGATTTGGATTTCTCCACTGAACCATCTTTTCAGGTGCCTGTTGACCACCTCTGTCTTCTTCTTTTTAAAAAATTTTTTTCTTTTAAATTTCTTTATTCATGAGAGATACAGAGAGAGGCAGGGACATAGGTAGAGGGAGAGAAACAGGCTCCCTGAGGGGACCCTGATGTGGAACTCATCCCAAGACCCAGGATCAAGGCAGAGGCTCAAGCTCAACCACTGAGCCACCCAGGTGCCCTTCTCTATGTCTTCTTTAGGAAAAAAAATCTCTGTTAAGATTCTCTGCCCATGTTTCAATCACATTGTTTTATTTTGCTTTGTTACTTTTGAGATGTATGAATTCTTTATACTTTTTAGATATTAATTCTTATAAGATAAATGTTTGCAAGTATTTTCTTCCCTTTAGTAGCATGCCTTTTCATTGGGTTGGGAAATTCCAACTTCTTAACCCTTAATTATGCAGAGTGGCTTCTCTACTTCTCAAAAGTCTTGGCCCCAACCAATACTCAAGCCCATAGGGCTCACTTCCATGCTAAATAATTATCAATGCATTTTTCTGCATAAAGGCAATTATTTTGTTAAGAGAAATTCTGGTACAAGCTGCTATAGGCAATATAAATTTCTTTATCTTCTCACAGGCATCTACAACATCAGCAATATTCTATGGAGATTATCCAAGAAACATAATTATGCTTGAGAAACAGACAGTATTCCCAAATTTATTCCATCCAGCATTTCAACATCTGAGATTAAAGAACTGTAGGACACCATGTTAAACTTGTTTTAAAAAAAGGTTTATTTGTTACAAAATGTTAAATACTAAAACTAAAAACATATAAATTCAGGTCAGGCTATATTAAAATACACACATACCCTTCTTAGCAAAATTATTAAAGATTGAATTAAACAGAAGCATTAAATAAAATAAAGTACTCGAGGAAATTTTTTTTCCTAAGTAAGTACATCAGTGTAGTGTAGTTTTTAAAATTACAATTGAAAAGTTTAGCTGTCTTGGAAGTTAAATTTATCCAATTGTTCGGTTTTCTGCCACTGTCCAATAGGAGGCCACCATGCTGGCCTGGACGGGTGAATTTCAGTTATGTTACTGAAACTTCTATTTTATAAACCTACTCTTTTATAATAGGAACAGAGAGTAGTCAGAAGTATACAAAGGGTTATTTAAGGTGAAAACCTGGCCCAGAAAGAAGAGGCCTTAGTTCTATCACTCAGTATCTTCTCTAATTAAAATGATTGGTGAATATATTGAAGCAGAGATGAACACAAAGCGTACATTCATCTAGAAATACTCTTTCAATTAAAAACAAAACAAACTCAAAAGGAGCACTCATTTCTCCAAGATAGTTTATAAGTACTCTTAAATTTCTTGTTATTTTAAATTGAGTTAATTCAAAGGTACTGAAGAGTCTAGATTTAAAAACTAATTTGATTACTGTTCTGACTAGCTCTGAGGAGCCACGACATCAATGTGTTTGAGTCTCTCACACAGGTGGTAAAGAACTTTCATAATAAAATCGACAATCTCAACCAATACCTACAGAGCACCAGCTTCCAAACTCAACTTCCATCCAGGTCAAACAACTTAAAAAGTATCTATGGTCTATGTAAATGTTAAATAGTATTACCAAGAAAATACTTTATTTTGCTTTAAAACTTAATATTCTTTTCCATTTCCTACCTCAAAGGTTATTGATTTAGAATTTTAAGTGCTGTCATTCACATAGGGCAAAGACTATGCTTATGAAATAAGGTCATAAGGCTATCACTGTGGTTTAAAAGACTGTAAATGTGATGAATTTCTAGAAATCTACTATCGCATTTATTGTTTACAATGCTTATCCTTATCAAATGGGATTTGCCAAGAGTTGATTAACTCAAGTGATTAAAATACAAAAACATAAAATGCATTCCAGTAATCTTCACCAATACGATCTAATTAAAATCAGGTTTCTTGGAAGATATATATAGGGCATTTTTACTGTTCTACTCTGACAGTGTTGATAGCCATCCAAGGACTAACTGTATCGTATTATATCTAATACTATGGTATAAAACTGTTTCATCAAATGTTTGAATAGTTGGAAACACTCGGTGTCCTTAAAAGTCATTAGAAATGTAAAAAAAATACATCCCAATACTGAATTACAGATGAAAATGATGTTAATAACTAGTAATCTGGTTTTCCATCTCTCAGCTTGTGAGCTTCCAATGTAATTATTTCTGTTGATTGTGTAATACAAGGGAAACTATACTTCTATCCTAGTACCATTTTCTATGTACTGAGTCTTTGATTTATGACTTTTTAACTTACTGACTTATCTTGAAGGACAAGGTTCATGCTGCTCCTCATTAAATAATCTTGCAGTCCTCAGAAAGAATTCAAACAATTTGAGCTGCTGACCTCCTTAAGCTTAGAAGTACACAAAACCAAAAACTCTTAAGCCACTGATTGCAAGTTCTCTAGAAAGCATCTCTTCCTACGAGGACCTTTATAACTGTTTTAAATTCACACTGATCAGTTGCTTTTATCAACATCCCAGTCTGAGAAGGAGGAAGAATGCATTTGTTCAACTGTGACAGATCCAGAACCGTGAGTGTTTGAAAGCTGAGAAAACACAAAGCATGTCTCTCTGGCCCGCCGAGGTGGAGCAGAGGCCCTGGATGGTACAGACTTCCCCAAGGATGGGAAATCCTATATGAGCTCTTCCCTCCATGTCGGTGCCTCTTTTTTTGGTTTCAGAGAGAATGATGTTTGAGCAAGAAAATACAGTACATATCCTGCTAGGAGATACACATAATTTGGGGGGCCCAGTACAAAGCAAAAATGCAAGGCCTTTCTTTAAACATTATCAAGAATTTCAAAATGGCAACAGCAGAGCATCGAACCAAGCATGGGGCCCCAGTGTCACTAGAGGTTACATGGCCGTAAAGCCAGCCCTGTTTAGGTTCCCTGCCCATGGAAGAGACAGGTGGCTCAGCTAGGTTGTCCACATAAAAAACAAATTCTTTTCATGATGGTTCAAATACTGTCACTCATTTGAAACCACGTGGCATTTCACTTTCAAAATCCCATGCAAATTTCTATTCCTAAAATATCAGATTGATCAGCTTTACTCTGGATTCTTCATTATTGAAATAGTCATACTGGGTCTTTAAAATGCCCCTTATTTTAATAGAGCAATTAATCAGACATGATGAAAAATTTAAATTAATCCTACATGATTTTTTTTAATTTAAATATTTCTTAACTGGGAGGGGTATCAATATCACTAAAGCAACAGGGCATCTTAAAAGGAAATACTAGCTGTAGGACAGCTTTATATACTAGGATGGTGAAGCCATAGTTTTAGCCTATGGTATATTTTGTTCCCTTTTAAGACCACAATAGTAATTTTTTTCAGAGAACTAACAAACACATTAAGCTGTATGCTAATTCTTTTAACGCCCACATTGCCTTCAGTCACATAATCTTGATGGAACACAGAGGTATCCCATTCTTCTCCTTCTTCATAATAATAATAATAATAATAATAATAATAATAATAAGCAAATGTATATAAAAGCTCTGGGTTACATTACTAAGCAACGACATTTCCGAGAGTGAATATACTTCCTGTATTCCGCAAGCTGCTTCAAGTACATATTCGATGGCCATCTGTGCTTTTCAACAAAGCTGCGTTCTTCCACTAAAATTTTTAGAAAAAGAATGTTAATTGCATATATTTTTATTTTGGATCAAGTTTAGATATTAACTATTGATTTCCTATTTAACGGATGAGCTCCGAGCTTGGCTACATATCCCCTACCTTTCCAAACTCAAGGTTTCCACAATTGTTTAACACAGCTTTGGTGAAATCAGTCATCAGGATTTATATTATTATGTGATTTGCAACAATATACATCTGATCCACTGCTTCATCAAGTAGTATTTATAGTCTTTTGTTTTTCCAAGAGAGATGTATTTTTCTTGGAGATGGCAACAGACTTGTTTTTCATTGTTTTCTTGGTAGCTGCCTCACCCTTCCAAACTTTTCGAGGCCCTCTCGATTCTGTTCTCTCCCCAGCCAGTCACCAAACAAGCTCTGCACCCTCACCGGAGCCCTGCACTGCCCTGCTTTCTAGGCCTGCTTCGTGCTTCCAGCTCTTGGACTCCAGGCCCTTGACTCAGTTTATTTTCCATTTTTGGTGAAGTATAACCTTTATTAGTTCCCTGAAAAAGGGGTTACATATGAAATATTTTTGAGACCTTGCTTGTGGTGAAACATCTTTATCCTCTTCACACACAATTGGTAATTTGGTTTGGTACAGAATTCTAGGTGGACAACTTCCCTCAGAATGTTGACAACAGAATTCCACTGCATTCTAGTTTCTAAGGTCATTAAGTACTCGACTACCGTTCAGATTTATAGCTCTTGGCAAGTCATCTGTGTTCTTTTAAAACTTTTATGTTTTTCTATTTATAGCTGGTGTTCTTCCATGTTCTAGTGATGGGCTTTGTTCACTCATAAAGCTGAGCTTTTAGCAGATCCTTTCAATAGGAAGACTTGGGTCCTTCAGGACTATGATAATTTCTTGTATTATTTCTTTGATAATTTCCTCTCCACTATTTCATTCTGTATTAACTTCTTTTAATCAGATACTTCATCTCTTGGATTGAGCTCAAAGTTTTAAAAAAAGTTTCTCTCCTCTCTTTTTGTCCTACTTTTTGGGAGATGTCCTCATCTTTATCTTTCTTTTTTTTTTTTTTTTTTAATAATTTTTTTTTTTTTTTTTTTTTTTTTTTTTTTTATGATAGGCACACAGTGAGAGAGAGAGAGGCAGAGACACAGGCAGAGGGAGAAGCAGGCTCCATGCACCGGGAGCCCGATGTGGGATTCGATCCCGGGTCTCCAGGATCGCGCTCTGGGCCAAAGGCAGGCGCCAAACCGCTGCGCCACCCAGGGATCCCCTCATCTTTATCTTTCAACTCACATGTAGTTGTTTCAACTCTTATTTATTTAGATGCTTTTTTGTTTAGTTTTGTTTTCGGTATCATGTTTGTAATTTCCAAGAACAATTTCTTGTTTTTGTATTGTTAAACGATGATAAAGCATATATAACATAAAATTTACTATTTCAATGACTTTTACGTATATATGCAGTATTGTTATGTACATTCACATTGTTATGCAATCAATCTCCAGAGCTCTTTTCATCTTGCAAAACTAAAACTCTATACCCATTAAACAACACCCCATTTCCCCTTCTCCCCAGGCCTGGCAACCACCATTCTACTTTCTGTCTCTCTGAATATTGTTTCTTTATAAATAACATTCTATCCTGCTTTGTAGATTTGTGTCTCTTATTCTCTGAGGACATTAATTTTAGGATTTTTAAAGGCTGTTTTTCTATTCTTTGTTCCTCTAAATTCTTTCTCTTTTGTTTTTATTAATTTTCTTTTGGTTTTGGTATCTTTCATGTTAGATATTTCCTAAAATACCTAAAGATCCTCAGTTATATTCTTACATTTAAGAGTGAGCTGATTGGATAGACAGATGCCTGTTTGGATATCTTGTGGTCATGGGTAGAACTTACTCATTGGTAGAATAACAGAGCAGATACTTTTGGGTTCACTGACGGAAGTTACAAATGATTGCATCTATATATTTTTTCTCCAAGGCCAAACAAAGACACTTCAATTTTACCCAGTGCCAGCATTCTAGAACCTGGACACAGGAAGGAGGCTGGTGGCTTGATATACAATGTGTACTTTCACATGAGCCCTAGGTTCTCAATTCAGCTCCTTAACCCAATCTCAGCTATACCTGGAATTTGTGATTCTATAACTTTTTTGGTTTAATATCTCCAAGAATAAACCTCCCGTCTCCTAGGAAGATGAAAGAGAAGGAGCTGCCTGCCTGGGTGGGATGGAGTGCAGTAAAGCTTTTTCATAACTTTTTTAAAAAAGGTTTTAGGGTGCCTGGGTGGCTCAGTGGTTTTAGTGTCTGGCTCCGGCTTGGGATCTGATCCTGGATTCCAGGATCGAGTCCCGCATCGGGTTCCCTTCATGGAGCCTGCTTCTCCTTCTGCCTATGTCTCTCTCTCTCTCTCTCTCTCTCTCCATGTCTCTCATAAATTAAAAAAAAAAATCAATAAAAAGGTCTTACTTATTTATATCTTTTAAAGAGGTAGCACACATGTGAGCTGGGCAAAGGGGGGAGGAAGAGAGAGAGAATCTCAAGCAGACCCCATGCTAAGAGAGCCCCACAACCCTAAGACCATGACACAAGCCAAAACCTAGAGTCAGACACTCAGCTGACTGAGCCACACAGGTGCCCCCTTCTTCATAACCTTCAACTAATTCTACAGCTGTCGGCCCCAAGCCTCATTCTGCTTTCTGGAATACCTGGTCTCTCAGATTTCTAAGGCTTTTTGGTATTCTGCTGGGTGAATCAGCTTGCTTCTCATCAGTATTCCCTTCTGTGAGTACTTAAGTTTCCTTCTACTGAATCAGTTCCCACTTCTCCACCTACTTTGTGACCTCATATACTATGATTCAGATTAATGAGGTCATGATCCAGGCTACAAAAAGAAACCTGGACAAAAAGAAACTTCCTAGCAGCTCAGGGAAGTTAGATGTAGGTTTCACTAGTAAGAAAAGGTGACATAAGACTACTCCCTTGGTTGAGATTTAGAAAGAGAGAGAGAAAAATTACCACAGATAAGCTCTGGCAGCCAGCAAAAACCAAATCAGAACAAAAAAAATTCCATATTATATAATATGTTACATAATTTTGAGCTAAATTAAACTGTGAGAATAATGAATCCGTAAATGCTAAGGGTAACTTATATTCCTATGCATTGCTCTTTGTTTTTAAGAGTCCAACACATAAAATACATCCAATATTTAATGAACTATTTAACTGAGTTCTGATGTATCAATACCAGCATTAACATGACATCTTGTCTAGTCTCACTTTTCAATTGCTAACCACCTCTAAAGAAGAATTCTCAAGCAGGAGAAAACAGTTCACAGAATTCCAATAAAAACGTGATGATTTTTGAAACTGGAAATGGGATAGTATTTAAGGGAGCTATAAATTGTACCAAGAACCCTTCTAACTTCAAGTGACCATGTGAAGCAGTTCAAATGTAAGACAACACAGAGGGGCAACTAGAACATTCTGGAGGAGACATGCTCCTTTAAATGCATAGCTAAGTTCCAGTTTGCTGCCATGTGGGAAGATGGGTCCAAGGTAATCAGATCTTCCAACTTTTCAAAAGAAGCCAGAAATTTGGATTTTTAAGATGTGACATGTTAATCTCTTTAAATGGTGACACTAAAAAAAGTAATATCATGTGGTCCAAATAAAACCCGTTGGCAGACTATAATCAGCTACTTTTGATCCACAGATTCCCAGTGTGCCACCTCTAAATTAGACTAATTCTCCCTTAACCACCAGGGGCTTTTTTCTCTGCCCCACAAGGACACATCACAGCAGGTCCTGAATATAAACAGGTACCACTGAATCAGAGCATTCATGATGCCTTTTTTAATTCCCATCAAAGGAACATAAGACAATCAAGGACACAGCCTCTTTTTCTTACCCTACCTTCCCGGATCACACCCTGGAGTGTGTGGTCCACACTATGCCAGGTGGTTATACCACCCTTTATAGTCAATTGTATAAATAATAAAATAAAACAAAAATTTATAACTCAAAGGATTTATAGGCTGTAAGAGTGTGGCATTCACCTACACAAGACAGTAAATGGAAAATAATCTTACTCTTCTCTTATGAATGAAGGGGACCTAAGGCAGCAAAACAAAGGTGGTTCTAAAAATCACAATGTTCACTCCTTTCATTGTGAATTGATTTCTTAAAGAATGCCCCTACTAGCAGCAATGTTTTCTCTCTAGGAATAGAACTTGTTTCTTTCTTACACAAAGTAGATGGTTAGTAAATATCTATATTCTGCTTTACTATGTTGCTCTATTGCACTAATAGTTACATTTTATATAAGAAGCCTCCCAATAGGCATATGATGTTTGTCAACTAACTGAATATATCTGCCAAAAATAGACTGTTTCCTGATTTCCTTAACTGTGCAAGAAGTTGAAAAAAGCCAGAGATTTTCAAACGTTTTAGCAGCAGGTTATCTTTTATAAGTAAAATTTTATGCAGAATTCTAAGATATAAAAGTTAAAAGTGGAACTACCTTAGTTGAAGGGCCAGGGAGTCCAAGAATTACAAATTTCAAGTTCTCTGTTTCCTTCTCCCCTCTTCCCTCAGTCACTCCCCACTTGCTGCCCCGACCTCAAAGAGCCTGCAGGTATCTCCGAGGATACTTCCCTGTTTATAGAGTTTGAAACTACTTAACTGGGGATCCCTGGGTGGCTCAGCAGTTTGGCACCTGCCTTCAGCCCAGGGCCTGATCCTGGAGACCAGGGATTGAGTCCCACATCAGGCTTCCTGCATGGAGCCTGCTTCTCCCTCTGCCTGTGTCTCTGCCTCTCTCTCTCCTTGTGTCTCTCATGAATAAATGAATAAAATCTTAAAAAAAAAAAAAACTATTTAACTAGGCTATCTTTTTTGCCTTTTAACTTGATTATTTCTTGAGCCTATTCTAAGTAACATGAGCAAATCATCATGTCCAAAACTGACTGTCTCCTCTGATGACTATTCTGTTCTCATTTTCTTTTATCTCATGTAGCACAGTAAGATGAAGCTTGATTGGTTTTAATCTTTACAATTTACCTAAAAGATCACATGATGTATACTCTCTGGTCAGTAAGTTTTGCAACATTCTTTGATCAATATAAAAACTGTTGTTTCCAAATAATATGATGGATCCCTATACAGATATACTTAAATAAACATAGATAGCAGAACAATAGAACTACATATTATAAATAATAAATGATAGTTACAACTCCTTCATAAGAAAAAAGTTTTAAATCTGTACTGTTTAAATTTTGCTTCTGACTCTCGTGGTTAAAGCCAAGATATCACTTATCACAATGAAGTGCCACCTGAGGCCACCTTATCTGTCTACTTCAGGAAAAAGGTACACTTAAAAATGGATGTGAGCTATGAAACAATCATTAGGAAGCTTCTTGTGTAACACAAGTCAAACTACTTTTATAACCAGATGACTGTAAGTTAACATATCCTCAATTACCACACTGTGTACTTAAGAGGAATGTATTACACTGACTTTTTTCTTTGACCTTTTTTTTTAAACAATTACTATTCCTACAAGCTATGTCTCAAACCTAAGAACAAAGGACAAAGTTTTTTGTTTTTGTTTTTTTTCAAAATAGTAAATTGGCAATCTACCTGAAAGATCCTGAAATTCAGGCTTTTGGCTGAAGATGAGGTAGTTAGTGGCAATGAAATGAAGTAGCCAGGTTGAAAGGCAATCAGAGTGGTGAAACTGCAAGAAAAATGGAAACAATGTTGTACATAATAACCATCGAGGTGATGAACAGGTGGAGAGAATGGTCTGTGAGAAGTAGTGGAGAGCCCGCCTCCATGCTGCCTGTGTCCATACACGATGCAGCCTCCTGCCTACTCTGAGAGCAAAAAGTAAGAGGGAGAATTATTTACATGTAATAATCAAATTACATCAGTGAAGAAACCAAATCAAATGAATATCAAGCCACTGGTGCTGGAGCAGCTAAATGTCTTGAAGCAGAGGCACGCTGGATCAGTGGTTAACAGAGACTATTTGAGGTTCTTAAGCATTTCATTTAAGCTTTTAATCTAAGGTCATGGCCTTCACTAATTGCACTTATATCTGTGCAGCAGAAATAAGATTATGGTTAGCAAAGGTACATGGTTGGCTGTTATCTAAACAAGTTTACCTGAGGAGCAAGCCAAAAAATATTTTGTGGAGGAAATGTCATCAACCTAAGGGTATGGATTTCAGTGTGGACACAGCTTTATGAGAAGGTTATGTTTGAAGAGTTGCTTCTAACTAGGATGTCCTATAACTGTGAGCTGGATTTCCAGCACATTTCTCATTCTGGATTTCAACACCTAATGGAAGGGAAACTCAGGGCAACACGGCCATGACATCATCACCTTGGTGCCAGTCCAGTGATACTCACTGATCCATTTAACCACTCAATTCAGATTACAGTAACTTGCTGGCAGGCCACTTTGATACATGAGTATAGTTCTTTTTATTATTATTGTGGCAAAATATACATAACATAAAATTTGCCATTTTAAACTTCTCTAAGGGTACCAGTGGCATTAAGTACATTCACATTATTATACATCCATCATCACTATTTCCAGAATGTTTTTATCATCCCAAACTGAAACTCTATACTCATCAAATAATAATTCCCCTTTTATCCTAGTTACCTCTAGTCCCTGGTAACCACTATTCTGTTTTTCTCTAAGAATTTGACTATTCTGAGTATCTCATAAACACTGAATTATACAATAGTTATGCTTTCTTTGTCTGGTTTATTGTTTAGTATAATGTCCTCAAGTTTCATCCATGCTGCAGCATGCATTAAAATGTCATTCTTTTTTAGGACTGAGTAATATTCCACCATAAGTATATACCACATTTCATTTATTAATTCATCTGTTGATGGACATTTAGCTTATTTCTACCTTTAAGATAAATATTGCTATTTTAGGGAAACTCAAAAACATTTTATAAGCAATAAGGAATGCTAACCGAAGAAAGATTTATAATCTCAAATCTTAAGGAAAAAACTCAAAAAAGAGGTCTTTTAAAAAGTTATAATGTGGGAATATTTTCACATGTGAATACATAGGTTCCCCTAATTTTCATTATACAATAACAGAATTTTTGAATTGCAAGACATTTAATGGTTCACCAAATTCCACAACGCATCTTAACAATTTTTATTCACCTTAACTTTTAGCAGATAAATGTGAGTGATCTCATAGAGATAGAACCAAAATGTGTACCTATTTTAACAGAGGCCACCAGCACTATCAGATAATTAACCCAAAGCAGATAACCTACAAACAAAAGTTCAGAACATTGCCTAAAGGCTGTGACTTGAAAGAGAAGGAAGTTCACAGAAATGAATAGCTGGCTACAAAAACATGGTTAAAATGCAGAGTTTTATTTTTGATCAAGACTTAAGATATAATTGTAGGTTCTTAGCAAGAGACAGAAAACAGTTCACTGTAATAACTACTTTTTTGGAAGAAAATGTCCAAACCTGATAAAGCAGGTTTCTTTTTTTCTTTTTTTTACAATTTAATTATTTGAGAAAGTACACACACACACACACACACACACACACACACACGAGTGTGAGGGGCTGAGGGAGAGAACCTCCAGCAGACTCTCCACTGAGTACAGAGCCTGACTCAGGGATCTCACAACCTGAGCGGAATCCAAGAGCTTGATGTTTAACTGACCTCGCCACCCAGGCGACCTTAACAAACCAGGTTTAAACTGAAATAAACAACAGAATAAAAAAGAAAAGCTTCAAAAATACTATATACCAAATGCTATAACATTTAATAGCTCTGTGAAGAAGAATAATGGTGGAGAAAATACCCAGAAACTCACAAGGAAAAGATCAGAAACAAAAGTGGGGGCCTGAGGCACCAAGCATTAACATGCAGATTAGAAGTAAAATACTGAGATTAAAACTTTAATCTGGTTAACAGGACTTCACAAGAATCACTGAAGTTCAGCTAGTCCATGCTTAAAAGGGAGCAGAGATAAGGAGATGTCTACCTGATTTCCAAGGAATCAATCTGATTAAGGGAAAGAAGCTTGTCTTACATGTTAAGAGTTCAACTTCATGGAAACAGATGAACTTGAAGGTAGAGTCATGGTAAAGAATTGGGAGATGTTAGGGGGAAGGGAAGCAGAAGTAAGACTGCTCAACTATATCAAAGGTATGAAGGATGCTTTCCTGATAAACTGTGCAGAACTAGCAGAGATGACAATGGAGTGTTTGGGAATTTTGATTATTCAGAAAGCTATTCAAAGTCTAATTCTGCTGAAAGATGCTTTCACCTCCCAGAAGTCGAGAAACAGTGCAAGAAAAGTTAACTAAACTCTGACCAACAATATGAAGTGACTGGTGAACTAAAGCCTCAAACTGGGAACTTCAAAGAGAACAGGGGAAGAAAATGATCCTGTTATCTTGGATGTGTAACTGTCAAATGAGGGACCGCCAGGAACAGAATAAAGGAAAACTGGCAAATGGAGACTTATTCCTAGAAAACAGACAAGTCTTCAGAAACAAAAGTAAAATTCAAAAAGGGCTGGTATCTTAAACTTTACAAACCAAGAGAAACAAATAAGGATAATTACATAATCAGAAACCACCGAGTCAGGGAAAACACGTCAGGAAGAACCGCTGACAACGCAATCATAAATGACATTGGTGAGGAAACGTGTGCATACGTGCAAGCATGCAAGCTGAAGCATCAATGCAACCACCCAAGAAGCTCTCTTATGAGTGAACCAGAAGGATACAACAAGGCAAGAGAAACTTGTGATCATTTTTTTTTTAAGTATGCCAGACTTGGTAGAACGGTAGGAAAATGATATGTCAAAAATGAACTGAGGTTGTAAAGAATACCAGGAAGAATGAAAAAGAAATTCTAAACTCTAGAGGTTAGCTATTTATCCCAAGCTCAATGTGAATATATTACAAAGAGAGATCAAGCTTACTCAGTTTGGGGAGGAGGAGTTGTTTTACTTGTAGCAAGAATTACTATCACAGGGCAGCCTGGGTGGCTCAGCGGTTTGGCGCCACCTTCAGCCCAGGGCGTAATCCCCAAGACCTGGGATGGAGTCCCATATCAGGCTCCATGCATGGGGCCTGCTTCTCCCTCTGCCTGTGTCTCTGCCTCTCTCTCTCTCAAGAATAAATAAATAAAATCTTAAAAAAAAAATTACTATTACACTCCACTCGTTGGCCCAGAGACACTTGTGGTGTTAGCAGAAAACGTGGCCCTCGTGTGCACACTACCTACACTTGTGAGCTCAACGGCCAGCCAGCGGCCTCAGCTCCAAGATCCAACACTGTGCAGAAGGTTACTCGGTTTTTAAATTTGTTTTTAATCCTTAAAATTAAATATACAAGGTCTTAAGACTTGATTATGAAAGAAATGAACTCCAAAACAGTTAAGGAGACAGTAGGAGAAGACCTAGATGCTTTAAATGAATTCCCTTCTATGTCCAGAAATACACGTTGCTTAATGTATTCATCTCAATCTGGAGGCAAGCTTTTGGTGGTCAGTCTGTCCTTTGCTCCATTATATGGCTCCATAACTTGAAGACAAAGTTGTCATATTTTTCTAATACTGGATGTCAAAATTGATAGGGATAGCCAATAATATTTTACAAAGTCCTGTCACCAATGATGGATCAAATATATTCCTATAAAAAAGACCTAGAAGGTTCAGCCTACTGCAAGTTCAATATACAACTTTATATTCCATGACTGCTGCATGCCCTAAAACTGTCATAGGGCAGGGGATGGAATAGTAGAATAACCAAGGGTAGGACGATGCATCTGGATAAACTTCCTGCTTCGCCTTTAGTGAGAATGAGGAGATAATAGATCTCTACGTGGCACAACATCTGCAGCAGGTTCTAGATTTCAAAATCGCAAACCTAGTTTACCTATAGATGGGCCCAGTCCTTTGTCAGATTCATATTCCAGGGTCTTTGTAACTGCAGTTACTCACAATTAGATTAACTGTGTAAACTCTGTTTCCTAGAATGTATAGCAATATAATTCTTAAAAATGTCCTAAGCATAGAAGAAGCCAGAAAGTATGGTGCACTATAGTGATTCTCAACACAAACATTTTTACTGAATGTATTCATGATATCATGAGAGATATGAACAAACGGCATTTTGAAAGGATTTATGAAGTCCAGCAATACCTCCTACAAACAACTGAGAACTTCAAAACAAGTCCATGAAGTGAAAGAATGAACAAATGAACAAATAAATGAGTTTAGCCCAACCATCTCTATCAGTATGAATGACCAATTCTGTCATTTTTCTTTCAGGAACCCTAAGATGTGACTGCTTTGGGGAAAATTCACACTCCGTTAACTGAGCCTCTACAATAGGTACTTCCTATTATGCTATTTAAAAAGAATTAATTATTTAAGTCTTCATATTCCAAAGAGAATCTTTTTGTTGTTTTTTTAGTTCTTCAGAGGTGATTCTACAATTGCCCTTAATAATCAATTCCGAGCCTATTATGTAATTCTTTCGGCTAGCTCAACGAAATCCTTGCAATAGTTCTATGTCCTATAATGCCCATATGGCACAATAAAGCACCATACTCAAATGACTCTCACACAGGCCACTATTCAGTTGAAAAATTTCCTATCAGCAAACCCTTCTTTCTTAGAAAAAAACTACTCAAAAATCCAATGCTTTGAAGTTACCTAGTCACAGAAATTGTTGTGAGGGCACTTTAACCTCATTTGGCCAAACTTCCAAACTGAGACAAACACTGATGTATCTCTCAACAAGCAGAAATTTTTAAAAAGTAGTTTAATTTTTAGAAGACTAAAAAAAAAGTCGAACAACCTGATACATGGGGGCAATTACCTTGGCTTTTTTGAGCAGGTCAACTATATCCAGGTTCATGGATGCCAGCTCCCTGCTCGGCATGCTCTGCAGCTGTGTGATGATGAAGAGCTCACAGATGTGCTGCAGTCGGGACACCTGATACATCTCAGCACAGATCAGAAGACACATAGCCTGGAAAATGCCAGCTGATGCAGGAAGGGAAATAAGAGAAAATGGTCAATAAAGCCATTTCTTTTATGACCTAAAACAACAAAAAGCAAACCAACAACAATATAACAATGCTACAACATGCTACACAACAATGTACATCCAACGTGCAACAGAATGCACAGAAAAAGCCTTGAAGGAGTGAGTCTGCATTCTACACTATTATGTCACCTTATTTACTTATTTATTTTTAAAGATTTGGTTTTTAACTGATCTCTACACCCAATGCGTGGTACGAACTCATAACTCCGAGATCGAGTCACACACTCCGTTAACTGAGCCTCTACAATAGGTACTTCCTATTATGCTATTTTAAAAAGAATTAATTATTTAAGTCTTCATATTCCAAAGAGAATTTTTGTTGTTTTTTTAGTTCTTCAGAGGTGATTCTACAATTGCCCTTAATAATCAATTCCGAGCCTATTATGTAATTCTTTCGGCTAGCTCAATGAAATCCTTGCAATTTTTCTTCTCCTGGCTTTAGTCCCTGGTTTGTTGTTTTTATTGAGGTAAAATAAACATAACATAAAATTTATCATTAACCATTTTAAAGTGTACGGCTGAATGGCATTAAAGTACATTCACATTGTTGTGCAACCATCACCATCATCCATCTCCAGAATTTTTTTCTTCTTCCCAAACTGAAGCTGTACCCATTAAAGCAATAACTCCCCATTTCCCCCTTCCCTTAACCCCTGGAATCGCTCAGGTTATTTATGTTTTTGTTTTTTTTAACTTTCCTATAAGTGATTTTTCAGGCAATTCTCTTTCTAATCTCTCCTAAATTATTTGCAGTGTTTTGTAGCTAGGAACCAAGAACACTGTATGATCAATACTTAACACAATGAAAAGATTACCTTTCTTTCTGCCATTTCCCAATGCAAACATTGTAGTACTGATCTACTTTCTGATTATTCATTTTGACTCATTTTCTCCTCACACCTTTTACCAAGTTTTAAAGTGTTTTGTCCTATTAGTGCTTCTCTATTTTTTCTAACTAGCAAGAGAAGACTCAAAATTTGAAGCTTCAATTACTCTAGTGGGAAGAAGACTGAGAAGCTAAATTTTATCATTTTAAATCTGGGTCAAAAAAATAAAAAAATAAATTAAAAAAGTCTGGGTCAAAATTTTCATTTAATATACAAATTTGCCAGTATTATGATAAAATAAACAAGAACATGCACTCTGATGAGAATCGATACTTTCAGTTTTATTAAGCAAAAACATAATACTGACAGTATCAGCTATAACTGGTTCCAAGTACTCTACAGCTGGCTGCCAGACAGAATTTAGTTAAAAAAAGGACTTTTTTTTTAACTTCTAAAACCTTTCACTAGAGTCCTCATGACTTGTTTAAAATTTAAGAGATTTTAACAACAAATGTTGGAAATCTTCATAATATAAAAGTGAAAGCAATAACTCTGAAGAGAGAAATGGTCTGAAATGTGTTTTCTTTTTATATTTGCTGTAGTAGCTGACCAGGTTCCGTGATTCAGCTCTTGGGTTCCTTGAGTAAGGAAACCACCAAGGCTAGAATAAGTTGTGCTTGTGGCGGGAGCCATCTAGTGGCTGAGGATGAATTAATGGTGCTTCCATGCTGGCATCCCAAGGCTCTGGGGCTGTTGAAAGGATTTTGCAATTTCTCCAAGGAGACTCCAGCTAGAAAAAACCTGCAAGATTTGTTCCAACCGATAGCTGCCAAAGAGGACTAGTTTTTAGTCAAAGATAGTCCTAAGTCAGTAAATAGGGAAATAAATCCTGCAGTCCACTGGGCATCCTAAACATCTTAGGAAAAGTCTTTCGAGAAGTTACCTTAAGGAAAGTATGACTTTAGGACAAGTCAGAAGTCTTTTAAAAACTCCACATTCTCTGAGCCACAGAGATGACCAAGGGGTCTCAGAATTTTCAAAGTCCTTAAAAGTACCTCAATCACAAGCGAGAACCATAAAAACAGCTGCCCAAACCTCTTCTCTTTATGGAAGGGATGGTGCTCCAAGAAGCTCTCTCTCCCAATCTGTAGGATTAGTCCCTGGGTATCACAAAGCACCTCTATTTCTAGGCTGTCCACATAATCATCACACTGTTGGGGCTGACTGGGATGTAGAAGTGATTGAAAGTCCATTGTTGGTCCATTGTTGACCCAATCACCTCTACCTGACTAGCACATTCCATGATGTCAGCTCTGATAAATCTTAAGCAAAACAAAATTCACAGAGAGCTATTTATCAAAATGAGTTACAAAGAAACAAAAAATTGTGAAATATTATTTAATATTTATACTGCTCACCTGGGCAACAGGAGTCTGTGTATAAGTATTCTAAGAATGACAAGAAAGTCTCTTTGGAAACACCATAAACTGGAATCAGAACACTCTTTGCTTCCATGTAATTCCCATTAAACATGGCTGCCATCACTTCACAACGGGCCACCAGGATGGCCCTGTGGGCTGGCACTGTTGTACCTGCAAGGTTCAAAAGGAAATAAAGCTAAGTTACATTACCTTGTAGAGTTGTTATTCTAGCAATTTCCCTTTTAATTAGAGTGGTATCACATTAGGGGCAGCTAAGCTGATGTTAGAAAGCAAAGTTTGGGGAGATACCCAAAACTCTTTAGTTTTTAGTTGAAAAACAGAGCTCAAAAGTTGATTTTGAAATTAACAATTTATGAGAGGCAATTATTTGTTACTTAGTTTGCATTTTCTGAAGATGGAAACACCAAAATGATATATTTTGCTTTTTTTTTTAGATTTTAAAAATTTATTTATTCATGAGAGACACAGAGAGAGAGAGGCAGAGACACAGGCAGAGGGAGAAGCAGGCTCCATGCAGGGAGCCTAACGTGGGACTCAATCCCGGGACCCACCCCAGGATCATGCCCTGGGTCAAAGGCAGGTGCTAAACCGCTGAGCCACCCAGGGATCCCCTTGCTTCTTGTTTTTATTATGAAACATGTATCTTTTCCAATTGGCTTGAAATATCATCATTCATTCTTACCCATGTGCCTCCTAAGAAAACACTGCTAGTATCCTTCTTGGACACACTCAATCAGAAAGAGGAAACTGTAGAAAGGGAACCATCCCTTGGTCTAAGCAGTCCATTTGCTACAGCAAGTACGGCAAGAGGCTCTTTTGTGGAGCCAACGGGAGCATTTCAGACATTATGGAAAATCTGGAAGGGATGACCCGGTCCCCACATGTCCCTCTAGTGTACTACCTCCTCAGGGAACAGTGCAGCTTCTGGGAGAGCCAGACCTACTTTACATTTTAAAGGCTCCTCAGCTCATACCCTTCTCTGAGGCTTATTAAACTAAACGGACTTCTAGTGAAAGCCTGCTAAGCTGTCCAGCTATGGTGCCATCATACTGAGGCATCACCAGATGGCACTCGGTGGAAAAGCAGTTCTCATCACTCTCAGCACCTCAGGAAACCATGAATCCACAGCGAGCCTTCAGAACCTTCAGTTCAGTCTAGATCAATTTGACACATCATTACTAAGCACCCACCATGTGCTAATCGCCATGTTAAGTATTAAAGATTAAAAAGATTTAAAGGACAAAACTACCCTGCTTTGGAGCACTCAAGCTTTTAGTTTGGTGGAAGACGCCAGAGCCAATAGGAATGATAAAGCCTTCCAAAAGTAACTCTAGGAGCCAAACCACTCTGTTCTGCTCAAGTCTTCACCTACACACGCTTAAAATCTCACACCTCTCAGGGGCATATGTTCCATGCTATGCAAAATATTCTCATATATTTTACGATTAGGGGCACCTGGGTGGCACAGTCAGGTAAGCATCTGACTCCTGGTTTCAGCTCAGGTCGTGAGCTCAGTGGCAGGAGATCGAGCCCTGCATCGGGCGCTGTGCTCAGCAAAGGATCTGCTTAAATCTTTCTGTCTCTCTCTCTCTCTCTCAAATAAATCAACACATCTTTTTAAAATTTTTTTAAAAATTTAGAGTAATTGGATTCTTCAGCTTCTTTAAATCCAAGCAAAACATTTCCTGATTCAGAAAAGAATAGATTCACCTAAGCCCAGTGACTTTCCCCAAAACCAATAATCCCTTAGGATTCACAAACAATGCCCAACATTGATAGTTCTGAGCTCAATGCTTAGAGCTATCATTGGTACAACTGCCCTTCTCAGAAGAGCAGGGAAAGAGGCTACATACAGTGAACATCGTTACCAGCTCATCACACACCTGCTAGCAGGCATCATCCCCTCTCGGCTCTTTCCCCTCCCTCCCCTTTTGCCATGAGGCCGCCTGCTCTCAATGGAACAGTGTCCACTGATGGGGATGACCAGTTTCCATGGTTAAACATGATTTAATGATTATCCTTGTACACAGCAATTCACAAAGAATCCAAACAGGTAATAAAATTGGGATTGTGATTCTAAGGTTTGAAAATCTGAAGCAGGACTCTATTGGAAAAAAGAAAAGGAGAAGCATGGCTTAACAAACTAGACAGCCTTTCATTTGGGTTAAGCAGAGGGATTTCAGATTGACCAAAGATACCAAATGGAGAGTAGGTGGGGAAGGAATTTGATAAGTAACCTTGGAATTTTAACAGAAACTTTCCATTAATAATGTAGTTAAAACAGAGTTACAAAACTAGCAAGAAAATACCCAATACCTTAAAGCATGTCAAGCTCATTTCAAGCTTTGAATTTGGTTTGGAAAACCATTATACCTCCAGTTCAGAAAAATCATCACTTCTGTTTCTCACCTTTTCCACCTACTGTTTGAACCTGTAAACTGTTCTATCATGAAGCTATAATGCAATACCTCAGTATAGTCACATTTTCAACATAGTATATAAACTGTATAAATACATAAACACTGTATCAAATGCCCAATGAACACAATCCAGGGTTCTTACACGAACCAGCAATACAATAAGGCTGAAGCATTAAAGGGGGGGAGCATCAATTTTCTAGTTAAAAGATAAATATATTCTTTGAAAATGTAAAGGCCTAAAGTATCTTTCCTTTGTAGTATTCAATTGCTGTTACAGTTTTAGAAGCTTTTGTTTTTAAGGAAAAGTGCTTAAGAGTAAAATGAAATTCCAAAGCCCAAGTTTTCTAATAAACTTAACATAAATTATCAAAGTCCTTTGTTTTTATTATACATGGAAATAAAATCCTACATTTGTCATACCTTCTTTGCATTATTTCCCAAGTTTGAAAAATGAAATTTTTAGAATTTTTACTCTGAAAACAGGAAACTTGCCTAGTTCGAGAGAGATTCAGAATATGTACCATTAGGCCTTTATATATACCTTAATATGCAGCATATCTCAATTCTCATGAGCACTCTTCCAGGTAGAAATTAGTATCCCCATTTTATAGGCAAGGAAACAAAAAAGGATCAGAAATGTAATAAAGTAGCACAGGCACTGCAATACGAAATTAGGCACCCACACAGGATCCCAAACAGGACTTTCTAGTCCCGGTCACTACCACCTCAACAAACTTAACACTAAAAATGACCTTTTAGAAGCTATCTGGTTCACCCTCTTCACTCTGGAAATGAGATTTAATAAAGCAAAACACATTAAGTGACCAGCCTAAGGACACATGCCGGTTGGAATGCAAAGCCAAGGCTGAAGCTAGGGTTGCAAACGGTAGGCACAACCTGCCTCTAGAGGAGAAATAGTGCTCCTTTCTGCACACTAGAGCTCCCTCCTCAAACTCTTCAGAAGCTAGGCTTCCTTCTCCTCCCACAGATGGCGGAGAAGCTGGTGCTAGACCCTGCTTCCACCCATGCCTGCTTGTCCCACCTCCCGACCTCGGGAGGCCTTGGTTTCTGAGCTGTGAGGCTTCAAAGAACATCAGCAAAGGCCCACAACTAGCCCTCCCACAGCCAGCCTCTGCATGGCTAGGGGTGCGGTGAGGTACCTGCAACAGTGTCGGGAGGTGGAATTGTGAAAGAAAGCAAGAGATTATAAGGAGAAAGAATTCTCCACATCACTATTTTTCGCTTAACATATATTTTCCTATGTGGCATATTCCTTTTGAAAAGCTTTTCAGTAGGTTATATTAATATGATGTTTGGTGTGAAGGCCTCCTATGCAATTTATAAGCAAATACAGTCTCTTACTAGCTTTCCCCCCCCCCCCATAAAATGTTTTATTTATTTCAAGGTCACTCTTATTGTCCCATTCTCAGTGTCTCCTGCTCACATTTCAAACAGAGCTGACTGTAGCTTATCAGAAGGCACCTGGGAAAGTTTCCAATTCACTGTTTGTCTTGGCAAGTGGCCAGATGTTAAAATGAATCTTTCCGAGGAAAAATTTAAAAAGCAAATGGCTGTTAATTGCCATACATTTCTCTCATAAAATTAGAATTATATCTTACTTCTAGATAATACTTATTACATTTGGAAACGACTCCTACCTTCTTGCATAGGGGAAAGTACTTAACAATTCATTTTTAAGATTATGCTTTTAATCTACTGAAGTGGCAAAATTATCCAAGTGAATAATCAATAATGGGCATTACAACAGCTTGTCATTATTAAAATTAGGGAGCATTACTTTCCTACAGAGATAAAAAGCAGCTCTCAGTTGCTTTGGTGATAATTCTCAGAGTGCTGCGAGGAATAAATGTAGCAATATCTATCCATGCCTAATGTAAGCCAGGCATGACCCTCACCGCATGGTTAGTTCCTTTTGTTCAAATAAAAAGGAAGAGAAGTAAATAAGTTACAGGTAATATAAGGTTAAGGGAGCTGTTTCAGATGATTCAATAACTAGTATCTTAAAGAAATACATGGGACAAAAATATACAATGAGGGAATTACAGATCTCCATTCCACACTGGTCTCTAAAAGTTAATGAAGCATATGGTAAGGGCAAACAAAACAAAACAAAACAAAAAACCCACAGACCTAGGAAAATATAAATTTCTTTCCTTGTTTTAACAAAATACTTCATTTCCCCAGATTTTGCTGAAATTCAGCCAGTATTAATCTATAGCCTGCATTAGAGAATAGACATTTCTCCACCCAAAATATTCAAAGCTAAAATAGAAAGTTAGGTTAGAAAATAAGAAATAAAAAATAAGTACTGAACTTTGTAAAAATTGAACTATACCTTGTATTTCGAAGACAACATCAGCAAGCATTGGTTTATTAAGGAAGAACTTGAGGGAAGTGTTATAAAACCACAGGGGTTTTCTGGCTTGGTAAGTTTTACAATTCCTTAGACAATTAATCTATAAGGGAAAACAAAAATACAAAAGGAAATGTTGTAAAATACGCTCTAGTAATAAATACAAAGGTTGGTTAGAGAATTTAGAAAACTGTACTAAATGTCTAAAGAAATACTGATTACCTCCTCCTTGGCACCTTGATTATAGCTGTCAAGAATTACATGTGCTACCTGAGAACGAGCAACACTGCACTGTTTTAACATTCTCAGCACAGAGTGAACTGGCTAAGGGAAAACTCAGAGAAATGGGGGTCCTGAGTCCACGCACGTCCCTGTTAGCTGGGAAACAGACAACAGTCAACCTCATAGAATGCCTAGCAAAATAGGTTTACATATACAACCTGTTCATATGTTCACTAACTAAAAAAGGACACACAGAAAAATCTATTTTGTAATTTTCAGAAATATGTATTTCCTCCATCACATCATGTCTTACTACGTACTAGATCAACATTAAAATATCTGAGAGTGATGAACTAACTAAAAAAGGACACACAGAAAAATTTATTTTGTAATTTTTAGAAATATGTATTTCCTCCATCACATCATGTCTTACTACGTACGTACTAGATCAACATTAAAATATCTGAGAGTGATGAACGTATTCATCTCCATCTCAATGTACAATCTTATAATCCTAAATGTCTTTCTACCCACAGCTGGGATTCCTGGCATCTCTAAAAGGTTGTCTGGACCTCCGATCTGGAGTTCTGGAGAACTTCTTCCATGACTACACCTTCCTGGGCTCCCATACCTGCTCGCTCTAGGTGGTGGCTTCCAGTAATAGTGCCTCTGACTGAGTGGTCTCCAGCCCCCCACTCCACCCCACTCAGGATTTGGTGCTTCATTTATTCTTCCAGTAATCTTTCAGACGTTCCTTTGTTCTAGCCCCAGAATTCGAGGGCCAACCCCTCTTCCCTCACCCTCCACCCACTTCCCAAGCTGAATATTAGGACCTCTGCTGGGGTCAGAACTCTGGCCTCTGCTTGGCCATCCAGGGAATATGAAAAGCTTCATTCCTAAGAAATAATCCAGCATACACCTGTAGCAATAAGAAAATGGCACCTACTCTCCACTCTGGATTAATCCACTATGGTGGGAAGTTAGAATATTTGGTAAAAGGAAAACAGAATTATTTTCCTTCCTCACAAGGAGGAAAGAAACACACTCCAGAATGATTTCTATGAGCAAGGCAAAGAAGCAAAAAAGGATCATACAAATCCTGGTCCTATAAAACACATTCTCAGATTCCGTATATAACCTACATATCAAAGGAATTGGTAGAGAGGATTCAGGTGAATGCCACACACAAAGCAGAGCAAATCAAAAAGCATCACAGAACTTGAGAACCAGCAAGGGCTTTAGAAATCATCATTTATTCCTCATTTTACAGAAAGTCCTGAGGAGACTTGCTCAAAGCCAGGAATAATTAATTCATGGCCAATTCACAATTTATTTTACTTTATTTTATTTTTAAGATTTATCTATTCATCCATTCAGAGAGAGCGAGAGAGAGGCAGACACATAGGAAGAGGGAGAAGCAGGCTCCATGCAGGAAGCCCGATGTGAGACTCCATCCCACGTCTCCAGGATCACACCCCAGGCTGCAGGCGGCGCTAAACCGCTGTGCCACCGGGGCTGCCCGCCAATTCACAATTTAAATGTATATTTCCTGATTCCTAACTCAAGGTTATGTCTCTGTGTTGTACTCGGTAAATGAGAGAGATCTTTACCCTAGGGAAGCATAAGAAGAAAGCACGGAACTCATCTCTCCTTCTGTATAAAAGAGGGAATTTAGTTCAATATCACAGAATCATATAGCCCCCAGCCTCCTCTTCCTCAACAGGAATTCATTATTTTTCTCAGTACACAAAGGAATGACCGTTTAAAATCACACTCAAGGAAAGGCTCAGGTTTAGAACACTTTTGTCCTCATCATTCATATAAAGTTTATCAATCTGTGTATCATGAATACTATGTAGGCATATATTATGGATGTATGGATAGATTGATTGATAGATCAATCATGAATCTGTGTAAACAGATTCCTTTGTCATCTAGGCCTTGAATTTGAAGGAAAAAAAGGAAGATAGTAGTTTGGACAGAACACTGATATATATGGTATATACCTTTTCACTAGTCAATAAACAAGTAATCTAGAGAACTTCTGAAAAACAGAATGGAGCTTTATGTGCACGTTTCTACAAATGCATTACTTAGTTGAATTACATTGCAAGAGAGCTACCACCCTACCATACCCCTGTAAAACTGGAAGTTTCTGTATACCTGCTTATAAGAAAAGCCTTTCCCTTTAATACTACATCACTTTAATTTTTTTTTAACAAATAAGTCAGGAATCTTCATTAAAAGCTAGTACAATTTTAAAGCTTTAATTTAAAAAATATTAATTTAAAATGTCATTAACTTAGGTTGTAGAATTGACAAAGCCATCTGTATAAAAAACTGAAGAAATAATAATTTTTCTTACATTTAATAGAAGCCTATATTCTGGTAGGCACTGCACATAACTTACCTTTTAATCTATTGTAGCCAATTTGTTTATCACAGAATCTGAAATAAGAATACACTGGCTAAATTGTATAATGTAGTTGTCTCTAAAATTAACAAATTTATTTTTAAAGCCCTTACAGATTGTACAGCCTAAGTGACTGTAGTTTAAACATGTACACATTTAGGACTGTACACAAAGTCTGTATTTTATAACCTTTGACCTAATTTATAATTTTTAACCTATACAAGATGAGAAACAAATCCTTAACTGCCTACCTGATTAAACATTTCTCAGAATTCCTGAAAAAGGCACACAAAGAAACTGCCTTGCTCCTGAAAACTACTGGGACTTGAATTCTGAGAAGGGAGAAAGCTTAACTGGAGCTGGACAAATTCAACAGCCCTTCATTCTTGACATAGATTGCATATTCCTGGAGCTCTAGGGGAATATTTCAGAGGATGGAATTCACAAATCAACATTTTAAAGACAATAACACACATATTTTAATTCTTAGGATGAATTAAAATCTGAAGTAGTGAGAACATATTTGTGTTTAAAATGTTTAAATGGCAAAAACAGACTCAGGAAAAACCTATTTATACCCTGTTGACTCTTCTCATGACTCAGTATTATTAATTTATCATAGTATATTTGTTAAAATTCAGAGAACATCCAGGTAAATTGATTTTCAATAAAGTAATTTACCTTTCCTGGTGTTTTTAAAATGCATTTAACTTTCTCAATTACACTTGAAACATCCCCAGAATCTTTCACTTTCTTCCTGATATCGTCTTCCAATTCTTCCCACTGAAAAGCACCTGCAAACAATATATGTTGGATTTTTATGTTAAAACAGTAAATACAAATGAAGCTTTCTCATTAGATATCACTGTTCCTTCTTTTAGTATTTTTTTACATATCCTTGTAATTACACTAAAACATTTAAACAATTCTCACATTTTTATAAAAAATCAGTTTGCCTTCCCCTAATGTATTTCTCAAAACCTAAAGCCTGCCTCCCCTGGACGGTTGCCACCTCTTTACAGTAGACGGTCACCTAAAAATGATAGCAATGGCCAGAATATTAGTTGCCATCACAAGTAGTCCTTCCTACACTCAAACTATTTAGTTGCTCTAAGTAAGAAGGTCGATGTGTGTTTTTTTTTTTTTTTCTAAACTGAATTAAATCATCCTAATCATGGAGGACGGTGACTACCATGACGTAGAGGAAGAAGCAGTAGGAACAGAATACATTCAGAAGGTCTTGCACATTGTCAGGGTCAGATCAGGATGTTCAATAGCCATCTCTACAGAACCAACCTGAAGAAGGGAGGCAGATAATGTCTTGCTGAGCTACATGACCATGGCACTGGAGCAAATCACTGCCTCTGGTCCCTCCCTGCCCTTGTCCTCACCCCAACCCACTTCCAAACTATCTCTTATTAGGCTCATTTCACATCTGTCCCACACTGTCAGTCCCTCTTCTGTGTCTTACAAAACTATTTGATGGTCAACAAAAGTTCTCCTTTCTCTAAGCACTTCTCTCACTTGGCTTATAGCAGCTTCCTAAAAAGCCTATCTGCTCCTCAGTGGCCTTCTCCTCACTGAATCAATCCCAGTACTTAATGCTGATAAGTTTCCAAAAGTATGGTTCAGATGACAATATGTGAAGAGATGACTCCTATCTATTTCATGCCTTATAGGAAGTCCTAGCTCCTAAAAACATAATTAACCAAGGGGTAGGGAGGGCAGGCATAATTGGAAGACCCAGGCTCTAGTTCTATCTCTGCCATTCATTACTGGTGTGACTTTCAGCAAGTCATTTCACCTCTGTGTAACTCATGATCCTTTTTGATCTCTCAATCTATTTCTTCTGATGTCCCCTTTTCTGTATCCAGAACTTTGCCAGATGTCTTCATGGACATTAGGGGTGGAGAGAGCACATAATAAAGATTTACTGAACCAATGAGATTAGGCAATTGCAGCCAGACTCAGCCAACTGATTCAAAGCTACTTTGAAGAGTCAAGTGATAGTCCAGTGGCTCTTAGGTGTCATTACAGTCGAGCCCTGTAGCACTTGGCACTCTAGAGTATCTTTAAACTTCTTACTTAACCTGCATATTTTCTAGAAAGTGGGAGAGGGAAAGAGGGCCCTGATCTAGGCTATTTGCAACCTCTGTGGTGCAAATATTCCCACCATGGCCAAATTCATGCCACCAACATGACATTACAGAGCAGAGTTGGGAAGGGATAAACACAATCAGCTTTCACAGGCCAGTGCCAGCCAGCTCCAGCACACCACTGCTTCTTCCTACCTTTGATGCTCTTTTTCTGACTTCACTGTCATCTCCCCTTCCTCCTCAAATTCCCAAAGGTTTGCAATCTAGAAATGTCCATGTTTTTTGTTTTCATTTTTCTGCACTAAGGATTTTTAACTTTAAAGTCGCATACTCCTTTTGCAATCTGCTAAATTCTTTGCACTGTGTCTCCAGAAAATTTCCCATACGCACATAGACATTACAGTCTATATTAAAATGTCAGAAGTTAAAGAACTCCTGAGAATCCAACAGAACCCAGATCAAAAGAATTTACTGTATGCCAGTGATTGTCAGCTATAGTTGTGCCTTACATTTACCCGAGATCTTTCATAAAATACTATCAAGGAGATATCATTCCCAGACCAATTAAACTAGAATTTCTGGGGCTGGAGCCCAGACATCATTTTAAAAGGCTCATAGATGACTTTAAGGTGCACAGAGTGCTATTGATCACTGTTCTTCAGACATTTCACCCATGATCAAAAACCAGGATCAGCAGTATGTGGCAAGCAGTAGGTATTTTTGATAGTTTACACTCACACATGCTAAGGGAGACAACAGATATTATCTCCTAAAAAAATAAATTGTACTAACAAATACCTACACAGTATCTCCTTTCAGAATATTATTTGAGAGAAAGCAAGAATTAAGTCAAAATACATGGGATTAACAGCAGGTAAATCCCTAAATTAACAGTAGGTAAATGTCATGGAGTTCTATCTCTGCCACTCATTTATCTGAGAATAGACATAGAAAGATTCAGTAACTAAAAATGAAAGTAAGACAAGTTTATAGGGCACTCTAAGGATTGGGCTGTTCTTATAATTAGAAATGCTAATGAGTCATCTTTGACATGCTTTGGTCCAAATTAAGCAATAATCCTTATACTTAAAGACTTTCTTTTCTTTTTTAAATCGTGGTAAAAACGTTTACCACGTGGGGTGCCTACAGATGGCTCAGTCAGCTAAGTGTCTGACACTTGATTTTGGCTCAGGTCATGATCTTGGGGACTTGGGATTGAGCCCCCATCAGGCTCCATAGCCAGCAAGAAGTCTGCTAGAGGATTCTCTCTCTCCATTTGCCCCTCTTCCTGCTCTCTCTCTCCCACTAAAATAAATAAGTAAATCTTTAAAAAGAAGAACCTCTAACATGTGATCTTTTTGACAGAATTTTAAGTGTACAATACAGTATTGTTAACAATAGCCATGATGTTGTACAGATCTCTAGAACTCACTCATCTTGCATAACTGACTGGGATTTTCTATTTAGTTAACTTCTCAGAGCACTGACTGACTGAGGTTCTTAGGGAACACGGTATACTCATGCATGCAAGCTGCATTTTTAGGCAGTGCAGAAAAGAGCATACCGTAGAATAATTTCAAGAGTTGGAAGATACTAGGCAAGCTGAAGATGAAAACTCATTTCCACATGTTCATTTACTCTGGTGGCATTTCAACAAGATGTGAAATTCTAAGGGCCATCTGTGGTATGAAGAGCTCAAAGCAAAATTCCTGAGGCTCTTACATACATTTCAATTCCTAACCATCTGAAATTGTGTGAGTCAGGAATTTGCAAGCATAATGACTATCAAGTATTGCAAGAATGTCACACCGTATGCCAATAAAACTTGCCCGCAAACTGCTGGCCTCACTCTTTCTCTCTGAGTAATAGTCTTTCGGCCCTTATATAGTATACAGTGTGAGCTGTTATCTAATGGAAAATTAACATACACAAATCACATACTTCTACTGTGTCTATTTATTTAGAAGCCTGAATAGGAGAATACACTGGAGCCTTATGTTAACCAGACCATTTAACTGACCTTTCCTAAATACAGGACCCAAACATCCATAGTGACATATATAAAAAATTTCAAATTCCTGAAGATTAAAAAGAAGTATCTTATTTAGAGGAAATTAAGACATTCTTTGTAATTTGGTTAAAAAAAAAAAGTAGGTGATAGATTGAAGATGGTTTTTCAGTCCATGTTTGCTCAGGGCAAATATTCCTGAGCAAGCCATGCTGTGTTATGGAGTTCACCTTGGCATTACCAACCCTACAGACATGAGTACAGACAGCCCCTGTCTTCACTGCCCCCCTAACATAACTTGTGGGTAGGCCAGGGCTTCTATGAGGAAACCACTGAATAACTGGTCTTAAAACTTGTGCTCGGTTCAAAAGTTTTAAAATGACCAACAGCAGCAGCAAGAAAAACAAGCAAAACAAAAAATTTCATAAGCCTGGCCTCTTTATTAAAGTCTCTAAATATATATATATGTGTGTGTGTGTGTGCGCGCGCGCTTAAAATTTTCCTTTGATTTGATAAAAAATATTTTTTTTCCTAAAGGTTTTATTTATTCGAGAGTGAGCATGCAAGAGAGAGAACATAAGCAGGGGGAGGGGCAGACAGAGAAGGGGAAGCAGAATCCTCGCTGAGCTGGGAGCCCAATGTGGGGCTGATCCCATGACCCTGAGATCATGACCTGAGCCGAAGGCAGACACTTAACGGACTGAGCCATCCAGGTGCCCCTGATAAAAAAATATTTCCTAAATAAACGGTAATCTATGCACAAAGACTAGAGGATAAAACAAAACAATAAGTGTTTAGACATCTGAAGAGTAGGAATTGTGATTTTTTTTTCTTAACTAATTTTCTCCATTTTTACAAACTTGTCTTTACCATACAAATACAACTTTAGTATCTTTTTAAACATAATTTTAAAAAAAGACAATTTAAACATCACTTTTGTTTGAGTCTGAGGTTATACTCCATAAATACAGTATAAGTAGTAAGTACCTGCTAAAGCATTTATTTTCCCTGCTCCTCAAAGCATTGGGGTCTCCCTGAAGCCTCAGGTCAATGGTCTGTGGCCCAGCTCTTACCTGACACCACCTCTTCTCTGGTTCTTGACATACAAGGAGAGAACAAACAGAGCAGAAATGCAACAGCTCCGTGTCAGGTTGGGAAGCCTGGGCTCTGAAGTGGTCAAGGGCCGTAGCAAGCTTTCCTTGCCATGATGATGCACCTCTGCCTCTAACTGCTATTTCCAGGCTCATTTAGTTTTCACCTGTCCACAAAGCACCCACCTGCCCCACCCTCAGGCAGGGGCTCCAGTTCCCAAGAACTCCCATGAGTCAGTCTTGCAGCTGACCCCATTCTGACTTTGTGCCCTGAGACTGATAACTGGGTCCCTCTGCTGGGCCTCTAGACTAAATGCCAGGCTCTTATTCCCCTGGCTGTGCCTGGCACCCAGTTCTTCCCAGAGCATGTAGTCCAAAGCATCAGCATTACCTGGGAGACTGCTAAATGCAGAACCTCATGCCCCACCCGTGGGCCTACTGACTCAGAATCTGCACCTGAGGGGCGCCTGGGGGGCTCAGTTGGTTAAGTGTCTGCCTCAACTCAGACCTCCCTTCGGCTGAGGTCATGATCTCAGGGTCCTGGGATCGAGCCCCATGTTGGGCTTCCTGGTCAGCGGGGAGTCTGCTTCCTCTTCTCTTTGCCTCTCTCCCTGCTCATGCTCTCTTCTCTCTCTAGTAAATAAATAAAATCTTAAAAATAAAAAAAAGAATCTGCACATGAACAAGATTCCTAGCTCACTTGCATGCATATCAATTTGAAAAGCACTGGTCCAAATGACGGACAAGCGGTAGCACCTACACCTGTTGTCAGAATAATGGCCTTCCTGAGGTTGATCTCCAGAGTAACGGCACTTCCTTATTAAACTCTTGTCTTGCCTGCTCTACTCTGTCCTCCTACTGTCATCAGAGATGAGCTTGCCAAAGCCCAGTCTGATCATGCTTAGAATTCTAGAACAGCTTCTATGAACAGCTTCCAGTCAGCTTGCCAGCCTCGTCGCCTGCAAGCCTTCACCTCCCGCTATGCTCCAGCCATGGCAAACTGTGTGGTTCCTGGAAAACAGCAGTTACTAAAGATTACATTTTCCTTAATGCATGTTTCCCAAAAGGGGGCTGAGGAAAGGACTCGTTTTCCTTCCCCTTTTCTTCCATCTACATGTATTAATTTTGCAACTTAAAAAGAAGTAACTCTCTGCAAAATAGACAAGCAGGTCTGTCACTGGAGATACAACTAACTTTTATTGCTACCTTGTTAAAGAGGATATAACTGACTTCAAAGTGTTCATGTGCCTTTGAAGGTATTCAATAGATACTGTAGTAAACTTGCTGAGTAACTCATAATTTCAACAGTAACCTCATTGAAAAGTCAAACACTTCATAGTTCTCTAAACATCATTAAAGACATTTTTACTTTTAAAATATAAACATTTTTGTTTTTCAGAATTAGCCTTAGATTCTAAGCTGTGAGACTCAAAGTTTAAACATGGAAAACTGTAGTACTAAATGAAGTGTTTCACTAGTCTGTTTTATTCGTGCAATGATTCACAGCTACTAGAGTCTACTCATTAATTCAACCAACACAAAACCTGCGATGTTGAAGGCACTGTGTTGGTGTGCTCTGTAGGAGTGGTTATTTATGCCTCTTCTAAGCCAATACTCACTGAATAATGGGTTTAAGACCTACCACCACCATTCTACCCCTATGTAGGTACAGGTATATACAGAGAGGTTTTTTTTAAACTTATCTTTAAGTAATCTCTCCACCCAATGTGGGGATGAACTCAAGAACCCAACATCAAGAAGTGTATGCTCTAGCTACTGACTGAGCCAGCCAGGCACCCTCATATATATATATATACATTTAAATCCACTTAAATCTTCATACTGCAATATGAAATCAATATACTTCATACTGTACTTTTTTAAACCATTAATTTTTATTTTAACTTATAATAAAACTATGTAACAAAAGCCCAAATGAAAAAATATTATTTTAACATCAATTATTTCAAATGAAGACTACCCAAAAGTTTCTTACAAATATGAAACAGCACTTTATTTGCAAACCTTTATAAACGTATCTGTCCCCCATTCTGAAGTCTAAAAATAGATTATAAATGTTTCTCCATCCACATTCCAGAGGAGTGACCTTAACTTAATATTTCATCAGTACATGATTCCAAGTGAAAAATTAAAGAAAGGTCTCAGAAATTTTCTATTTAGATGCTTTCTTTAAAAATCATTTTATATCAATTATTTTCCATTCTTAAATGGGACACTTGGATGTGATACCCTCAATGCACTGGCAAAAATGACTCAGATAAAACTTCTATTTTTTAAAATATATAAATATTTTATATAAAATAAAATATATATATATAAAATATATAAATTTTAAAATATAGCAGTGATACCTTCAATGCACTGGCAAAAATGACTCAGATAAAACTTCTGTTTTTTAAAATATATTTTTAAATATAACAAGTATTTAAAAGGACAAGAGAGGAGATCCCTGGGTGGCTCAGCAGTTCAGCGCCTGCCTTTGGCCCAGGGCGTGATACTGGAGTCCCGGGATCGAGTCCCGTATCAGGCTCCCTGCATGGAGCCTGCCTCTCCCTCTGCCTGTGTCTCTGCCTCTCTCTGCCTCTGTCTCTCTCTATCATGAAAAAATAAATAAAATCTTAAATAAATAAATAAATAAATAAATAAATAGGACAAGAGGAAAAATAATTGATAAGCCCTATCTTAAAAAGATAAGCACACAGTAAGAAAAAAAAGTAAAATATAAACTAGTCAAAGTTGCGGTGCCTGGCTGACTCAGTTGGTAGAGTGTGTGACTCTTGATCTTGGGGTTGTGGGTTCAAGACCCACACTTGGGGCCAAGATTACCTAAAAATAAAATCTTCAAAATAAGCAAACTAATTAAATAAAATAAAACAGCCAAGGTTGATCAGATCTCAGCCTTAAACTAACTTCAGGTATTATTTCCAGTTCCTAAACTGAATGCAGGTACTTTGCTAAATTCTCTCAATTATATCCAAAATCTAAGAGTAAAACAGAAAAGTGAATAAATAGCCAGCTTTTAAGATGCAGATACTGAAGCATGTAGGTGACTCAGTCGGTTAAGCATCTGACTCTTGGTTTTGGCTCAGGTCATGATCTCAGGGTCATAATCTCAGGGTTCTGAGACCAAGCCCCACATTGGGCTCCTCGCTCATTGGGGAGTTGGCTTCCTCTCTCCCTCTGCCCCTTCCTTCGCTCATGCTCTCTCTTGTGCATGCTTCTGCACACCCTCTCTCTCTCTTGCTGTCTCTCTCTAAAATAAATAAGTATTTTTAAAAGATGTAGATACTTATTTTCATTCACACTTTGAAAATCTTGTTTCTTTAGAGTTAGACTAGACGATAAATTCTAGTGTTTTCACATTTTGGATATTTAAAATACTAACATATCTGCTCAGGAGGAAAAGAAGTTATTTTCACAAGTAGATGTAAAACCAAGGCAAATAAACTTACAAGGAAGATGGAAAGCTTGAACAATTTACATATATATACCACAAAGACTATTTCATGTTAGGATCATAATCCTTACCTCAGATGATAGAAAGAAGATAAATGTGACACTAACCAATACACCTGAGGACCAGAGACATGGTTCCTTTCAAAAACTTAAGAGAATATACCAGAACCATTTAACAGGATACCTGAATAAATGAAGCGCAGAATGTCCGATAAACAGGAACAGAAGAGGGCGTCTTTAACAATGACACGTAAGGGCGGGTTGCCTGGAGAATCCTGGCTAGCACCTGGAAATGCAGTGTCTCTGTTTATACTGAAGAGGTCCTGGGTTGTCCGGATGATACTGGAATCCTGAATGTCAGCGGGACTCTTCACATTGAAAAGTAGCATGAAAACATGGCTTACGGCACACAGAACAATCTTGTGGGCCTCAGCAACTTCCTTTAAATCTGAGTTGTAAAATACCACGTCCACACACTGGCAGCAGAACAGCAAGTTATTTAAATCAGAGTTATAATGCGATGCTTCAGCCTTTAAGACAGGCATTTTTTCTGTTTCAAAAACAAAATAAAAGTGATAAGTTATTCTTTAGGTCTACACAATCATTTCAGGTTTCTTTTAAGCACGACAAAATAATATTTTCTTTTTTTTTTTTTTAAATTTTATTTATTTATGATAGTCATCAGAGAGAGAGAGAGAGAGAGGCAGAGACACAGGCAGAGAGAGAAGCAGGCTCCATGCACCGGGAGCCCGACGTGGGATTCGATCCCGGGTCTCCAGGATCGCGTCCTGGGCCAAAGGCAGGCGCCAAACCGCTGCGCTACCCAGGGATTCCCAAATAATATTTTCTTAATATTGTTGAGTTGAGCCACATGAAATTGCCAATACTTGGCCATTTGTGACCTACCAAAGACAGCAATTTTGTATAAAAATCTAATTGTAAACACATATAAATTGGTTATTCTGAGATAACAGTCACAGAAATACTGTATTTTTTATAGTGCAAATGAAAATTGTACTAATTCCCATTAAGAGCAATAAAAATAGTGCTTTTCAGTATTTGTATGTCCCCAAATAAAATCTCTCTCCAAATACTGAATTTCAGTATGTTGGTGGTTATCAGTGCTTACTTTCACCTGATAAAAAAATGCAAATTACTGAACAAGTTCTGAAGAACCCAACCTCACATTTGAAGTCGTCTTCCTCCTGGGTTTGGAAATGCTGGTGGGGGAAAAAACTGTCAAAATTACATTATTAAAATTGCAACCTTCCAAAGCCAGGGCTCGGAGTCTTAAACTCCGTTGTTTGAAACCATCTTGACCATTTTATTTTGATTCTAAAATTAATATTTTTTTCCTCCTAGTAAAACGAGAACCAGCATTTCCCCCTCGGCACACCTCAAGTAGAGTGTTGGTGAGACTCCCTAATTTCCAAAAAAAAAAAAAAAGTATGTAACCTTCCATTTCCTAGTTTGATCACTAACAAAGAGAGATTAGCCTTCAGGCAATTGAGAACATCCCCAGAGAGGATTGCACCCTAGGCCCTCATCACAGACCCTAACTATAAAATATCTGCTGTCTAGCTTTTATCCTAAGCTGAGCCGAGGAAAGGGTTATCGGTAAAGGGTTGCTGCAAAGATATGTATCTACTAAACCAGTAAAATTCAAACTTCTCTAGGAAGAAAAATTCTTTACTCTAAAGCAAACCTTCGGTCTCTAAAATCGATAATAACACGGTATTTTGGTGGTTAGGCTTTTCCTAACCTACACCCCACTCTTGCTTCCCTCTGCTGCCTCAGGTACCTCCCAGACCCTGGATGGCTAAGAACAACCTGAAAGCCACACGCCCGGGAGCCCCGGGTCCATTCTTAGAACAAGTAAGCACCAGAACGATGTTCAGTGGGATACCTAACAGAAGGGCACGAAGAACCACTTGTGAGAACTGAGACTGCATTTGCTGACCAGACACTTCTGAAAGCCCTGTTCACTAGGTGACCCAGTGCCCCAAGTGGAGACCCACGTGAGAAATTTCTTCTAGTGCTAAATGGCATGAATTGCTTTGCTTTCTCAGATCAACTGTTGTGTTTTCTCTTCTTCAATAATAAGAACCAAGAAATTATCTGCCTCCATTGTTTATTTGGCTATTCCCCACCCATCTTCTTATCCAAAAAGTATTTAAAGCAGTAGGTTTGCTATGTAACCAGCCAAGTCTCCCCTCTCACTTTGCACACCGGAAAATTCAAAGCCATCTGTGTATTACTTAGGATCTATAGATCTGCTTTAAAAAAAAAAAACAACCAAAAATTTCCCATACTAATTTATGTTTTTTTGATTTTTAATTTATGTTGATTTATTTAACAAGTACTTATCAAGTACCTACACTTTAAAACAATATCCACAGCAAATTGGTCTGCATGAGTACTATTACTCTATCTCTATGAGAATTATTAAAAATTTTTTGATGAAAATTAATTTTGATAAAAATTGTGTATATTTATTTTTATTTTCCTCTAACCTTGGGTTATGAACATTTTCAAACATTTGAAAAAGTTCAACGAATGATACAATAAGCACACATATATCCTTCACTTGGATTCTGTAATTAACATTTTGTCATGTTTGCCATATCTCTAGGTAGATACACACTTACACACAGACTCATATTCCTGAATCATGTAAAAGTAGAGTTGTAATCATAAAGATATTTCAGCTATAAATACTTTAATACTCATTTCCAAAAAATAAGGACATTCTTCCATTAATGATAGAACCATTACCATACATCCAAAAATTAACAATTCCCTCATGTCACCTAATTTCCAGTCCATATTAAAATTTTACCCAACTGTCCTGAGAAAAGTCTTTGAGATGTTTTTATTGAACCAGTATCCAATCAAGGTTCATGCACTGCATTTGCTTATCATTTCTCTTAGACTTTAATCTAAAATAGCTCTTCACCACATACACTATTTTTAAAAGAAGCTTGTAGACTCAAGTTTAAGACAGTCCAAAATGGGTCCAAAGTACCAGCTACTTCAGAATCACCTGGAAACGTATTTTAAAAGCAGATTCCAAATTTGGGAACAACTGCTCTAACACTTGTGAAGTGATCTATAATAAATATCAACTGAATGTCTAGACATTGGTTAGTAAATGCACCTGGTTGTTCAAGCTGAGGTGGTCTAATTCCATGAAATGAGTTGCTCATTTTTCTTTTCTTCATTTTTTCACTTGTCTTCTGATTTAAGGCTTGAATCATAAAATACTCCAACTAAAACAGGAATCAAATTTTAATTAAGTTAAAACTAAATCTTCAACAAAATTATGTATCTAACGTAATTATTTGTACCCCAAATCAGATTTGCCAAATGTTTTTAATTCCAGTACCATCTACATGTACGCTTTACCAAACACTTAAACAATTTGTTTTTCTTTTTTAAAAAATGTATCAAGTTGAACAGACTGTGCTTGTCCAAGCATAAATAAACTATCTATTCAAGAAGGAACTGTTTATTCTCTTGAATAATCAAGAAAGTCCAGCAGTACAACTGTGTGACTGTCAATAACCATCTCGTGGACAACCGCAGCAGTCAATACTAGAGAAATTCAAGGCTGGACAGATCTGGCTCTATGTCACAGATGCTCAGATCAACTAGGGATGTTTACATATGCTCTATTTTTTCTTGAATAAATTACACTGAAATACGTCCTTTATGTTAGAAATTAAAAATCCTGGGGTGCCTGGCTGGCTACATCAGCAGAGCATGCAACTCTTGATCTTGAGATTTTCAATCCGAGATCCATTTATTAGGTGTAGAGATTACTAAAAAATAAAATCTTAAAAATAAAATCCTAACCACACTCACTTGCACAGCACAAGGCCTATATGCCTTGTGCTGTAAGGCTTGGGGCAAAGGTACAAATAGAGGTCCATGTACCACATACACTAATATTTAAACTCTGTAAATCAAGAAAACAAACTAATCTGTAAAAGACGTTATATCCTCTTACTTTGACAGATATAACATCATAAAAGCCTAGAAGGCCAGGTTTGGATTTAAATTCTCAGACTTCTCAGAACTTCAGGTAGGACAGGGAGAGCTGGCCTTAATTCCAGATCCCAAGACCTCCCCTTCTCGTCTCACCCCTGCTCCATCCCAAGCCTCAAGGAGCTTTTTGCATACGAGCAGACATCCAGGCCTGCATATCCAAAACCTCCTACGCCATCATCCTATGGCCACCTTTCAGACTTGGGGACACACACACTAGTAATGCAGTCCACCTGCGGGAGGATCAACCCAGGAAAAAGGCCTGCGCAGGCCTGAGAAACAGACCGCTGGTCAGAGAACTTTGGGGTCCTGCATTTGGAACATGGTTGTAGCACTGTAACAACAGAACTTTCTTTTCTGCATTAATGGAAATGTTCTGTAATATCTGTGCTATTGAATACGGTAGCCACAAGGCACATGTAGCTATTAAGCACCTGAATGTGAGTAGTGTCTCTGAGGAACTAAATTTTCTTCAGTTAATTTAAATATAAATAGCTATAGCTATCTGTGGGTAATGGCTACCCTAACCCAATGGTGCAGGCCTAGAAGGGCTACTAGCTCCAGGAGGGCATACCCCTTGGCTCCATCAACTTGTGACATGGTGGTGCAACTGGAGGGAGTGCCAGATGGGGCTCTCGAAAGATAAAGGGCACACACTCCTCTTGCCCAGGTCTTCATCCTTGATTCTTAAATACAAGATTTTAAATGCTCCTTTAACTTTGACATTATCGCCTCCATCTATACTCCTGCAAATACCACCATTTCTTACAGTCAAGATCTAAGCTGTATTTTACTATTCAACAATCTCAAAAGGGATCATTCTGATCTTATTTCTACATTCTCACCAAGTCTTAAGGATAAAAGAAACTGCCATGTCTTTCTTCCAACCTTGACCACATCTTCAGTTCTTATCATGCCTCCAACCCTAACTGCAACACCAGGCATTAGGAGCAAAGAGAAACAAGGAGGAGGAAGCAGAAGCAAGCAGAGGCAAGTGGGAGTTGGCAGGTGGGAAGAGTGACCCTGGGATGTCAGGTTCAGGAAGTGGAGCCGGGAACAAGGAAACCTACATACTCCAAGAGAACCAGCCCCCTCTCCTCTCCACAATGAAACCGAACTGTCATTTCCCCCCAGTTCCCTAGGTATTTCTGGGAAATGCAAGATTCTTAGACTAAATTCAGATTGTTTTTAATCCACTACAATATAATATCTTATTTATTTATGATAGTCACACAGAGAGAGAGAGAGGCAGAGACATAGGCAGAGGGAGAAGCAGGCTCCAGGCACCGGGAGCCCGATGTGGGATTCGATCCCGGGTCTCCAGGATCACGCCCTGGGCCAAAGGCAGGCGCCAAACCACTGCGCCACCCAGGGATCCCTATAACATCTTTGATAGGAAAATTAGATGTCAGTCCTCTCTACCTTTCTAACCTTTCTACTTTTTACTTGTCACTGTAAATAAATAAGATGAAAGTTTCTCATAGTCATTGTAATATCAATATTGTGAGTCTATCTTAATGCTGTATTATTAATATTTCTTTACATTAGTGGGCTAAATAATAGCCACTTATACATGACAGAAATCAGAACCATTTATATTTGGTTCTTATTTTATCTTTGGTTCTTATTTGGAGCCTGGTAACTTAAATTTCTACAGTCATTTATGGAGACCTCAACAGTTTGACATGAATCTACATAATGAATATTCTGGTATACTGGAAAGAGTACTTGATGAAGAGCCAGGGAACTAATGGAAAAGTCCGAAGTGTTCCTGCCCAATGGGGGGTTTACTTTGGTTTAGACCTCTTCATATTTACCATTTCTGTTGAGTGGAGTCACTTCTTAGAGGATTGAAAAGATAGTTCCAAAGTCAGTTAATAGTTACGTGATACCACTCCACAGTATTCTCCAAGCACCATGAAGTCCTGATATTGTAGGGAAGGTGCTGTGTGCTAAGACAGGCCTCCAAAATGTCTACAGGACCCAGTAAATGCTGTAGCTATAGAGAGAGCAAATCCCAGTTTCTCAAATATCCAACAACCAGCTATGTTTTTAAATATTTATTTATTTATTTGAGAGAGAGAGACATGGCTTGTAAACGCAAGCAGGGAAAGAGGCAGAGGGAAGGGAGAGAAGCAGACTCCCCACTGGGCTCAGAGCCTGACATGAGGGCTCCATCTCACAACCCTGAGATCATGACCTGAGCAGAAATCAAGAGTCGGACACTTAAACCAACTGTGCCATTTAGGCGCCCCAACAAGCTGTTTGTATAAGTAGTTTCTATGGATATTTTTGAGCTGAATCCTTTAGGAATATACAAAATCTTTCCAAAGCACACAGAGAAAGAAAAATCATTCTTTTCAAATAGTAGACAGACATGAAGGAGATCTTCACAGGCCCAATGGTTCAGGTAGCGAGGCTCACTGAACGTATGAAGATTATGAATAAAACTGAATCACAGGTTTGTGTAAGTAAATATGCTTTTGATATGTACACCAAGAAACAACATTGTCACCAAGTAGAAAATTCAAAAAATCCTATTAGACAACAGAAAATGCTTCATTTGCAGGGAAAAATAAAATAATTTTACTCTGACAAAATCTCACTTCTACTCTCATTTTATTTCTCAAAGCTAACACCAATCATGCTTTTAAAACTAAAGTTCTAACTGAGGTTCTAGAAAATAGCTTCACAGCCAACCTGACAAATGACTTTAATTTATGTAACAGGGATTATCACTTACCACTCCTCCAAAATACTTTCCTATGTAGAAGTCATCAAGGCTGTGTAGCTCAAGATAGGTTGCTCCTAGTTCTTTAGCAAGTTGGATCCCTTCACTTGTACTGACACAGCTCCCTCTGTCTGAGGTACACAGCGGGCATGTACAAGGTAATTCTTCTGAGAAAGTAAATATGAGGAACAAAGAGCTTTGAAATTAAACATGAAAAGAAATATGCACAGGCAACCTGAACCTTCAACAAATCAACAGCTCATAACAGAACCATAGTTCAGGGGCATTTGGTACTCCACTATCCACTAGACTCTGAATAAAAAGCATCAGTGTTAATAGAAACATCCCTAAAGTAAACAAGCTTTAAGTGCAAGAAGAATAAACAGTATTTTAGAAAACAGAAGAACTTAAAAATAAGTGAATATGTATTATCAAGGCTTTTATAGCAATTAAACCAATCAGCTAGGAATGGAGAACATGTTTCCTTTTATACAACCCTGACATGCTGAGTATCAATACAAATTAACAATTTCAGTTGCCCACAGAAACCATGGAAAACAGCCGGTTAGCTCTTTTTTTTCTTTTCCTTTCTTTCCTTTTTTTTTTTTTTTTGTGATAAACTTGAAATACATTCACTGAGTTGATTAGATCTGAATCCTCAAGACTGCAAAATTTTGTAGGTTTCATTTAAAGTACATTCTTCTTAATCCAGACATTTCAATTATTAGACCCTAAAGTATTTGACTGCAGAAATCAAATTCAATCACTTTATCTTTCTCTTCAAGGTTAAAAAAAACCATACACTAAAGGAATAAAAAGTATTTATTCAAAATGTGAACTATCCTAAACATCATGGTTGTACCACATACAGATGTATGGCTGGGCAGGTGGTAGATCAACATATTTAGGACACTCTTTAAAAAAGCTAAAAATGTATGTTCAACTCTGAATTCATCAGCAAGCTTTGTTTTGTTTCATGACACATCATGTATATCATTGTTTAAATGGCAGCCAAGTCAGAGGAGGATAAATCCATTCCTAGAAATGCATGTTATTATAGATTCATTTCCCTGGGAAGCAGACTCTGAGATGGAGACTGGTGTGCAAGAGGTTTATTGGGGGGATGATCCTGGGAACAAATGTTCTCAGGGGTGAGGGAAGTGGGACTGGGCAGAGAAAAAATTCGAACTGCATTACAGCTACAACAAAGATCTCAGTGGATCCTACTGGGGAGGGGAGCTGGGGCTTAGATGGCCCTTTGGAATGGTTCTCCATTTGGGGAAAGGCAGCTGGACCTTTGTGTCCCTAAATCAATCAAGATAATCAGTGATTAGATGAGGGCTACCAGAGAAAGGGCAGAAGAATCTTGAGTAAGCAAGCAGCTTCTATCAGCACAAGGTAATGCTGGGGAAGGTACTCAGTCATGCGCCAGCAGCAGCCAAGTCTGGTAACAGAGCAAGCACAGTGGCCCTCAAAAGGCATCTGGGGGGCACCTGTGTGGCTCAGTCGGATGAGCGCCTGACTCTTGATTTTGCCTCAGGTCATGATCTCTGGGTCATGAGATCAGGCCTCATATGGGGCTCCTCACTCAGCATGGAGTCTGCTTGGGATTCTTTCCTCCTCCCTCTCCCTCTCTCTCTGTTCTTTCCACTGGATGCCTGCGCACACTCTAAAATAAATAAAATCTAAAAAAAAATTTTTTTAAAAGGACATTTGGGCAACTTCCCACAGCAAATTCCTTACCAATGAAGTACATATAGATGGAGCATGTGTATGTACACAAAGGATATTTAGTGCATGTGTGTGCTATGTATGTAACTATGTCAATAATCTCAGCTTCATTGAAAGCACTTTAGAGCTCAGAAATTTACATCCTCCTTTTGCAGAGAAGGAAACTGGGGCTCAGGGAAGATAAGTGACTTGTCCAAGTTTCTTTGTGTGTCAGAGATGGAAAAACAATGATAAAACTGTTACTTGCTCTATCTGATAAGCAAAATGATATCAAAAGGTAAGATAAAAATTTAGTCTGAGTAAAGACACAGTGATTTCAAAGTTAAGCATGGGTTCTCAAAATTAAGCCATGAATTCTAAGTTTTTGCTTTTACTTTTTCCAAGATCATTTTGGGTTCGGAGCACATAAAGTTTTTATACAGAATTTAGCCTATCTTGAAAAATAACACATTGGTATTTCACATTCTTTACAAAGATTCATAAACAGTGCCTTTGATTTTCTGAAGACAGAGGCCTTCTTATATCTACAAAGCTCTCCTTATGTTGATGGAATGGGGTGAGTAGGCAGTCCATCTTATTAGACTGTATTCTAAACAAAAATAAAGCAAAGTGTTTCAAGTGAAAAATTAAGTGAACATAATACAAAATAATTTTTAACAAAAACTCTGGATTTGAAAGAAAATCCAACTAATTTCAGGTTTAACTCAGCTGAGCAGGGTTTTCCATTGTGTACAGCCAATGACCCCTACTGACACACAGTCCTAGAAAATTCCTCTTCACATCTAGTCTGCACATCTCTTCTGTGGCACAGAAGACATTGCTTTTTGTTCACAGGAGCCCAAAAGGAAAAAAAAAAAAAAAATCTTGTGATCATGTGGCGGGGACAGCATGAAAACCAACAAAACATTTATAGAATAAATAAACCTACATAATACATTTCATCAGGAACCATCAGAGGAGCCAAAACAATTTAAATTGTGCTGCCTTCTACAGGAGATCACTCCTGTGAGCCTACCTCAGGGTCACAGGGACTTTAGGCATCAGTGTTACACTTCTAGTTAACATTGTAGTCTTTTTTCCTTCTCTTATGTGACATCTCTTAAAGTATTATCACAAATACCTATTTTTTTTAAAGCAAACAGACTATAAATCTGAAATTAAAATGAATGGCATCTCTTTGAAAGCAGTGGCTTTCAGGATCTGCAGGGTGATTCTTACAATGTTGTCAACTGCAAGAAAGTTTTAGAAATCCTTTTAAGAATTCTAGCCTAGCAATCTACTCAACTCCATCAGGACTTCAAAAAGAAAAGATGGGACGCTCATTTTGGGGAGCTTAAGGCTATGGATACCCCTAGGCATGTTCAGAAAAAAAAATTCTCTTTTAAAGACGTTCAATATTTAGTAAAAGCCAAAAATTTGCTCAAAGCCAAATGTGATGAAGACGACATACAAGTCAAGCTTATCAAAACACGTGTAACAAAGGAAAATGATGAGACTGACTGTGTTTGCTGAACTAATTCTCAAGAACTCAAGAGAGGAATTACCAGGAGAATACCCAGCACAGCTTCGTGTATTGCAAGGGACTGGGGGAAGGAAGCAATAAGAGTCCTCAGGTGGAATATTAGATTTACCTTGGTAATTACTTTGCAATCACATCTACATGTGAAATTAATTTCACCTTGTTTAAAACCAGTCATCCACTAATTGAACAAATGTTTACTGAGTACCTACCATATATCAAACAAGAAATAAACACAGATGAAAACTCATAGTCAACTGAGCCAACACAGGCATGACTACAAATCATAATATAATGAATATAATAAATACTAAAATAAGGTATGCAAAATCACTATGGGAACAGAAGAGAAGAAATTAACTCTGCCTGGGCATTATGGAAGTCTTCACAAAGAGGCACTGATTTATTGGATAAGTATGAATTTGTCATGCAGATATAACAGGAGTTGTGCAGAAGGGCACTCCCACCAGAGGGTACAACATATGCAGAAGTCTGGGTATAAGAAAAAAACAACACATTAGCTTCCAGTTTCAAAATGGCAAGCTAAGCCCACACTGCAACTCCTCTACCTGCCAAATCACAGAAATGATTAATTAACAGGGAAGGAGAGGGAAGGAGAAGTGAGAGAGAAATGGAAGAAAGGAAGAAAGGGAGGGGTGGGGGATGGAGGAAGGGAGATACACACATACATACTCAAAAATTAAGAGGAGAGAAACTAGGAGTGTATAAAAGGCCGAAGGCAGCAAAAGACCAAAGAAGGAAAGCTGAAGCTCAAAGGACAGGTAGGAAGTCACACACTGGGCAACATCAAGAACACTCAATGCTCAAAGACGAGGGAGCAACATGGAGGCCCATGGACAACTCAACGGACATCAGTTGGAGACCCCAATGGAAGCAGGTAGGCCTGAAGATCTGATATAAGCTCTAACTCCCACCCCGACCTCAAAGAGCAGTTGGGCAGAGGAGGAAAAAGTCGTTAATCCAACAGAGGAGCTATACTGCGAAACTAGGCAAATTAAGAATTATCCAACATTTAGGAAGTATCCATACTATGTAATAAAATTTCATCAAATGAAAAGACTTAGAATGCCCTCCTCAAGACAAAACTTAATAAAATATTCAAAACAGAATCTTAAGTATAATTAATTGAGACAGGTTTTCTTTTTAAAGTATTTACATTCTTAAAACAGGAAGAAGAAATTGTGAAAAACAACCAATTAGAGATCTTGGATATGAAAAGATGTGGAAATTTTTCAAAATGTAATAATGCAAAAGAGCAGGATAGACATAGCAGAAGTAATTTGCGAGCTGGGGAAAAAAGACCAAAGAATTCTCCTATAATAAAACACCGAGAAATAAAGGTTGGGAAATATAAAAGATAGGAGAAACAGAGGAGAGATCTAGAAGTTTCAATATCAGTCTAATAAGCATCCAAAAAGGACAGAATAGAGAAAATGGGAGGGAAGGTGATATCTGAAGAAATCATGAAGTTGAGACTTTCTCAGATCTAATGAAACACATTAAGTTCAAGTAGTTCAGTATGTCTGTACATAAGATACAAAAGATCATGCCTACAAGGTTCCAGAAGGAATCAGGAGCTAGATAATGAAGGATCTTGTATTTTAGGTAAGACTTCACAAGAGAAAATTATTGAAATGAGATGCAAATACTGAATTGGAAAAAAATATCAATGGGAACTCATGATTAAAAAATATGTATTAATATATACATATATATGTGTGTGTGTGTGTGTATATATATATATATATATATTTATGATTATCCAGTGAAAGGGCCTTGAAGCAATGACATTTAAACTTATGAGCACCCCGAAAGCCCAGATCTTGGTTTCTAAACATCATTGTTCACTAAATGGAACCAGGGCTCCCTGACTGATTCCAGGGTGGGGCAAGCAATATAAGGTGAGCCTGGAACATCTTATGCCAGAAAATAAGGAAGCACTCAAAAATTAATTGGAACTAGCTTGGAAAGACTCCCTCCATGCAAATTTGGTATAATATGAGCAATAAAAAGAATAATGAGAACAGATTATAAAATATTGAATATAAAAAACAAATCCATGGGGGATCCCTGGGTGGCTCAGCGGTTTAGCGCCTGCCTTTGACCCAGGGCGCGATCCTGGAGTCCTGGGATTGAGTCCCGCGTCGGGCTCCCGGCATGGAACCTGCTTCTCCCTCCTCCTGTGTCTCTGCCTCTCTCTCTCTCTCTATCATGAATAAATAAATAAATCTTAAAAAAAAAAAAAAACAAATCCATGAATCATGATTCTAAAAGAAAGATGTGGGAGCAGAGAGAAGGGAAAGCTCTATTTACAGAAGAATAAAAACTAATAAGTGTAGGTGGAATGATAGAAAATCACTATTTTGCAACTACAGTTATCACAACTAAAGGATTATGCAAAATAATGGGCTTAAATTCTTTAAAAATGTCAATATTACAAAAGACCAAAAAGAAGCTGGGGAACTGTTGTGGATTAAAAGAGACTAGAGAGACATAACAATTAAATGCAATATATAGTCCCTAATTTCATCCTGGATTTAGGAAAAAACAGCTTTGGAACAATTGGGAAAATGTGAATGTGGATTATACTTAAAATAATAGTATAATAGTATAATAGTATAATAGTGGGCAGCCCGGGTGGCACAGTGGTTTAGCGCTGCCTGCAGCCTGGGGTGTGATCCTGGAGACCCGGGATCAAGTCCCACATCAGGCTCCCTGCATGGAGTCTGCTTCTCCCTCTGCCTGTGTCTCTGCCTCTCTTTCTCTGTCTCTGTGTCTTTATGAATAAATAAATAAAATCTTTTAAAAAAATAGTGTAATAGTGGTTGAGGTCTGCCTTCAGCTCAGGTTGTAATCCCAGCTCAGGTTGTGATCCCTGGGTCCTGGGATTGAGTCCCCCAGTGGGCTCCCCACAGGGAGCCTGCTTCTCCCTCTGCCTATGTCTCTGCCTCTCTTTGTGTCTCTCATGAATAAATAAATAAAATCTTAAAAAAAATATATAATAGTATAATAGATAATAGTATGTCACATTTCTTAAATGGTAATTGCATTATGGTTGAAGGAAAATGGCTCTTAGACAATACATGCTTAAGTAATTAGGACATAAGAAATCCCATTAATTTTAGAATTTACTCCCAAATGGAAAAAAAAAAGAGAGAGAGAGAGAGAGAGAGAGAGAAAGTGTGTGTGTGTGAGAGAGAGAGAGAGAGAGAATGAGAGAGATCCCTAGGGTTCACTGTTCTATTCTGGTCAATTTTCTTGGGTTTGAAATTTAGCAAATAAAAGGGAAAAAGAAGAAAGTTTCTAAATAATTTAAAGTGTTGACTACCATGATCTGATTTATACTCTAGGATGATTATTGTGAGAGGATTTATTTCAGAAAGCGGCAAAGCAGGAATAGGTGAGAGGGTCCATTTACCATAAAGCTGATGAAGCCTAAGTGTCAGGGCCCCTGTCTCATGGGTCCTTTCCAAAGCTGTGGGAGAAACCTGAGCAATATTCTTTCACATAGTTATATAGTTTTGTAAAATTTGCAAAATAAGAGGTTCTAACTATACTTAAGGCCATTGTCTCTTTCCACTCCAACTCACTTTTATGTCAGGCAGCTTGGGAGTGATGACAGGCATTTTGGGGATCCTACGAATGGGAATTTAAATTTAGGTTTAGTGAGATATTATCTGTGGTTTGCACTCACTTCCTTGTACAGTTAAATGTTTGACAACTGTCCTGATACACAGGACAGCAATGCTTCTCCTACCCACTGTGTAGACTCACTTGGTGTTTGAGACAGCGATGCCAAGCTGGGGGCACCTGGGTGGCTCAGTGGATTAAGTGTCTGCCTTCAGCTCAAGTCATGATCCCAGAGTCCTGGGGGATGGAGCTCCAAGTCAGGCTCCTGCTCCACAGGACGCCTGCTTCTCTCTCTCTGCCTGCCACTCCCCCTGCCTATGCGCGCGTGCTCTCTCTCTCTCTCTCTCTCTCTGTCAAATAAATGAATAAAATCTTCTTAAAATAAAAAGATGCCAAGCCGAAAGAGGAACACAACACAAACTACAGTGCCCAGCACCAAAAAGATGTGAATAATGAAGAAATACACTAGAAGAAAAACTAAGTATAATTTTCTTCTCTATATATAAAAAATCAAAAGTGGTTATCATATGAAGAAGTAATCGAAGACTATGCAGCAAATATAAGAAAAATTTAAAAAATGTCAAGCTGTTAAATAATAGAAATATTTTTTAGATGTTTGTAGTATTTGACAGCTCTTTAGATTTGCAACTTGTCATGCTTCCTTTTCTCATTCTAAGTGTGTGTGTGTGTGTGTGTGTGTGTGTGTGTGTGTGTGTGTAGTTGCAGGTCCTACAAGATCAGGAACTGCCCCTTTAGGCCAAAAGAAGGCCACTATGACAGATAATTAAAGGACTAGGATCTGAAATCCAATGAAGGTACAGAGAAAGCAATGAATTTGGGGTTTATCTGAAATGTGAAACCAAAAGAGCTTCTTAGTCCACTGGATATGGGGAATGGGAAGAAAGTTCGGTTGGATGAACCTAGTTTGGGTGAATGGATAGGCTTGGCATCACTCCGCAAGACAGGGAATTCAGCAGAAAACAGGAAGATTCTGTGATGATATTGGTAGGAAGAGAAACTAGAGCCAGAGAAACAAACTGGGTATTCATCAGTGTGTATACAGGAGAAGGTAGAGCAACAGATTAACAGATTCAAGGTCAGAGTAAACAGCAAGAAGAGGTGAAGCCAAAGGATGGAGCCCTGGTAACAACTAAGGATGTGTTGGTTCAATACATGGGAGTGGGGTACAGGGGGGTGTTGACCAGTAAGAAGACATAGAATTAAACAAAAAAGAAAGAGTAGCTTTTTTAACTGGAAGGACAGATGTGTTTGAATAACCTCAAAGGGTAAATTGTTATTAAAATATAAATTAAAGTATAAATTAAATGGAAATCAAATTTGGCAATAAGCATTTAACTGGTAACCCTGAGTAAGAACAAACCCAATGTAATTATGAAAGTCAAAGTCAGACTGTAGTGGACTGAAGAATAAATGGGAAGTCAGGAAGTGGACTCAGGAAGTGTGGATGACTCTTTCAAGAATAGAGGCCAGCAATAAAAAGAAACAGGGAAGTAGAGGGGATGTGGGGTTAAGGAACGGTCAAGCCTGCTTCATTTGTGTCTTCTAATGCTAGACATATACCTACCCTATTACTATGACCCCAAATCCTACTCCTAGGAAACAACTTGAGCATCATGAAAAGGAGAATGAATAAATATATTACAGTACATTCACACAACTGAAAAATACACAGCAAAATAACAAATTGTAGATAAGTGCAACATGGACAGATGTCAGTATTATGAAATTAGACACAAGATACTATGTATGGTATAACTCCATGTGTATGAAGTTCTAGAATAAGCAAAACTAATCTATACTGTTAGAAGTCACAACAGCAGTCATCTCTGGGGAGGGGGGCTGTTAACTGAGAAGAGGCATGAGACAGCCTTCCACAGTGAGGCAAATGTTCTATATCTTGACCTGTGAGATGGATGCATGGATGCATATACATGTAAAAATACGTTAAGCTGCCCTCAGGGTACCTAGTGAACTTTGTATCCTTTACTTTGCTGTATGTACCCTAATGAAAGGGAAAAAAAATGAATCAAATTTTATAGACAGCTTTACTGAGGAAATACCACTAAAAAGAACTATCAAACTACCACCAAATCAAAGCGAACTCTGAGTTGGCTCTAGGACATCTATTTTTTTTTAATTTTTATTTACTTATGATAGTCACACAGAGAGAGAGAGAGAGAGGCAGAGACATAGGCAGAGGGAGAAGCAGGCTCCATGCACCGGGAGCCCGATGTGGGATTCGATCCCGGGTCTCCAGGATCGCACCCTGGGCCAAAGGCAGGTGCTAAACCACTGCACCACCCAGGGATCCCATCTCTAGGACATCTAACTGTAACTTTTGGAACTGACTGAACCAAATGAATCCATCAGCCATGATGTAAATGATCCTCTCTCTCAGGCAGTGCCATCAGCCTCTTCTGGGCTCTCATTCCTAGCTACGTAAAAATCCTACTCATAAGCCCAACTCCTCATGCAGAATTGGGCCATCCTTCCCACTGGACAGACCTTCACAATGTCAGAAAAAGACTTGCAGAGCTCAGCGCCAGCCCAAGACCTCTCCTGTATCAGAAGAATATAGTTACCAACTTCCTTCACTACTGTAGAAGAGCAATTTAGAAGACAAATTTGTAACCATCAGAATCACAGCAGTAGTTTGTGACACTTTCCTTTGATGTCTCACTATCATATCTAGTGATGAAGAGATAACAGCTGGCATTTGAACACAGTCATTTTTTCCACACACAAACCGCCCCCCATATTAACCATTAATGAACTTAGCACTATTTAAAGTTAACATGGCACCTACACTCTTATCATAAAAAAAAAAAAATACTTACCATTTTGTCTGGTACCAACAGCAGCAATGATTACTGGAACTGAATTTAATGCCCTTTTTATCACTGGAATATAATTATCCTTTACTTCATGGAATGAGAACTTGTCATTTACGTTGTATTTGATCACAATGATGTCGGCGCTCCCAATGAGGTTTCTAGAGGTATACCAATCACTGTCAAAAATGTCCTAAACAAAAATGCAAAGAGCATTCTTTAGTCTACTTGTCTTCAAATCAATCATGAAATAAAATGGAACATACAAAAATTTTTGCTATAGTTTAATTTTTTGAATTCATAAAAAGAACTTATTTTTAAATAAGTAACTGTATAGAATTAAAAATGTTTGAAGCCGTCCAACTCTTCTATTCTCATGTATTCATTTAGCCTAGACAACAGTGTAGTTGTACTGTAAAACAGAGCTAGACAATTACTGAGAGTCTGATGAAATAAGCAGCCTCTTTCAATATTTGTACTTAAAAAATAAGCACTTTGTTTTAAAATTATGCCATATTTTTATCACCTAATAATTTTGAAAATTAACACTACAGCTTTCAATGCCAGAGCATCAGTATGAGTAAGGAAGCTTCAAAGGATTTTCTGTGACCCAATTAGACACTGAAGGATTGTTTGGTGTTTTAAACTGCAATACATAGTGAATTCTGTGGAGTTCCATATATTTTACATATATTTTCAAAATTTATATATGCTTTTCAACTTTATCCATCCTTTGACAGTACTGTATATGTATAGTATATGTGTATGTACAGGGACATATGTTTCATAAAAAGCTACTATGTATTATAAGGTGTCAACACGGGAAGGAACAGATTTTCAATTCATGTATTTACCTTATGTAAGTTAAAAATTCAGGATAATCCTACCAGTTTTGAAATTTTTACTTGTGGGCTACAGTTAATAATATTTACATTTAGAATTTGGGCCAAAACTAATTTTTATGAAGCCTACTCCTTAAAAGCTTTGATGTTTTAGAAGTATTTTTTTCAAAGATTTTATGTGAATAGGAGCATAAGAAAAATAAATATCTTAATGCCACTGCTTAATATGCATTAGAAGCTTTCTTCTCATATTCTAGTTAACTATTAATCAGATTTGTCCTTTCATGTGGCCTTTGGTGTGTACTTCCAGGATATAATAAGGCTAGATTAAGAAAACAGTTGGATGTGGCTAAAATGTCCAAAAACTGTTGGGCTATGAAAGTTTGAGCTATGAAATATGAGACCAAAACAGGGTAATAATACTAGAATCAGTCAATCAAGATCCATGTGACAGAGCTTTTACCCTATGACAGAAGATTCAGGAGAAATGTTGCACAGTAATGCCCTTTTGCGAAGAGAGCTGCTTCTCACCAGTACCTCCACGGTCTCCAGCAAAGCCTCTCCCAAATCCCTATAGCCACCCCAACCCACCCACTTCCTACAAGTACATTCAGAGTAAAAACAACTGCAGAATTTTTAGATACAAACACCTTATTGAAAACAGGAGCATTTAAAAGGGAAGATTTAAAAGGACCAAAAAAGAAAACCAGGCAAATTATGGGAATATAAACACCAAAGACAAAGTCTCAAACTTGAACCAAGAGAGGGGAGAAGTGAAGTGGGACACGGATCAAGAAACTGTGAAAGCTTCCCAGCAGAGCTCTACGCTAATTCCAAATCCCAAACCACAAACCCATTCAGTTCCAACTGTATCTGTTATAGTATCCAAGTTCAAAGTATACAGGCATAACAGGGTAACAAGTATAACAAAGAAAGAGAAACACAGTCAGATGAATGGAATAAAAAACAACAAAAACGAAACAGGAGTAGGACCAACATTTAACTCTGAGAGAACAAATCAAAAGTAACTGCTCTTTCCATTCCAAATAGTTTAAAATTCCAGAGTTACTGGAGAGGTATACTGGGAAAAAAGGAGACATTCAGAGGAAAATGTCATGAGAAAATGTGTTTTGGGATCATTATCACACAAGGATATAAAGATTATAAATAATTTTATTTTTAACACAAATCAGTTTCAAACCCTGCCCAAGAAAATGACCTCACTGCTTTTTGTGGAATATTTCTGGTAAACAGGAAAAGATCTAGAAATAAAATAACTGCACAGAAAGAGGAGGGTAGGTTTGAGAGAGACATACTAAATAATGAACTACATAAAACGAATCCAAAGTACATCTATGTTAAATGTGCCAAATATATACGGCAAGAATCCAGAGTGAGGTTACAGATCTACAGAAGAAACTAGAAAAGAGAAGCACAAGCTATCTCATTCCAATCCCAGGGAAACAACACCACATCTTTAACCAAACTATGTCAAAGAGAAAATGTTCCCCTGGTTTCTAGAAATGCGAAGGAAATCAAATTCTCCCACCCCTTGTAAATCAGTTCCAGGATTTCCTCTAGGAGGTTATGCAACGCGAAGCTTGGAGCCACATTGGGAGAATGGAACTCATCATTTTAAAAAAATAATCTAATTTTTTTACAGCAAAACGAAATTTTATTCTACTTCACTGTGGGGCTGCAGATACAGCACCTACTAAGTAATAACACTGCTGGCTCGGTAGATTGTATTTGTGTAAATGTTGAATGATGTGCAGGAAACTTTATTTTTGCTTAGTATAAGCGATACATGACTATACTAACATTGTAATAAACACATTGTTGTTTTTATAGGAGCTACCACTACTGAATACCTACTACATGTCGGTTTCTAGCCTAAAAACTTTACATATACTATCTCATTTATCTCATCTACTCTTCAGCATTGCTCTAGGAGGCAGGGAGTCTTTTCATCTTATACATAGGAAAAATAGGGCTAGGTGAAGATAGTTGACTCACCAAGGAAAGCCACTAAGTAGCAATGTAGGGATCTGAAATATCCAAACCTGTGCTGTTTTGCTATACTGAATATACTGTTTCAGTACACATCAAGTATCAGCTGATAAATACAGTCAACTTGAATATCTCTGATGGACTTTTACTTACCACTAAGAAAAGAGAAGCACCTTACAAAGAGAAGCTCTATAAGTATGTTCCCTAATGCTTGAAGATCTTTATAACCCAAAAACATGTACCAAAACTTAATGCCTTAAACAGGACCAGAGTCTAAACACATAAAAGTTGATAAGCAAGATAAAAAACAACGCTGAGTATAAGGCAAAAATCTAGACTACAGAGGCTTATTTTAATACATTTGGAAGATTTCATTTACTACAATACATGGGATTACAAGTACTGTTTTTTGCTAAATTAACAACATAAACAGGAAAGAGTTAACAGCTCAAAGAAAAAAAACAGGAAAGGTAATCCTAACATCCTAATTCAGTTTATTTTCTCTACATTTATTTACTTTATTCACTCATTTGTTCCAATTTACTTATTTACTCTATTCACTCATTCACATCATTTGTTCAACTGCATGTAAACCCAGTAAGTTTTTAGACTGTATGATTTTTCACAATGAAATGGCCAAAATAAAAGAGGTATTTCATTTGCTCGCATGGAATCCAGCCAGTAAGTTCTTTACCGATGCTTCTTAAGATTGGCATCATCACTGTCATAAAAGGGAGTTTAATGCCATCCCACTTATTGAAAACAAACAAACAAACCTGTTTTTCATTTATTTCAGCTCATTAACAGAAATATCCTTTAACTGATCATTTGAGGTAGAGATCTTTTCTTCCTGTAATTTGCATAAGTAATTTTTCTACTTACATTCCACACATTCCTTTAGAAACGTGTATTAGTTCCCTATAGCACATAATTCAGCTTTTTAAAATTGCTGTTTAAATGTAAAATCTTGGGGATCCTTGGGTGGCTCAGCAGTTTAGCGCCTGCTTTCGGCCCAGGGCCTGATCCTGGAGACCTGGGATCAAGTCCCACATCAGGCTCCCTGCATGAAGCCTGCTTCTCCCTCTGCCTGTGTCTCTGCCTCTCTCTGTGTTTCTCTCATGAATAAATAACAAAGTCTTTTTAAAAAAATGTAAAATCTCACATAAAGATAATTTACACTCTTTTTCAGACACTAAGCTTTCTTCTGTTATAAAATACAACCTTCAAAAAAAATACAATCTTCAGCTTTAGTTATAACTCCAAAAGCAGTAAAGAATCAGAAATTTTCAAATAAGATTTAGTGAAAACATTTAAATAGTTACTGTGTATTATTATACTGCCTACTGAAAATATTTGTGTCAAAGAGTCCTTTCTCCTTTTATGAAGCACTCAAGAATCAGAGTAGAATTTTATCAACTTCAGAATATATTTTCTCCTTTTATGAAGCACTTAAGAATCAGACTAGAATTTTATACTTCTTTTAATTATTGCAAATTTTAAAGCTTTCTGAAAATTCCAACCAGCGTTCTTATTTCTGATTTATGAGTCACTGAAAACAAATAAGCTAATATCTCAGGAGTATCCGCATTATTAAAATTAAAAACGCTAATTAAAATGTCCAAAGGGGGATAGCTTTATAAAGGAGTGGTTTAAAATCCATTCTCAGCTCCTGTGTCTTCCTCTCCTTTCCAGGGGTCCTAGTCCTGAACTGTCCCAGTGAAATTTATTTTTGCTTGAGTTAAGCTTACAGAGGACTTTATTTTTAGAACACTAATATTACACTATCACCCACGGGGTAGGCATGAAAAAACATTGCTCTCTGCTGGTGAAGCTTAGTGACCCTGTCCCTGGGGGTTGTCACAGTCAACTGCCAGCTACCAAGGGACAGCCTACGGCGGCGAAGCATACGAGTAAGTGCTCCATGTTGCCACTGGGGCTTTTTTCACCTTCCACGACTGTTCTCCCCCAGGGCTGCCCCCTGCCTGGGGAAACAAAGGAAGACAAAGATTTGCCCCCAAATGTCTAAAAACTCTACCCAGGTGACCCAGCCGGTCCACATCCATGAAAGAGGAGAGGAGAGAGGAGGAGGAGGTGGGGGGGGGGGCGGGAAGCAGAGCCCCGCCGTCTGGGCACGGAGCAGCTGCCGCCGCTTACCCAGACGGGACAGTCGTGGACCACCAGCTTGACATTCCCGAACGCGCTGGCCTGATACTCGGTGAACACCGGCCGCGCCACCGTGCTGGTCGCGCTCAGCAACAAGCTGCTCTCATCCCCCGAGACCAGCGGGCTTCTCCCCAGGTAAGTGCGGATGAGCCCCGACGGCCGGCTGTCCTGGTGAAACGCGTCCCCCTCGTTCCCCAGCGCCACGATGTGGATGGACCTGCACGGCAGAGAGGGGGCGAGGGCAGCAGGCGCAGTCCGAGCGGGGCAGGCGGGCGGGGTGGGGAGCAGGAGCGCGGTCCGAGCGGGACCCGCCGGGCGTGGGGGGGTGGTGGGCAGCAGGCGCGCGGCGGGGAGCAGCGGGGGCCCCTCGGGCCGGGGGGGGGCAGCAGGAGCGTGGCGGGAAGCAGCGGGGGCCCCTCGAGCGGGGGGCAGCAGGCGCGCGGCGGGGAGCAGCGGGAGCCCCTCGGGCCGGGGCGCACGGCGCGCGCCGGGGCGCAGACAATGGCAGGACCGCGGCGCGTACGTACATGATCTCGGATGCAAGGGCAGGGCGGCGACTCGGAGGCGAGCGGCTCCGGCGGCCTCTCGGGGCCCGGCGGCGGCTGTTTCCCCGCAGTCAGCTCATCCCCGGCCGCGTCCCCCTCGCGCACCTCCACCGCGGCGCGGCCGACGCAGAGCGGGCCCCCGCGGGCGGGGACGTGCGGGCCGGGCCGTGTGCGCGCGGCCAGCCAGTCAGGAAGGGCCCGGGGCCATCCCGCGCGGCCCGCCGCTCCCGCCTCCCGCCTCCCGCCGCCCCGTGGCCGGGCGCCGCGGCCGCCGGTCCCGCCGCGCTCCCTGGGCCGGGCAGCTGTCGCCTCCCGCCGCCGCCGCCGCCGCCCCTCCTCCTGGCGGAGAGCGGCTCCGGAGAGAAGCCGGGGCCTCCGCCCCCTCGGCGGGCCTGGCGGGCGGGCGCAGCACGTGCTGGCCTCGGGGGTCGGGCGCGCTCCCCCCTCCCCGGCCCAGGCGGCGGCGCCGGGTACAAAGGAGCAGCCCGCGCAGGGCCCCGCGCAATATAAATTAATAAATGCAGCGCCCAAGCCGGAGATCTCCTGATCGCCGATCCGCCTGCAGCAAGTTTGCTCAACTCGAGAGGCTGTAACCGGAGCCGGGGGAAGGGGGTGGGGCGCTGAGGCCCCCGCTCCCTAAAGCCTGGGGGAAGAGGTTAGGGAAGCTAGGCGTTCAAGCCCGTTGGCCGCTCCGGCAGCCCCATTCCCCCCCACCCCCCTTGGCCTTGACGGAAAATGTTTTACCACGTCTGCCGCTTTGTCATTTGTCAACATGCACTACAGCTGTTTTCTAAAATCATACTTGTGAGAAAAAAAAAATAAAGGCAACATTCATGCTAGTGTAGAAAGGGGTCTTTGTTCACACACCAATTAATTTGCTAACATCGCTTTTGAGGGATTATTTACTATTTCAGGCTATATTTGGCATATTTTACCAAAACTGCAGGGTTAGGTTTTTTTCTTTTTTCCTTTTTTTTCTTTTTTTTTTTTTTAAGTGCTGGGGTTCTTACTGCGATGGTTTTAAAAAGAAGTTATGTGTGGGGTGTTTAACTTGTTTACAAGATGAATGCTAGCTTACTTGGAGGTTTTCAGTACACGTTAAAGCTACATATTTAATTAATAGATCCTTAGACCAACTGAAAAAATAACGATCATGCTTAATGCAAGGATACTTTAGATTCTTTCATGATAACGCACTGAAGTAAAGGTTATGAATGTCGCTAAAGGGCCAAACTAACTTAATGCAAATGAACACTGGAATTCACTAATACCGAGAAGAAGGGCCAGAGGTTATTGTGGGACTCAGCTTCTCCATAAACATGAAAATTCTCACAAGTGCTCTGTGTTGAGTTTTTTATCCCTTTCCTTATTTATTTTTGGCCTACTTTAAAATTTCTTTTCTCAAAAGAGCTATTTTGAGGATATGAGGTACTGAAGAAGTATTGAGGTACTGACTAGGGCAGTGAAAAGACTAGGGTAAGAGGCCTTTGGAATGTGAACAGCTTTTTATGATGGGCCCTAGTTGCTCAGTTGGAAGCAGTATAATACAGTTTCTCATGCTCATAGCGTACAGCAAGAGGCATTCTTTCTGTAGTCACTGATTTTTTTTTAAATCTAATTTTCCTCGCTCTAAGTATAATTTCTCTTTTAGTCTCTACAATATAAGCCATCCTGAAATATTTAAGAGTATAGGATCACCTTTTCTCTTGGGTCAACAGAAAATATATTTTCTTGTCAGTCCCCTCAAGTAACCATAGGTCAAAAACAAAGACACCAGAATGGATGAATGGATAAAGAAAATGTGGTATGTACCTACAATGAATATTTGGACCTTTAAAAAAAAAAGAAATATTTGGACTGAAAAAAGGAAATCCTGTCATATGTTACAACATGAATGAATCTTGAAGGCATTATGCTAAAGTGAAACAGGTCAGTCACAAAAAGACAAATACTGCATTATTCTACTCACATCAGGTAGTCAAACTCTTAGAAACAGAAAGAATGGTAAGTGGTTTCCAAGGGCTGGGGGTAGGAGGAAATAGAGAGTTGTTCAAGGAGTAGAGTTTCAGTTTTGCAAGATGAAGAAGTTCTAGAGATAAGATGCATATAGTAAACACTACGGTAATGTATGCTTAAAAATGGTGAAGATGGCAAATTTTATGTTCTATGTTTTTACAACCATATGAAAAGGGGGGAGGGGGACTGGCAACTGGCAGGAAGAGAGACAGTATTCATTTTCTCCTCTGATATTGAGTAACTGAGCCAGGCTGTGCTAGGCAGGCATGGGAGATACTAAGGTAAGATTCAAGTGTTACCTTTGAGAAACTAAGTCTATAATTAATGGTCACTATTTGTGAATATTAACCACCCAATCCTTTGAAAACATACTGGTTCCTTAAATAATTATAATACAGGCTCACACATTCAGTAACAGAGGTAGGTACAAAGTACAAGGATAAAGTTCAGTGAACATTAAGAAAAGATCCGTGCCTGTGTGCCATCAGAGAGAAGTTCATAGAAGAAGAACATCGTCTTGGGTCTTAAGGATGGGGAGGAATTGCTAGATATGGAAGAAGAGAAAGGAGGTAAAGGGAAAGAGTTTTAAAAAGAATGGACAGACATCCTATGCAAATCACATGTGAAGGTATAGAGACATGGAAGATCATGGCTTGTTTAGGGAACAGCTAAATTAGTGGTGTGCAAATTCCTTTACCACAGCAAGCGAAAAAGAGAGTGAGTTCCAAAGAGAAGATTTCCAAAGTTAGGCCTGATGCTTCTCAATTATGGGTCAGGAATCCCTCTGTATATACAACAGAGCTCAGCTAGATGCTCACCAAACCCATCTCTTACAGGACCTGGGGCTAAACTACATTTCCCAAAGTGTTTACATGTAGGTGAGGCCTTATGATTAGGTTTTGGCAGTAGAATATAATCCCTGATAAGCAGTTAAGAAAAGTATGCCTTTTTTCATACACAAATCCACTTAGATACAGAAATTGCACCATGTGACAATAAATTGAAAGTGAACAAAGGAGAAGGCCTTTTACTTCTCTTTTATCCCTCTCTCTACTCATTGGATGAAGCGAGGTCAATGTTGAAGCAAATTGTTGGTCTGCTGCATGGAGGAAGCTTGGGTCCCCAAATGCGTGGTTATAGCAGAGCTGCCTCACAGCATGCATTGTACTGAGACATGAGTGAGAAAATAGATCCTCACTGAGTTAAGCCAGACATTTTGGTTGGTCAGCTATTACAGCAGCTAGTGTTACTTGGCTAATACAAAATCACAGATGGTCCACTTCCTGATATCTTAAAGATTCTCTCCAGAATTATCTTATGACTACTTTTTTATGGTTATTTTCCTTTTACTGACAATGTTTCCTGGTTTATATATTTGTAGTTCCCCTCAGTAGCATTTATTTAAAAATTTACTTTTACCAGGGTGTAACAAATTACACAAATTACGTCTTCCAATCTCAAAGTCACTGAGGAACACACAATCAAGCACCTCCAGCCCAAACAATATATTTTCCTATTTTCACAGCTGAAATGCCACCATTTTATATTCATTCTAACAGATGTTCTCATTACCAGATAAAATGTAGCCACATATGAGTGTAAGGTGTGTGTGAGGTAATTCAGTGAGTTATTACTGATCCCCAGATCACGAATATTAATATACCAGCCTTTGAAAAATATGCTGATTCCTTAATGACTAGAGAAGAAGCAAATGTTAGTACTAAAGGTAGGTCTGAAGAACTAGGGTTGGCATAAAATTTTTTCCAACCTGAGGAGGTTGGGGAGAAAGATGCCTAGAGAGGTCTAAACATCACCTCTTCCCATCTCAAAGTCAATCAAACCTATGTTATTAGCATCTAATATTAGAGTTTCAAGTTATTTTCAGTAAAAAGAGAGGATTTATAAAATTTAAAGACCCAAATTTTAAGACCTTTATCTAGAGCAAGGATCTCCAAAATGGGGTGCTGAAAGCAACTCTTGAAATTTTAGAATAAAGTATTTGCATTTCTATGTACAAACACATATATTTTTTTACCAAAAAAGAGGGAAAGAAATTAAGCTTTACTCATATTGAATGTGAGGACTGGTGCCAGCATCCCCACTTACTCCATAAGTGGGCGAGCACCTAGAAGAGGGTGGGAGCACAGCAGCACATGATAGGGGAGGGAAGGCGTTCTCCTTTGTTCACTTTCAATATATTGCCACATGGTGCAATTTCTGTATCTAAGTGGATTTGTGTATGATGTTTAAGTAAACTAGCTGTTACAGCATGGACCAATGGAGATAGTGATCATAATGCAAGAATAGGCAAACACAATTGGCTGAGCTGACATTTCTGATGCCCTTTGGAAGCTACACTGCAAAGTAAAAAACTAATGACTAATCAGATCTGACAAGGTGGCCATAATCATTGAAATTAGAAAAAATATTGCTTTAAATATGAATATACATCTACTTTTGCTTTACCCTGTGTATCATAGTTAATAGGTGATGATATTCTGAACTGATTAAAATTAGCTAGCCTTTTAAGAAGCAGACATCCAAACATGACGGCAAAACTCCACAATACCCCCAGTATGTTTAGTAATGTACTATTTAAGTCAGTACTTTAAAGAAAATTCATATATTATAAATGCTAAAAAGCCTCTTCTGAGCTTTCTAACAATGAAAGTCAAAAAAGCAACATACGTGGGCAGCCCCGGTGGTTCAGCGGTTTGGCGCCTGTCTTCGGCCCAGGGCATGATCCTGGAGACCCAGGATCGAGTCCCACGTCGGGCTCCCCGCATGGAGCCTACTTCTCCCTCTGCCTGCCTCTCTCTCTCTCTCTGTGTGTGTATCTTTCATGATTAAATAAATAAAATCTTAAAAAAAGAAAAAGCAACATACGATTAGGAATATAGTTTCCTTCTTGCCAAGATGAAAATGTCAGAAATTAAACATGGAACACAAATGGAAAAAAACAACTGCACTCCTCTGACAGTGACTACTTTGAGAATACGCTTGTAAAACACTGCTAAAGACCCTAAGACACAAGTACTAAGTTTACTATAAAGTTAAATGGAATGCACAGATGTTTTTAATACGTCTCACGTTATGGTAGGTAGATTCTGTTACATTAGATAGATTCTAGTTCAGTGTGGTATTTACTAGACTATGTTTCAATAATGAAATGCATTTTAAAATGACATTTTTTGTGAGCCACTAAAGGAAAGCTATAGTAGAGAAGAAAGCTTTCTCTGCTACTTCCTTAAATGGTATTTTAAGTAATAATTGAATTTTTAAAAATAAAGCCTAGTTGTGCAAAACTTATGTAAGTGTAATCACTGATGGACTAGTTGTTTTGACTAAAAACTTTTTTTATAAAGAAAAAGTAAATAAAAGGGAAGATTCCAAGCTAAGATTACAGTTGAGAGCAGCCACATGAAATTCGTTCATGGTACATCTTACAGGCAGTTATTCCAGCAGAGAAGTTAGGGCCAAAGACATAGCACTATAAGATGTTAACAATGCAGTTAATGCTGTGCAAAAAAGACTTGTGTAGAGTTTTTAAAAAATTTCTTCATTGTGAAATATAACACACATACACAGAGAAGTGCCTAAAACCCAAGTTAATAATTATAAAATAAACATTCCTAAACATCTCCCGAATCAGAAAAGAGGGTATTTTCAGCATTCATGCAAGGGTGCAGGCGCGTGCTCACACACACACACATGCACACACATCCCCGGTGCCTGTCCTCAGTTACAGTCCTCTTTTTTTCTAAGAGATAATCATGAGCCTGACTTTGATGACTATTTTTTTTTCTATATGATTTTACTATCTGTGCATTCCTAAGCAAACGTTTTTGTTTTGCTTCTTGTGAACTTTTTATAAATGGTATCACACTATATATACTCTTTCGTGTATTGGTTCTTATGGTCATCATAATTTGTCATATTCATGTGAATGTAGCCGTGGTTGGTTCCTCTTTTTCGTTTTTATTGCTGAATAGCATTCAGTGGATATATACAAAACCACTTACTTATCCGTCCAATTATAGATGCACATGTAGATTATTTGTAGCTAAAAAAAAAAAAAAAAAGATTATTTGTAGCTTAGCCTATTACAAACAAAGCCTCGAGGACCATTCTCATCAAATATATCATACTTGGGGTATGCTAGGTCACAGGGTATGTGTATGTCCAACTTTGGTAGATAATACCCAACTGACTTTAAAAGTAATTGTAATTACTTCACTCCCCTAACGGCAGGGCATAACTCCTCTTCCCTTAATCCTTTACATATGTAAGTATATTCACTATATGCTAGATATTATATTAAGTACTTTACTAATTTACTAGTTATTTAGTTTTCATAATGACCTTGTTGAGTAGGTTCTATTACCATCCTAATTTATGGGAGAGAAAATTGAGGCACAGGGAGGCTAAGTAACTTGCCCATGGTTACACAAGCAATGAATAGAGGAGTTGGGATTCCAATTTAGTAGACAGGCTCCAGAGTCTATGCTCTTACCCACTGTACTATGTTGATGTTTGAAAATATTTCCTTCATTATGTAATTTTTGTGATAGAAGATTGCATGTAACCTATAAAACTCAGAGATTTTTTTAACCCAGTTAAACATTTTCCAAATAAAATTTCCACTCAGTTTGAAGCCATTCGTTAAAAATATGAACATTTACAATAGCTTCTCATTGGAGTATAAAAACAAATGAGTAACAAGCAAATTGGAAATGTATTCATTAGATATTAACCAAAAGCTTTGCATAACAAGTGGGACTGAAAAATTATTGTGAGTTAGTAACGCATCTAAGGAAACAATTCTTCCATTTAAATCCATGTATCTTGGGGATCCCTGGGTGGCTCAGCGGTTTGGCCCCTGCCTTTGGCCCAGGGTGCAATCCTGGAGTCCCAGGATCGAATCCCACATCAGGCTCCTTGCATGGAGCCTGCTTCTCCCTCTGCCTGTGTCTCTGCCTCTCTCTCTCTTTGTCTCTGTGTCTCTCATGAATAAATTAAATCCTTAAAAAAAAATAAATCCATGTATCTTTGTAAGCCTTTTCAGAGAAACTTTAAATAAACTGAATGTCAAAGAAGACATCTGGGGGCATCTGCACGGCTCAGTTGGTTAAGTGTCTGACTCTTGGTTTCTGTTCAGGTCATTATCTCAGGGTCCTGGGTTGAACCCCAAGTGAGGCTCCATGCTTAGCTTGAAGTCGACTTCAGGATTCTCTCTCTCCCACTCCCTCTGCCCTCCCCCAGCTTGCCTGTGCTTGCTCTCTCTCTTTCAAATAAATTAATGAATCTTTTAAAAAAGCAGACATCTGTGTAAGCTGTATCACAAAGCATAAAACCAATATTTAAAAAATACCAAGCACATTTTATTATTCTAAAACTCTTTATTAACAGTAACATTTTAGAGTAAATGTATTTTGTATTATTAATATAGTTTAAAATTATTTATAATATGATTTGCATCTTTATCTCATCGAAATTTTTCTGTTTCAGTATGTTATATTGTATCCTTAATGTATTAACAGGAATATATGCGTGTCATTTATGAAGATATTGAGAATGTATTAAAAATACTTTCTTATAAAGTCCTCCAGTCAAAAAAAGTTTGGAGACTATGAATCTGGCCCTAAGGCTGTGCTCTAGAGAGCAAGCTTAAGAAAACACTGAGTGGAGTCCTGTGCCAGGATACAAAATAGGGCATCAGGGTTGGCTAGTGGGGTGAGGGAGGCTGGGACAGAGGAAGGAAAGAGGAGATAGGAGAAGGCAACATAGATAAACTAAAGACCTATGGGCCTAGAAACCAGCGTGGTGAAAAATGTATTTGTATTGTTAATACAATCTAGTGGGAGATAAAGCTTGCAAATTTACACAAAAATCATGAAGTTCAGGATTAGCTTTTTTTTTTTTTTTTTTAACAAGAGCCTGCATGTACTTCACACAGAGTAACGTAAGCAAAAATCAACCAGGGTCAGTAACAATACAGTCGGTCGTAAGAAAAGTTGACTTTATTAATTTTATTACCTGGGTAATTCTTCCCAGAGAAGTAGCTGACAGACTTCCTCTCGTGTATTTCTTCTAAACAGCAAGGCTGCAGTATTATCAATTCTGTTTGGAGAAGCCAAGTTAAAATCAGAATGATATCTATATGCCAAATCTAACTACCCTAAACTCTTTCAGAAAAGGTCTAAAACGTTCAAATGTTTGTTTGGATAAACATTATCCACCCACCTCTATCATTGTGCCCAATCGTGTTTTTCAAATAACTGTTCTGCTTTCCAGTTAAAATATTACTTAAAAATACCAGAGCATATGTTCCTTTGAACCAGGACTGCTTGTTTCTATCAGCATTTTTCAAAGGATTGAACTTCAAAGAAATCTGGTTGTTCAGCCTTTAAAATGCCTGCTTTGTTATTTAGTCCTTGAAAAATATATATTCAAGTATCATTACCAAACATTACTGAGGGTATTATTTATCTATGCATAATATTTGTAGAATATTTCCATTTGTAGCCAGAGAAATATAGAATAGTAGATTTAAATTGTGTAACACTTTGCTGATAGACCTTTTTGAAGATCTCTAATACATTTAAAAATAGGGTTTTTTTTCGATATTACTATAATCTGGCTCTAGTGTTAACTGTACTCAAAGTTATGCCGTTTACAATGGTAAATTGCTCTTAAGTCTTCCTCATTTCTTACTCCTTCTCTGCTCTGCATCCCTGCTCTGCATCTCTGCTATAACCATCCACAGGGCATTATCCCAACTGAGCATTTCACAAGGCTGCTTTGAAATGTTCTCCTTTTTCATTCAATGGCTTAGACAAACCAATTCACTTGACTTCTGCTCTCATACAATACTTCTTTTTTCTTTCTTTCTTTTTTTTTTTTTTAAGATTTTATTTATTCATGAGAGGCAGAGGGAGAAAGTAGGCTCCACGCTGGGAGCCCGACATGGGACTCAATCCTGGGTCTCCAAGATCACACCCTAGGCCGAAGGCGGCACCAAACCGCTGAGCCACCCAGGCTGCCCTCATACAATACTTCTGATGCTTATTTTTCTCACCTTGCTTTTTACTTTTCACTCCCAAGTCTATAATCCTGACTGCATTAAAAACTCTATTTTAAGGGCCTCTGGGTGGTTCAGTTGGTTAAGCATCTGACTTTAGCTCAGGTCATGATCTCAGGGTTCTGGGATCAAGCCCTGAGTTGGGCTTCCTGCTCAGTGGGGAGTCTGCTGTCCCTCTGCCTCTCCCCCCCACCCACCCCCACTTGTGCACTCTCTTCCCCTCTCCCTCTCTCTCTCAAATAAATAATTAAAAAAAAACTCTATTTTACAGTGAACAAATAAAATTTTCTTAGAGGTTTTTTTTTTTTTTTTTTCCTAAGAAGAACCCAGTTTATACCATTACATATTAAGTTAACAGCTTGTATTCTTAGTAAACAGTCCTTTTGGCATTCTAACATCACCTAGCGAGGCATTTAAAATTTTCAGCTTAAGGACATTTTTTTTCTCTTCCTTTTGTCTCGATTCTCACCTTTTCCAGAGATCCTCTGGGCATATTTTTACTGACAGTAACTTCCATGCTCCTCTTTAGAGCCCAATGTTTTACATCTTAATCTGGGACTTCAGTATTATTTTTGATTGATATTCTCTCTTCTCATCTTCAAATTAAAATATCTGGACTTGCATAGTTATTATCATCTTTCTAGTTACATTACCAGTTTTTTTTCCTACTGTAGCCAGATCCAAACCTCCCTCCCAATCAGTAACTGCCCCCATTTCTACAGGGCCAATACTACTTCCACTAATGAAGGGGTGTGTCCACTGTTCTTCCTCAAGATGGTCTAGTGTTACAAGCTCCTTCCAGTTTTAGCACCAGAGTGGGACAAGGGCAATTTAATGTACATTGAAAAATTCAGTATTTTCATTCAAAAGTATCTAGACCTTTCCCAGGGAAATAGGAGAAACAAAGCAAATATGTTTCTGGACTAATCCCAGTGGCAAGCAGGGCTTCTCAAAGTTTCCACTGACATATCCCCCAAAAGAGAAGAACCTAAACAGCCCCCCAACCCCCCAACACCCCTGCCCCAAATATCCCTCCCTAAACTCCCATCCTTCCCCACTGCAAACCCAGGGCTTTGTTTAAAGTCTCACATTTTGCCTTTAAGCCATAGTATATCCTTGCTGATTTAACATAAAAATAAGGATTAAATTACTTATCAGCAGGTAAAATTAAAGGATGTGCATGTTTATACTGTGCCTCCCCCCACCCCACCCCCACACACACCAAATTAGCAAATCATTAGGAGAACTTACAAAATTCTGAGGGGCAAGAAAACTCCTTTCTTCTAGTGAAAAATCTAGCAAGAAATGACATTTTGTTGAACTGGTTAGTTAGTTATCTTTTTTATAGGTGAAGAGAAACAAAAGAATTATCAGTAATTGTTATTGGAATGGTTGCCATATTGAAAAAATCCTGTTTTTACTGGTCATTACGTCCAACTCTTCAGAGTTGTGGGAAAAGTTTATGATTCTATGAACAAGAAGAATGAGACACTCAGAAATGTGCAACTCTAGCATAACACAAGAAGCAATGAAGTATAATACAAACAAAACAAACCAGACAAAAAAGCAGAGTTTGCTTTGTTTTGTTACAAGCATTTTAGTACTCACTAGCAGTAGCCTTAAAATGGAACAGTCTGTTACTAGGTCACTACCCATGAACAGTCACAAATTATATACACTGTTAATAACTCCCCACCCTAGACTCTAGAATTAGGAGACATTTTCAGCTACTCTGTTTTATTAACTCACTATGGTTTCTAATAAATGACTTAGTCCTCTTACATTAGCTGAGATTACAGCAATATTTTGCTAACAACTCTATCATGGTCTCAAAGATTTTAATTGCAGGAGGTAAAAATGATTTCAATAGAGCTGCTGTTCTAAACAACCAAGTTAGAAGTGTCATAGGGAGAGGCCAGCTGGGCCCCGCAGGCTGGCCTCAGGATGATATTGCCTCAGTCAAGTCACATTTTCCAGGGCTCATTCCTCAGTTTTGCAAGTCCAGAAACTTAATTTTGTCAGGGTGCCCAGAGTTGATCATACTCGAGGGATGAAGTTCGTGCTAACTCAATGCACAGGAGGCCAGTGTATAAACTAGAACACCAATTTGCTCATTCATAATGAGAAGAGTAACTATCAAAGGGCCTAGAAACCTATGATATGCAGTCAACATGTTCTTTTCCCTGTAGGAAAGTCTACATGGGAAGCCAGCTCTTATCCCTTCAGTTCAGCAAACATTTATTTATTTATTTATTTATTTATTTATTTATTTATTTATTTTTTAGTTCAGCAAACATTTATTAAGCACCTAAGATACACGTCATTTTGATCCCCAGGAAGTTTTGTATATATAAACAAACATTTTAATTGGAATCATGCCAGCACTGAATTGTTAAAGAGACATTATTTTCCAGAGAAAACTGGAAAATTGTGCCAAATTATAACTTGATCAATTTTCTAAAGTTTTCTCTTCTGATTGGCAATTGCAGCCTAAGGAGAGACTAGTATCTATCTACATGATGGAATTAGCCACAAAGATCTAATAGCCATATGTACAAAGCCATCTTCTAAATATGGTTCTTAACCTAGAGCTTCAAAGAACTCTGATAACCCCCTGAACTAGTATGCAAACAATTGTGTTTAATGTACATGTGTTCTTTACTACTGGGTTCTCATATCAGGGAGTGATCTAAAAACTTGGAATCTTCCAGAGCCAACCTGGGCAATCTGGGATACCAATACCACCCACTACTCAAAATCAGGGCATTTCTAGAGTGAATTCTTCTTGAAAACTTTATAGCCAGTTTAACCTAATATGCCCCATTTCCTGATATCCTTATTATAGGCTTAACTATAACTTATCCTGGTCATCTAGGTTTGCCCACACATTTTTTTCCGGCAACACTTTTCTAGTTTATGTTCTGGAATCCCAACTGAGGTAGAGGGGAGAACCGGACCATTATTCCTCTAGCCTCTGAAGAACTCTTCTTCTGACCCTTAGAGCCACAGCTTCTGTGGCTTCCTTCTACCTCCCGGTGCTGTCATTTAGCAACCTCCCAGTCAACACCCCCCACCCCTGACCTCCTATCCTACACTGTGCACTGTTTTTCGACTGCAAATATATCTATGATCCTCCATGATGTCAGTGTCCACATGAACTACTCTTTCAACTGCTTAGCCTCTTCATTTTTGATGACCTTCACCTCCACTCTACTTCATCATTCCTTTCCCATGGCCAGTCCCTAGGTATTATCACTACCTGCAACTGTTTCACATTCAGATATTCTACAACCTATACACACTCCCATCTTTCCATTTTCATCATTCAGTTGCTCCCTATTCATGCTCTCATATAACATCCAAACCCTTGACCCTTCTGTGTTCTTCTCTGCTCACCCTCTTCTGTTTTCATTTCTCTGCCCCATCCATTTGAGATCCCATGGTGTGTCTCTTTGTCCTTAGCCTCACATTCCTTTCTATTGTCCTTCAGTCCCAAACCCCAACCCTGGATCAATCCAGGTGTCTGGTTTTTCTCCATCCATATATGGGGTGCTAAATACTGCTACAGAAGTCATCATACAGATTGATAGTGCTACAAATTCACAGTCTCCAACTTCTATTAGGTATTTGGTACTTCTTGGCAAACCTGGTTATTGCTCTTGTTCTCCAAAGTAGTTCAAACCTTCTCCCTGTCTTCTGTCTCAGATTTGACTTCTCTTCCCTCTTGTTTTCTGTCCTAGAAAAGAAGGAAGCATCAGATGGGGGACTCCCCTCAGCTTCCCACTACTAAACTGACAAATTTATATGCAGCCATATACATCTTTCTTTTATTCCTTCAGTCACAGTGCAATAAATATCCCTCATCTTATTTAAAGCTAATCCCTTTGGTAGTGCTATGTGTGTTTCTCCTTTCGGCACTGGAGGAACTGCACTCCGTCTGTTTCCCCTTTCTTCTCTGGTGTCTTCAACATTTACCTTTCTACTATTCATTACTGTCAGTATTTAAACACGTCCAAGTCTCTAGCTACTATTTTTTCTTCCCTATTTGGCTCGAAGCAACTTTTTTTTTGAAAGAAAATATCTTTTAGTCCTGAGTTATTTAATTCTTTCACTTGTCAGAACTTGTATGCTTGTTTGTAACAAATTTTTAGTGTTTTAAACAGACTATTTTAAGTGCTACAAACTTGCTCACCTGGAAAATTATGACTTTCAGAACTCAAGTATCATACAAGTTCTTATTGTTCAGTATTGTTCTCTTCTTTAACTTTTAAACAATGAAATATACAAAAAATACAAAACATAAATGCATGATTTAATTAATAATTATAAAACAAACACTCATTTAACCATCATTCAGATAAGGAAATACCCCAACCCTTGTATCCGTTCTAGATAGTTCCCTTCTCACCCTCCTAGAGGTAACCACCATTCTGAATTTTATGGCAATAATTTCCCACCTTTTCTTTATAACATTTTAGCTTTCTTTGCCTCCCTAGGCCCACTCTTCTCTCTTCTCTACTCTGCTCTATACACTGGGAAGCTAGCTTGTATGAACTATATCAACAGGTTCCTTTGACCTCCAGCTTCTACTTGCATTTATCAACAGGAGATCAGAGGAAGTGGAATGAAACAGGATATTTTCCTTCCCTGCCTCCTTCCCCTAGAGAGTCTCTCCAGGGCTAGCTGGGTTGGTTTTATTACCAACTGTATTATTGGGGTTAGGCAGAGAAACATAATCAATAGGGTGTGTGTGTGCGCACATGTGTGTCTACACATGTGTTTATATATATAATACTGTTGTATATACTGAACTGAGATATGTATATCTCATATATATATATATATATGATACACACATATGATAGAGAAGGAGAGAGAGACTTATTTTAAAGAACTGGCTCATGCAATTATGGAGGTTTGGTAAATCCAAAATCTGCATGGTAGGCCAGCAGGCTGGAGATCTGGAGAAGAGCTGCAATTCAAGTCCAAAGATTGTCTGCTACCACAATTCCTTCTTGATTGGGTGTGGTTAGTCTGTTCTTTTAAGGCCTTCAATTGACTGGGTGAGGCCCACCCATATTATGGAGGATAATCTGCTTTACTCAAAATCCACTGATTTAAATGGTGATCTAGAATGAATAAGTCACAGGAATAAAAGGCACAGCATAGGGAATATAGTCAATGATACTGTAATAGTGTGTATGGTGACAGGTGGTAACTACCCTGGTAATGAGCATAGCATAAGGTATAGAGAAGTTGAATCACTATGTTATTTTTTTTTAATCACTATGTTATACACCTGAAACTAAATTAACATGGTGTGTCAATTCTACTCAAAAAATATTTTAATAAATGTTAATTTCATATTTGAAAACATCTTCACAGAAATCCAGACTAAGTCTGACACATACATGGGCACCATGGCCCAGTCAAGTCCATATACAAAATTAACCATCACAACAAACAAAGGCTACTATTCCTAGGAGACTTAACTATTCATGCAATTCTCTCCCTCTGGGTTCTGCTTACCCCTTCTGACCTAAGAATAGTTATGACCCCAGCTGTTATCAGCACTAGGACTCTGAACCACTCCTTACAGCTTTTCCCAAACCCTGCCCATACCTTTTATTAAACAATCTTCAACTACCTAGCTTGAAAATATCAATACACTATGCAAGTGTGCAATCCTAGAGAAGAGAGTTGCCTGTTTTAGAACTTGATGTAAGTAAAGTCATGGTGTATGCTCCATTGTGTTATGCTTCCTTTGTTCAGTGCTATTTACAGAAGTTGCACCCCATTCATTCATTTTCAGTGCTGTATAAAATTTGAATACATGAAAGTACCATTATTTTATCCATTATAGGGCTGATGAATATATGTGTTGTTTCCAGTTTGGGGCTATCATAAATAATACTGCTATGAATATTCTTTACATGTACCTATGTATGCAATTTTCTCTATAATATATACATGGGACTGGGATTACACATAATAAAATATGTACATATTTAATATTATGAGATAATGCCAATTTCCCAAAGTGGTAATTCCAATTTACATACACACATAGTATATGAGTGATTCTGTTTCTCTATATTGTCAGTAAAGTAACCATCTTGTTATTTTCATACCTTTGAATTTTTGTCACTTATGGTGGGAAGTCATTGTGATTTTAATTTGCATTTCTCTAACAATAAGATTGATTTTGTTGTGCATTTGGATTTCTTCTTTTATAGGTATCTGTTAAAGTTTTTTTGTCCATTTTTACATTGAGTAGTCTTTTCCCCTTGATCTGAATTATTTCTTTATGCTAGATTATAATCCTTTGTTGGCTATCTCTGCTACAAATATGTCTTCCCATCCTGTGGCTTATCTTTTCTTTATTTTTCTGAAGTCCTTCAATTTCATGATGTCAAATTTCCTTTATAGCTCGAACTTTTTTTGTCTTGTTTAAGAAATTCCTCTCTAACCCGAAATCATAATTTTTTCTACATTATTTTTGTAGGTTTTATATTTTGCCTTTCACATGTAGGTCTTCAATATATCTGGAAATGACTTGTATATGATGCAAAGTGGTGTACAATTTTACTTTTCTCCATATGGATATCCAACTGTTCAAACATCATTTATTTAAAAAAGTATTCTTTCCCCACTGTTCTGTGGCACTACCTATTTCATATAGTAAGTGTCCATAAATGCATGAGTCTATGCTTTTCCATCGGTTTATTTATCCTGCCACTATAATGCTGTTTTAAATATTATGGTGTTAGAAAAAAATAATGATATGATAACTACTTCTGCTCAATTATACTTCTTCAAGTGTCTCTTGCCTTGGCTCTTTACAATCCTATGTAAATTTTAGAAACATACTGTCACATTCCACAAAAAAAATCAGTTGAGATTTTAATTGGGATCCTATTAAATCTATGTTTAGGATTTAGTGTTCTGATTTATGAACATAGTATATATCTCTTTATATATATTTCCTTTGATGCTTTTCTATAAGAGTTTTACAATTTTCTCTGTTATACATTTGTTTTTTTGATTTTTGTTTTTTTTGTTTGTTTTTTGTTTTTTTAAATTTTTATTTATTTATGATAGTCACAGAGAGAGAGAGAGAGGCAGAGACACAGGCAGAGGGAGAAGCAGGCTCCATGCACCGGGAGCCTGATGTGGGATTCGATCCCGGGTCTCCAGGATCGCGCCCTGGGCCAAAGGCAGGCGCCAAACCGCTGCGCCACCCAGGGATCCCAGATTTTTGGTTTTTTGATTTATTCCAGGTACTTGATATTTTTAGATGTTATTATAAGAGGATTTTTCCTTTTCATCTTCTACCTATTTGTTGTTGATATATAAACATACTTCATATTGGTTTTGCCTTCAACAGCAACTTTGATAAATCTATAATTCTAACGATTAAGCTGAACTTTCTCAAAGAATTGTTTATAAACAAGTCTCTCTTTCCTCATATGGGACTCATTTCTCAACTCACTACATTCTCATTTTCACCCTTTCCACACCAGTCAAACTACTGTTTTCAATATCATCAATAGCCCCTCCATATTGTCCAATCCAAAAGACTCTCCTTGGGTTCCTCAAGACCTTGCAGATAGGTTCCACAAGACCTTGTTTCTCCTCTTTCTGATATGCCATCTTTTTTTCTTCTATTACAAAGCACTCTCCTTATTTTTCTCCTACTTCTCTGCTGGTCACTTTGCAGTTACCTCATTCTGCCACTCTTCTACATCCTGGTGTTTCTTGGGATTCCATCCTAGACCTTCTCTCTTCTCATGCTGTATACTGTTCCTCCTGGAGCTCTTCCATCTATTCTTATGGCTTCTACAATTGTTACACAATGATGATTCTCACATTTCAAACTCTTAGCCCATATTACTCTCTTGAGCATCAGGCCACTACCCAATTTCCCAGACATCTCCATTTGGATCGTGCCTTAGGAAACATACTTAAAAGTCTGATAACTTTAACTATCTAAAAATAATTAATTTATGCAAACTCAGCCTGCATAAAACTTAACTTACTGAAAACAAATAGAAATGAAAAATAACATAGAAACATTAAAAAATTGAAAAAAGGATAAAATAATCATTTTCAGACGCTATGATTATATGCCTAGAAATCCTAAGAGAATCAATATAAAAACTATTGAAATAAGAAAATTAAGTAAAATGGCTGGGAACAAATAAATTCAAGATATATATGTATATACCATCTAACTAGAAAATATAGTGTTTCTATAATTCTGTTAGTGGCATGTCAATGAGTATTTTAAAAAATATTTTAATGATTTAGTAACAATGAAAAGTTCTCTGATGCTTAGTATTTTTAGTTTTACAACTATGTATAGAGGTAATGACTAAAATATTCTGTAAAAGTTTGGGGTGCCTGGGTGGCTCAGTAGAGTCTGTTTGAGTATTCTCTCTCTCCCTCTCACTCTGCCCCTCCCCCAGCTTGTTTGCTCTCTCTCTCTCCCTCTCTCTAAGAAAAATCAAAAGTAAAATTAAAGAATAAAAATAAATTTAAAAAAATATATTTAGGTCTCTGCCAAACTTTTTAACTTATACCAAAGTTAGTTTTGGGGTGCCTGGCTGGCTCAGTCAATACAGCATGTGATTTGATCTATGTGTTGTGAGTTCGAGCCCTACATTGGGTGTAGAGATTACTTAAAAATAAAAAATCTTTAAAGAAAAAGCAAAAAGGGGGCAGCCCAGGTGGCTCAGCAGTTTAGTGCCGCCTTTAGCCCAGGGCGTGATCCTGAAGACCTGGGATCCAGTCCCGTGTCGGGCTCCCTGCATGGAGCCTGCTTCTCCCTCTGCCTGTGTCTCTGCCTCTCTCTCTCTCTCTCTGTGAGTCTCTCATGGATGAATAAATAAAATCTTTTTTTTAAAAAAAAAGCAAAAAGTTTTAATGAGACTCTGAATCTCTGTGTTGCTGTGATATGTTTATGTGCCTCTACTGTGTGAGAGACTGTCTTGTGTCCATGTATTTGTTTCTGAGAGCATGCCTGTCTGTGAGTGTTTGTGTATCTACTGTATCTTGAGGGCAGTATCCAGGAGGTTGGTTGTAGTGGTATAAAAGAAAAGAAGGATTCCATTTCTGCTGGAATCCATCCTCCATTGAATAAGTAAAGAAAAATGTATTTTTATTGCCAAAAAACCCTTGACAATAGGTGAAATAATTGAATAACTTTATGTCTCTAAGTTTTAAACATTTTAATAAAACTTCATTACAAAAGAAATGCATGTTCATTATTGTATAAGTTTCAAATAAACAAATCTGACCACCCACTGATAACCATTTTATATCCTCCCAGGTATTTTTATGTATATCTACATAAGTATTTTTGCAAAATGGAATTACTCTAAATAAATCACTTTTTTAGCAATATGTCATGAAGTCAATAAATACTTGTCCATTCTATTCCTAACACATAGCAGAGTGTACACTGAAAGCATTAAGAAAATATCTTTTAAATAGATGAGGAATCCTTTATGATTGTTTTTTGGTAATATTTTATATAAAATGTTTATATATTTATTTATGAATTCCATGTGAAGTGAGAATTTTAGCCCTTTGTTATATATGTTACAAATGTTGTTTTCCCCTATGTATAATTTTAATTTTCCTTTTCCAAAATAAAATATTTGAACATAGAGCTTAATTTCATTGAATAAAAAAAGTCACCTGATTTAATACAAATGGTACTTTATTGCAACTTTAAAAGAAATAAATGAAGTAAATGCAATATATAAGAGCAAAGTGCTGACGGCTCCTCACTAGAGGTTCTGCCTTTGCCATGCCTCTGCCTCTCTTGTGTGCACTCTGTGTCTCTCATGAATAAATAAATAAAATCTTTTTAAAAAATAAAAAAACTTATGGGAATTATTTGTAGATACTAGTGCAGAAAGAACAGTAAATTTTTGAGTCAGAAAGACTCCATTCTTTTTTTTTTTTTAAGATTTTATTTATTTAATCATGAGAGAGAGAAAGACAGAGAGGAGAGAGAGAGGCACAGGCACAGGCAGAAGGAGAAGCAGGTTCCATGCAGGGAGCCCGAAGCAGGACTCGATCCCGGGTCCCCAGGATCATGCCCCGGGCTGAGGGTGGCACTAAACCGCTGAGCCACCAGGGTTGCCCAAGACTCTGTTCTTATCCCATTTCTGCCCCTCAGCAGCTGGGTGATAAGAGAAAAATCACTTAATTCTTCTACGCATCTGTAAGCAAATGGGCTCCATGTAGTATTCCATCATTTAGTAAATATTTCCAAAATGAATACTTAGAAAACAAAGTAAATCTAGAGCTCCATATCAGGCTCAGGTTCTCTGCCAAAAATTTGAAGATAACATGAGAAAAAAATTTATATATGTTTTATATATTCTATTTTTGGTTTTGCCAGAATTATTTTTAAACACTTGGGTTTAATACTTCCTGCAGAGAAGTTGGTTTTGGGTTGTTGATTTGTTTTGGCTTTTTTTTGGCTTTTTTCACTAACAACTCTGTCGACTAAAAACAAGTACTTTGTGTTCTTAAATTTTCCCTTGAGAAAATCTTGGTATCATGAAATGGAACTACGAGTATAGTTGTAAATGGAGCGAACTACTGAACAATCTTTTAAGGATTTAAATATACTCTGTTAACTTTAGTTCAGTTAAACTAATGCCATGAAGTATTTTAGTCCACTGCTTTGGGGGTATATTTACTAGAATATTACTGAGTTAGAAATCTAGCTTTACTAGTGCTATGTGTTGCCACCAATATGTAAAACTGTCACGCTTTCTAATAGGACTACTGTACAAAGTCTACATCTCACAGCCACCTGTACAAAGTGGTATTTACTCAGCCTGCAAATATTTACTTCATTGCTGATCTTACTTACACAGATCTTCTACTAACACTTTTGTCCAAATATAAAAGCTTTAACTATTTTCATAAAATTAATTACAAATCTTTTTGGTAGGGAGGGGGTAAATCTGGTTTATAAGTATTCTTGGCAACTGGCCTATTTTCTTCCTAAAAGCAGAAGCCTCCTCCCTGTCTAGCCCAGGTCAGAGTATCACAAATTTATATTTGATTAAGTAAGAATAAAGTTCAATGCTGATATGCTGTTTGTTTTCAGAATAGAAGTGGTTCATGATGTTTTAGCTAAATTGTTATTAAAAATAATGGGGTAACAGATATTTTCATTAAAAAAATGCAAGTTATTTTTGTTAAAACAATTATTAGTTTATTTTCCTATTACCTAAATATGTGAGCCCTTTCAGAGGAAGCAGCCACTTGGAGGAGGTATGTTAGAATCTTTGCAGCTGACAGGGTATTATTTCTTACAATTAGAGAGTTATTAACTGTGCTGCCCTGGCCACTGGCCTAATGAGGTAAGAGACTGACCTTAACTCAAAAAGAATTAAGACATTAAACCACAAGTTTATGCTTCAGATCAAGAGACCAAGTGAACTAGGAATTAGAATTCTAAAATTGTAGATTTGGAGGGTTTTAGAAATCATAACTCATGTTTTACTGATAAAGAACTTAGGGAACAGTGAATGACTGGCTAAAGTTCTCAGAAGAATCTGACTCTATATATTCAGCAGTATAAAAAATGTATAAATACCTTGTTAACTGGATATTTTAAAAATCTATATGATTTTTGCTGTATTTGCTGTTTGAACATTAAAGAGTTATCAATAAGCTAAAAAAAATACTTTAACAAAGTCCTATGGTATGGACTCTTCATATCACATAATTAATTGAAGGAAAAAGAAAAGTTAACTCTTAATAGAGTTTCATCCTTAATGATGAAAGATTATATGAATCCATACATGTGATAACATGGCATAAAATTATAAACACACATATACACAAATGAGTACATGTAAAACTGGTGATATCTGAATAATGTCAGTGGATTATACCAATGTCACTTTTCTTGTTTTCACATTGCACTATAGATATGTAAAATGTAGTCGTTGGGGGACACTGGGAGAAGGGTAAATGAGACTTCTCTACTATTTTTGCAACTTCCTGTGAATCTTTACTCCAAAATAAAAAGTTTTAAAAATACGAACACCAACTATACGAATGCTTTTTTATAATTAAATATTTAGAAATGATACATGACAGGCATTTAATATAAAAATAATTATGTTCCTGGTTTAGTTCTCACCTGTTTGTCCATTTCTTAATTGGGAATATTATGTCTCCTTAAGTGGGAATATTCCTAGAAATTGTGTCTTTTTGACACTATTTGGAAACTGATTAATATTCATGATTTCACAGGCCAGCTCTATGTTAGAGACCCCTAAATCTTCCTACCAGCCCTGACGTCCCATTTAAACTCCAATTCTACTAACTTTTCTCACTAGAGCCTCACATGGTGTCTGACACCAAGTTGGCACTCAAGAAATATTAGATAAATGAATAAATAATTTTCCAAGTATCTATAGGATGTTTGCCCATGGAAGTTCCATCATCACCTAAATTTGAAATGTAGCAAAACAAAACCACTATTTTCTTCCCACCACTCTTACCCATCCAGGCTGCTCATTCTGCTAATGTATTTCAAACCCTTTTCTACAATGTTCTCATCCAAACAATTTAAACAGGCTTTGACTCTTCCTTCTCCTTTATTTACCCTATTATATCTCAGCAGTTACCTCTTCTGCTCATTTTCTTCTCAAATATCCCTTATATTTGACCTCCATTTCATCCCTATAGCTACAATACAGCCTCATTTTATTACTCAATGATTCTTAGTTTTGTACCCGCTCCTAGTCTTGATTTACCTTCCATCTATGTTCCATGCTAATGCCTGGTAAATTTTTCTCAACTACTATTTTCATCAGGTCATTATACCAACTAAGATGATGGTAATCATAATCATTGCTACCATTTATTGAATGCCCCACTATTTACTCTTTACAACAATGCTGTGAGGTAGGCATTTTTTACCTCCGTTTCATAGATGAGGGAACAGAGTCCAGGAGATTAACAATGTGTCTGTTACATTTTTTAAGTAGCAGAGCTGGGACATGAACCCAGGTTAGCCTGGTTTAATCACTCTGAAAACACCATTCTCTCTCTCTCTCTCTCTCTCTCTCTCCAAACACACACATCTTGTCCATTCATCAAAACATCTCTCTCTATATATCCATCTATATATATAGATATCTATCTATATCTCTCTCTCTCTACACACACACACACAATTTTGTCCATTCATCAAAAATCCCTCTCTATATATCCATCTATCTATATCTATCTATCTATATCTTTCTACACACACACACACACACACACACACACACACACACACACACTTGTCCATTCATCAAAACATCCCTAGCTGAATCTTGGCCTGGCAAAAATAAATGCTCAGTAGTTACTGCAACCACTTTATTAAAGGACTAGAACTCAGGTGCAAGCTGAAAAGTATTGATCTCTTTTTCTCCCACTGTCCTTCAAACTTGAACTGCCACTTTGTTCCAACTCTTGGTGCTTCACCTCCACTACCTTGAAATCTCCAGTAGATCTTTTAAGTTTTGTGCTTGTGCTCATGTAATAAACGAAGTTTTAGTACTTAGAGTCCAGTCCAGTGTAATAATCACACATCCAATCTTGTTCCACTTAAAACTTCCCTTTCCTGGTTGAGTTTTGCTGTGGGGGGGGGGCAAGGGTGGGTAGTGATTGGGGGAGCTCTTACTTAACTGTGTGGTTGTGACTAGCATTGGTGCCCTCAGGAGCAACAAATAGTCAAAGGTGACTGCTTCATATGGAAGCCTGTTGGGAGCCTTCTATTCCATTTCTAACTAGATTATCATCCTGAGAAGCCCCTGGGTGTCTAGCAGCCTCCTCCCCTCACACTGTCCATTCAGGTGGGCTCTATTTTGTGAAGATATCAGTCTGGGTCCCTCCACAGGTACCCAGATCTAGTCTACAGTTTGTTCCCAAACAGCCTTCCCTTGCTCTCCTCTTGAATGTAAACACTCATTTCATTCCAGCCCCATTGGATTTGCTTATTTATCTCTCCCACCTTTCCTGTTCTCTGCCAGTTGAAATGTAATTCCCAGCTAATCTCAACACACACCTTTCCCCATGAAGCTTTTCCTGATTTGTCTCTTCCTACAATGATTTTCCCAGTCTAAAGTCCTGAGCACTGTATCTGTTCTCCATCCCGCACCCAAATTCAGCTTTGCCTAGGAATATCCTGGATGAAGCAATAAAAGTGATTAATCTTATTAGATTAATTAGATATATATCATATATATATGATTATATATATATATCATTTCAATGTTGTATATGAGTTAATAGGAAGTATGCATAAAGCCCTTCTGCTGCATACGGAAATACATAATTGTCTCAAAGTAAAAGCAATAGTATGTATACTTGTCTTGATCTGTGACATGAATTAGTGTTTTTTTTTCATGGAATATCATTTTCACTTGAAAGAACAACTGAGAGAAACTGGTTATACAGAGTTGAGTGTTAGGCAAGGTATTTTCTCAAAAGTGAAAGAAATAAGGCTGTCATTTCAAGAAAAACAAGTGACAGTGTTTATTGCCAATGATAAATTTAAAATAAAAATAAAAATTTGGGAAAACTTGCATCTGGCACCATGAGTTGCCGACTTTGTGGTGGTTATGTAGCTATGTCCCCATATTCTTTGATATAGTTCTCCTCAAGGAGTCTGGCTTAGTTTCCCACCCCTTGATTGTGGGCTGGACCATTTCTACTGAACAGAATATGGCTGAAGTGATGAGCTATCCTATTGTGATTAGGTTATAAAATGACTATGCTTCTGTCATAGGTGAGCTCTTTTATATTTATATTCTCTCTCTCTCTCTCTCATCACTCATCTGGGACAAGCTGCCAGGATATGAGGTAGCCCTGATAGAGGAAAGCCAACTGCTACATGTTGAGAACACTTGAGCAGCCTATGGAAAGGTTCACTTGGCAAGGAACCCAGGCTTACAAGCAACCATGTGAGTAAACTTGGAAGTAGATCTTCTGAAGCCTGCCAAATGCACATGAGTGAGTTTGGAAGTAGACTGTCTCTCAATTGTGCCTTAAAATGACTGCAGCCCAGCCAACAGCTTGACTGCAACCTCTTGAAAGACCCTGACCCTGAGTCACCCGGCCAAGCCACTCTGGATTCCTGACCCACAGAAACTGTGAAACAGTATAAACTTGTTGTTCTAAGTTTCTAAATTTGGGTAATTTTCTATGCAATAATAGGTAATATTATAGCTTCTGCAAACTTAAAGACTATTTTCTGATAAGAGCAGTAGTAGTAATATTAACAGTTTTTTGAGGGGTGGAGGAGTCGGGGAGGACAGGGAGGTTGTTGCATGATGAAACATGTCAACGGAAGATTTATAAAAATCAAAGGTCCAATATTATCCAAATGATCAGTGTACGATGTCTACAGAATCATGCATTAGTAGAAGATCCAGTCAAAGTACAAGACAGGGGATGCCTGAGTGGCTAAGTGGTTGAGCGTCTGCCTTTGGCTCAGGATGTGATCCCAGGGTCCTGGGATTGAATCCCGTACCAGGATCCCTCAGGGAACCTGCTTCTCCCTCTGTGTTACTCTGTTCCTTTGTGTCTCTCATGAATAAATAAAATCTTAAAAAAAAAAAGACCAATAAATTTTAATGTAACAGAGTATGATTTCTATATTGCAACTGACATTTGGGAAACTACCACTTACTGAAAGCTGGTATAGGATCAAAGAAGATTATCCACACTCACCAGGAAAGTATTATATATGTGCTGCCAAAGGGAGCACACCAGGAAAGAGTATTAAAATATTCCTTACTTTTACAAACTATGTATCTATGTCTAAAGCTGGATTTTCTTCATATATTTCAACCAAAATGATGGACTGCAACAGATTAAATTCAGAAGCAGATACGAGAAACCAGATGTTTTCTATGAAACTAAACATTAGAGAGATTTGCAAAAATGAAAACAGTATCACTCATCGCACTACTCGTTTTAGTTTGAAAAATAGTTATTTTTCATAGAAAAGATTGTTACTATTTTTAAATGAGTTGTATTAGCTGTATATTGTCACCAGTTATGCCAAAATTTAGCGGCTTAACAGTATTTATTTATTATCTCACCATGTCTGTGGGTCGGGAATCCAGATGTAGGTTCTTCAGGTTCCTCTGTGTCAAGATCTCTCACAAAGCTATATTCAAGGTGTGTGCAGAGTTGCAGGCATCTTAAGGCTTGACTGGGGTAGGACTGGCTTCTCAGCACACATACATGGCTGTCAACAGGACCCAGTTCTACAATGCTATTGGCCAGAGACATCAGTTCCTTGCCATTTGGGTCTCTCCATAGAAAGTCACAACACGGCAACTGGCTTCCTTCAGAGAAAGAAACAGAGAGAGAGGACAATCAAGACAGAAGCCACAGTCTTTCTGTAACCTAATCTTCAAAGTGGCATCCCATTATATTAGCTGTGTTCTTTGTTAAAAAAAAAAAAAAAAAGTCCATTAGTCCAGCCCACACTCAAAGGAAGGGAATTACACAAGGGCAGGAACACCACAAGATAGGAATTACTAGGGGCAATCTTAAAGACTGCCTACCATATGAATTAATGAAGATCTTATAAGCTTCTAAGTATTAATTTCTACTAAGTTATTATCAATAGATACAAATCACACAAACAAAAGTATTTGAGATCTTCAAAAATTATTAAGAGTAAAAACAGGTCTTGAGACCAAAAACTTTGAGAACTGCTATTCTAATAATACAAGTATTGGCTATCCACATGGTAGAGATGCAGAGCATTATTCAAGAGTTGATAATTCGGGATCCCTGGGTGGCGCAGCGGTTTGGCGCCTGCCTTTGGCCCAGGGCGCGATCCTGGAGACCCGGGATCGAATCCCACATCGGGCTCCCGGTGCATGGAGCCTGCTTCTCCCTCTGCCTATGTCTCTGCCTCTCTCTCTCTCTCTCTGTGACTATCATAAATAAATAAAAATTAAAAAAAAAAAAAAAGAGTTGATAATTCATGTCTTACTTTATTATCATTCATAACTATGAACTCTTTTCCCCAAAATGATAGTATTCATAATAGCATTAAAAGATACACAAATGCATAGTGAATATAGTAGCCTCTGACACAAGTGCATATACAGTGTGTATCAAGACTTAGAAGTACTATATGTACTGTATATTTATCATGTACCTGAGAATACTTCATTAAAATTTTTTAATGATACCTATTCAGTATATTAAGTGCTTAGATTAGCAGCACTCAGTAATTGGTGATTTTATATTATTATCATTTTGTTCAGCAGGTATTTGGGAAATTGTGGACAAAGAACAGTATCAGAGTTGGAAATTTATAAAGTTTCTGGCGAATAATAATTATTTAAGTCAATATTCAGATGTGATTGCCATGACAGAATTTAACAATAAAATGAATAAAGTACAAGACTTGGGGATGTGGGGGAAGGATAGAAGGAAGGAATAGAAGATAAAGAGAATAGCCAGAAATAAAATACAAAATTATCTTGTAAGAAAATGAAGGCTATGTTAAGAAGCATGGGCTATTAATAGCATCAGATACTCTAAAACTCAAAAAGAATGAAGACTGAAAAAGATTTGGTAATGGAGACTTTAAAGGAAATCCCCCAGGGAGCCAGCATGCAAATCTAAGTAGGAAGTGAGAAAGAGGAGACAACATAGGGAAAAGAAAACTTTGGCCTATAGCAAAAGAAGGTTGCAAAATCCGAGGACCAGCAGATCTAAATATGTGTCTTCCTACTGTTCACCACAATCAGCATTGAAGAATTTTATGGACAAACTGCATTCTTTATGCAAACCAAGAAGGGCCAATTTTGAATCATATTTATTTGTTATATTTTTATTTATTTATTTAAAGATTTTTTTAAAAATTTTATTTATTCATGAGAGACACACACAGAGAGAGAGAAAGGCAGAGACATAAGCAGAGGGAGACGCAAGCTCCATGCAGGGAGCCGGACCGGGGACTCGATCCCAGGTCTCCAGGGTCAGGCCTTGGGCTGAAGGCGGTGCTAAACCGCTGAGCCACCCAGGATGCCCTATTTGTTATATTTTTAAAACCAAATGGCTTAATAAACTAAATTTTAGAGATTTTTGCTTTAACTAAGAATTTTTCTTTCTTTTCTTTTTTTTTCTTGCCAATATGCTATAGGTATATCCTTGATTTCCACCCCCCACCCCCACCCCCGGGGTACTAAGTGCCCCTAATATCTGGTTTGATCCTGGAGAAACCACAGTTACAAAAAACATACGATGACTATCTGTAATAACGTTGGACAATTGCTAAGGTCAAATAGAATTCTGGAGTTCTCGGTTTCAATTCCTTTACTGATTGATACATTTGAACCAAGGGACTGTAGCTCCTACAGGCAGCCAGATCAAGCCAGGCATTAAAATCCCAAGATCTCTCCAACTCTAATCCTGGGGCACCTTATTAAGATCACATTATGCTACGTTACTTTTGATATCTTTCAAAATTATTACTGGCGTGATTTTTTTTTCTTTTTTTTTTTTACAATTTATTTATTTGAAAGAAGGAGAGCACATGCGTGCTGGTGGGGCGGGGGAGTGGGGCAGAGGGAGATGGGGAAGCTGACTCCGGAGCAGGGAACTCCACGAGGGTCCGGGATCCTGATCTGAGCGAAGGCAGACTCTTAACCTCGGAGCCACCCAGACGCCCCTACTGCTGTGATTTTTTTTTTTTTTTTAAGATTTATTCATGAGAGACGAGAGAGAGAGAGAGAGAGAGAGAGAGAGAGAGAGAGAGAAGCAGGCTCCATGCAGGGTCTCCATCCCGGGTTTCCAGGGTCACGCCCTGGGCTGAAGGCGGCGCTAAACCACTGCGCCCCGGGCTGCCCGCTACTGCTGTGATTTTTAACAGAAACCTGATCCTTTGGAAGAGAGAGCTTGAGGGTGAAGAAACTTTGGAACAGGAAAGGATACGAGCTTGACACAAATTTAAAAAACGTTACCTTTTACCATCACCTTTTTCTGCTCCCAGGTACTTTTCCTGGGGCTTCCGAAAACCATCATCCCTTACGATGGGACCTTGTCTCACGGGCCTTCCTTTTCATCACCAGTAAGTCGGCCACTTTCTGCACCATTTGCTCTTCTCCACGGGCAAAAATCCCAAACCGCCAGGGCCAGAGCATCTCCAATCCGAGGCAGGAGTGCAGTTCGCCGGCTGACAGTGGCGTCTCGGGGCCCAGCGGGCTGAGCGCGGCCGAGGCTGCGGCGTGAGCTGGAGGAGATGCCAAGTCTGCCCCTCGGGGCCCGCCCCCCACCCCCCACCCCCGGCCTTGGGGGCGTCCTCACCACCGCAGTACCCGCCGCGCGGCTCAGGGGCTCCCCGGGGGCGCCCACAGCCTCACCTCAGCCCCCGGGCGGCCACTGGCAGAACTCAGCCTCGCGCATGACGTGCCGACGTCACACCTCATGCCACGTGCCGCGGCGTCTGCGAGGACTAGCGCAGAGGCTCATGGGTACGAGAGTCAGAAGGAAGTGATAGCGGTGGGCCCGTGGGCTGCGGGGCTTTCACTTCCGGGGCGGGGAGGCTGCGGTGCGGGGAGGCGGAGGCCGCAGCCAGAAGGCCCGGAGCGCGGAGGGCGTGGACGGCGATGCCCGCGGTGTGAACCCCGCACCCGCACCCACACCTGCACCGGCGCGGACTGCGCTGCACCTTCCTTGCCCCGGACGGTGCGCTTCCGGGTGACGACAGCCCTCGGCCCTCAGAGTCTCGCAGCCACTGCCCCAGGCCAGCCTCTGCTGAGAGCAGCTCTTGCTCATTGTAAGGAAAAGGGGTCTTTCTTATCTATCTATCTATCTATCTATCTATCTATCTATCTATCTATCTATTTATGATTTTATTTATTTATGATTTCATTTATTTATTCATGAGAGACTCACAGAGAGAGAGGCAGAGACACAGGCAGAGGGAGAAGCAGGCTCCATGCACCAGGAGCCCGACGTGGGACTCGACCCCGGGGTCATGACCTGGGCTGAAGGCGGCGCTAACCCGGGCTGCCCTCGTCTTTATTTATTTATTTATTTTTCGTCTTTATTTTTTTAAACCGGGGAAGGATGAAACTTGAATCAGGAAATTTTGAGTTTTGGAGAAATTACACCATTACCTTGAAAGTAAACGTTATGTAGAATAGAAAGGTGCTCAGGGTTTGTGTGTGTGTGTGTGTGTGTGTGTGTTTAGATTTTATTTCTTTATTTGAGAGACACAAAACGAGCAGGGGGCGAAGGGGGAGGGAGAAGCAGACTCCCTGATGAACAGGGAGCCCCACGGGGGGCTCGATCCCAGGACCCCGAGATCGTGACCTGAGCCAAAGGCGTCCGCTTGACGGACTGAGCCACCCAGGGCCCCCTAAAGGTGCTTAGTTTTAAAGAATGTACTAATTTTGCCCCCCAAAGACTAAGCAGTAACTATTGGCAGTGCTGTACACCCGTGACGTCTCCCATCCTCATTTTCTCATGGAGTTCTTCCTTGAACTTTTCAGTGTACAGTCACCCAATCTTCTCTGTATATTTGTTTCATTCCCAGCAAAACACTTATTAGTACATGTGATGACCTCATTTATTTGCTTGTTTGTTGATAGTGTCTTTTTAAGGCAAGGTGAAGGAGACCTGTGATCTGGTCTGTTTTATTTATCATCTTCAGCCTGATGTCTGTTGATTAGATGAAATCCTTTTTTTTTTTTTTTTTTTAAGATTTTTTTTTTGTAATTGATTCATAGAGACACAAGACACAGGCAGAGGGAGAAGCAGGCTCCACACAGGGAGCCCGATCCAGGACTCCATCCGGGACTCCAGGATCACGCCCTGAGTCAAAGGCAGATGCTCAACCACTGAGCCACCCGGGCCTCCTGAGACACACAGAGAGAGAGGGAGAGACACAGGCAGAGGGAGAGGAGAAGCAGGCTCCATGAGGGAGCCTGAAGTGGGACTCGATCCCAGGTCTCCAGGGTCATGCCCCCGCCGAAGGCAGCGCTAAACCGCTGAGCCACCCAGGCTGCCCCAAATGAAATCTTTTATGACTCTTTGGCCACCCAAAGCTGGTGCCCTTCTTCTTCCTTGCATAGGTAACAACATCCCATGTCTGTCCATGTTCTTGTATTTATAATATTTTATTGTAATTGTCCCTGATTATGTCTCTGTTATACTGTGTGCTGCTTTATTTAGAACAGGGACCTTTATTGTTCATTTTTGTTTCCCATGTGCCTGGCATGCAGTGGACACTCAGAGTTTGAAAAGGTGAAAGCTATCCATAATAGAATTCTGATAATCTGTGTCTTTTCTAAACTTCCTAGACTATCTTAGAGTATTTCTCCTCTTGATGGTATTTTTTTTTCCCCTGATACTGAAAGCCACTCACTCCAACTAAAAGAGGTAATAGGTGTGGTGAAAAGAATGCAAAATTTGGAAAAGTGAATCTAGATAAGAGCCTTCGTTCTCCCAGTTTTTGGTTTAGGGGCAGTCTCTAAACTTTTCAGGACCTAGCCTGTCATTTGTAGACAGATATAGTAATATTTCTATATGGTTTATGTAGCCATTATGTTTCTTTATATAGAATCCAAAAAGTAATCTGGCTTTAATACAACCCTTTAAAAGAAAAAGAGTTCACTTTCCATCCTCTGCCTATATAACACATATTAGACATACTTAGTTTTGAGTTTTATTGAAACTTGTTCATATAAAAAAATGAGTAAAAACTACAAACTAGGCAGGTGCAATTTAAATCATTGGTCAGGAAGACTTTATTTTAAATAAAGGACATTATCTATATAAATGTTATAAATATCTTCATAATTTAGTACCAGAGGCACTTTATTAGTCTTTTAACATGTAAGAATTATTTGTGTATAAAATAGCTTAGAAATACCTAAGAGGATGGGCAGCCCAGGTGGCTCAGCGGTTTAGCGCTGCCTTTGGTCCAGAGTGTGATTCTGGGGACCCGGGATCGAGTCCCACCTCAGGCTCCCTGCATGGAGCCTGCTTCTCCCTCTGTCTGTGTCTCTGCCTCTCTCTCTCTCTCTGTCGCTCATGAATAAATAAATAAAATCTTAAGAAAAAAAAAAAAAAGAAATACCTAAGAGGATTGGTTGGTACTGGCTGAAAATAAATGTAGTCTCGTGATGAGTTTAGATAAATTCACACGTGGTGAATAAGTCTTGTCTGGACTCCACTTAAAAGAGGTGTCATCAACTTGCTGTTAAAGTGTTAGGTCAAATTAGGCATGAAATGCATCATTTACTGTATTCATTTTTGGCACTGTTGAATGAACACAAATTTCTTTTTTGTAATTATGTAGAATTACATGGAATAACAAATTATCTTTTCATTATGCTTGAACATTATTGGTTTCACTAGAGAGATCGTCGGTAAGTATCCGTACATTCTATGACCCTAAGTGAAGAGACCAAAATAGCGCAGCCCAGGTGGCTCAGTGGTTTAGCACCACCTTCAGCCCAGGGTGTGATGCTGGAGACCAACGTTAGGCTCCCTGCTTGGAGCCTGTTTCTCCCTCTGCCTGTGTCTCTGCCTCTCTCTCTCTCTCTCTGTCTCTCATGAATAAATAAATAAAAATCTAAAAAAAAAAAAAGAGAGAGAGAGAGACCAAAATACACAATCCGTATTGGTCCCTGCAAGGGTTACTGCAGAAGTAGATAAATCTAAGACTTCTAACCAAAAGCCATAAAAAATATGGATTGTGAATACTTAAATGTATTTAATATGTATTTATTGGCTTTTCATGACATGCTGCAATTAAGATTGGCTGTTTCCAAGATGAAAGAATCTATTAGAAGATATGCAGCTGCTCAAAAACCCTTAGTGGACGTGATGACTACAAACTTGATGAGCAATATGTAAGAAAAGAATGATTTTAGTTAAAAACATTTATAACAGAATTTTCGAAGGCTAAGATAAGATCTACTTTTTAATCAGAGGAATGATATACATAAGATTTTTAATTGTTATAGAGAATGTCACTGTGAAACATTCACCTTAAAATCTGAGCAAGTTACTAGTGAAAGAGATGGCTTTTCTTGCTTCATAGAAAATAGCAGTAGGTAGTTTGATTCTGGCAAGCTCCAACAAAGTAAGACTTTTTGTCTGTTTTGTTCACCCAGTGCTGAACAGTGATAGCACATAGTAGGTGCTCAATAAATAGTGAATGAGTGAAAGAACCCCCCCTTACTATTATTGCTGGAATAGCCATTAATGATAATTTTTCACAAAAGTTGTAACAGCAATTTGCTCATCAGGTTATTTTATTGTTTTTATTGAGTATTGAGAAATCACATATATTTATGAATTGTAAGATATAAATAATATAGTAAATTGATATTTGTACACATGATTAAGTTTTAGAAAAAGTACATTACTGTTACCTTTGAAATTGTCATGTGCCTTTGGTCCAATGCTATGTCTGCATCCCACCCTATCCTGAATTTTATGTTTTTGTTCTGTGTCTTTTTCTTTATAGTTTTACCACACATATATGCATCTACGTGCTCCTAATATATTGCTTAGTTTTGAATATTTTTGAACTTTACATGAATTAAATCTTGCTGTTTATTCATGTCTTTTCGTTATTCAAAATTCTTCCATTCCTAAGATTTATTCATGATGTTGCATGTAGCTATAATTTATTCATTTTTACTGCTGTATAGAAACTATTATGGATATATTATAATTAACTTATTAACTTTGTGATTAATAGATGTTTGGCTTGCTTACACTTTCTTCATACTACAGTTAGTGCAGTAGTGAACATTCTAGTACATGTTGTTCCTGGTGCTAGTGGGAATATTGATGAGAGAATTGGAATTGATGTTCACAGCTATGCATATCTTCAGTTGTAAATAATAATAGTGTTTTTCAAAGTAGGCATGCCAATTTACATTCTTATTACCACTATATAAGAATTTCTGAGCTCCACATCCTTTCTGGCACTTGATACAATATGAAAAGAATGAGAAATGCAAGGCAAACTTGACAAGAAAACTATTTGTGGAAGATTTTAATATTTGTTTTTTAGTAACAGAGCCAATAGGCAAAAACTAGTAGGCTGTATAAGAACTGAATAATATAATCAATAAACTCAGATTTTTTGTAATGTAAATGTATTTTTACATTTTTTGATTACAGAATATATGTTTCCTTGGTATGATTAGGACACTTATTAAAAATTGGTTATGTAGTTGGTCAGAAAAGAAACTTTAAAGTCAGGAAAGTAGAGATTTTATAGACCATATTCTCTGATCTAAAAGCCTATCAAGTAGAAACAAGTAATAATAGAGTGTCAAATCTTAATTACTAGGGGGTGCCTGGGTGACTCAGTTGGTTAAGTGTCTGATTTTTTATCTTAGCTCCAGTCTTGATCTCAGGGTCATGAGTTCAAGCCCTATTTTGAACTCCACACTGGGCATGGAGCCTACTTTAAAAAAAAATCTTAATTAACTGGAAATTATAAAACATAATTAAGATTGTTCTTGGAGCAAAGAGAAGATCAAAGAAAGTTAAAAACTCTTCTTTCAAAAATTTGGGGCAAAGTAAAAGATTTATTCAGAGTACTTTCATTATTGAAGAAGAAAGACTAAACAAATTTTGTACTTAAATTCTCATAGTGTGAATTAAAAAAGAGAAAGAAAAATATACAAGATTCGAAAAATATAGATACAGAAGATTAAAATAATTACATGCAGCTCTGTGACAGCATATTTGAAAATCTTGTATAAGAGGATTTCCTAATGAAAAAAAATTATTAAAACTGCCCAAGAAAAAGGCAATTTTATTTATTTTATTTTTTTTTTATTTTTTTATTTTTTTAATTTATGATAGTCATACAGAGAGAGAGAGAGAGAGGGGCAGAGACATAGGCAGAGGGAGAAGCAGGCTCCATGCACCGGGAGCCTGACGTGGGATTCGATCCCGGGTCTCCAGGATCGCGCCCTGGGCCAAAGGCAGGCGCCAAATCGCTGCGCCACCCAGGGATCCCAGGCAATTTTAATATACAAATTAACATATATTAAATTTAACAGGTGGTAAAACAAAATTTTAAAAAATAATCAAGACCATATAGTTCCACAACTGAGTTCTAGCTAGCTTAAAAAGGTGGGGGGTGGGGGGAAATGTTACTGTATGTAAATTATACCTCTGTTTTAAAAAAGGAAAAAGAAAGAAAAAGGAATACCAAATAAAACTGCTGTTATTGTTCCAGATACTCTCAATTCATAGTCATAAATTTAGTATTAACCTCTTAAGTACAGAAAAGAAAGCCATGGACAAATCTCACTGAGGAATATAGTTGTAAAAATTGTAAATGAAATACTAGCAAATGAATCTAGCAGAATATCAAAGTAATAATATGCTATTGAACAAGTGCACATTCTTTTCCAGGAATGTAAAGATGATTCCAATATCAAGCTAAAACAGAATTTCTTTTATCAACACATTGAGGGAGGAAAAAAGGGATCATAACCATAGATTATGAAGTAGAAGTTGATAAAATTCAACAATCATTCCCAAAAAGAAAGAACAAAACCAGAATGGGCATAGAAATATGATAAAAATTATTTAGAATAACATTTGCTCTTGATTTTTCAGTAGGCAGTAAAATATTGAAGATGTTTCCATTGAAAACAGGAACAGATAGGTGTTCCTTCTGTAATCATTATTACTCAATGTCGTTTTTGAAAATCCTAGTGAATGCAATTAAAGAAGATAATAAAATAATTTGTATAGACATGGAAAAATAAAGATGAAATGATTTTCCCTATCTTTACATTAGTCATTAGTTTTTCCATTCGTGAATACATAGAAATCTAAGAGATTAGTGGAAAAACAGAGCTGGGAGTAGGGACAAAGAGCACCACTACAAATAATAGAATGAAAAAGAAGAGTAGCAGAGAATTTCCTTAACAGAAAATAAGACATACTATAAAGTCACTGTAGTCAAATTAGTATTATACTAACATAGAAATAGATCAGGGGATCAGAATAAAAGTTCAGAAGTAGTTCCCAATATATGTGTGTGTGGTAATAGTGGTATTTCATATATGTAAGAACAGTAGTTTATTTACTCAGTAGTACTAAAACAACTGGTTTATTCAGATGGAAGGAAATAACAGCCTATTAAAAATGAAGCATAGATGGATTTAAAATTTTTTAATTATAAATTAACTTTTAGAGGAAGAAAACTGAAGAAAATTTAGGGGACTATATGTCTAACTTAGGGCCTGGAAAAATTTCATTAACAGGAAAACCGAAAGTTTTATAAAGAAAGATAGTTATATTTGACTATATGAATATTTAAAAATTAAAAATGCCTTTTTTGAATATAAATTTTATTTTTTAAGATAATGTACTTTTAATTTATAAAGGTATTGGATTTTCACTACAGTTCAAGAACCACTGATTTAGGTTGTGGATTACTTGTATTTCTGAGAAACTAGAAGATAGATTCAAAGTTAGATTAAGTTGAACATTTTTGGCTACAGTATATCATACTTTATATGAAACTAGGAGACACATAATGTCTATTCATCCCATAAATAATAGTATGATGATGACTGATCCTTCCATGAGGCCAGTAGGAGTCTCTTTAAGCTGGCTTCTGTGTTCTTTTAATAGGATCCCATTAATCTTCAAAAACCCCCTTTGTTTCTGGTTTTAGATCTCCCTAGTTCACCTTGTATTTCTCCTGCCCCAGACCTGATAACAGCTGTTTCTTCAAGGAGGCCAATTCATTGAAGTGAAGAATGATATTAAAGCCCAGATTCTAGGTACTAGGAATGTTCTTTTGTACTGGGTTGGCAATGTTTCTAGCCATTCCAGTCTATACACCTAGACAAAAATGCATTTTTAAAAATAATTTTCAATTTTATTTAATATTACAGTTTTACTTTGTTCTTTGATTTCCTAATTAGATCTTTTTTTCTTATATTGAAATTCTTGATTCTTAATGTTATTAATTAAAAAATGTGTTTGTCCTACATTATAAGGAAAATAATTTCAAATAACAAAACCAATAATAATACTGCCAATAATGTGACTGAATGAAGTTGAAAAAGTCCTTTTAGTTCTTTTTTTGTTGCAGTGTTCTGAACTGTGTTCTAAAGTCACTGGAGGGACACCTGGGTAGCTCAGCGGTCTAGCGCCTCCCTTCAGCCCAGGGCGTAATCCTGGAGTCCCAGGATTGAGTCCCACATCAGACTCCCTGCATGGAGCCTGCTTCTCTTTCTGCCTGTGTCTCTGTCTCTCTCTGTGTGTCTCTCATGAATAAATAAATAAAATATTAAAAAAAAATAAAGTCACTGGAAATAAATCATTTCTAGGTGTTGTACAAAAATTTGATATCCAGCTATTTTTTCAATTTTTTTCAGTTTAGGGATTAGTTTTTAAAAATAAATATTTTGAGTTTTACACGTATATTCTTTTGATCTTTACAGCATTATGTATTTCCATTTTACTCACATACTTATCAGTATGACACCCATTAATGTGCTACACTTTCATTTTCTATTCTTAGATATACAGTATAATAGCCTGTCTGCAGTTAATATACCCAGCATTATTTACTAAAAAAAAAAAAAAAAGCAGAAAGGGAAGTCTTAGACAAATGTTCTAGTCCTGTTGGTTTTGTATTTCTTAGTGATTAAACTCATATTGAATTAATTATTTCAATTAATTGTCACATGGGCTAGTATTTAATATGACAAGTAAAATAACTAAAAATGCAGTGCTTTGTATGTGAGGAGAAGAGCTTTCCTTCCATAATGTATGATAAACATTGTGTGTGTGTATGTATGTATATAATGTGTCTTATGTGTCCTGTATTTACATATCAGTTAGCAGACTCCATGAAGAATTTGTTAATGATAAAATTTTTCATACTACCTGAGACATAAATAATTCATTCAGGAAATATTCATTGTAATATTGTAAAATTATAAAAGTACAAAGAAGTTCTATCCAGCCTTGAACTAACCAACGACCCTGAACTCATGGAGCTTATATTGTGATGGGGGAAACAGACTACAAGTAAGTCTGACCTTCTCAGCTTCCTGCCATCTAACCAACCTCAGCAATTCACACAATTGTGTAGCAGTGCTAAGGTTGCAAATTCTGTCTTCTATATAGCCTGCCACTTTACTATAACTATTTGAAGAGTTCATTGGGCTTGCCAAGGCAACTCAATATTAGTGGTACCCAACTGGAATTTTAGATTATAATTATTAAAGAATTTTTAAGAACAAATGTTATAAATATACCTGTTTTGAAACATTTTTGAAAAATCTGTATTTAAAAGATAAATAGCATGTATTTACCTTTGCTATTAAAACGATGATTATTTACCCTACAGAAGAATTTTATCTAGGTTTACTTTCATTTATTTTTATTTTTATTTTTTTAAGATTTTATTTATTTATTCATGAGAGACAGAGAGAAAGGCAGAGACACAGGCAGAGGGAGAAACAGACTCCATGCAAGGAGCCCGATGTGGGACTTGATCCCGGGACTCCAGGATCACGCCCTGAACCAAAGGTAGATAGATGCTCAATCGCTGAGCCACCCAGATGTCCCTCCTGGGTTACCTTTAAAGAATAAGTTCCCCTAGTGTATTTCAAATAATTAAAGTTACAAACATCCTGTTTACACTGAAACTGCATCAAATTCTTATTATAACGAGAAGGCCTATACATTTTCTCTTGTGATCCAGAACTTCACAAGCTTGGTCAATTTATGATTACAGGTGGAATTGCAAGAATAGTAGTAACCTATACTTCACTGGCTTTGCCCCCACTGCAGAACTTCAAATCTCTACAAAGGCTTGAATCTGCTCCCTTCCCTCTGAGTATTTTTGGGAATTGCCAAACAGTGTCTAATTATTAGGAAGAAATCTGCTCAGCTGCCTTGCAGGTAGCATCTGCCTGACACTTGTGACTACTTCTGTGGATTCCACTCAGGCACTGCTTCAGTTTTGGCTCTTTTCTGGACGCTGCATCCTCACAATGAGTACCACTACTAATGCAGTGACGCTGACAAAGAGCCAAAGATCTTCGGCAAAGTCCTGAAAATGCCTCCTTTTCCTTTTTTCTTTTACTTTCTGTGGGAGGAGTACCCTAACTGTATGGCTGATTTTGCCCATTTCCTAAAGAAAGCTCAGTAAGACTGGTTGAGGTCTCTCTTCTCATTCCATCTACTCTGAATCCCTATTCAGACATCAAGGATAGATACGAGTGGCATACACCAACCTGTGCTCAAAATCATCCCTCTCCCAAGATAATTAGGTATTCTTACTTGATTGGCTTTGTTAGAGCTGGCCAATGTACTTAAACCTGGGTTTGGTCTCAGAAGGAGCCCGCAGTCCTACATATATATGTATATGTATATATGTTTATGTACATATACACGTATATATATATGCTTTTATCAGTCTGCCCCATGAATTGTCCAACATCAGGACCTATCTGAGCTTTAAGAGTAAATTCAGAGACCTCTTCTATACACTAAATTGGTTTATATAAAACTTTTCACTAGTCTCTAAGCAAAGTGATGTACTATCATACTTTCAATCATACTTCATGACATAAACTTGGCATTTAATCAATTAGACAAATGAATAATCATATGGAAACAGTTTTTATATAGTATTTTTAAAAATTTGTGTGCCTTGTTTGCCAAGTTACCACACAACTTTTTAGGAACAAAGAGCCCACTAACATTGATTTTTATTAGTATTTTCCTTCCTAAGCCTTGTTTGTGTATGTACAACTTTGGGTTGTTATAAACTATACTGTTTTCCACACTTTGTGTTTATGTGTATAGTTAGATTTTTAAAGAGTCCAATGTAATGAGCAGAAGCTCTCCAATAGTCTCGGGGTAACAATCATTTGATGGATATTATATACAGGTATTCTCTACTTTTCAAAAGTTTGCATTACACCTCTGTGCTTTTATGAAAGACCTGGCAGGGACACCTGGGTGGCTCAGTGGTTGAGCCTCTGCCTTTGGCTCAGGCTGTGGCCCTGGGGTTCCAGGATTGAGTCCCACATCGGGCTCCCTGCAGGGAGCCTGCTTCTCCCTCTGCCTGTGTCTCTGCCTCTCTCTCTCTTTCTCTGTGTCTCTCATAAATAAATAAATAAATAAATAAAATAAATAAATAAATAAATTCTCTCTTTTTGTTTTTTTTAAAGATTTTTAATTTATTTATTCATGAGAGATACACACAGAGAGAGAGGCAGAGACACAGGCAGAGGGAGAAGCAGGCTCCATGCAGGGAGCCCGACGTGGGACTCGATCCCCGGTCTCCAGGATCATACCCTGGGCTGAAGGTAGCACTAAACCGCTGAACCACCAGGGCTGCCCAATAAATAAAATCGAGAGGAGGGGAGGGGAGGGGAGGACCCAGCAATGGTACCTGTTTTCACCATCTAAAAGAAATCCAAAGAGGATTTTCACTTTTATGGAAAAAAAAAATGAAAATAGCATTCAGTGTGTGTGTTGCAGCAAGCCATTAGAGAGGCTAGTGAGTATGGGAGCAGCAAGAGTGGCTCCGCCAAACTCCTTAACCGAAGTCCACTCAGTATCAAGCTGTGATAGCTTTGAACCATGTCTGTGAGCACCTGTACTTTACCTCAATTTATTTTGTATATCCCTTAGCCAGATGTGTCCTGGGGTATCAGAAAAGCCTAAGAGAGGTTACTTTTTGGTCTGGAAATAGTCAAAAAGCTTTCTGTATAAATTAATAATTGCTTCTTCGCTTACTCCATTTTGCCCTACAAAATGTTTCATAGGATTAGAAAAGCTCTTTCTGATAGCAGGGGGAGCCTATATTTGAATTACTTCCAATTTATGCCATCCTGAATAGCCTTGCATTAACTATCTTTATACAAAGTCTTATCCAGGATTTTTTTAATTGGGATATATTCCCAGGATGATAGTTGCTATTGGTAATATTAATGTTTTGATATTGTTTGATATTTTCAGATTGCTTTCAAAACATTCCTACCTCTGAGAGTTATTATGAGAATTAAGAGATAAGTGGTGTAACCTAGCTCATAGCACAGTGTTAAATTAAGCATGGAGGCCATTAGACCAAGGTTGCTCTCATGCTTTAGCAGCCTGCAAGCAAACCCAAACCTGAGCCTATAAAATGCCTCAAGATTCTGTAGTCTAAACCAAAGGACGACCAATCACAAACAGCCAACTAGGCTTTGATAAAGAATGCAAGCCCTGGGAGGGCACTTGATGGGATGAGCCCTGGGTGTTATACTATATGTTGGCAAATGGAACTTAAATAAAAACAAATGTAAAAGAAGAAAAAAAAAAAAAAGAATGCAAGCCCTTGAGCTTTACCCAAATAATTTCATTGCTTTGTTTCCATGTCTTTTCTATAAAAGCCTTGCCCCTAGCAAGGGGTGTGCTGTGGAGTGCTTCTAATTGGTGATTCCTGATGTGAAAGAAAAAAACAAACAAACAAACAAACAAACACTTTTTTTTAAATAAAAGATTTTATTTATTTGAGAGAAAGAGAGTGCAAGAGAGAGCACAAGCAGCAGGGAGGGGCAGAGGGAGAGAGAGAAGCAGACTCCCTGCTGAACAGGGAGCCTGATGTAGGGCTCAATCCCAGGATCCTGAGACCATGACCTGAGTTTAAGGCAGACGCTTAAGTGACAGAGCCACCCAAGAGCCTTTTTTTTTTTTTTCACCCAAGAGCCTTTGAATGAATTTTTGTTCAAATAAACTCACTTAAAAAATTTTTTTTAAGTTTATTTATTTATTCATGAGAGACACACAGACAGAGAGGCAGAGACACAGGCAGAGGGAGAAGCAGGCTCCATGCAGGGAACCCGATGTGGGACTCGATCCCGGGACTCCAGGATTACGCCCTGAGCTGAAGGCAGATGCTTAACCACTGAGCCACCCAGGCGTCCCATCTCTTAAAAATTTTAATGTCTCTCAGTTTATCCTTTAACAACAGTTACTAGTATGTATTTGGCCTTCAGTAAGTGTCAGTACCCTTCTTTCAGACCATGATATTTTTAAAAATTGTATTTGTTTATTCCTGAGAGACACTCAGAGAGAGGCAGAGACATAGGCAGAGAGAGAAACAGGCTCCCTCCAGGGAGCCTGATGCAGGAGTCCATCCCAGGACCCTGGGATCATGACCTGAGCCAAAGGCAGACACTCAGTGGAAGCTCTTTGTTTCCCCTCCAGTCTTGATCTCAGGGTCCTGGGATCTTGTCTGGCATCAAGCTCAGTGGGGAGTCAGCTTGTGAATTCTCTCCTGTCCCTCTCCCCCTCCCCCTGCTGGGGATCGCCCTCTCTCTCTCTCTCTCTCTCTCAAATCAATCTTTTAAAAAAATAAAATTATGTTGACATTATTAAGCATTTACCATTAACTGAGATGTACATAGTCTCAACGCATGCTATGCCTGGAGGAACATAGCCCCTGGGACCAAAAGAACTAATCCACTTGTGAGGTTGGCCGTCTACATCCTTAACTGGGCCAAGGATGATTCTCAAAGAAGTTGTTCTTGAGACTCGAGACTCGACAGACTCGACAGGTAATACTTGAAGTCGAGAGTATAGGTTCATATCATTTGAGTTTGAAAGAGGTTTGAGAGAAGGATCTAGTTAGGTTGGTTATCGAGGTTCCAGCCAGTTGTGTGCAAAATCAAAATTGGCTGAAACCCATGTGAACAGGGCAAACTCAATACTGACTTTTCACCCAAATTTTGAAACTTTCCCAAAACAAAGTAGCCATTGTGTGTTTAACAATGGGCTGCCATTTATTGAACATATCTGGTCCATTAAATAAGTCCTGTCACCTTTTGAAAGGTAAAATGTAGACTTAGAAAATATAATTTCCCAAATTACACAGGCCAGTAGGTAGGGAGGTGATAGAGCTGGAATTCAAAGTGGAATTCTGACTGAATCCCAAAGCTCTTTATTTTCTAATTAAGCTTATACTGCCTTCACTTACAGTGTGTAAAACGTTCATTTTCTTCCAAGCTTTGTGCAAATCAAAGATTCTCTTTTTTTCTACATTAAAGCCTTTTAAATATAAGTAAATTTCCAGGGCTGTTATGTAATTTTTGTAAGTATGGAGGTCTGTATTATGAGCTGTAAAGAATGACATTATAGCTAAAGATATTCACCATTAACATTATTTATTTTGTCTAACTTTATTACCTGAAATAACATAGGACACATAAAGATATAGGTAAAAATTAAAATTAAGCAAAACCCAAAATATGATCAGATTTGGTGATAGATATAAAATCAGTGTGGCATGGTAGGATTTTTAAAAATCTCATTACCCTCTTTTTTTTTTTTTTTTTCACCATCCCTCTCCCAAGGAGACAGTCATTAAAAAAGCAAAGACAAAAAGAACTTTGTTAGCATAACACAGAGTCTAGTTATCCTCTAAATGTGGGCAATATTAGCATGAGAACTATTTTTCTTGTAGATTTGTTAATTTCATAAGCTGCTTAGGAGGGTGAGAACTGATAAAAAAAAGGGGGGGGGGGACCTGGATGAAACCAATCAGGAGCTAGGAGAGACATCAGAAGGTGGGCAGGTGGATGAAAATAAATTAGGGGGGAAAAAAGAAAATAAATTAGGGGGTTAAGGAGAGTGGAGAACAGAGAAGACCAAAGAGAGAAGGTACTGCCAACTGTTCTTCTGGGGTAAATTCTGATAGGCACATATTTTAATAGGACAAATAAAGGTTTGCGTTTCTTACAGACTTTCTTGTATGTTCATCATTGTCTAATAGTATTTTTCTGGTGACAGATTTCAGTTTCCACATATTGCAGGCATAATTATCTTAAGCATTAGGGTCATGGTGGAGGGAAGCATGTTCTTCTAAGGTTAAGAGAAGTATTTGTGGTGTGGTACAGAGTAGTCTCAAGCAGATTAGGACTAAAGACAAATTGAAGGTGGGGATCTGGCAGGCTTCACACAATAGAAGAATCCTCTGATGAACATTTTTCTCTTTTCTGGACAGCTCGGATGAACAGACCTCTAGCACCCACAGCTTATGCTTGCTAAGGACAATGGCCTAGATACAATTAAACGTAGAGGCTTCAAATTAAAATGGGATTTGTGTTCATCAACTCTGAATTCATCTACACCAAACTATTACTAGATATTCAGTCAAATCCACATGATAGGAAGTTCTTCCTAGATTTGATAAATGGAAAATAATGAAGTGGGAGAGAACCAGGAGGGAAAAGGATGGAGGTGGAGGAGGAAGAAGAAGAAGAGGAAGAGGGGAGAGAAGGGAAGGAGGAGGAGAAAAAGGAATTTTAAGAGAAACCATAAATTTTATAATTTTGTCTGTGTTTGACCTGGTGATCTTTGAGTGAAAGAAAGACAATCTGTTCAGTAGTCTTTCTGAATTAACTGCTGGTGTTTCTTTTCCACTTGGCATCATATGTGAGGCATTTCTTTTAAAGCACATGCCAACTCTTTTCAAATGGAGCTTTGTTCTCAGATGATCCACTAATTGAGGTATCACTGTAGAAATTGGGTCAAAATTCCACATAATGCAGAACTCCTTAGCACAGTTTGTTTTTCCTTCTCCTTTCTCCTCCCCTTATGCCTTCAAACGCATTCTCCCTCTTCTCACTGCCAGAGTGATTTCAGAAGATTCTGTAACAAGTTCTCAGAGGCCCATTGTGCAGTAACAAAGAATTCTGGCAACGAGCTGTAGGTTCTGTCCTTGCCTCCTTTCCTGAGTGGAAGGGTGCCCTCATCCCTCACTAATGGCAGAGTAGGACAAGCATTGCCCTGGCCTGCAAGCTTGCCAAGCACTAGGAACCCAAGGAAGAACTCGTCATGCCAATCAAACCTGTTGGGTGGATATGTGGGCAGGTGTTGAAGAACTTTTCTGGAAGAAGTATATGCAATCTTGTTGTAAAGGGGATATGGGTGTGGGAAACAACTGGGAATAAAGTCCCCTAGGGTTTATCTGCTTTTCCTAGTCACTAACAAAGTGGACCCAGTGTCCCATGTCCTTTTGGATTATGGTTAGGTGATGTTTTTAGTTGAGCTCTCTTATCCCCTAATTTCTTTTTGTCTCAGTCGAGGGGATCCAGAAAGTAATCATGGACCTTATAGATGAGTTTAAAGATGAATTCCCTACCATCCTAAGATTATCACAGTCTAATCAGGTAATGTGATTTCATAACTTTGAAAAGGATTACAAAAAGTATATTGTATTTTTAATTTACCAATTATTTAATGCTTGACTTTGAAATCAGTACCTGAAGCTTAGGTAGAAGTTAATTTTGCCTCAGAAAAAACCAAATCTCGAATCTTACTCATTGGGTGGGTCAATGGAAATCAGGAAGATGGTGGACAAAGAAGTGAGATTGATAAATTAAATTTAAAAAAAAATCACTGTGCTGTTAGGTTGGAAATGTGGAACTCTCTCATAGCCACAATTGCAGTGTGTATAGTTTGCGACACTTGCTTAAGATTTGCTTAATATCAGGAAAATACCTAGGTATGTTTTAACTAAAATCTATGTCAATTAAATCAGTGGGAAAAAAATAACCAACATACATTATAATAACAGGAAGATAAATATTGTATGGGTATATGTTTTAATGTGGAAAGAAAATAGTGATATCGATTTAAACAAAGCACACGTGCATGTGCTTTCTATAACCTCTGTTCCCCAAAGGATTTGAGACATAAAATATTGGGAGTGGAAGAAGGAATAGGTAGAGAATTATGAAAAGACATCTGATCAGGAAAAAGTAATCTTTTATAGCCTAATTTACTTAAAAGTGCACAGCCCTTAATGGAAGTGTATTTTAGTCATCTAGACCACAGCTGGAAAAGAATATGTTGTAAGTTACATGGTACAATAATAATCTCCTCATCTGGATATCAAGAGTTTTGGCAATGTCAGACATGAGGAACATAGGCAAAACTTGGAAGTAGACAAAAAAGTTCTCTGAGTAACGTAGCAATCACAAAGTCTATATATTTCATTCCAAAGGCAAGATATTAGAGCCACTTTGACCATTCATCCACCACCAGGCATCAGACACTACTAAGTACTTTCCTATTGGCTGGGACCGGGGATAGGAAATACAGACATAAAACAGGATTCTTTCAGTCAATGAGCTTAATCTAATGGAGACAGGATTGTAAACAAGTAATTGTTTTTGGAATATGGTAAAAAGTAAATCCAACTTAGAGGAATATGAATGGCTTTACCTAGGATGGTCAGAGAAGGCTTTATGGAGGAAGGATGCTAAAATCCTTTTGCAGAGGTCGAATACGAATTTTCAAAGTGAAGAAAAGGATAGGGTAAGTAGATAGGAGCAGAGGAAACAGTGTCAGGACAAAAAAAGTATGAAACAGCATAGCATGTTCCCAGAATATCAAGTAAATATGAACCAATGGCATGGATCTTGGGTTTAGACCTGGGGGGGGGGGGGCGTTAATACTGAAATGTAGGTATCTGGATACATAGTGCTAAGATGATATCCAGATGGTGATCCACTAAGTAGGATGGGGTAAGGCTTAAAAGCTCCAGATGGCAAACCAGATTTTATAAATCTATATCTTAGACTCAGTGTCTAGTTGCTTCCCCTTTTCATTCTCCTAGTTTTAGTATAAAGTCTTTTTAAATGTTGGAGATTTTTCTTGAGTATGCTCTGGAGTATTAGGGAAGGAAGGCAGGTGACCATGCTTGGTCTAGGATGTAAAATAGGCACAGTCTGGAAAGCCCTGTTGCCCCTTCCAGGTTATGATTCTCTCACCACTGACAACATTAAAGAAGCTGGATTCAATAATCTAACAAATCACAACTTTCTATACAACTCCCTTCATCCCTTCCTACCCTCTAAATAGCCTCATTATCACTAAAGCCATAAATTTGGTTTAACAGTGAAATAGATTGCTATTCTGATCCCAGAGAAAGAACTCTAAGTTCCCATTTCCAACTCACTGAAGTCATTTACTTATAAGAACTTTACCTCATTCACAGAAGAATGTAAACATAGTTACTTCAGTTCTCATTTCAAAACACTTACATTGTTCTTTTTCTACCATTTACTTTGAAGGATGTGTTGCTGAGATTGGTGAGAAACCCAAGTTCTTAGGAGGTACTGTAACAGATTGAAGTTACTTGTACTTCAAAAATAAACTATTCAGAAACAATGCTAATACTTAGATAACTAAATTATTTTTTAAAAGTCAGATTGTAAATGCTGCAAATTTTATTATTTTGGAGATGATCCATAATTCTCAAACATACTGAAAGAAGTGGTTTTAAGAATACTTAGAGGGCTTTTATTAATTGGGTTGGATTCTAAACCTCTAAATTTCATGATTAGTATTAAATCTTTTTTTTTTTTCTAACCTTAGCCATTCATTGTTTAGGAAAAGGCCATCATGTTGGCCTGAAACACACAAACAAAAGATTTGGTGGGAATGATAGTGGGATTTTTAGAGATATATGCAGAATAGTGATTTTTTTTTTTTTAGAATAGTGATTTTTAAATAGTTATTTATGACTAATGATTTTGAAGGAAATCTTCCTGGGGCTGAGGGATGTTAATTTTAGAATCTTGGCTTGAGGTCATGGCTTCTGATGTCATATACTCTCCAGTCCAGCACAGACCCCAGTACTTTGAGTATCCACTTCCCTTAGTAAAACGTAATATTTAAAGGTTTGCATTTCCAAATTGCAAATGATTTCCATATGAGGATTTAAAAATATTAAACTTTCACATTCAAGCAAATGAAAAATGTATTTTACAATTAGGGGACTAAAAAATTTTAATTCATATGATCTTTACTTGAATGAGAGAACACTTTTGTGGAAAATAGGGTCAATTTTTGTGCTTTTTTTTTTAATTTTTGTGCTTTTAATTATGAAAGGTAATTATGTGTTTTATTCTGTAGTTATCTTGCTCTTAACCTTATACTATAAAATTGGGAGTAGTAAACAGAACATATTAGAATCCATACAAAACTTTGGATTTTTATAGTTGTAGATGTACTCTTCTGAGTTCTCTTGCTTCTTCTCCTTCTTTTTCTTTTTTTTTTTTTTTTGACATGTATGACAAAACTCTTGGGTTTGCACCAGTGATGTCTGGAAATTAGTTTCATTGGTATTAGAATTGGGTTTTTTTTGTTTTGTTTTGTTTGGCTTGGGGTTTTTTTTTGTGTGTGTGTGTGTGTTTTTTTTTTTTTTGGTGTTAGAATTTCTAAATCTCATGAGAGTAGGACTGTAATGAGTGGAGTGTTCTAAATTCAGTTATATTTTTGTCTTCGGTGTGTTGTTTCTAGTAAGATATGATCATACTTGTGAATGTTACAGAGCATGTTATATACACTATAACTTTCCGGGTGGTTTCTAATTTAATACTTGGTATATTTCTCTATTTCTCTATGTTAATTTGTTATATTTCCTAACATTCTTCATTCATTCATTCATTCATTTCATCCAGTGTTTATAGAGTACCCTACTACATGCCAGACACTATTCTAGGTACTGGGAAAAGAGCAGTGACTCATATGGATATAAAACAACACTGCTGTCATGGACTTTACATCCTAGTAAAGTGGAAAAACAAAAAACAAGGAAAATAAGGTCTATATTATGTTAAAGATAGATCTTAAGAAGCAATATGGCAGAGATATGAAATAGGGGTAGGGACAGGGAGAACAATTGACTGTTAAGGTCAGGAGACTAACAGGGACTTAGTGAGAAAGTGATTTTTTTTTTAAAGATTCTATTTATTTATTCATGAGAGACACAGAGACACAGGGAGAGGGAGAAGCAGGCTCCCCTCAGGGAGCCCAACGTGAGACCCCTCCCCCCCCCAGGATCATGCCCAGAGCCAAAGGCAGACGCTCAACCACTGATTCACCCAGGTGCCCCAAGAAAGTGATTCTTGAATTAAGATTTGAGGGAAGCAAGGGAGCAAACCTTGATGTCTTTGAAAAATCAAACGGCATAGCTGGGGCTAAGTTCCTGAGGCAGGAGTATATCTAACAAGGTCAACAAATGATGAGGAAAGGAGGAGGAAAAGACAAGGATGTTAGGGAGGTAAAGAAAAGACAACCTTTTTTTTTATTTTTTGATAGTCACACACAGAGAGAGAGAGGCTCAGAGACATAGGCAGAGGGAGAAGCAGGCTCCATGCACCGGGAGCCCGACGTGGGATTCGATCCCGGGTCTCCAGGATCGCGCCCTGGGCCAAAGGCAGGCGCCAAACCGCTGCACCACCCAGGGATCCCCAGAAAAGACAACCTTTGTAGGGCTTTGTAGACCACTGTTTGCAATTTGGCTTTGACGTTGAGTGCACAAGGGAGCCACTCAAGTAGCTGAGCAGAAAAGCAAGGTAGGATCTAAGTTTTAATTGTATCTCTTTGGGTGAGGTATTGAGGAATAGAATGAAAATAGACAAGGATGGAAGCAGAGAGACCATTTGAAGAGGCTAATTTACAAGTCTGGACAGGAGATGGGGTATAAATATAATGGACTGAGTATTGGCACTGAGGGTAGTGAGAAGTGATCAAACTCTAGGACTATTCAGAGAAAGAATTGAATAAGACTTGCTGACAGGCTGGTTTTTTGGATGTAGAGTAGTAAAAAGCTGATGTAATAGAAATTGGAGTTCAGCATTAAAACTGCTGATGATAGATGAGTAAGACTCTAGGAAAAAAAAGAAATCAGGAAAGCAGGATATATTCAAAGAAGGGGGCTCAAATAGTGAAATCTGGAGCAGGATTCTTGAAACAATCTGATTAATTGATACTAGGTTTCTTGTGGTAAGTGATCATTACCTTTGTGTGTCTGTCTCTAAGGTGGTGGTGGGGAAGGGAGTTGGAATGTCTTTTCTCACGTTTGATAACATGCTCAGTTGATAATGATGACAGAAAGAATCGTGTAAACTTGCACATTTTGCAACCAATTCCAGGATGCTTAGGACAAGAGTCAAACAAAACGAAACAAACCAGGGAAAAGAAATGAGCACTTCTTAATTTGGGGTCAGTGTTTACATTTACCCACATGGTTTGGTAGGAAAACATATAGCATAGATGACAGACAAAAGGAAAAGCTCGTAGCTCCAAAAAAAAAAAAAAAAAACTTTTATTAAAAAATTTTTCTACTAGAGCCTATTTTTAAAAATTCACTGAAGGTAAGAGTGAATTGGAATCATCACCATAAACTGGTGACTATTTTTTTTAAAGAGAAACATCTCTTTCTGCCTCTCCAGGACTATAAGTAGTCTCTCCTCTGTTGTTTCCTTCCTATTCTGATAGCCACAAAAAAACCACTTTACACACATCCCAGTGTCCAGATTTGGTTTCTAATACTATTCCGAAAAGCAGTAATAGTCCTCTTGGGAACAAGTTGATTGTATGTTTTATGTCAGGGAAAATTAAGGTGGTCAGAAACATTTTGTTTCAAGAGGTAATATTTCTTTCAGAGATACCTGTCAAAGTATGGAAAAAAGAAAGCATTTTAAAAACCATGAAGGGGGGATCCCTGGGTGGCGCAGCGGTTTGGCCCCTGCCTTTGGCCCAGGGCGCGATCCTGGAGACCGGGGATCGAATCTCACATCGGGCTCCCGGTGCATGGAGCCTGCTTCTCCCTCGGCCTGTGTCTCTGCCTCTCTCTCTCTCTCTGTGTGACTATCATAAATAAATAAAAATTGAAAAAAAATATTTAAACAACAACAACAACAACAAAAAACCATGAAGGGGGCAGTCCCTGTGGCGCAGCGGTTTAGCGCCGCCTGCAGCCCAGGGTGTGATCCTGGAGACCTGGAATCGAATCCCACGTCGGGCTCCCTGCATGGAGCCTGCTTCTCCCTCTGCCTGTGTTTCTGCCTCTCTCTCTCTCTGTCTCTGTGAATAAATAAATAAAATATTTAAAAAAAAAAAACATGAAGGGGGATCCCTGGGTGGCGCAGCGGTTTGGCGCCTGCCTTTGGCCCAGGGCGCGATCCTGGTAGATCCGGGATCGAATCCCACATCGGGCTCCCGGTGCTTGGAGCCTGCTTCTCCCTCTGCCTGTGTCTCTGCCTCTCTCTCTCTCTCTGTGTGACTATCATAAATAAAAAAATAAAAAAAATTAAAAAAAAAAACATGAAGGGAAGCACGGTCATCAAATTGCAACAATTTCAGCATTAAAGGGAAACAAAGATGACAATCAGGAACAAGCTGAGTCTGTTGGTAAAAGCTATGAATTTATGACAACACTAAAATGAGAAACATAATACAGAGTGTACTGAAGCATTATTGTAAAGCACACTTGAATTTTTAAAAATATTGTTTGTCATAAATGCTATATTTTAGTCGACACAAAGGATATGATCCTACAGGAGAGTTTTGATTTATGATTATCAATGACAAATAGGCTTCTTTCTCTACAGAGGTAAATATTTAGAAAGACAATTTTGTAAAAGAAAGGACGGTTATCTAGCCTGGTGTTTGGGGGAACGAATCAAGATTAGTTAATAGAAATAGCTGAGTAAAGTCAGTGACTCAGGCCAACAAGTACAGATCCAATAGTACAAAGATTATGTAAAGACACAAAATAAGGAGAAAGTAACCTTGATAATGTTTTTTATCTATAAAAATGAAGAGTCCTTAAAACACTGAATGACTATGTAGACGAAACTTCAGCATAGGTGGAAGTGCGCATATCTTACTCTTGTTCGCCCTGGCAATATGGCCCTCACCTTATGATTACAAATTATGAGAGAAAGCACAGTAAACGTTATGAGATGTAAAACCAAACATTCTAGCTGCTCCAACTTCGGGAGGAGTTGGAAGAATCAGTGAAGCAAAGAATAAGATCACAAGAGAAATTGAATCTGTGTGTGTAGGAGCTTAGACTATTGTAGATAATTGTGGTTTCTTCCCCCAGTGTGCTGGAAACCAAGCTATAATATCATGTAACCGCACCTATGTCTTATTTTGCTTGTTTTATTTTTATTTTTTTAAAGATTTATTTATTTATTTATTTTTATTTACTTACTTATTTATTTATGATAGACATAGAGAGAGAGAGAGAGAGAGAGAGAGAGAGAGAGAGAGGCAGAGGCACAGGCAGAGGGAGAAGCAGGCTCCATGCTGGGAGCCTGATGTGGGACTCGACCCCAGGACTCCAGGATCGCGCCCCTGGCCGAAGGCAGGCGCTAAGCCGCTGAGCTACCCAGGGATCCCCCATTTTGCTTGTTTTATGCACCATATAAATGCCTTTAGGGGTTGCTCTGCTCTAAATTGACTTGGAATTGCGGCAGTTCTAGCAGCCCACAACTCATATTGCCTTCTCTACTATTAGTGTTGGTTAGGAGGGTTGAGACCAAAGGGAGGCTGATGGGACTTTTTCAGTAAAGTTAACATATTAAACCACCATGCTGCAGGTATACATCCTCGTTGACAGGCTAGTTTTGGTTATCTCCAATGACAAATGCCAAACAGTAAGGGAAGCATTGAAAAAAATTGACAAAAACAGTGATAATAAAATTATTTCTTCAGGATAATAGTTGAGGCATTTAAAGTAAATATACAATACATTAGCTCTTAAGCAAATATTTGTTGCTCATTGTAGACCAAAACAATCCATCTAAAATGTTTTGTACTTACATATTTGGATTCAACAAAAGAGATACAAAGTTGCTTATTTGTGTTATAAACCATTAGTTTCCCCCCAAGTCATGTTGAAAGAGTCAGAATAGCCCATAAAATTACTTAAATGAATAATGGCAACTATACTTGCTGTTGCCTGGAATGCTGTCTAACCACATTGTAAGTAATTTCTCTGTGGTTTAGTTTCTGGTACAGCAGGGAAAGGTCTACATGTCATATGTTTTGCTAATGCCACGGATTTTTTCAGTCAGAATGCTCATACAAGTTTTGAAGTGTTTAGAAGTTAAAGTTTCTTAAGCTTGTTAATTAATATACATTTGCTTTATTTTTTAAACTATACTATGCATTATGCTTTATCACTTAAATTTTTAAAATAAACTAGGAAAATATGACAGTTTTGAACAAGAATTCTTATTTGCATAATTCAAACATTGAGTAATATTTGAATAAGAACTGCTTACTTTTGAAAGCACTCTTTAAAAAATCAATGCAAAAATAAATAAACCCAGAGAGGAAAATGAAAAATTTAAATTTTTGGCTAGTAACTTAAATTCTGGATATTTATGCTAAGGCAAAAATCATTTATTCAAAGATTTAAGTCCAAGGTGGGTTGGATATAAATATTGGACATTGAATATATATATAAGATCATGCATAACTATGTGCCATTATGTGATACTTGGTCTTGGTCTGAAGTAGATTGTAATAATTCATGGGAGAATCACACATCAGTCACTTTTTAGAGGCTTATTTTCCAGAAAAGAGAACCCATGCAAAAAACATCCAAAATCAAAATGGCTGTCGCCTTAGCGAAGATCAACCGAGGAACATTAATTCAAGGATTAAACAGCATATCTAGATCTTCCAAATCAGTGGCCAAACTTCTGCAGCCTCAGCTTGCTTGTAGACTTCTAGAGCTAAGGGGCATATCTCATCGTTTGCTGAGGGAAGTTAATGCACCAAAGCAACCCCTATATAATGTGCAGGTGAGTGAATATTAACATTTGCACAAGATATGAGCTCTTTTTTTAGAAAATATTTTCAAATTGCAAGATTTGAAAATGTAGCACATTCGATTGTCATACATATAAAACAAGAATAGTTGTATAAGAAATTAATGATTTGGTCTTTTTTCAATATAGTATATATATTCTGGTTTAAATAAATCTGAAAGAGGAAATAATGTGGACTTTTTTCCTAATCAGTTATTTGATTGAACTATATGAAACTATAAATTTCAAATGGCTAAACCTAAATATCAGCATACAGATTATCACTTACGTCAAACCTAAAAGGAATCCCACAACAAGCCTTAAAAATGACTGTTTTATTCCTTTTTTCCCCATAACCTTTCTATGTTTCCAAGATAATCTTTGTTTGACTTAACACACTGGAGTATATTCAACTATAAACTCATTTTGATAGGCCCACCAACACCATCTATTTCAAATTATACCCTCTTTTACTGAGAATGTATGTACTGATTCTACATTGTTTTACCGAGGCTCTGTTATATTTTGTTAAGGACAACAGCTCTTAAAATTTTTTCAGGACCAGTTTGTTTTTTCTAAACTTTATGGCATAGAACTCTGTGTTTTTCCATTTGGGCATTATTCAAAGCATTCTAAATGTTTGTTAAAAGAGATTGGGAATCCTGCAAGTCTGGCACCTAAATAAACCCCAGAGCAAATCATTTGGACTCTGTCGTTGAAAGCAGAAGAACCCTAGCTCAAAAAGACTTAAGCCAAAAATATGTATTAGTTCATGTAGTTGAACAATCTGGAATTGAGAAGGCTTCAGTGTATAGGTACTCAAATGATGCCTGCAGGGTCCCATTTCTCTCTTTCTCCACATCTCCTGGCTCTGCTTCTTCTGTGTTAACTCCATTCACAGACTGACTTGCTCTTCATGGTTACAAGATGATATGAAGCTGTTTCCAGGACTCCATCCTTCCAGGTTCAATTATAGCAGCAAAAAATGAAAGTGCTTGAGCTAGCATTCCTGGCCAAGTCCCGTAGTTCTCTCTTACAGAACGGCCTCTAAACCAGGGAAATGGGATGCACTGATTGGTCTAGGATTGATGGCCTGCTCTTTCCCTTTACCCCTCCAGCAGAGGTTGGAGCTCCATCCTGACCACATGACCAGAGAATGGGGAGAGGATGAACCCTCAAACAAAATTTGAATTATTTTGAAAAGATGAGAAAATGGCTGATGGATGGCTGAAATCAACAAAATATCCATTACATAGGAATCTCTCTTTAAGCAAAGATTTTAACGTATCCAGAAATCATCAGATAGTTCAACTATGAATTGCCTGAGATAGCAATTACAAAAGGCTCCATTATAATACTTGATGTTTGAGACAGTAAAAAAATACTTTTTGTTAACTACTGGATTCTCTAAGCACTATGACCCTTATTCCTCTATCTTCAGGTTGTCAAGAAGAAATACAGCTGAGCTGTATAATTCCCACTGAAACACATTCCTAAAATGAATAGTTTGCCATGATGTTTCTTTCCTTCCATTGTTAATCCATAGTTTTTATAGAGGGTTGATATAAGAAATGTCCTTTGAAGCATATTTCTGTATGTGTTATGAAATCACATTTAAAGACACTGTCCACTCTGTTATTCAGTCTTTCTTTTTTCTCCTCTTTGCTAAGTCAGAACTGGAGAATCTCAGATTTTATACTATTGACAAGCTAATAAGTTAGCCTGCCACAGGTGTTCAAACACATACACTGATAACAGACACAAGACTCCCCTGAGTCAGAGACAGAGGTTGTTTATTATTTACTGCACAGCAGCCAGAGCCATAGCTTGTGTCATTTCCCTAACCCCTGACTTCCCACAGAACACATGTTACCTAGGCGTGTAGTAAGTTGCATCATAGGAGAGGAGCCTGAAATTAGGAGACTCAGCTTTTATAGGAGTGCTGGCTCATCTGTCCAGCCTGAGAGACAGAGACAGAGAGACACAGAGAGAAACAAAGGGAGAAAAAGAGAGAGGGAATTGGGGGTGGGGAGCGAGAAGTAAATGTTTCTAGAGGGTTTAAGGAGAAGGCTTTATCTTTAGTGCCCTGTGACATGTCTTGGGAGATACATCTCCAGATCTCTCCAGAGGAATATACTTTATCCTGCTTCTAAAGCTGTTTGCTATTCACCATGTCCTTTGCTCAGAAGGCCCAATCTATACAGGAATGAGAGACAGCCACAGAGAATTGCCTCCCGATACTCATGAAAATTCAGTGGCAGGAAAATAATCTATCTTTCCAGTTGAATTTGTGTTTCCTTATATCCAATATTGAGAGCTGAAAAGCACAATGGATTTGTCTCTTTGCCCTGACAGTGAGTGTCACAGGTAAATTGAGAGCTTAATTGTGATACCGCATTCCAGGGACCTGAGGTGAAAGAAGCAGGTTGAGGGAATAAGTGACCTGTCCAAGGTCCATATGCTGTGACTGTCTCTTTGACATCAACTCAAAATCAACACCTATGAAATTTCTCCTCCTTTGCTGTTGTTCTAATTGTCTTAGAGTCTAACTTTAATTTTTAAAATTCTTGTCAACACAATATTTCAAAATATATATAATGTAGTTTATCAGAAGTTCCACCCAAATGTAAATTGGTAGTAATATTTTACAGTATAGCCTTCAGATACTTCCTTTATAAAAAGAAATATAATTGGGCACCCAAGTGGCTCAGTCGGTTCAGTGTCTGCCTTCAGTTCAGGTCGTGATCCTGGGTCCTGGGATTGAGGCCCGCATGGGGCTCCCTGCTCAGGGAGGATTCTCCTTCTCCTCCCTGCTTATGCTCTCTCTCACTATCTCTGTTGCTGTCTCTCTCTCTCTCTGTCAAATAAACCTTTTTTTTTAAGATTTTATTTATTTATTCATGAGAGACACAGAGAGAGAGAGAGAGAGAGGCAGACACAGGCAGAGGGAGAAGCAGGCTCCATGCAGGGAGCCCGACACGGGACTCGATCCTGGATCTCCAGGGTCAGGCTCTGGGCTGAAGGCAGCGCTAAACTGCTGAGCCACCGGGGCTGCCCTCTCTCAAATAAATCTTAAAAATATATTTATATATATATTTTATATATATAATTAACCATGTTCTAATCCATTCCACATTTTTTTCTCTACCAAAGGTAATTATTATCCTTGGGTTGATGTTAGCATTTCTATGCATACTTTTATATTTCACTACATTTGTATACATCTATTTTTCTACATATATTTAAAATTTATATAAATGATATAATACTGTACTCATCCTTCTGAAGCTTTGTTTTTTCACTCAATGTTTTTGAAATCTGTAGCTATGGTTTATTATTTTATATTGTTTGTGGTATCCCATTGTAAGAAAAAATAATCCACAGTTTATTGTTGGACAGATGGGCAATTTAGTTTCCTTTTTTTTTTTTGTATTACAAACAATATTTCATTGAACACTCTTATAAATGACTCCTTATCTCTGTGTGTGAGACATTCTTCAGGTATCTATCTAGAAGAGGGATTACTGGGTCATGAGGGATGCACATCTTCAATCTTATTAGCTGTTGTCAATATGCATTTCACTTTCTTGTGAATCATAGTGATTCTTGAATCTGAGGATAATTTCTACAGTTTCAGAAAATTCTTAGCCATAGTTTGTTCAAATATTACCTCTTTCTCATTTTCTCTAATCTCTTTTTCTGGAGTATCTATTAAACATACTTTGGACCTTTTCATTTTATTCTTTTTTTTTTTAAAGATTTTATTTATTTATTCATGAAAGACAGAGAGAGAGAGAGAGAGGCAGAGACACAGGCAGAGGGAGAAGCAGGCTCCATGCAGGGAGCCTGACGTGGGACTTGATCCTGAGTCTCCAGGACCAGGCCCTGGGCTGAAGGCAGCGCTAAACCACTGAGCCACCCGGGCTGCCCCCATTTTATTCTTTATATCTATTTACCTTCCTCATATTTTCCCTTTAGTTATCTCTTTTTGATACTTCCTGGGACATCTACTCACAAACTTACTGCTCCATCTTTTAGTTCCTGGCACAGTGAAACCCTTCCTTCTTTCCTTCCTTCCTTCCTTCCTTCCTCCCTCCCTCCCTCTCTCCCTCCCTTACTTCTTTTTCCTTTCTTTTTTGTAAACTCAGTCTTGATTAAATTCAGCATTTGATTTTATATAGAGTTTGTGGGGGCATTTCTATGTGTGTAAGGGTCCCAAAGTAGCTCAGCCTGCCCTACTACTGAAACCAGATGTCCTTCAACTTTACTTAGTATGTTTTATAAATTTTAATACAAGATGGTTACATTTCTTTCTGGAAGTAAATGAAGTATTCTGCTTTTTCATTTATTCAGCATATATTTATTGCACATTGAAATGTAAAATCACTAGGTTAGATATCAGATGTCTTGCTCTTGTCCTATATGGACTCTGTGGATGAGAGGCAAGTAAGCAGTGTCGGTGGAGTATAGCAAGTGCATGATCAGAGTGTGCAAAATGTACTATGGAAGCATCAACAAGGGGCATATAATTCCAAAGAGTGGTCAGTGTAGCCTTCCTAGAAGATAATACTGGATCTTGAACAGAGGAGATATTAGCAAAGTGAAGAAGTAGGAGACTTATTCCTGGAAGTGAACACTGTATGTTAAGATGCTGAGGTCAGAGAGAGCATGACTTATTTAGGAAATGTAAGCAGTTTCATGTGACTAGAGCAAGACAAGTGGGAACAGTGTCAAGTCAGAGATTCCAGGGTCCTTGAGGGTTAGGAATGCAGAATTAGCTTTATTTGGATAATATGTATTAGCTAGGGTGGAGAATCAGAATTGCCACTGAGAGGAATTACGTTGTAGCAAGGAAGAAAACAATATACCTCAAATATAAAAGTCTCAGTGAAGAAGGATTAGAAGTATAAATAGTGAAGATAATGGCCTGGAGAATCAAAGGAACAAAAGACTAATATAAGAGGTGCGTTGGAGGTCAATGGATTGGTCTGTGAATGGAGTGTACCCACGGTACCAGTGTACCAGAGAGCTAAGTGGCACAGCACGAGAGAGCGACACCAGCCCTGGTACATACATTGCTTGGTTGTCTTTCCATAGTAACAGAGTTTAGCTTACCCAGGATGAATTGCAGCATGAATTCCTTCAAGGATTGCCAGGCTGCCTGTGTCAAAGTAGAACTTTCTCTTGTGCAGAAGTAAAAGGAATGCAATCTGGAATTGCCATGCAAGGGGGGTATGTTTTGTAGGTTCATGGAGGATGTCACCTTATGTAGGAAGGTGAGCAGCCCAATTAACCTGTCTGGAGGTGTTAAAGATCCTCTTCATATGTCTGTCTTGTCACTGATCTGAGGATAATTAATGAAAGAAAGATATTTTTGTGCATAGAGCACCTTAAATGGTTCTACCAGAACTCTGTTGGCTATTACGGAGCTGGGGATGCTCTGTAATTTCTCCCTCAAGAACATGCAGTAATTGTTTCCTCAAGATGATTAGAGGATGAACATTGTTACAGGAGCTCCGTGACAATATCCTCAGGCCTTTCTGGTTGTATACAATGCTCAGCCCTAGCGCATGCCCTATGTGCGTTAGCATCTTCAGAGATACTGAGCCCAATATGAAATATCCAAAGACCCAACTGATACAAGTGACCTGAAGAGACCCTGATGGCCTGCTGTAACATGAGCACATAGTTGGAGTCAGTCCTCTCCAGCTTTTTAAAGGAGCCTTCCTTTGTACCTGTCTTTATGGGTACTGAGTCAAGTTGCTCCTCAAACCCTGCCAGGTTATGCAGACCTGAGATTATAGCAAGTTATCTGCTGGTTCTGAAAGGGCCTCAGGAATGGAAAGCTCTGGTTAAGTAATTTCTTGGTGGTTTTCAACATCCCTAGCATCGATACTTACAGAGTGGAGCATCTGCTTAGCCTTATAAGCTGTCTGGATGAGTAAAGCTTGCAGCTGCTCTAGGCTGCAGTGACCTAGATAATCAGCTTGAATGCTGACTTCAGCCAAGACACGTCAGCTCCCAGACATAGTTGTTGACTTTGGCAGGGCAATGCAGGGCCATAGGACCAGGAGCTCTTGCTATGATCGAATCTTCCTTATATATGCCCCAATTTTCCTTATAGTGGCATTAGAGATGACTGTTTCTCCTTTGGACAGGCACTGTGGAGTGGGGGAAGCCAGATATGGGCAAAAGTAAAGAAAACCCTCACCATCTAAAATGTCTGTGACTTACGTGAACCCTATTGAACTTGTGCTTCCTTTTTCAGGATGAAGACCAGATACTTTTCTAAGTATAGTTTCTTCCTAGCCGCAACCCTCCAATGTAGATTCCAGTTTGGGGTTTAAATTCAAACTTCAGGGGCACCTGAGTGGCTCAGTGGTTAAGTGTCTGCCTTTGGCTCAGGTCATGATCCTGGGGTCCTGGAATCAAGTCCCACACCAGGCCCCCCAGAGGGGGCCTGCTTCTCCCTCTGCCTATGTCTCTGCCTCTCTCTGTGTGTCTCTCATGAATAAATAAATAAAAACTTGAAAAAAATAAACTCAAATCTCACATATTTTGTGGAAAAAATATGTAAACCTCAAAAATATCAAGAACTTCTAGAGGTCCTTGATGGGCTTGCCACGAGAGGTTATCTTGGGTGGTATAATTCAAGACCTGGGGAAAAAGGACAATTCCTAGAAAGAATCCCTGGATCTTGAAGACATGACCTCTCTAAGCTGGCCATTGTCCCAAGCTGGGACATTGGAGCTTGTATAGGACCATGTAAGAGTTTATTCAAGAAGAGTGTTCCACAGGATAGTAATACCAGGATAAACAAAGTCCAATAGTTTTCTGTACTGTGGACTGCTAGGAGCCCTCCTGTGCTCATGAGTACTTGGGGTTGCTCATGGTTATGTAGCTTTTCCAAGCCTATAGGAAATATTTTTTTTCTGGACCTGTTACCCAGTCAGTGCTGCTTGCAATGCTTACTTGTGAATTACTGAGTTAAAGTTTCCCCTATTACTACTATCCTGGTATCCTTTGTCAAAGTGGTTTTGAACAACATAAACTAAGTTGGGCTGGTGGTTTTTAACCTTCAGGTCATCTATGAGCGGGTCTTTATTATTTTCTAAACTGCTAATGGTTTGCTCTTTTGTGATTTATCTAAATTTTAGTGAAAATAAGATAAACTCAGATACTTCTTTTATGACTTGAGGTGGTCAAAATTATGTGGCAGGAGTGGAACTCAAAATTACGTGAAAGAAATTTTGTTAGAGATTGAAATGTTTTTACTGTTGAAATATCTATGTGTCTGAGATGTTATTAGTATGACCATATAACATATCCACATATCTTACATATCCATGTATCTTATATGTTAATATTAATGTTAAAAATTCAAAGAAATATGGGCATTATATCGATATCAAGAGTCTTTTCACTTAAATAGACAAATGAAATTAAAATAAGAAGTTAAGATAACATTTTTAAAATTGGCTGAGGTAGCTAAATAAAACCTTTGATTTATTTATCTGTTTTAACATACACTATTCTTGCTTCTAGCAAGCCAAAAAATGAAACAGGGTGGTTTATAATATGAAAAATATGTATTGGAAGTAGGTCATAAAATTGAAAAATGGCTACTTGCCAGTAGCCACATAAATTTTGGAGGAAATATATTTTCTACAGGACTGACTTGTTAAAGGAATGGCAAGTGTTTATTAAAAGCATTAAAATGGTGAAAAAGTGACCCTGAGGCAATATACAGATTCATCATTCAGAAGCATAACATGTATCAGATAATTTATTTTGAAACTTTGAAAAGAAATCAGTTTTAATTACTTTAGGTGAAGGACAAAATCTGAAAAAGAAGTTGCAGTAAAACAGGAAGAGAGTAATTTCTCATGTGTGCAGACACCACATTTATTTTCATTGTGTGTAGCCTACCAGTTACCGAGTATGGACCTCCCACCATACGTTCACATGTTGACAAACTCGTGAAACTTTTACTCTGCTAGGAGGCATTTTGTTGGAGTATATCTGCTCTCTTTCCTGACGTCTGCTCTCTACTTGTCTGTCTCCCTGTAGCCTAATAGTGGGATTCAAAAGCACGCTATCAATTTGATTCTTCTAGCAAGAGGGAAAGAGCAGCAGCTGCCTCATTTCCTGGAAACTCTTTCCAGAAGCCAGGAACTCTGGGAAATTTTCCAGTTCTCCAAACTAACTTATGGCGAGAGTAGGCTAAAACTGCCCCTCCCTATTCCCATATCTAGGAGTTAGTATGGCCTGAAAGACAAGAAGTAAGAAGGAATGCCCACTTCCACTGCACCTCCCACCACCTCCATCCCTTAGCTGGCAGGCTAGATAGTATTCTTGGCTTCCACATTCCATTAATCACTTTAGGGAGAAGGAGGTAAATTGTGATGGGCAATTTTGTTCTTCATTCAGCAGTGGCAGCAAGCAAAAACTGAATACACTGTAACAGGCACTTAGAACACTGCCATACAAATGTTTGTTCAATAGAATGTCATTATGTATCCTTCAGAAGCACTTTTTAAAAGGCTGCAATATGCCATTGAGTGAATATAGCTTAATTTACCTGACCATTCTGCTATCAATTGTTACAATTGTTCAGTGTCATAAATAACTTTAATGTACACATACATACTGTTCTTTCTAGTTTGTATGCCTCTTTACTGTTCATTTGCATGATTTTATTAGCTGCCGCCTGTACCTTTGGGGAGTTATTGAAGCCATTGAGTGTCTTGGCGCTTACTTCAGAGGAGCATGGCTAACTGCCACTTCACTGCTGAATGGGAGGGAATGTTTTTCCTAATGCCCTCGTTTCATATCCTACTCAAGGCAAGAGAGGTGACCTAGAAGAGAGTATAATTCCCTTAAATTAAATATATTCTGAAAAAAAAATTAAATATATTCTGTTATGTTTGAGGCAGAGACACCTATGACCAGAAGCTAGAAACCTTTGAGAGGCAAATTCATTATTGGTGTAAACCTTCTCTGTGTCAAAAAAAAAAAAAAAAAGCATGCTGGATGTGAACACAGAGCATTTACTAAAGCTTAATGATCATCTAAGGTTAATGCTGGCCTTCAGCAGTCTCATGATTAACATTTCCAATCAGGTCATTAATCTGCAGGAAATGCTTAGTATTTTGATTTCTGTTTGCTTAATGAAGAGGTAAATAGTTTAGTAAAGGATGATTACATGAATTTGAACAAAGAAAAGACTGTTTTTCTAACATGCACAGTGGCACCCCCTAGTGAGCACACTTGTTAAATGTAAAAAAGTTCAAGTAATTTTAGATTTTGGAAATGCAAGATTATAGATCTTTCATAGGTTTTGGGGCAGCCTGGGTGGCTCAGAGGTTTAGCACCTAGCGCCTTCGGCCCAGGGTGTGATCCTGGAGACCAGGGATTGAGTCCCATGTCGGGCTCCCTGCAGGGGAGCCTGTGTCTCTGCCTCTGTCTCTCATAAATGAATAAAATCTTTAAAAAAACAACAACAAAAAATAGATCTTTCATAGGTTTTTATAGATCTGCCATAGCAAAAGAGAGCACCTTTTTGAGGGACATCTGGGTGGCTCTGGTTGAGTGTCTGCCTTTGGTTTAGATTGTGATTCCAGAGTCCTGGGATTGAGTTCCCACAGTGGGCTTTCTGCATGGAACCTACTTCTCCCTCTGTCTATGTCTCTGCCTCTCTCTCTGTGTCTCTTGTGAATAAATAAAATAAAAAGAGAGTACCTTTTTATTAAAAATAAGAGAGAGAGAAAATATATTTTTGGAATGTGAAAAAACCCCAAATAGGCTCAGTAGATAACTTTCTTTAGAAATATTTAAATTCTCATTTCACAGTAACATTGTAAAATTTAACACTGTAACATTGAAAACTTATATTGTAGTAAGAAAAGTTTTTTCTGTTTTGCAGGTCAGAAGGGGTTCTTTGTTTGAAATCATTTCTTTTCCAGCAAAGACTGCTTTAATTAGCATAATGTATGCTTCATATGCAGCACTCATTTATTTGGTAAGTTAAGAAAATTATTAGAATATAGATATAAATATACTTATCTCATGTAATCTTAAATATATAGATATATTATAAATTTATAAGCCAAGGTACTATCCTCTTGTTACACAAAATAACTTTACATTAAACATTTACTTTTCTAAAAAAAAAATTACTTTTCTGAAATAAAAGTCAATTCATTTCTGAGGCCAGTCAATTCACCAAAAACAAATTTGCTTGAATAACTAAAATTATGTTTATAAAGTTTATTATTACTTAGTCAAGACATTTTGGTTTTACTTTCACTTAGCTATGGTTGTTTTGTTTCAGACATTGTGCCATGGTTTGCTAAAGTTCAGCATTCCATCATTTAAGTCTATGATATTGGGGGATCCCTGGTGGCGCAGCGGTTTGGCGCCTGCCTTTGGCCCAGGGCGTGATCCTGGAGACCCGGGATCGAATCCCACATCGGGCTCCCGGTGCATGGAGCCTGCTTCTCCCTCTGCCTGTGTCTCTGCCTCTCTCTCTCTCTCTCTGTAACTATCATAAATAAATAAAAATTAAAAAAAAATTAAGTCTATGATATTGGGGAACACAAGTATTACTGTATTTTGAATTACAAGTGCTGTAATTCCAAAGTGTTCATTAAAAAGTGTGACAAAAGAGGCACCTGGGTTGCTTGGTTGGTTAAGCATCCAACTCTTAATTTTATTTAGCTCAGGTCATGATCTCAGGGTTGTGAGATTGAGCCCTGCACTCTCTCTCTCACTCTCCCTCTTCCCCTCGCCTTCTAGTCACAGGCAAGGAGTTCTCTCTAAAAATAAAATAAAATAAAAACAAAGTGTGACAAAAATATAAAGGATTTTATAAACTATAAGGGTTTATTTTCTTTTAATCCATTGCCAGTGATACTACTAAATTTAAAAAAAGTTTAAAGTATAATACACAAAGTATGATGAATTATCATCATACACAGCTTGATGAATTATCACAAAATCAAGAAACAGAGTATAACCCTCATTCTAGAAGCCTCTTTCTCACTCCCCTCAAAACTACTAACTTGATAATCACTAACCTCTTCTACAGAGGGTAACCACTATTTTGATTTCTAATACCATAAGACAGTCTTGTTTAAATTGTATTTAAACGAAGTCATATACTATATATTATTTTATATGTCTTTTTTTGCTCAGTTATCATTAGTAGATTCATTAATTACCTATAGCAATAGTTTGTTGGTTTTCATTGCTGAGTAGTATTTCATTGATTGGAAATATATTCAATATATATATTCTATATATATGTCACTATTCACTCTATGGTGGAAATTTTTTATTATTTACAACTTTGGCAATTGTGAATATGGTTTCCATGAATGTCCTTGTACATACATTTTGGTAAAATTTCTGGATCACAGAATATGCATTTGTTCATCTCTAGTAGATAATGTCCAACAGTTGCTATGGTCAGTCTTTTCCATTTTAGCCATTCTTGTGGATGTGTAGTATTATCACCTTGTGCTTTAATTTGTATTTCCTTTGTTATTAATGAGATTGAGTTCCTTTTTATGCATTAAGTGGACATTGGGATATCTTCTTTTGTGAATTTCTGTAAAAGTCTCTTCTGTTTTTCTATTCTATCTTTTTCATTATTGATTTGTATTTTTAAAAAATTCTAGGGCTAAATACTATTTTGGTGATTTTGTTTATTCTGTGACTTCCTTTCACCCTTTTAGCAGTGTCTTTGAAACAAATTTTTAATTTTAATGTAGTCCAGTGTATTAATCTTTTCTTTATGTTAAGTGCTTTTTATGGCCTAATTAGGCGATATTGACCTACATCCAAGGTCATGAAACTGTTCCCTCTGATATATTGTGCAAGGCTTATTATTTTATCTTTTACTTTTATTTATTTATTTTTATTTTTATTTATTTATTTTTAAATTTTTATTTATTTATGATAGTCACAGAGAGTGAGAGAGAGAGAGAGGCAGAGACACAGGCAGAGGGAGAAGCAGGCTTCATGCACCGGGAGCCCGACATGGGATTTGATCCCGGGTCTCCAGGATCACGCCCTGGGCCAAAGGCAGGCGCCAAACCGCTGCGCCACCCAGGGATCCCTTATTTATTTTTAAAATTTTTAGTTATTTATTCATGAGAGACAGAGAGAGAGAGAGAGAGGCAGAGATACAGGCAGAGGAAGAAGCAGGCTCCATGCCGGGAGCCTGATGTGGGACTCAATCCCGGGACTCCAGGATCAGGCCCTGGGCTGAAGGTGGTGCTAAACCACTGAGCCACCCGAGGTGCCCTATCTTTTACTTTTAGATTTATAATCCATTTGGAATTGGTATGAGGTAAGGGACAAATTCTTCCTTCACAGGTATCCAGTTGATCCAACTCAATCTGCTAGGGGGAAAAACATTTCCTATTGCCCCAGAACATTTCTTTTGTCATAAATCAAGTGTCTGTTTATAGACTCTTTGTTCTATCCATTGATCTATTTTTCTGTTCTTACACTGATTCAGCATTGTATTATTTACTAATAATTATTTACTAATTCAACATTGTATCATTTACAAGAGCTTTATAAGTCATAACTAGTAGAATAAGTCCTCCCTTCTATCCACGAGCATGATATATCCTTCTATTTATTTGGTCTTCTTTAATTTTTCTTAATAATTCTTATAGCTTTTTTTGTTAGAGGTCTTACACATTTTTGTTCATATTTGTTGATCATATTGAAACACACAATAGTAAAGATTCAGTTTCCCCCATAACCTATAGATTGATTGTGGTCCCAACTAAAATGTGAGCAGGAGTGCAAGTTGACTAGTTTAAGATTTATAAGGAAATGAAAAAGGTCAAGAATAGCCAAGTCATCCTTGAAAAAATAGTAAAAGGGATCCCTGGGTGGCACAGCGGTTTAGCACCTGCCTTTGGCCCAGGGCACAATCCTGGAGACCCAGGATCGAATCCCACGTCGGGCTCCCGGTGCATGGAGCCTGCTTCTCCCTCTGCCTCTCTCTCTCTCTCTCTCTCTGTGTGTGACTATCATAAATAAATAAAAGTTAAAAAAATAAAAAAAAATAGTAAAAGAACTTACTTTCATAAACATATTCATGGTTTTTAAAAATAACTGAACTTATAAATATTTTTCAGGTGTTTAAATTTTTGAGAAGTAGAACACCTGGATGGCTCAATGGTTGAGCATCTACCTTTGGCTCAGGGTGTGATCCCAGAGTCCCGGGGTGAATCCCACATTTGGCTTCTGCAAGAAGCCTGCTTCTCTCTCTGCCTATGTCTCTGCCTCACTGTATATGTCTTTCATGAATAAATAAATAACATCTTTAAAAAATAATGAATAAAAAATAAATTTTTGAGAAGTGCTCAGTATCTTAAATGTGAATCTCATACAAAAATGACATCCAGCTGAGCTGGGATGGAAATATGCTGCAAAAAAATGGGTGAGATGAAGTAGCTGTGATGAAACTGAAATAAATTAGACTAAAGACAAAATTAAATTCTAATTTCTTGAAGGCTTTTGAAATCATCCCTCATGACTTGTCATGCTATAAACTTTCTAAGTAGGTATTAGAAACAACTTTTTGATGACCTGATTAATTGGTCATGTATGTGCCCAAAGTCTAGGAGAGGTCAGGGCTAGAATTATGCTTTTGAAAGCAAATAATTATATGTTGTAAGTTAATGCCCTGTGAGTGGAACCACTGTGAAAAGAGTGAAAAGTCTGGAAGTGAAAAGAGTAGAGAGTCAACAGAAATTTTAAAAATAGCAACATTTAAGGTGAGCTAAGATGAAATCCATGAAGGTGACAAAGCAATAATCAGAAAAGTAGGAAGCAAATCAGGAGACAAAGTGTCAAGGAAATAGAGACTTAGTTGTGAGCAGTTAAGTATCAAATACCAACAGAAAGCATCAAGTAAAATAAAGATTTGAAAACTGTTCATTAGATCTAGTAGTAAAGATGTTGGAGCCAACCATCTTAAAACTATTCCAGTGGTGTTATAGGATAAGTAAGACAGAAATAAGCGGTTTCAATGAAGAGGAGATGATAAAACCAAATCATGAATATAGATGCTGATTTGATCAAGAAAAGCAACCATATATAGCAGTGAAGAGGAAAACAGGGTGCCAAGGATTTTTATTTTAATTTTAAGATGTTAGGGATCCCTGGGTGGCGCAGCGGTTTAGCGCCTGCCTTTGGCCTGGGGCGCGATCCTGGAGACCCGGGATCGAATCCCACGTCAGGCTCCCGGTGCATGGAGCCTGCTTCTCCCTCTGCCTGTGTCTCTGCCTCTCTCTCTCACTGTGTGCCTATCATAAATAAATAAAAATTTAAAAAATAAAAAATAAAAAAAATAATTTTAAGATGTTAGATACTTGAGCACATTGGAAGTTACAGGGCAAGAGGCAGTCAAAAAGGAGAGGCTGCAAAGGCATGGAATAATTGATAGGAAAAAGGTAGGGTAGACTAAAAGTAAACACAAGATCAGGGTACTGACCTTGATCAAGACCCTTCATTTTCTGTGACTGGGGTAGAAGTGGTTAGAATGGGCACAGATAAAATTTTGTTGGTGGGGAAAGAAGAAATATATCGAATAAGACAGGGCTTCCTAATCTGTTTTGGAGGGGAGAGAGAGAGCATGCTCTTGAGCAGATGAGCAGGGGGAGGGGCAGAGGGAGAGAGCATTTTAAGCAGGCTTCATGCCCAGCATGGAGCCAAACAAGATGCTCAATCTCATGACCCTGAGATCATGACCTAACCCAAAATTAAGAGATGGATGCTTAATGGACAGAGCCACCCAGACCCACTCCCTCCCCCCAGTCTTTTTTCACAGCATGGCATACAGAGAAAATTATCCTACATGGGGATAAATGGATGAAGCTGTTTGCAGCTGGAAGTGATGGACCTCAAGGCTTATAGCTCTAGGTTGGGATATACTTGGATATGGGATATACAAAAAATACCTGGCAGTACCTTAATTGCTGAAGACATTTAAATATCTCAGTTAATTAGAAGTCTCAAGTTAGGTGGTTCCCAGGTTTGTACAGTGGATCTACAATGTCATCTGAACCAGGACCTTTCCATCTTTATTTTATGCTTTCTTGTTTGTTGTTTTTGGTCCTTATGTTTGCTGCCTCATGCTCATATTTTATTTTGTTGGCTAGAACAAGGTCACGTGACCACATCCTAACAGCAGGGAAGTGAAGGGAAGCATCTGGTATTCCCTCATTCTACAGTGGGATGCAGGCCAAGAGAGGAGAAGGCAAGAGGCAGATCAGAAGGAAATTGAAGTTGGTCAAGCCAAGGCCCTCAATCCTCTATTACCTACTTTAGGAAAACCCTCTAAGAGTTTATAGCCAATTATGTCAGCTTTAGGCATCACTTTGGTAAAATAAGCTAGTTTAGGTCTTCTTACATTTTATGGATTTTATTATTCTTGTTGCTTGCCTTAAGCTCTTATCATCATCTTTTTCATCATTAGTAAACTTACTCTGTAAGTTTCCAATTTTCAAAGCTCCATTACTCTGTGTTTTGTTTTGACATTCTTAAAATACTGAATGGCATTCTTTTGAGGGAAAATGGATTATGTGTTTGCTTAGAAATCATTGATCTGCTAGTTTACTAAATTCTAACTAATGTGTTTATGGCCTTCCAATTGCACACATAGGTATAAGCAAAGTGTAGGGGGAGAAAATAAACAAAAAAAAAAAAGAATCTATTTTGAGATATTAACATGTTTGGGGACAAATCCCATCTCTCAGAAAATGTTTCATTTAGTTTAGGAGAAGAAAGGAATTTCATTTAATTAAATCAGAGTAAAGATGTAAAACAATGAATGGGGGGGGAGAAGTAAAGCATGTCTTTATTGAAGCATACACTTATGCTTTAATTTTCTTTCTAGATGATGGTGTAATATATTTAGAACAAAGAATCAATCTCCTGATGTTTATCATGTGCTTAGGAAAGGAAGTGCTTCTTTCTTAAAGAATAAGATTAATGACTTTATGTTACACATTTTATTATTACTGGAAGTTCAGTAGCTTAAAAAGAAACTTTACCTTTCAAAAAAAATTTTTTTTATTATTAGACAGTCTGTGTTAATGCTGTGCTGGAGAAGATAAAGAAAATTTTCCAAGAAGAAGAAACCATAAGGCAAAACAGAAAAGAGAATGAAAATCTTAGAAAAGCCTTTTCTGAGCCTGTGCTTTCTGAGCCTACATTTCCTGAAGGTGAAATCAAAGCAAAACCTTACAGGTCATTACCAGAGAAACCAGACAGTATTTCGGATCGCCCCAAACTTCCTGCTAATAAGTTGAGTAATAAGATCCAAGTTTTACATTCTGTGTTTGACCAATCAGCTGAAATGAATGAATAAGCAAATTGGAACATGAATATTACCAAGTGGAGCTTAAGAGTTATCTATCTAATCACATTTCATCTGATAAAACCAGGAAACTAGTTTTCATATATTGAGTGCTCTGCTTTAAGAAAAGGGTTGGAGAACTACTAAAATGTCATTCTCAACTATTTATATGGTAGAGAAAATAAAATGAATCTTGATGTAGAAGTATGACAATGATATTTTAATGAACAAGAAAGTGTACCCCTTGGAGGCTTAGACTTTATGCTATCATTTATAACATGGGTATATTTTATTAAAGACCTGTTTTAAGTATCTTTCCAATTACAGTTGGCCCTTGAACATGGGTTTGAACTGTGCAGATCCACTTATATGCAGTTATTTTTTGATAAATATATTATAGTAAATGTATATTCTCTTCCTTATGATTTTCTTAACACTTTCTGTAGCTTACCTTAAGAATACATTATATAATACATAGGACATTAAAAATATGTGTTAATCAAGTGTGTATGTGATCAGTCAGGCTTCCAGTCAATAGTAGACTATTAGTAGTTAAGTTCTGGGGGAGTTCAAAGTTAAATGTGGATTTTCAACTGTGCATGGGGTTGGTACTCCAAACCTCTGCATTGTTCAGGGGTCAACTGTATTCATCTGGAGGAAAAATACCCTACATATCAAAATGCTATATCTTTTTCAGAGATCACAAAAGGATATTTATTTTCTATTTATAGGCTGTATAGTTTGAATCTGCCTATTATCGATCCTTTTATAGCTCATCTATAAAGTTACAGAGAACTTATGATTCACAGATATAATATATTTATAAAACAAAATATTATTTACAAATCTTACAGAAGATTTCTATATGTGAGGATAGGATAGGACATGACATTTTTTATTTCCAGATTTGGAGGAACATATTTAGAACCAGAAATTAAGCCCATATAACTCACTGTTGCCACTGGGTCATGAAAGAAAAACGCTTCTGTAACTGGCCCTGCAAATGAGGGTCACTGTTTTGCCTGCAGGAAGCACTTTGGTTTCTTCCATGTCTTAAATTCTGGACATGCGTTAAGACCTGACTGGTCATTGGAGGATTAGCACCTGATATAATAGGCTAGGATGTACCATCAAGTGATGGTACATTTCCTGTACCTGGTAAACAGCTACTGCCATAAAAGGACTTATAAAAAGCCCAACCCTGGCTTTTTAATAGTCTGAAAAATGAGTGACAAGGGTTGTATTACCTCATATTACCCATATTCCATCAGAAAAAGAAATGTGATACTATGTAGCAAAGGGCTCTGTAAGCACACCCTTAATGATAGGTACTTAATTCACTTACTATTTTTACCATACCAAGGGAAAGAGTCCAGGTGGCCCCCCTACAATGTTCAGTATTAGGTTTGAAGCCGTAATTCAATCCTAGGCCACTAAGAAGATTACTGTGCTTAGAGACAAGATTCCAATTTTGACAAACAGCTTTTCACACTCTGAATTCATAATGTGATCATCCTGGTTCTGATTCTACTTATTCTTATATTCTACTATTTGCTGCTGAGTTTTAGATGATAAACACCCAGAGTACTACACCACAGCGTGGGCACCAGGCAACCAGAATACTGCTAGCCATAAATAACTGGTATGTGAAAGCAGGGTGGACCAACTGAACGTCAGCCCTGTCCGGGAACTCAGCAGTAGGGACTCTGAGGAACAACACCCTCTATCTCTTCTAACATTTACATGAAGCACTTAGTTCTAAATACATCACAAAATTCTCAAAAACAAAGCAAGGGATCCCTGGGTGGCGCAGCGGTTTGGCGTCTGCCTTTGGCCCATGGCGTGATCCTGGAGACCCGGGATTGAATCCCACATCAGGCTCCCAGTGCATGGAGCCTGCTTCTCCCTCTGCCTGTGTCTCTGTCTCTCTCTCTCTGTGACTATCATAAATAAATAAAAATTAAAAAAAAAAAAACAAAGCAAAAACAAACTTATATTTGAAGATTTTATATAGGACATTCAAAGTACTTTGGCTTACTGAATAAGAGACTTCACATCTCTCATGGCTGGGCAGCAGCTGTGTGTCTTCTTTGAGTGTTTGCTTTGACCAGAGAGAAACTGAGCCAAGATCTGTTTGGTTTCAATGTGCAGTACATGGGGATGAAAGAGTGCACTAGTGGTGAGCACCGGGTGTTGTATGAAGTGTTGAATACGTTTCTTATTTCTAAATTAAGCATGTAAATTGATCCCATTTTGGAGGCATTTTTGAAATGTAAAAAGTCTGCTATATATTTGGAAAAATCAAATAGTTGAGATTTAAGCATTTCAATGTATTTAAATTTTACTTCAAAAAGGTAAGAATAACAACCAAATAGGGGAGGTGGAGAGTGTGTTGAGGTATCAGTGAAACAAGAATACAAGAATAGAGGAATAGAAGAATGATGATAATACTGAAGTTGGGTGATGAGAGTTTATTATGCTACTCTGTTTAGTTTGTATATATTACAACTTTTCCATGATAAAGTCTGCTACATCAAAATAGGAATTACCAACCCTCCATATTTATTAGATCTTACTTTTTACCTTTTCTTTATTGTGGTTACCGCAGATTATTTTCACCCTTCTCAAAATGCATATTCCAAACCTAGAACCTTCAGGTACTAATCAGTTCAGAGGACTGGATGAAATGTGTTCTATAGATCCTGACGATATTCCCTCCATCATAATAAGCACATGTACTTTTGAACTGCTCAGATTTATATGATTTTTAAAGATTAGTAATAAATGTGCCCATGTTGGAAAAATTAATCCTCTTTGGTATTGCAGCACAGTTATTCTAAAAAATATTTTTTAAATATACACAACATTTTTCATTGCCATATAGTTTTATCTGAAAGGACTCCGAATTACTTTAAAGTCTCCAGTGGCATAAAAATCAGAGTCACACTTAAAAGGTTCATTAGAAAGAGTCACATAAATACTCCCATTGTCCACTGTCACTTTATGAATCCTTTGCTTTACTCCTTTGGAGCACCACTTGGGTTTTGCTGATGGATCTCTAGGGTTGATAGACTGATACAGTCCTTCTCCTGTTGCCAAAGTAATTTTGTATTTATGCCAGGGACAAACTATACATGGTCGTCCATCAAAATCCTGGGGAAGGAAATAAATAAATGATTTAATAGCCTGACATTTCCAACATTCACAATAAATCTCCAACTCAGCATAAGATCTACTGCAGAAAAAACAGGTTAAAGAACAGGCCACCCTCTCTTCTTTCCCTTCCATTTACAAATTATTCTGCATAATGCAAAACCTAATCTCAGCAGTCATCAAGTCCCTTTTGCATTTGATTAGAAACCTAGTATATTAGAACCCTATCTGATATACTCTAGTATATCAGAACTCTATGAGCTCAAGCAACTCTACCATGTGACTGAATCTATGATGTTATCTATTAGATGTTAAAATGTCATTTCCTTGACAGAAATGGGGCAAGGGCATTATGTGCTTCTAAAGGAATTTTCACTAGCTGCTGGAAGAATGGTAAGCTTCAAATATAAATTTGAGAGGTTACTAAAGGCCTGAGTGTATATGTTGACTGAAGAGCAATTTGTGATCCAAAGTAGTCAATTCTCAACTTTTTAACTGTCTTGAATCAGTGCTTCTCAAATTTTAAAGAGCATGGGAATCACCTGGATCTTGTCTAAATGCAGATCCTGTTTTAAAAAAATTCAGTAGTCCTTAAAAAAAAAAAAAAATTCAGTAGTCCTAGGATAGGGTGCAAGATTCTGTAGCTCCAAGAAGCTCCCAAGTGACACCAAGGTTGCTGGTTTATGGAACAAACTTTAAGTAGCAAAGTCTTACAGGTCTTGTTATGGTCCAAAACAGAAGGATTTTATTTCACATTATCACTACCAGATGCTTACATTTGTTTCTCTATACAAGGAGTTCAGTAATACTGATATTGTGTCCCCAAAACAGTCAACAAGCATTCATATTTTCATAATTCATAAATTCATGTTCATGATTTAAACACACATATGTCCTTCTAACATAAGAATAGGTGTAGAAGTAAGTAGATATGAAGTATAGAGTGGAATGCCAAGTTTCAGCTTGTATTTTGTACAAGTGGGAGGTGGCGGGAAGGGGAAGGATGGAGAGAGATCAATTTTATGAAGTAGAAAATAAGAAGTTATGCAGCCAGTGAGTTTGGGAATGCACGAAAGTAAGACAGTTTCCCCATTCCTTCCTCAGATAAGCCTTCAGTGTGTGGTTTCCTTTTTAAAATATACATATTTATATTTTTACATTGTACAGGTAATACATACTGAAAAATTCAAACTGTAGAAGTGTATAAAGTGCAAAGTGACTATTACCTTTTATTTAAAAAATGGAATCACACTAGACCCTTCATTCTAGGACTTGCTTTTTTCACTCAGAAATATACTGCTGACATCCCTCCATACCAATACATACAGATCTATCTTGTAAGTTAATGAGGCAGTGGTTGCATAGTTTTCCATAGCACAGCTATTCATAGTTTGTTTAAACTGTGTCCTATTGTTAAAACATTTAGGTTGAAAAAAAATTTAGGTTGCCTTCAATTTCTCATTACAACAAATAATGCCACAGTAAAATTCTCCCATATATATACTTAAACATTTGTGCAATGATATCTGTAGGTAGATATCTCAGAGTATAATTGCTAGGTCCCCTATTTATCTGTGAAATAGTTTTCTTTACATTGTAGGACTATGAATTCCTGGAATATTGGCAATTATACTTAAAGCATTAAAATAACAGTTCAAATGCAGAAATAAATTATTTTTTGCATACAGCATGAAATGAATATAAATAAGAAACATGAATTTATAGAGGATAGATTTAACTTTACATACCTCTATTTCTCCCAAATGTAAAGGTCCTCCTGAGTCTGAAAAGAAATTGAATATTACATCTAGTCACTAAAAAAAAAAAAAAAAAAAAGCCTGAAATTTTGATAGTTTTGTGGTTAGGAAACAAATACAAGGTTTACAAATGAAAAATAAACTCTTACGGTAACAGCGAATATCCATAGCATGATATTCTTCTTTGTGGTAGAAAATGACTACTTCTCTATCATGGACAACAGCTGTCATTCTTTCAGATTTTTTAATGTCTTCTTCTCTGCCAACATAGACAGGAGAATGTTCCTGCACTTCAGGATCTTGTTCAGAGCCATCAAGATCCATGCTAATTGAACTAAAAAAAAAAAAAAAAAAAAGCAATCTTCACAAGTTTGGCTACAACTTACCTTAACCATATTATAAGAAATGTTTAATTCCTTTAAGACTGATGGAGGCTTTTTAAAATAGCTATATAAAAATAAAACATTCACAAATACTGGGTAATAGTCATGATTTTGAAGTAGAGATGCATAAAGTTTGCCAAAATTAGGGAGTAGTCTTCACTTTGAGGCTAGACTCATACTGGATTCATTTCAACAAGTTAGATGGATATTTCAGAAGTCCCAAGACTCAGAGCTTGACGTTTCACTGTTCTTTTACTATCATTTCAATGCTAAACAATACCCAATTATCAGTATTGTTTTCAGCCTTCCCCTAAAGGTAGGATTCTTTGATAATCTGAATAGTCTCAGATCTCTTGGTTGAAGTGACTTACTTGATTTTGCCTGGAGTAGACAGCCAGTCTTAAAAATCAACCAGAAAACTATTCTAGCACAAGGAGATAGGTATGAATGGACATATTGCATTTTCTTAACTCAAAAATTGACATTACTTTCTTCTGCCTTATTTGGGAATTCAAAGAGATGAATTTCTCATCAATTAATTTATATAAGTATATAAACCTGTATTTCTAAACAAACAAATTTTAGTAGAGAATTTTCAGGCACTCTAAATATATTTTCTCTCAGCACAGATATTCAGGCTACTTTTTTGAAAGCAACCCTTTCAAAGGGACCTTTAAGAATATAGTCATCGTCTGTTAATTCTAGGTGAGAAAGACACATCAAGATATATCAGCGTCAGGACTGTCCTTGCAGAAGATTTTCCAGAGGGCCTCCCATATCAGGGTATTTAAGTTTTATTCTATGACTGTTTCTGAATAAAACTAAACTACATATCCTGTTTTGCCAAGAATTGCTATATTTTTTCTTCGTCCACTCCTAACCCCAAATCTTTTTCTTACCCCACCCTCTTTCCATTAGAGTTGTTATCCCAAATTTTCAGGAAACATTCCTGTTTTTCCTCCCTATCTCAGGATAGAGATTGTGGTGGTCTTTGATTTTCACAAAGTGTAAAGAACCACGTATGACATTATCTCAGGGATGACAAAGAACTTTCTTCCCTAGGCAAGAACATATTTTGAATTTTTGCAGGTAATGAAATAAAAATCACAACACACAAACTGAGACCACTCTAGGTACTTTACTTTTTATTTCTTAAATAATTACATTTTCGGATATCCTTGCATGGTTTCTGCCCTCTGCTGGAGAATGGGAATCTTCAACCATCTGGACAACATCCAGCTCCACAAACTGGCATAAAGCAGGCTTACTCCCCGAAGTTGGTGAACAGGAAAGAGGCTGCTTACAGCATTCAGGCATGAGATTTTATATGTACCTCGACCATTATCTTGGAGCAAGACTACTTCAACCCCTTTATTATATGAAAGAAATTAAAAGTTCATGGTAACATCTAATCACAATCTACTCTTTTCTTTGGGTCACTGATGGGCAAGTTTCTGTGTAATCTGTTTAGGGAGGAATGAATATATGTCTGAAAAAGCAAGCAAGCACAATTCTCAAGAACTGATTATTGACAATAATCTTTAGCACAGAATTACAATACTTCAAAAGGAAAATTTCAACAGTGGATCTTGAGATTCTCCTTTTGCAAAGTTCTCTTTCCTTGTCAGAGATTATCATTCATTTGATAAATATTTTCTGAACACACATACTGTGTGACCGGCACTGTAGATATTATATTTTAGTTGGTGAGATCAACAACAAACACCAGTTAACAAATACACGAATGAGATAATTGCACACTACTGTAACAGCCATGAAGAAAATAAAGTGGGTAATATGAGAGAGAAAGAGGAGGCCATTTTGCAAATAGGCTGAGAAGGTGACTCTGAATAATAATAGTTGAGCTGGAATCTGAAAAATGCAAATGAACTAGATATTTTAAGAGCTGAAGGAAGAGCATTCCAGGCTGAAGGAACAACAAATATGAAAGCCTGGGGAAAGCAGGGTGGAGGGAGGAGGCTTGGTTAATTTGAGGAACAGATAGGAGACTGGAGCATAGTAAATGAGCTTGGTGAGACAGACAGGAGCCAGGTCCTGCAGCACTGTGTGTGAATTTTATTCTAAGAGCAATGGGAAGCCACTGCAGGGTGTGAAGCTGGGAAGGGTGACATGATCTATTTTTAAAAGAATGCTCTGGCTGTGTGGAGAATAGATTGTATCAAAACAAGAGGAAGCAGAGAAAAAAAAAAAAAAAAGCTATTGCAGTGGTCCATGGGAGAGAATATGGTGGTTTGGACTAGGGTGTTGACTCTGTTGGGGGAGAAAATTAACAACAACAACAACAATAGCAGTAGCTACAATCACACTATGCTAACTCCATGCCAGGCATTGTTTGGAGACTTTACATTTATTAAGTCATTTAATCTCCCAGCATATTACTACAAAAAGATATTATTTTAATTGTACAGTGAGTAAATTGGTCCAGAGAGGTTGGGCTCATGGACTAGAATAAAGGAATTACAGAAAAATAAATAAGAGTGGCTCCTAGGTTTTAGTTTTGTGCAACCAGGTAGGTTGTGACTGTGATAGGAAAGCCCAAAAAAGGAATGGTATTTTCAGAAATGGAAAATCAAGAATCAGCTACATTTTGCACATAGTTTGGGGTACCTAAGAGACATCCAGATAGTGATATCAAGACTACAGTCAGATATATGAAACTAGAGCTGAGAATCACTAGAGAGAGAAATTTGGGAGTTGTCAAGTTACGGAATTCAATGGAATCACTTGGAGAGGGAATGTAGGCAGGTCTAATACAATTCTTGAGGCACACCAACATTTAGAGGTCAGGTGGAAGAGAAGCAAGACCAGTAGAGTGTCCAATCTATTGCTAATTGAATGAAATTCATTCACTGCCCACTTCCCTATCCTACATTCTCCTCAAATGGTAAGTGGTAAGCCAGCAAAAAAGGGCAGGAAATGAGGTAAGGTCCATTTGAATGCTGGCCACCTCTTTTATGTATTACAAAATGAATAATACATGAACAAAATATGGGCTTCCTAGGAAACTGTACCCAAAAATAGGTTCTTTCATGAAGAGTTGGACCTACACTATACCCCTTTCTCCTTGTAATTTCATTTATTCCCTTAACCTCCCACTCTCCTAGAAATCAAATACTGGTTAACATCCAAGTAATGGTTTATATCCAGAATTATTATTATTACTCTTTTCCCAGAATGTTTAAATTTTGCCTCCTATCAGACCCTTAAATACTCTTTTGGTCAAAAATAGAAAGGGAAAGGTGAGAAAAATAAAATCTAAGAAATATTTCAATATTGTTCATTGAAACTGGCTCAAGGGTCAACTCTGTATAGGTCTGATCCAGTATTTTTCTTTTTTAAAGATTTCATTTGTTTTATAGAGAGATAGAAAGAACAGGAGTGGTGGGGAGAGGGGGAGAAAGAGAGAGAGAATCTCAAGCAGACTCCCCGCTGAGCATGGAGTCTGATGTGGAGCTCAATCTCAGGACCCTGAGATTATGACATGAGCTGAAATCAAAAGTCAGACGCTTAACCAACTGAGCCAACCAGGTACCCCTGATCCAGTCCTTGAATCAAAATAATAATTTATATATATCACTGTATAACATTTAAGAGCCATTATTTGACTTTCAAAATTAAGCACACAGCCTTAAAAATGGCATATATGTTCATTTTCAATCCAAAACAACTCTTCTGTCATAAAGTCTCAACACATGTTTATGTTGACACAAGCCTTCCAAAACAAAATGTAACAACCATTCTAAAGGTTGTAGCAAGGCTAGGTTTTACTCAACATTTTCAATTTCAGTTCCATTTTAACAATTTCATTATTTTATGTATTTTACCAGATTGAAAAACTAGAGAAAGTTCCAGATAATTTGAGAAGTATCCAACTCTGCTTTATATAAGATAAAGAATTACACATAGGGGATCCCTGGGTGGCGCAGCGGTTTAGCGCCTGCCTTTGGCCCAGGGTGTGATCCTGGAGACCCGGGATCGAATCCCACGTCGGGCTCCTGGTGCATGGAGCCTGCTTCTCCCTCTGCCTATGTCTCTGCCTCTCTCTCTGTGTGACTATCATAAATAAATAAAAATTTAAAAAAAAAAAAAAAGAATTACACATAGAAAAGGAAAAGGAGAAAAAAAAAAAAAGGAAGTGAATCAAAGTGATGGTCCATGTTAGTTGTAGAGACCCAGATGGTGTTAAATATTAGGAAGGTCGCCATGGAATGCTCATGATATTAAACAGAACACAACTGCCTATAATTTAAGGTGTTTAACAAAATTATAAATCACATGTCAACCTCAAATATTCTAATTTTAGAAAGATGACCCTTCCAAATCCACATCCTCTTCACATACAGTAATATTGTCATATTCATAAGATATTGTACAGAATGATGTACCTTTCCTTGGTAACCGGAAAGTGCCATTTTGATTTCATTCAAGTCTTAGTTTAACATTTAACATACAAACACATATAGGCAACTTCTTTAAGAAGGGCACTTGGGGGCAGCCTGGGTGGCTCAGCGGTTTAGCACTGCCTTCAGCCCAGGGCATGATCCTGAAGACCCGGGATCAGGTCCCATGTCAGGCTCCCTGCGTGGGGCCTGCTTCTCCCTCTGCCTTTGTCTCTGCCTCTCTCTCTGTGTTTCTTGTAGATAAGTAAATTACATTTAAAAAAAAAAAAAAAAAGGAGGGCACTTGGATCTTGATGAATGGTCATAAATTATAAACCCCATCCCCCGCCCCCAGAGGGAAAATTTGTTACAGGGCAGCACCAAGAGTCTCCCAGCCTTCTGATGGCTCCTCTAAATACTTATTTAACCTTGTATGACTGTTTGGAAGTCTAGGAATGTTGGGAGGAAAAGAGCATGGGTCATTTAAAAAGTAAGTTTGTAAAACAGAAGTTATGATTTAGAATTAAAAATCTCTAGGTGAATGTGTTAGGAGTGAGCTTTAGAAAGAAGGAATTTATAGGCTACTATTTTGAGAAGGGTAATTCTGAGCCATAAGGAAGAAAGATACTAGATATTACGTAAATTGAGGTGTCGTAAGTGGAATGTGTGTGTGTGCATGTGTGTTGGTGGGGAGAGGCAGGAAGGAACTTTGAATTCAAAGTATAAAGGAAAGCATTACAGGAATCAGGCTTAGGAAATTACAGAGATGTCAAATTTGTACTCTGAAGTTTACACTGTTAACTGTTACTCCAACTAACCTAGTTACTTTTTAAATAATGGAAAAAAGAACATATGCTATTTTGAAAAACTATTTCACAATAAGGAAGTCAAACTGAGACAAAAAAAACGTGATTTCATTCGAATGAATAAACAAAGAAACAAAAAGTAGAATCTGACCTATAAATACAGAGAACTGATGGTTGCCAGAGGGAAGGGGGTAGGGGGAAATAGCAAATCAGAAAGAGGAGTGGGAGGAAAGGCTTCCAGTTAAGGCATGAGTAAGTCATGAGAATAAAAGGCACAGCACAGGGAATACAGTCAGTAATACTGTGATAGTGTTATATGGTAACAGATGGTAGCTACACTTGTGTTGAGCATAGCATATCATATAGAGAAGGTGAATCACTATGTTGTACATCTGAAACTAGTGTAATATTGTGTGGCAACTATACTCCAAAAAGTCAAACAATATTTCACAATAAAAAGCAAAAATACAGTATTTTTAAGAAAAGCCAATGAGGGCCATGCCATGATTTTCTGGATTAGCTATGCTATAGCTGACAGAAGGCTGGATTACTACAACTCTCAGTTATCTTGTTTTGCTTGGTATTGGCAAGTACCCAAAGCATACACATTGCTCAGGTGGTAGTATTTACTTCCACAGTATCCAGCGTGCAGGCTTTATCAGATTTTGTGACAGGACAGACAGAGGGGCAGTAAGATAAAAAAAAAAAAAACTAAGAACAGATGAACCAAACTAGGCTGAAGAAAAAATACAGAACTTGCAACACATATAACCAACAAAGGATTAGGATTCAGAATACATGAAGAACTTCTATAAACCAGTAAGAAAGTGCAAAAAAATATAGAAAAATGGGCAAAGACACAAACATTTCATAGATGAAGTCTGCATGGTCAGTGAGCACATGTAAAGATGCTCAACCTCATCGATCAATAGGAAAAAAATAAAAGAAAGGTAAAGGATAGTGACAAATGGGATACGATTTTCTATCCAATCAATTGGCAAAAATTACACCAGGTTGGTGAGGATATGGAAAAACTGATGGTAATGACATCAGTTAGCAATAGCACAATTTGGCATTATTTAGTAAACTTGAACATATCTGTGACCCATTAATCCCCCTTTCAGTATATTTCAGAGAAACATGCACAGGTACACCAGGAAACAAGCACAAGACAGGAAAAAAACTCTTACTTTATATTTCTGTACCAAATGATCCAAAAACCAAGAAAAGGGATAAAGTGGCACTTTCTATCCTCAGAAAATGCGCCTGTGAATACAGATCACGAATGGACTGTTTGAGAATTTTGTTCGGCTTATTTAAACACTCAGTACTAGAAGAGGAATTAAAGGAATATTTACTTTTCTTTTTCCAGGCAAAAAATTAGAAATGAAATAGTAGTATCAAGACATTAACAAAATACATGAGATGTAGAGTAGCATCAAACGTTAATTAAGTTCTCTGACTTCCAAATAAATGTGAATGAAATACAATGCTACCTCAAGTTTCAGTCTCTTGAAACATAGAGTTTTAGGCGGGTTTGCACCCCAACCAAGGAAAACTGCAGTGAACTTTGCAGGACCTGATAAGAAATGTGCAGAGAACTCTGGCCTCAACGATAAAGGTTTCAGAGAACTAATATTACAGTCTTGCATTTTGCTTAGGAAAGTATTATCGTATCTCTCAAATAATGGTCATATTTACTTACGATATCTGGTAATATTTATAATTAACACCCACATTATTCTCATTATTCTTAACTAAATATTGTGACTATCACGGTCCATTCAAACAATCACAAGAGTCCATGTGTTCACCTTAATTACTATGACTTTGATGCACTATTCATATGCTCCGACACATTTCTTCTATTTTAAGTAGACTTTAAGATAGCAGGATCTTAACTAAACAAAAAGAAAGTGAAAAATTAACTGGTCTATGCAGTTTGGGGGCCAGATGAAAAGTTACTTCTGAAAAATTTGGTCATTTTGTTCCACTTTCTTCTTATCTGTGTTTTTGGCTGGTACCTTAAATAGGTTTCTAAAGGCACTAACACCATATAAAATTACCAATAGGCTATATGGATCATCAGTCTCTATCAGATGATCTCTATCATTTCCAGCATAGGTTGACTTTAAAAATCTAGTAAGTTTCCCTGAGATAATGTAGACAAAAGAGACATGAAATTAAAGGAACTTACTTGTTACTCCTCTGGAGCTCTGACAGAGGTGCTTTTACTAAGTCTGGGGACTTGATCTGCACGTTATCAGAATGCAGGACTCCAGGGTGACACCCTTGCTTTTCAGTTCAGAGAAGAGAAATGCCTTAGATAGTAGCTTGGTTCTCTCTTTGGAGGCAGAATAATAAAGCCAGTTATCCCTCCGTGAGTGCCAACTTCTTTGACTGCAAACCTGAGTTCATTAATCCTCACGAAACCTCTAAGGGGGAAATAGTGTGTCTATTTTCCAGATAAGGACACTGACAGTAAAGGATCCTCTTTAACCTTAGGAAAGGTTTCCTAAGACCACAAAGTAGCAGTCAAGATTCAAACTTCTACCTTCTGAGTCTAAACTCAGTGAACACTGGTAATATAAATCTTAACATTGCATCTAACAGCATCCACGAGTTTATAACACGTGGCCTGCAAGTAAACGGTCCTAAAAGGCACAAAACCTTTCAGCAAAATAGAGATCTGTGCATGTATGTATATATGTATAAATGCGTGTATGTGTATCACCAAACATGGTTCTGAATTTTTCTTTTTTTTTAAATTTAGGAATGTTAATGTTCAAGAGTTGCGTCAACAGAGGTTTAAAACTGGACAGTTCCCTAATCATTTAATGAAGTCGCCTGGCTGCTCTGGGATCCGCTACCATCGTCCTTGCCAGAGAGATCCTCCATCACCACGTGAGCTCATCCGGGTTTGAACCCCGGCTCTGTGTGATATGGGGCACGTCGCTGAATTTCGCTGTGCTGCAGTTTGCACAGCTGTATGAAAGGCCTGCCACATAAGGTTGTGCTGAGAAGTGAATGCTTCACTCTCAAGTGCTTCGGAGCGGGTCCCGCCCGCGGGAAGCGCTCCAATCATGTTGGCTGTCCTCGCTAAGGTCCTTCCAGCTCTGACAGGCACCAACGCCCGAGTTCAAGCTGTATTTAACATTTTAGTCAAGACGGACAGGCGCTCAGGAACCAGTCCCGGAGCGGGTTCAGCGTGCACAGATGCTGGGGCTGCAGAAACCCCGGGGCGGGTTCAGCGTGCACAAAGGCCGAGGCTGCAAAAACCCCGGGGCAGATTTAGGGTGCACGGACGCCGGGGCTGCACAAACCCCGGGGCAAGTTCAACGTGAACGGACTCCGCGGCTGCACAAACCCCGGGGCAGGTTCAGCGTGCACGGACGTCGGGGCTGCACAAACCCCGGGGCAGGTTCAGCGTGCACGGACGCCGGGGCTGCACAAACCCCGGGGCGGGTTCAGCGTGCACGGACGCCGCGGCTGCACAAACCCCGGGGCAGGTTCAGCGTGCACGGACGCCGGGGCTGCACAAACCCCGGGGCGGGTTCAGTGTGCACGGACGCCGCGGCTGCACAAACCCCGGGGCAGGTTCAGCGTGCACGGACGCCGGGGCTGCACAAACCCCGGGGCGGGTTCAGCGTGCACAAAGGCCGGGGCTGCACAAACCCCGGGGCAGGTTCAGCGTGCACGGACGCCGCGGCTGCACAAACCCCGGGGCGGGTTCAGCGTGCACAGACGCCGGGGCTGCACAAACCCCGGGGCGGGTTCAGCGTGCACAAAGGCCGGGGCTGCACAAACCCCGGGGCAGGTTCAGCGTGCACGGACGCCAGGGCTGCACAAACCCCGGGGCAGGTTCAGCGTGCACGGACGCCGCGGCTGCACAAACCCCGGGGCAGGTTCAGCGTGCACGGACGCCGCGGCTGCACAAACCCCGGGGCGGGTTCAGCGTGCACAAAGGCCGGGGCTGCACAAACCCCGGGGCAGGTTCAGCGTGCACGGACGCCGGGGCTGCAGAAACCCGGGCCGGTTCAGCGTGCACAGACGCCGGGGCTGCAGCAACCCCGGGGCGAGCTCAGCGTGCAGACGCCGGGGAAGCTAGTGGAAAACGCCCCGCCTGCCCCATCCGGGGGGCGGGCCCCGCGTGGGCCTGGACGCTAACGGGAACAAGCTCGGCGGGCCTCGCCGTGACTGCGCGGAAGCCCGGCCGGAGGCTAACGGCTAACGAACGCGAGCCCTTGCGGAGAAGGGCCGCCAGCAAGGCCAACAACACCCCCTCCTCGGGCCGCGCCGCCGCCGGAAGCCCGGGCTCAGGCCCGCCGCCCAGCCGGAAGCAGCGCCTCTCGCGAGCCCCGCCCAAGCCGCGGCGAGAACGCAACTCACCTTCCCGGAGCTCCTCGCTCCGCCTCCGCAGGGCCGGCCGGCCGCCCAGGCCGCGTGACGCTACTGCGCAGGCCCGGGCTGCGGCTGCGGCCGCGGCGCGGGGCCGGGGGGCGGGGCGAAGTCGCCCACGTGACCCGCGGTCCCCGCCCCACGTGACGCCCGCGCCCCGCCGGGACCTCGGGGCTGACGGTGGTGGAAGAGTGTTTGCAAATGTAGGTGGCTTCTGTTTGCTTCTGGGTGTTGGTCGATCTCGCTGCGTTTATCCACGTTTTATTTTATTTGCTTATTTAAACAGTCGCTCCCCCCAGCGCGGGGCTGGAGACCGAGAGTCGCGGGCTCTTTCTAGTGTGCCAGCCCGGCGCACATTTTTTTTTTTTTAAGATTTTATTCATTTATTCAGGAGAGACAGAGAGAGAGGCAGAGACACAGGCAGAGGCAGAAGCAGGCTCCATGCAGGGAGCCCCTGGTGGGACTCGATCAGCCGCCGAGCCACCCAGGCGCCTCCCACACCTTTCAAGTGCTCCCGCTCTCAGGAATTGACCTAATAAAAATATTTACAGAAATTCCTCACGGTGCAAACAATCCGTGCATAAGGATGCTGATTGCAGGGAACGAATAAGAATAGCTGAAGTCCTCAGCAAGAAGGGAATGAATGATGGTCCAATAAAATACAGTGTAGACATGTGAATTATTTTGTAGCCGTTTACTCACGACCAGATTCCATGAAAGCGGTGAGTGTTTGAAAGGAAGGCACGCAATACACGATTCTTCAGTGAAAGTAAACGTGATCTCTCAAGATACAAATAGATACGTCTGTACATGAGCTTTTTATTAAAAAAAAAAAGTATTTTTAAAAACTTAATGGTGCTTGCATTGGAGTTGGTGGTTGGTTATCACTTTACTATTTTGACCGTTGCAACTTTTTCCTCCTTATACTTTCTGAGTTAAAAAACAAACAAAAACCTCCCACTTCCTCCTTGTGTTCAAGGCTGCAAGCTAGTTGAGTCCAGAATGTTGTTGTTTTTTTTGCTTTTTAAGATTTTGTAGAGGCAGAGACACAGTTTTAGAAACCTAGAATGATGGATCTGCCTCCAATGCTTGTTTCTTTTGATTTTTGTTCGGTTCAGTATACTTTTAGGGTGATAATATTTTATGCGATAATTTCCCTTTTGACCATTTATTTCACTGATCCAAACAAAAACTAACCATCTAGTTTTGATGAACTGCTTTACCAAAGTGATAAAATATATTTGAATTTATTATAATTTATATTAATCAGTTAGCCATCTAACACAGAGGGTATTAGCAGTCTTTAGCTTGTGGAAGGACTAAATAAAGTTTGCGGTTTTTTTTTTTTTTTTTTAAGATTTTATTTATTCGTGAGAGACAGAGAGAGAGAGGCAGAGACACAGGCAGAGGGAGAAGCAGGCTCCATGCAGGGAGCCTGACACAGGACGTGATACTGGGACCCCAGGATCACGCTCTGGGCAGAAGGCAGGTGCCAAACCGCTGAGCCACTCAGGGATCCCGAGTTTGCTGTTTCTAATGAAAAGTCCTTCTTGCCTTGACATAATCTGGACATTAAAATAAGACACATCTTAGATTCATTGACCTTAAATCTGATTTCTAATAAACTGAAGACCTCAGTTACGCATCCATATATACAAAGGAGGGAGAGAGAGAGAAATGGAAACTTTCTTTTATCTCTACCTAGAGTATCAGTGGAATTAATCATGTAATAATATGGAATGCCTGGAAAACTACTGGGAATGGGGGGACACTTTCTATCTTCTCTCTCCTTGGAACCAATCTACATCTTCCTCTAGAACCTTACTCCAGTTGTTCTTTTGTCTTTTCTTTCCTACTGTTGACACCTAGTGGTAGCCCTGGTGTGCATTTTCTTACCTACTGTGGAAAATAACTTTTCTTCTGTGAACTTGCTCTTCAATGCCTTTGTCTAAAAATAGTTTTAAATGTCCCTTCTCACCTTTGTGAGCCTCTCTCCTGTGCTCTGAGCATCAGGCTGTTTCTAGGCAGGTGTTTTTGGAACCAAGCCCTTCCTCTTAGAGAAGTTCAAAACCTGCCTTCAATTCTAAATAATCTGTTTTGTGAGCTAATGAAGATGTTGGTGTGCTGATAGTTTCACTACAGTGAGGTTTGAAGAGTATCAACCACTCTGGATTTCCTATTCTTTTAAACAAGAAAAGGGCGATCACATTGCCCTTATTAGGGCAATGGGATTCAGATAATGAGAATCCTAATATTAGGCTATTGGGATTCAGATAATGAGAAAGTGAGGGTGGCTTTAAATACAGACTATCTTCTTATGACTCCTATCTGAAAGTCTCCACAGTATTCATTTGTTGTGGATTACCCGTGTGACATTCTTACTTGGACACCATGAGAGAAACAGTAGTGTTCACCAGACATCCCTACTATCCCACATTTCCCACCCCATTTACAATTGGTGAGGCTATGTGACTACTTTTGGCCAATGGGCAGTGAGTGAATATGCAGTGTGTCACTCTTAGATTGAAGCATAGAAGAGCTCCTATTCCACCTCCCTGGTCTCCCTCTCTCTTTTTTATTTTTTTATTTTTGGTCATGACCACAGACATCCTAGATTGTGGACCTCTACTAGCCTGGGTCCCTGAGTGACCATGTGGAACAGAGACCACCCACCAACCCCCAGTCACTACCTTCCAGGAGGCCATGAAAGATACGTAACTGAAGTGAGAAATAAACAGTTCTTGTGTTAAGCCAGCAAAGTTCTAAGGTTGTTTATGATTATACTAAAGCATAACTTAACCTGATATCTTTTTGCTATCTTCAGTTTTATGTGTTCAAGATTGAAATATTAATTTTCTGGGATCCCTGGGTGGCTCAGCGGTTTGGCGCCTGCCTTTGGCCCAGGGCGCGATCCTGGAGACCGGGATCGAATCCCACGTTGGGCTCCCAGTGCGTGGAGCCTGCTTCTCCCTCTGCCTATGTCTCTGCCTCTCTCTCTCTCTCTGTGACTATCATAAATAAATTTTTTTAAAAAAGGTAAAAAAAATATTAATTTTCTCCTGTAAACCTGTACTTCCTTTGTTCCCTCTATAAGTGACAGCCCTGTTCATCTACATGCTTAAGGTAGAAACCTAGATGCCGTACTCACATCTCCCCTTTTCTCACTCCTCCAGTGTGGAAAAGAATTGGCATAGCTGACCTAAGACTGCTATCCTTGGAAAGCTCTGCTTGTAAGGCTGGCTCCTGGCTGGTGTCTGCGAATTTGGCTGGCAAATAGTTCTCTATATTGGTAAAAGATTTTCCCTAAATAATAAGGATGTCTCACTGTGACTAAACTGTCCATACATAAGTAAAATCTTAAAAAAAAAAAAAAAGGCAGCCTGGGTGGCTCAGCAGTTTAGCTCTGCCTTCAGCCCAGGGCATGATCCTGGAGACCTGCGATCGAGTCCCGTGTTGGGCTCCCTGCATGGAGTCTGCATTTCCCTCTGCCTGTGTCTCTGCTTCTCTCTTTCTCTCTCTCTCTCTGTGTCTCTCATGAATAAATAAATAAAATCTTTTTAAAAAATAAACTGTTCATACAAACAACATGGTTGATGCTGACCATGACCTGCTTTCCTTCTGGGAGTCTGGAACTTTGGTACATGCTAGGCAGAGCTGCCTACATGGCCAGACCCCAATAAAACCTTTTGGGTGCTGAATCTTTAACGAGCTTCCCTGGGCAAAACTGTTGCATGCTCCTTTTCTGTATTTTTATTACTGGCAAAAGAATCAGCTTTGTGTTACGCCTCCAGAGAGGGAGAGAACATAAGGAAGCCTGCACCTGAATTCCTCCATTTTTCCCCGTGTCCTTTTTCTCTTATAATCTAGCTGTGTATTCTTATAATCTCATTATAATAATTTTAGCATGAGAAGAACTATCTGATGAATTCCATGAGTCATTCTAGTGAATTCCCAAACATAATACGGTCCTAGGGGCCCTCATGGTATCCCCCCCATATTTCATCCAGGACTGGGCCATGTCAGTTCTACATCCTAAAATATATTTCAAATGATGGTGCTGCTTTTCTTTATGTGTTGTCACCGCTCTGGAAGATGCCATCATCTTTTATTTGTATTGGACTTTAGAGGACCCAATAAAAAAAAAAAAAAAAAAAAACTTTTTCCCCCCTGCCTGAGTTTGGAACCAACTGAAAGAGATAGTAAGAGACCGAAGTGTAAACTTTATTTAATAACAAAAATCTGGATTGGAGTAGCTTAAATGTGCAGCCAAATGGATTTGCTAACATCTCCAGAATTAAATGTATATGCCCAAATTGCTGCCCTCTACCTTAGTGCTGTCCCATCTTGAGAGGATGAACCAGATTTTTTTTAATAAACCAGATTATACTCTCTTTAGACAGACAGTTTTGTAGAAAGGAGAAAGGAGTGGCTGAGCATACAAAACAAGAGAGTAAAGGTCAGAGATTTTAAGATTTCTTGCTCACTCACTTTGAATTTTATCTTCCAAATGGAACTCCCCATCCTGGGCGGTAAGCAAATAATACACATGCTGGCTGTAAGTAGGCAGTGGAGAAGAGAGTGTGATCAGTGAACACCAGGTTGTCTGTAGTGAGCCTCAAGCAAAACACTGGCCATTAGTACTAAGCCAGGCTAAGTAAATAGGCACAGAGCTACGTGGGCCCAGCAAAGAGCCTTAGGTGAGAGGGGGAGGGTCGTAGGGTGCAGGTTGCTGCTCCTTGACCTTAAAGCATGTTGAGAACATAGTCATTCTACCACATTCGGTCTCAGCAAAGGTAGGAAGGCCAAAAAGACGTCAGAAAGCAGACATAGCATTTTCTCATGTGCTTGTTGGCCACGTGTGTCTTCTTTGGTGATATTTCTGTTTATGAATGCTCTGCACCACTTGCCATCAGGGAAATGCAAATCCAAGCCACAATGAGATACCACCTCACACCGGTGAGAATGGCAAAAATTAACAAGACAGGAAACAGATGTTGGAGAGGATGTGGAGAAAGGGGAACCCTCTTGCGCTGTTGGTGGGAATGTGAACTGGTGCAGCCACTCTGGAAAACTGTGTGGAGGTTCCTCAAAGAGTTAAAAATAGACCTGTCCTACGACCCAGCAATTGCACTGCTGGAGATTTACCCCAAAGATACAGGTGCAGTGAAACGCCGAGACACCTGCACCCCGATGTTTCTAGCAGCAATGTCCAAACTGTGGAAGGAGCCTTGGTGTCCATCGAAAGATGAATGGATAAAGAAGGTGTGGTCTATGTATACAACGGAGTATTACTCAGCCATCAGAAAGGACGAATACCCACCATTTGCTTCAACATGGATGGAACTGTGGAGGGTATTATGCTGAGTGAAATAAGTCAATTGGAGAAGGACAATCATCATATGGTTTCACTCATACTAAGAATATAAGAAATAGTGAAAGGGATTATAAGGGAAAGGAGGGGAACTGAGTGGGAAAAATTTGAGAGCGAGACAAAACATGAGAGACTCCTAACTCTGGGAAACAAATAAAAGGTTGCAGAAGGGGAGGTGGGTGGAGGGTTGACTGGGTGATGGGTACTGAGGAGGGCACTTGATGGGATGAGCACTGGGTGTTATATGTTGGCAAGTCGAACTTAAATAAAAACAAATTAAAAGAAAAGAAAGACATAGCTAAGGCCAGGATTAAATTACAGGAAAAAAATGCCTTTGGGTACATACGTAGAATAATGTTTACTGCAGTTAGAGATAGTGAAGTTAATGAAACATAAGCTCAGGTCCCCTCACATGTTTGAGCCCTTTCCAAGGTCCTGAGCAACTCTAGCAATGTATTCCCACAGTCATCTTTTATATCCTTTTAATATAATCTGGAAGCACACAAAATTATAGAAAAGTAGTACAGAGAACTCTACCCCAACAGCCATTTAAAAGTATGTTGCCAATCTGATGCCACATCAGCCCCTAAAGCTCTAGTATATAAATTTCCTGCAAATAAGAACATTCTACATAACCACAATTCAGCTGTCAAAATCAGGAAGTTAACATTGACATTTAATCTTCAAATCCAGTTCAGAATGATTTAGTTGTCATATCTGTTTGGCTTCCTTGTCTGGGACAGTTTCTCAGGCTTTCACTAACGTGACATTCACATTTTTAAAGGTCATAGGCCATGTATTTTATAGAATGTCCCCCAACTGCACTTTGTCTGACATGTCCTTAGGGGATTCAGATTATGAATCTTTGGCAGGAATTTCACGTAGATTGGATTCTGAGCCCTGGCAGGGCTGTACTTCTATTCCCTTCTCACTCAACTTGAACCAAACTCACTACACTACCATGTGGCCATCCACCCCACTGGCTGTCACTCCTCTCTAAGCCACTGTATGTTCCCCCAACCCCATAGCCAGCATAGGTGTCCACCCTGCTCTGTCTTCCCTACTGGTTTAGGACTGAATTGTTTGTGAAGAAAGGAGAAGAGAGAACGGAATAGTTGTCATAAATTTTGTAAAAAATGTACAAAAGTAGGATGATCTAACTTCGGGGATGAAGGCCATTGTCTCTTTTCCTTCCATCGCACAGGCATTTTTGGGATTTGGCTAGGAGGCAGTTTGAGTTGGAAATGCATTTAGTTTGTGTTTGATGGGATATATTTATATGGTTGGCAGTCAGTTGTGGTGCATAGTAAAGGTTTTGCTGGCCTTCCCAGTGTAAAAACGGCCTCTAAAAATAATCCCAGTGTTAGCTCTTCTTATAAGCTCGCGTGCAGGCCAGTGTTCTACCAAAATGTAACGGCTGTGGTGTCTGCAGCAGGGAATATGAAAGTCTTGGAAGAGAAATAAGATTTGAACAGATAGAGCCAGAAACTATTCTATGGAAAATCCTATCTTATCATTAGACTTTTGGTAAAATTGTAAACACGTGATTCTATTCTCATAAACAGTACACGTGGGATATGCTCAATAAGACAGCCTATAAACTATAAATTCATGTATCTTTCTTGATGGAAATCATATGAAACAGAATTTATCATAATTTCTGTGTCTATAAGTACACAAACCTATACTAAGACTACTATTTGTTTTATGCTTTCTTTTGATTAAAAAAAGATTATGCTTTAGGAAAGATCCAGTTATCTTTCTATTCTCTGTATGTAAGATATTTGTAAATGGTTATTATGTGAAGGAATGAGTGAAGAGTAGGGAGACAAAAGATATAGGCAAAAAGTGTGATAGTGGTGTGTCTAGCAATTAGTAAATGTTTGCTCTCATGTTTGGTTTTTAATATTTGTATTTTTCATGATTATTTGCCCATTCTGAATATTCACTTTCATATCTAATTTTTTTAAAAAAATTTATTATTCTGTATTCTTTTTCTTAAAGAGAGCCTCCCCCTCCCGCCCACTGAAACCTGGATCTACTCTGAGCTGCATCTAAACTGCAAGGCGGCTGAGCTCTGTGCCCGCTACAGAGCGCTAGTGAGTATCTAACTGGAAATTGTCCAATGACAGCGTGGGTAGGCAGCACTGCCTGGGCTGCTCCAAATTCCATCTGCATTCTGGTCCAGAAGGGGAAGCATGGCAGGACTAGCCTTGGATTCGTGTAGATGTCGCATGCTCAAAGTGACTCCACACCGTCTCTTTGAGTCCAGATGGCGCTGGGGAAAGTGTACCTAGAGGCAGATTGCTTAGCCAAAGTCACGGCAAATAGTCACCGAGGCACGGGGCTGAAAATATATGCTCCAAGAGAGCTCCATGGCATGGCATAGAGGCCCTGCTCAATTAAGTAGGAGAACTCAGAATGGAAATGACAATGAAGAGATTTTTGATCTGTAAGAAGAGAAAGACACCTGGAAATGCAAGGGCCTCCACCTTTACAAACTTTTGATCTTGTAAGAAAGCAGTTTCAGTTGCCTCTGTGTCAGGTAAATGCATGGATAGATCTTCTCCCCATCCCAGAGTTGTTAACGTGATGCTAAATTAATCTTTTATGAGCAGATTTCTCCCAGTTTACTTCACAGGTTGTAGTTTTGGACAACCTACATCTATTAACTGGCATCCACCCTGGGGAAGCCAAGACCAAGCGTCTTTCTTTCTTTTTTTTTTTTTTTTTTAAGATTTTATTTATTTATTCATGAGAGACACACACAGAGAGAAGCAGAGACACAGGCAGAGGGAGAAGCAGGGTCCATGCAGGAAGCACGATGTGGGACTCAATCCCGGGACCCCAGGATCATGCCCTAGGCTGAAGGGAGGTGCTTAATCGCTGAGCTACCCAGGCATCCTACCAACTGTGTTTCTAATCTCATATCCTGAGCCTATTCCAGAGAGTCTTTGGTGACATCAAGTACTGGGTTGTCAGAGTACCGTTTTGCTTGACCTTTGTTCTAGGAGTAGGGGGTGAGGAACTGCAATAAAGTTCTGCTTCCTGTTAAGACTTTGAACTCTTTGAAAGAGTGAGGCTCATCATAAGATGGGAATTGAACAAATAGAACCTCAGAGGTCCTAAAGGAATACCTCATTTCAGGGAGAGCAGTCTGCAGCTTCCACTGCCAAAGGAAGGATCCACAAATCCCCCATGCTTCAGGGAACTCTCCAGCAGAGGCTACGTGAAATTGGCACTCAAGGAGGTCTTTAATTATTTCATATAAGATAGGAAATTTTGATTTTTGAACTATGGTTCTTTGGATTTTGTTATCTTTCGGCTTTACTCTATTAGAGGATTTAATCTCTGAACCTCGGTTTCTCCCTAGAATTTGGTTTAGAACCCCAAAAGGGAGGATGTTTGTTTGGGTTCTGATTGTTATTGTTTGTTTTTAATTTGACCCCCATAGCTCCAACAGTGGAGAGAGTCCAGGAATGCTGGTCCAATTGAAATCCCTTCACATGAGGCCAAGGGTTAAGGCTGTGTGGTGCTATCTAACACTCTGCTGAGCCCAGTGTTTTCTGGCATGAGTGTGCAGCATTAAAGGTGGATCTGTCTAGTGTCAGGGTCTCCACATCTCTTGAGAGCAGCACTTGAAGTCTTGACATAGTGTCTGACTTCTCTCCATCTTGTTATAGAATTGATGAGGCTCATGCAGAATGGTGCCAAGGATGATTCCCTAGTATTATTCACCTTTGCTCCACCTGGGGTATCAATTTATGGCACAGTTCTGACAATGCTGTTAATGCTTCTGAATCTAGTTTCCTGAGGTTTTAGGGAGGAAGAACACCTCTGCCACATGCTCTTCAAAACCATTGCCTTACCTCAACTCTGAAATGTTCCAGGTTTTGCCTGCATATGGCCAAATGTATCTTCAATGCTTTAGTCCCTTCTACTGTGCCCTTGTTCCTTCTAGAAAGGCTTGGATGAGTTTCTGATGGGTTAATTTGCTTCTTTTGTTGGTCTCTTTATCGGCTGTGTGCACTGTTTGCCAAATTGAGTGCCTTCTTTCCCTCCTTTTACTTTCTCCTTGCTTTCTAGCCTAGACATTTTCCCTCTGGATCTTCCCAGAAAAGGCTTTATGCAAAAACAAATTTTTCTTTACTTGGATGATCCCCAAGAGAAGATAACCTTCCATCAGATCAACATCTAAGATCATGCTTGCTCTGGGATTGTCCAAGCTGGCTCTATCTTAGTATGTGTCAATTTGGTCATCCTTTTCCATGACCCTAACTCACCGTATTTCTACTGCCTGTTCCCTCGAAGTATAGGCATTATCAATATCCTACTTTTGGTATCACTTTTTTTTTTTTTAAGATTTTGTTTATGTATTCATGAGAGAGAGAGAGAGAGAGGCAGAGACACAGACAGAGGGAGAAGCAGAGGGAGAAGCAGGCTCCATGCAGAGAGCCCAATGTGGGACTCGATCCCGGGACTCCAAGATCACACCCTGGGCTGAAGGCAGGCGCTAAACCGCTGAGCCACCCAGGGATCCCCTTGGTATCACTTTTGAACTCACATAAAAGTATTTTATCCTGAGTATTTTATCCTAATTATTCTAGTCTTCTTTTCCCTTAAATCTGCATTAGTCTTCAGGACGTGGTTCTAATGGACTAGCCCTAGAGATCAGGCTACAAAGTCCATATGTGACTGCTGGAAGCCGTGTGTGTGTGTGTGTGTGTGTGTGTGTGTGTGTGTGTGTGTGTGTGTGTTGGAAGTGGGGACAATTCCCAAAGAAGTTTTATTTCGAAGAAGGCAGAGGTTCCTAAAAGGTGTTCACTTGGAGCATTGTTTTGTACTTAGCATTATTGAAGGTTCTGAGAGGTACTGCTTTAAAGAAACTGGGTGGTGGGGGATCAGCGGTTTAGCGTCGCCTTCAGCCCAGGGCGTGATCCTGGAGACCCAGGATCCACCCGGGATCGAGTCCCGTGTCTTCCATGTTGGGCTCCCTGCATGGAGCCTGCTTCTCCCTCTCCCTCTACCTATGTCTCTTCCTCCCCCCACCCCTCCACCTATGTCTGCCTCTCTCTCTTCTCTGTGTATTCTCATGAATAAATAAATAAAATCTAAAAAAATAAATAAATAAAGGTCAGGGAGGTTGTTTTACAATAGAAGAAACTAAAGAGACATAACAAGCCAGAGTGTACGCTGTAATTAGATTTAGGTTCAAACGGAAAAAAAAAATCTATTCAAGTTATGTTGAGGACAAAAGCGATAACTTGAATACGGTGAGTATTAGGTAATCTTAGGGAATTGTTAACTTAAGTGTGGTAATGCTCTTGTGGTTATCCAAGAATGTCTTAGTGTTCAGAGATGAAATGTAATGATATGGTGTTGGCAACTAATTTCCAAGTTATTCAAAAACAGCAAAATATATATAGATATGTAAAAGCAAAGATGGCAAAATGTTAACAATTGTGGAATCTCAGTGGTGAATATGTGGGTGTTCTTTTGTATTATTCTTCAACTTTTCTGTGTATTTCATAATAAAAAACTAAAAAGAGAGACCTATTTAACCTAGTGTTCTAAACATTTAACTTTGAAACTTTTTTTTTTCCTTTATGATATATTAATATGGAAGCATCTGTTGCTTCACAAAGTATACTCTGGAACATGTTGGCCTAGGTCAGGCTTTCAATGGCTACATTTAAAAAAATATGCAATAATGATAAATGCTCAGTGAAGAATACAAATCCTTTTTAAAAATTCAGAAGGCCCTTAAAAAACTCCCAACCAGCTAGCTGAGGAAATGTTTGCTACATGTTTGCTGCCTTATTTACAATGCAGCAGTTCTAATACTCCTTTAACACAGTGGTGTGACTTCATTGGCCAGAGGGATGAAGTTCACAGCTTGTAGAGTGGTTCTTAAATGTCTGCGATTGCGTTATCCACATAATTTGTTTTAGTATAACCTTCTGGATGATGATCCAGTCTAAATTTTCAATCAGCTGTATCCTTCTGTACTTAAAAGAATTAGGCGAAATGATAGATTGCTTAGAGCACATTCAGGAAGAGAGAGAAACAAAAATTTGCAGGCATAATTGACACTTCCTATCTGGGATGAAGTTTTAAAGAAACCCATAGTTTCTTGTCATGGCTAATTGAGGTATCCACTTAACTAGGACAAGGAATGCTGAGATATTTGGTTAAACATTATTTTAGGGTGTGTCTGTGGTGTTTCTGGATGAGATTAGCATTTGAATTGGTAGACTGACTAATGCAAATTGCCTTCCCCCATATGGCTGGGCATCATCTAATCCATTGAGGGCTTCATAGAACAAAAGAACAATAGAACCCAAAGCTGGAGAAAGGGAAAATTCACTCTCTGTCTGACTGTGCTGGAACATAGCTTTCCTGCTCTCTAACTGGAACTACGCCACCAGCATTTCTGGGTCTCCAGCTCGTAGATTGCAAACGGTGGGACTTCTCAGCCTCTCTAATTGCTTGAGCCAATTCCTTATAATAAATATATATGTATACACACACACTGTCGTTTCTGTTTCTCTGGAAAACCTTGACAAATACTAATTCCTTATATCCACTTGGATGACTTTAGAGAAGACAGCACGTCTAAACAATGAGGAAATTTACTATTTCACATAAGACAATCTGAGGTTGGACAGCTCAAATTTTGGTTAATTCAGCTACTGAACTACATAATCAAAGACTTGGGGTTTTACCCTTCCACTCTGAGCTGTATGATGCTGGCTTTCTCTTAAGGTGATCTCCCCTCTTTGGGTTTTAAGATGGCTGTGAAAGCTTTAGGTCACATCTATAACCTACACCATCTGGAAGAAGAGAAAGAACTGCCTCTACTAATATCTCCTATTTAAGGTTAGGAAACCTTTGCCAGAAGCCCTTACCTCTAGTTTCGTTGTCCAGAACCAATCGACCCGCAGGCAGAATGGATTGACCATGGTTGACTTAGATACATCCCAGAGCTGGAGGAGGGTTATCTTCCTTGATAGGTAGAGTGGCAGTTGTGAAATATGACACCAAATTCTTTGACACTTCTTCCATTAGAAGGTAGGGTTTATGTCTTTGAATCTGGGCAGGTTTTTGACTGCTTCAACCAGTAGAGTACAGAGGAATTTGTGTGACTTCTGAGACAAGGCCATACAAAGCCATGTGGTTTCCCCTTCGCTCACTAGAACACTTGCTCTTGAAAACTTGAGCTGAAAAAAAAAAAAAATAAGAAAAGAAAACTTGAGCTGCCTTAGGAGAAGGCTCTAAGGCTGCCATTCAGTAAGAAAGTCAAAGCCACATGGAAGGCCATGGTTAGGCACTCTAGTCAGTAGTTCCTGATGAGCTCAGCATTTGAATATTCCAGTCAAGGGAGCAGACTTATGAGTAAAGAAGCTCCCAGATGATTGTAGACTCCAACTATTTGAGTCTTCCCCCTGTAAGGCCCCAGGTCTCATAGTAGAAAGATAAGCCAGCCCTCCTATACTCTGTCCAAATCCTGACCCACAAAATCCGTAAGTATAATAGTGGTAATTTTACACCACAAGATTTGGGATAGGTTGTTGCATAACAATAGTTAGAACATGTTAGTCCTGAACAAAATTAAGCTTCTTTTAGGAAGGCAAGAGAATAATCGATGTTATTGTGGGTAACCACAAAGCTTGCTCCATTTTTTATGCCTGCTCTTGTACTGATAATCATGGACATCAGGTTTCTCCAACATACTCAATTTGTAGATTTTTTTCAAAATGGAAAGTGTTTCCTAAGGTTAAGTGATGTCCTTTGGGGCAAATAAAAGACATCCCATAGGCATGATTTGGTTCAGACATTCTGGACCCCAGGTCCCTTCTCAAGCCTCTAAAGAGTTTCACATTCTAGACTTGGTCCACTTAAATTCACACCAAGCTCCCCTGGAAATACTGGAAGCTCTGTGGAACAAAAAATGAGAAGCAAAGCCATCCCTTAGTCTAATCTAATACAACCTCAATATATAAATTGAAGTAAAAGGTAGCTGTAATAACGAGATTCCCAAAACTCAGTGGCTTAAAGACAACAGAAGTTCATTTCCCTGTTACATAATTTTCTGTCCAGTGTAGGCTATGTCCTGCAAGATACTGAAAGGACCCAGATTCCTTTCATGGTCTTGCTCTGCCACCCACCCTCTAGGATGTTGTCCTCATCTGTGTGGCTAAATCTGATCATTGTTACATTGTGTGATTATCACATTATATTTTTCAGCCAATAGGAAGGGGAAAGACCACATGGAAGATCACATGGTCTACATTTTAAGACCCACACCTGGAAGCCACATGTGTCTTTTGCTCACATTCCATTGCTAAGAACATAGTTAAGTGGCTCTAGCTAGATGCAAAGGAGGCTGGGAAATGTAGTCACTGGCTGAGCAGCCACATAAGTAAAGGGGAAAATGGATTTTGGTGAGTAGTTGGCAGTCTCCTCCATTCCTAGCAAGTTAGTTCTTTACTTGGATAGTTTGGAGGCTAAAGTGATGAAACTCTCTGATATAATGTATACTTTTTCTAAAATACATTTCATTCTTCAGGTAGCCATTTTTTTATCTAACATGTTCTCTCCTACCTCACACTTGTGTTTCCAGGCTGGGGCTCTAACAGACACATCTTACAAAGAGCAAGACCTGTGTCTTAGGCTCAGCTGAACTTCTCGGCTATTACTTGTTCACATGACAAAACAACACCAACAACAATGAAGACCCTCCCACCCCCCCGAACACACACACACAACTTTACCTCTGCTATTTACTAGATGTTTGACCATGGGCAAGTTATCCTTAGCTCCAGTTTTCTTATCTATAAGATGGAGATTATGATATATCACTTTAGTTGTTGTGAGGATTAATTGAGTTGATGCTTGTAAAATGTCAAGCTTCATAGAAATTATTTAGAGCAGCCTTCTCGGGTCCCCTTCCTCTTCAGGAGCTTTGTACCATTGCTCAATTTCTCTTGCTCAATAAACTTTGTTTTGCTGTCTACTGCTCATAAATATTATTTAATAAATTTTAGCTGTCATTATTATGGTTCTCATTATTTATCTTACAGGTATTTTGTAAGACACACAATAGTACCTTGCTTATTAATAAAATGACACCCAGAACTGCCAGGGTTTGGTAATAGATTTCACCACATGGAAAAAGGGTTAACTCTTTCCCTTGAGCCTGATATTCCCCTTAGGGTTGTCTGCATTTCAGGTTGGTGTGAAGTCTCATCAGATTACATGGTAAGTGGTTAAATATCCCAATTTGACATTTGGTGGAAGATTAAAACCCATATGTTCTGATATCTGGGTCATTTGACTTCCATTTTTACTGTATCCAATACCATTTTACTACCCTGACGTGATTTAGTTATCTATTGCTGCAAAACAAACTAACACCCAAACTTAATTGCTGTGATTTCTTATTTCTACAGATCTGGGGGTTAGCTCAGCAGTTCTGTTTGTCTAGCATGGGCTCACTCATGTGGCTGCATTTAGCTGGAGGGTCAGTTGGGAACTGCACTCAGCTGTGATGGCTAAGTAGCTGGGCCTCCTTCTCCATATGATCTTTCATTGCTGGCTTCTTCATGCCATGGTGATGTTAGGCATCAGGGGCAAGCCCCATGTGTATATGCTTTTCAAGACCCTGCTTGTGAATAATCTTCTGATATCCACTGCCAATGTAGGTCCCATGACCAAGCCCAGACTCTGTGGCAAAAGATTAGGGGTGGGTATTGAGAAGAGTGATTCACTGGAAGCCATTATATAATTACGCCAACCCATTTTGTGGTTGTCAATTCCCGGTTTGGTCAACCAGTAATAGTTGGTCCTAAGTTCCCATCCAAAAGCTAAATTTTAAGTGGAATGTATGTCTATGATAAATGATATATATCTATATATATAAAAGTTCACATGTACTTTGCACATGATGGATCTTTAATAAATACTCAATGAACAAATGAATGAATGAATGAATGAATGAGTCATATCACCGATGGTAAGAATTTGCAAATAATGTCCCATAACATTAATAATTGTAGGCTGAGATTTCTCAACAAAGTCCTTACCACGAAAGTCGTAGTTCTCCATAAGATACACATTTTTAAAATACAAGAGTTACATATTTGATTTTCATCCCTTTGCCCCCACTATGCTCAACATAGTGTCCAATAAAGTTCTTCAATATATACTGGCTGATGAACTAAATAAAAGTACACTTGGAATGGTCTTATTTCTTTGATGAAGAACATGCAGTAAGCTAAAAATGAGACTCTTTCTTGCCAGACTCCTCCAATTAGAGGATGCTGGCTGCCACAAACAACAGAAAACCCAGCTCAACTGCTTCAAAAAATAAGAAAATATATCTCATTTAACAGGACATCCAATAGGCATGCCTCTGGTGTTTACCTGACAGCTCAGTGAGGTCATTAGGGACCTAAGTTCTTTTCATCTCTCCTTTCTGCCATATCCACAATGTTGGATTCATCTTCTGGCTGGTACCTCTGATGGTCAGTGGTGGGCTTCCAGCAGGCCAGCAGCACTACCTGTTTACCTTCATTCAGGGAGAGATGGAGAGAGCATACTGGCTCTCATGGCTCTCTCAGAAGAGAGCTTCCTCCTTCCTAGAAGCCCCAGCAACTCTCCTTCCACTGCAACACATCTCATTGATCTTAACTGGATCACATGACCAGTCCTGAGCAGGCCATGGAGGTAAGGGGAGTGAAATTACTTTGATATGCTTAGACTAATTAAGGTCCAGTCTTCGAATGGGAGAGGGTTCAGCTTCCCTCAAAGCACTTGGCTCGTCCTTAGAGGCGTTAGGTGCAAGAATCAGAGTCCTGGTAGAAAAGGAGAAATGGATGCCAGGAAGGCAGTTGACAATTACTGTGCAAAGTATACATTCTGTAAGGTCCAACTTCCTTATCACTATGTGCCACCATTGCTGCATTAATCTTCTATAGGTTGATTCCTCAAGATCCCTTGCTTCCCTTCATGTAATATTACTCAACTGGATTTTATCCCTCACGACCCAGTGTTAGAAAATAGTAACAGTCATATATTGAGTACTAGGATGACTCTGAAGAGACTGTTGACAGGACTCCCCTCCCTTCCCATCAAGTATTTTACATATATCAACCCTATGAAGTAGATAATAAAAAATCCCATATTTACTGATAAGAAAAGTAAATCAAGACTCAAAAAAAAAAAAAAAAGAAAAGAAAAGAAAATCAAGACTCAGAAAGATTCAGCAAACAGCCTAAAATCACACAGTGACTAAGTGGTAGCGATGAAATTCAAGTCCAGATCCATAGCTCTAAAGACCACTCTTTTCATTATACTGCCTCACAAATCAGCAAAACATCTGTTTAATTAGTTAATAAATAAAATTAATGTATTCATTTTCATTATATTGTCTTCTCTTTGATCAAGTCAGAACCTTTTAGGAATGGGAGGGAAACTCCTTTAATTTTCTTTCTTTTGTTTCTCAGGAAGCGTCCTAGGAAGCTTAAGAGAAAATCTATCTTCTCTTTCATAAGTCAGCTCAACTATTCTATTTTTAGTAAATGAGTTATAGCTAGTCACTAATTGTGGTTTTAGTTACACTCTTGGCTGTTTTTTTTTTTTTAATTTTTATTTATTTATGATAGTCACACAGAGAGAGAGGCAGAGACATAGGCAGAGGGAGAAGCAGGCTCCATGCACCAGGAGCCCGATGTGGGATTCGATCCCGGGTCTCCAGGATCACGCCCTGGGCCAAAGGCAGGCGCTAAACCGCTGCGCCACCCAGGGATCCCTCTTGGCTGTTTTCTACATACTCTCTGATTCAAATTATGTAATAGGTCATGTTTACTTATTTTAGCTGTTTGTTACCATGCAGCCAATTATTTTTTTAAAAATATATAGAATTCTTTGTATGTAGGCTTTAAAGTCCTGGTGGTGACATTTACACTGCCATCTATGTGAATAGTGCCTCCTGGAGTCCTGCAGTCTAGGCCTGTGTGTGGCAGCCTACTGAAAATCTAACTCCAAGGGAAAATGTGCAGTGGGTAAGAGTGTGTTATTTGATTCCTCCCAAACTCCAAGTATGGTCTGGTCTCCTCTAGTCATATCCTATTTGGGTGATACCTAGAAAAGAGATCAAGTTCAGGGTCAACCGTTCACATACCTTTGCTGTGAAGTTTGAATGGTATGTCCCAGTCAAGTAAGAGTCTAAATGTAAAATAACTTTGTGGTGTTCCTTGATGGAGACAGAACTGAATCTCTGAGCTGTCTATAGCAATGCAGGTTCCTGGGATCAATGCTGATCATTCTGAGGGGATGCTCCAAATTTCTTAACTCACAAATGAACTCCAAAGATGTGAAGCAAGTCACCTAGATCTACGTTCAAGGCTCAGATTTAGTTAAGATTAGAGAAAGTTCCTTAGACATAAAAGTATTTCAGTATGAATTGAGATTAACCAAATCTTCACAAATCTTGGGATAATACAGCTTAATTTCAAATTAACTACATAAATATATACTCTGTATGTTTTTATACTCTGTATTTTTGACCCAGATGGAGATTTCTTATAATTTTTAGACAGCACAGAGGAAAATCTCTAATAGATCATAGAAATCAATCTAACAATTTGGCAGTTGTATAAAAGTTTAGTCTTGTCCTCCTATAAGCACTTTCCCTTCTTTTCTTAAAAGAAAAAATGGAAGTCCCATTTTTTTTTCACCTCTTAACTGTGCAGTTCATATCATCAGCTCATATCTAAGCCAGCATGGTGGCCCCATTGCTCTTGCAATGGTCTACATATGGGTATATGATATAGTTCTGTACAAAGAAAGAAATTCTTCCTTTTCTGGATATTGTCATATTTGAACGTGATGCCTGGAACTATAGTAGCCATTTTGTGACCTCAGGGCTTCAGACCTTATTGTCAAGTCCACCGGTTCAGAATGGCCAAAGAGAAAGATGAAAAGGAGCTAGGTCGTTGATGATGAACTTATGAAGCTACTCAACTAAGCAACTTTGGAGCAGCCCTACCACTGGACTCCTTGTTATGTGAGAAGATAAATTTAAACTCATTTTTCTGTTAGGGTGCTCTCAATTGCAGATAACAGAAACAAGCAACTCAACTGGCTTAAATTATCTCAGTTGGGAGCCTTCAAAGTAATACAGTAGGTCCTATTTTGAGTCTCTTTGTGCTTCTGCCTTCATCCCTGCCTTTGCCCATTCCCCCCTTCCCATTAGTTGGCTCTTCATACCATCATGGGATGACCACTTCAGTCTCCCGAGGTTGTAGATTTTGTTTTTCAGTGACCCGACACCCAGGCTTGAACCCTTATTAAAGCATATGTGATACTGTGCAGGTAACTGTTAGAGTCTCCTACATATGATTATAAGGTCTTTGAGGGGAAAATGTGTGTTATTCATCTTAGTATGTCCAATGCCTAACACATTGCTTAGCACAAAATAAGGAATTAATGTTTACTAGTGAACAAAAATAATGTCATGAAGACAGCTGTGTTCTCTCTTTGGCTGACTTATTCTTCGTGTATTATACACATAGTATCCTAAGCAGGGTGGGGAAGATTAAAAAGATGAAGGAAAACCTCTAATATTTTTGACAGAGTTTTGGGAAAAGGTAAATCAAGCTTAGTGGAGATTTTTGTGACTCTTGTATCTAGTCTATCTTTGCCTGACTCATATGATGAATCATTCAACAAATAGGTGTTGAGTGCCTAGTATATTGTTTAAGAGTTTGGGATACATCAGTGAAGTAAACAAAGCCCTCAAAGAGCGTTGGCTCTTCAAGTGAACTCTAGCAAACATTTCCCCTTTCTCCGGCTTAGTTTGGCATTTGTGCATGAGCAGGAAGCACTGTCCCGCAAAGCTCGCAGATTCTCAGATGAAAGACCCTGGTAAACACGTGGATATAAGTGTTACCACTTCTTTCTAGAACCAAGGACACTGAAGAGGAGGAGGTCACTGATTAAATCTGCTTCTTGACTTTTTTCTCAGCAATCTACACCAATAGGCATTGCCCTTCGGTTTGTTAAAAGGGTTTTTTTTATATATACATGCAACGCTGTGGGGGGCTTCAGCTCTCTTCTTGCAGATCTCCAGGAGGCTCCGTCTGGGACAGTGAGCCCGGCCCAAAGGCACCACTTGGCTGTTTGGTTTCTCTAGTTTGCTGGGGACTCTGCCGGGAGACGCTCCCTGAGCACAGCACCTTAGCCGAGAAAGCTGGTTTGGGCACAGACACAATCACCTACAGAAACCGTGCATATTTGGGGATTCCTGGGTGGCGCAGCGGTTTGGAGCCAGCCTTTGGCCCAGGGCGCGATCCTGGAGACCCGGGATCGAATCCCACATCGGGCTCCCGGTGCATGGAGCCTGCTTCTCCCTCTGCCTATGTCTCTGCCTCTCTCTCTCTCTGTGTGACTATCATAAATAAAAAAAAAATTAAAAAAAAAAAAAAAGAAACCGTGCGTATTTGAAAGGGGCTAAAGGAAGCTTTTATGTGTCCTTCCTGCAAGGACTTCCTATTGAAGACTGGAAATAAAGGCCACGCTGATTTTCTTCTGAGAAAACACATTACCATGTTTCTTCTTTTTTCTTTTTTTGAAGATTTTATTCATTCATCACACACACACACACACACACACACAGAGGCAGAGGGAGAAGCAGGCTCCACGCAGGGAGCCCGACGCGGGACTCGACCCCGCGTCTCCAGGATCAGGCCCTGGGCTGAAGGTGGCACTAAACCTCTGAGCCACCCGGGCTGCCCCTCCCCCCTTTTTTCTTAATAAAACAAGTACTAATTGCTCTGTGGGTAATGCTTTTATTTTACAGACACTCTGTGGCTCTGCAGTGACGGCCTGGCTGCATTTCCGACAGCAGCATCGCTGGTACAACTTGCAGGCCCCTCCGGGAGGCCAGTGTGGGGACGCTCCTCCTGGAGGCGACGGCAGATTCTCCTCTGGCCTCGAAGGTACACTTGCTTTAAACACGATTCCAAAGAAGTAAAAACAGACGGCAACACAGCACGTAACGAAAGCTCGACAAATTTAGCCAAACCACACGAGCTTATGCAGAGCACGACGGGAGCGTGAGACAGAGCCGCAAAAAGAAGTGGGTGCCTTCGAGTGTTCCTCCCAGGGTCCCCGAGTCTCCAGGCTGGGGGGCGGGGGGGGCGAGGGAGAGGGAGAGGGAGAACGGGGAGAGTGTAGGAAAGGTCATCCTCGGCAGGACAGGGAGCGTGGCACGGGGCGGCCTGGGCTCCAGCGCCGGGCGCGGTGACCTGCAGGGACCCCGGCGGCCTCGTGCTGCGCGGAGGCCGCGTGGCGGCGCCAGAGGCCCCGGCGGAGGCCCGGGCGCGGCTAGAAGGCGCTGTCGCAGGAGCAGGAGCAGGAGCGGGGCAGCGGCCGCGGCGGCGGCGGCGGGGGGCGCGCGCAGCCCAGCTCGGGCGGCCCCCGCCTGGCGTGGTGGTAGTGGGGCCGCGGCCAGCGGTGGCGGTGCAGCGCCCGGTGCTCCCCGGCGCCCTCCGCCGCGCCCCGCGAGCCGCAGACGGCGCCCAGCCGCCCTCGCAGCAGCCGCCGCAGCCGCGGGCGCGCGTCCGCCTGGAAGAGGAGGTAGACGAAGGGGTCCAGGGCGCCCCGGGCCACCGCCACGAGCTGCAGCGCGGCCGCCGGGCCCTCGGCGTCCCGGGCCCCCGCCCGCCCGGCCGCCCACGCGGCCGCCAGCCCCGCGGCGCAGTGGGGCAGCTCGCAGCCCACGAACAGCAGCGCCAGCGCCAGGCTCATCTTGAGACTCTGCAGCTTCGCGCGGGGCAGCGCGGGGGGCGCGGGGGGCGCGGGCGGCGCGGGCGGCGCGGGGGCCCGGGGCAGGCGCCGCCGCCAGGCGCACAGCAGGCGGCCGCACGCCACGCCCAGCACGGCGGCCGGCGCCGCGAAGCCCGCCACCGCCTCGTAGAGCGCGTAGAGCCGCCGGGGCCAGCGCGGCGGGGGCGCCAGCAGGGCGGCGGGCAGCGCCAGCAGCAGCGCCAGCAGCCAGCCCAGGGCGGCGAGGGCGCGCGCGGGCAGCGGCCGGGCCTGCGGGCGGCGCACGGCGCGCTGGCGCTCCAGGGCCACGAGCACCACGAGGTGCGCCGAGGCGCCGCGGCCCGACGCCCGCAGCAGGCGCGCGAGGCGGCCCGACAGGTCCCCGGGCGGCCCGGCCCGCAGCTCCCGGACCAGCTGCGCCAGCGCGCCGCCCCCCGCCGCGAGCAGGTCGGCGGCCGCCAGGTGCGCCAGCAGGAGGTCCATCCGCGGGCGCTTGGGGCCCGCCCCGGGCCCGCCCCCGCCGCGCAGGCGGCACAGCACCGCGGCGTTGGCCGCCGCCGCCACCAGCACGACGGCCCCCAGCAGCGCCAGGCGGACGCGGCGGCCGGGCGCTCCGGGCGGCGGCGCCCCGTGTCCGGACGTGAGGTTGGCGCCCCAGCCCGGGGAGCCGGGTGCGGAGCCGTTGGGCGCCGGCGGGAGAGTGGAGGGGCCGAAGGGGTGCTCCATCCGCGGCCCGCGGCGGGGAAGGGGGTCCGGAGGCTGGTCCCGGCAGGGGCGCGGGAAGCCCGCGTGGGGGCGAGGTGAGTCGGAGGCGCGCCCACGACGGAGACGGATCCGGGGAGACTCGCGCTTAAGTTGTTCCTACGGGTCGTCCTCGTCATTTGTCACTCAAACGGGGGTTGCACCCTCGAGGAACACGCGGGACTCTGATTCCCCACCTTCTCCGCGGCTCTCCTCCCCGCCAGCCCCTGCCGCGGCTCCCGCCCGGCCCCCCCCTCCCCCGGGGGTGGGAGTGGGGGTGGGGGTGGGGGTGGGGGGTCTCCGGGGCGCACGCGGCCCGACCCAAGGTCGCTGGGCCCGGCCTTTGCAACAGCGCGCGCTAACCTGGGCGACCTCCCGGAGAGCAGGGTCCCCACCCACGGGCGCGGCGGTCTCAGGATTCCGGATGGCCAGCGGGGCGGGGGGAGGGCACACGACACAAACACTAGTTTTGATTAAAAAAAAAAAAAAGAATTCGGAGATGTCATTGGATCTGCACGTACTAGCGTGGGAACAACAGGAACACAAGTCACCCGACAGCGTTTGGGGCAAAGAGGACCCCAAGAGATGAATTTTTTTTTAAAGATTTTATTTATTTATCCATGAGAGACACAGAGAGAGAGAGGCAGAGACACAGGCAGCGGGAGAAGCAGGCCCCATGCAGGGAGCCCCACGCGGGACTCGATCCCGGTTCTCCAGGATCACGCCCGGGGCCGCAGGCGGCGCTAAACGCTGAGCCGCCCGGGCTGCCCTGGAGACGCTCGGTATTTACTGTCAGAGAACTGGGATAACCGTACGGCTCTGCTCGGCTTGGCAATTAGGAGCAGTGATTTGCAGGCTTTTCAAATGCTCCTCGTTACCAGAGCAGTGGCTCCCAGCTGCTCTCTGCGAGGTAGAAACTCGCCGCGTTACTAGGTTGGGGAGGGCATCACTAGGTTTTATGCCGCTGGTAGTACATGTATTGATTTTCTCCTAATATTTTCATCCACTGACGGATGTGTCATCATGGCTCTTCATTCTCTTGATTCTGTTTTCCAAGCAGATGGAGGTTGCTGGGAGAGACGACGCCCCCAACAAGCCTAGAGAAAAAGGTGACTAAGAAAATGACAAGGCGGCCAATTTTTAAAAAAGAAATCCAAGTCACAGGAAACGGTTGAGATTAAATGCTGTCTCTTTTATTTTAGCGCCGTCTCCCCACAAACAAATTTTAGTTTTCCTGTTGGAAGCATCAGTCAGGTGTGTATTATCCACCCTCCACATTATCACCGTGCAAATAGATTTCCTGCGCTTCCCTGCGCTTCCCGGTCTGGGCATCTGCTGGGATTCACTTTCCCAGGCGGAGGATGCCTTTGGCACTTTAAGATGCTCTGGATAGGACGGTTTGGTGGATGCAGATGCCAGTCCTCTTGGTGGCCTTGAGGAATCCTAATTCTCAAACTGTCGTCCTTTGGCCAGAGAACTTTGTCATTTTTATTAGCCTCTCCCTAGTGCCTGGCACTGGGCCTGACACAGACTAGATATCAGTAAATATATTGTGAATTGCTGGACTAATGGGTATATGGTGCATTTCAGAGAACTTGGAGATGTTCCCACTTTGATGATAAATCCATCAACCTAAGGAAAAAAAAATGCCTTTCATACCTATGCCAGTATCATCCAGAGGAGCCCAAGGAAGCTCTGGGGAGATGAAGAAATAGCCATTCTTGGAGGAACACTTAAAAAAGAGGTAGACCGATAGCCTTGGGAAATCAAACTCCTGGTTTAATTTTCACATTCTCCCCTCAGAGGGTTTGTAACATACATCATCCCAGCTTATGATCTACTTCTTCCAGGGAGCTCTCTCTGAGCAATACCGGTAATTCAGTGATTCCTCTAGCCAATATCAGTTTAATATTTCTCAAGATAATTCTATAATTTGTCTCAAATTTGTTGAAATGCTGTCATATGACAAAACAAGACTCTACCTGTGAAATTACATTTCACAGAACTTCACTTTGCTAAGACCTGATAAATCATTGATTTAAAAAAAGTAATTCTCAAAATAACACATGCGCATAGTTTGGAAAGTCCAGTGGAACTAGAGGGTTGACAACAACGTTGTTTCCTGTCCACACCTCTTCACTCCTTCTTCCCTTCTTCTACAGGGAACCAATTTAGAAACTATTTACGGTTTCTTCTGGCATTTACTTAATTCCAGAATTCTAAGTAGCACATGTGTAATGCTACTTATTGATTCGGTGAATTTAGACACTACCTATTGGCTTCTCATTAGATAATTTCTCCTTTCCCATATTTAATACAGTAATATTATAATTTTGGGTTAGATTTATATTTAGTGTTTGCATTATTATGAAAGGAAAATATTCTCAGCCGAATGTCGTATATTATGAATATTTTCTTGAAGTTAATAATTGCCTTAATTTTTATTGTTACCTAGCTAATTCTTCCTATACCTCTAAATAGTCCCTCAGGGCAGTTTCCATAAGGTGGGTTTTGTAACATAAGGTAGCAGTTCCAGTTTATTTTTCTTGGAAACTTTTTTTTTAAGATTTTTTTTTTAATTTATTAATTCATGAGAGACACAGAGAGAGAGAGAGAGAGAGTAAGGCAGAGACACAGGCAGAGGGAGAAGCAGGCTTCATGCAGGGAGCCTCATGTGGGACTCAATCCCGGGACTCCAGGATCATGCCCTGGGCCCAAGGCAGTTGCTAAACCGCTGAGCCACCCAGGAATCCCTCTTGGAAACTTTCTTACCAGAGACCTCCTTTTGCCTCCTATGTGGGTGGGCTGGTTTCTCTCTAGGCCTATACAACTGTTGTCATCACTGAAACGCTGCCTTTCTCTTGGGTCAAAATCCTTGTTTCTCGGATCCCTGCTCTTTTTATCTTGGTTTCTTTCTCTTCTGGTAGAACACTTCAACACGTCGTGAGGTTCAAAGTACTGTGCAGAGGCTGAGGCCATAGCTGTGGGAGTTTCGTTGTGCCTGCTACTTGAGTCACGTAGACTCAGCCACACTGCCTGCCAGGACAGCTGTTCGCCAGGTATCTCTCTTTACCGTTATCCTAGAGACTCCTTTCATTATCTCATGCTGGGTCTCCTGCTTTCTAATTCCATGCTTGTTTGTTTGTTTTCTTCTTGGTCTATTTTCCTGCTTGGGTAGAAAGCATCCTTCAGTGGCTTCCTGAGAAAGGATGAATTTTGGGGATCTTGCATGTCTGAAATCAATGTCTAGATTTTACCATCATGCTTAACTGATGACTTGGCTCGGGTTAAAATTCTACACTGGAAATGTTTTCCTTCTGACTTTTAATGGCATTGCTCCATTGCCTTCTGGCTTCTGAGTGTGTTGAGAAGCTTAAAACCATGCTGGTTCCTGATGCATGTAAATTTGATCATTGTTTTTTCCATTCTAGAAGTTTATTGCTTCTTCTCTTGTCCCTGACAAATTTCACTAAGATATGTTTATTTGGATCCACTGCATGGGTTGTATTTAATTGCATTCTTTCTCTAGTCTAGAACAGTTAATCTAGAACAGTTTCCCAAGTCTTTTTCTTTTTGACTCTGACAGGTCTGAAGGGTCTATGACACGTTTGATAGAAAATCTCTCAAGTTGTATTTGTTTCTACAACTGTTTGGATTAGAATTTGGATTAGATCCAATTGAATTTGGATTAGAGTTCTTGGGCTGAAATACTATACGGGTAACACTGTGTTCTTGGTATATCATTTCAGGGACATACAGTGCTGGTTTGTCTCAATACTGGTGATACGGGATCCCTGGGTGGCGCAGCGGTTTGGTGCCTGCCTTTGGCCCAGGGGGCGATCCTGGAGACCTGGGATCGAATCCCACGTCCAGCTCCCGGTGCATGGAGCCTGCTTCTCCCTCTGCCTGTGTCTCTGCCTCTCTCTCTCTCTCTCTTTCTGTGACTATCATAAATAAATAAAAATTAAAAAAAAACTACTGGTGATGCGAAGCCTGACCTATGTTTTTCAAACATAAGGTTTTGGGTTCTGTGCTTATCCTCCAGAGGTCACTCCCTGGTCCACTGTACACCTGGCCCATTGAAGGGGCTCCTAGATCTCTAGCCCTGCCCCCAGTCTTTCACTTGGGTGTTGGTTGAGGTCCATGAAAAAATTCATTAGTGGAGGTGGTTTCCTTTCTGTGTGGGGGCTCCCAGAGTTTCTGTTGTTACGTTCACACACATTGGACTTTTAAGGATTTGTCCCAGTAGCCTTCTTACCCATTCTTTTGGCTGCTAGTTCCTACCCCCCCCTCAATGTTCTTCCAAAGGTGAACCAGTTTGAATGTCTCTCCCCTTCTTGGAGGAGCTTGCCACCCTTTTGAATTCAGTTTACCTGCTGCCTTGCTGCTGCAGGCACCTGATAGGCTCAAAAGAAAAAAAAAAAAAAAAAGCTTAGATTATCTAGCTTTTTTTTTTTCTTGATTTTTAAAAAAGATTCTATTTGTGAGACAGAGAGGCAGAGACACAGGCAGAGGGAGAAGCAGGCTCCCCGCAGGGAGCCTGATGTGGGACTTGATCCCAGGATCCCGGATCACGCTCTGAGTCCAAGACAGACACTCAACCACTGAGCCACCCAGGGGTCTCTTTTTTCTTGATTTTTGTTAACATGGGAGGAATATTCCCTTGGAACTTTCCCTATCCTATGTGAAAGCAGAACTCGCAAAACACTATTTAAGGAAACCAATCCTTTACTTTAAATATCACAAAATTTGATGCTTAATTTATTGTCTTAACTTCTTGAACTGTTTATTTTTATTTCATCTTAATAATAAAAAGTTTAAGGCTAAAAATACTCTGAGTATAGTTCTGGTTGTGTCATATGTTTTTAGTTTTTTCGTTTTCTTTATTTTAAAAATAGCATAGAACTGTAATTTTTTGACCCAAGAATTATTTAAGATTCTGCTTTATAACTTTAAATTGTGTTTTAAAAGGGCTAAAATCTTATCTGAGAGCTTAATATGCATAATTATAAACACACACACATATCCATAATATATGAGCTGTGTACAAGGGAATGGTTCTAGCACGAGTCTGTATCTTGTCTGTGTTCCACACTGATTTTCTTCCACTTAGTTTGTGTTGAGATATATCTTTATTTCATGGCCTCTCAGTGCCAAGTTCTTAGTTTGATTCGGTGATTTCTAGTATGATTTAATAGCCAGTAAGAATAGTCTCACTTTAATATTCTTTTTCCATAGTTTTAATAGGTATTTTAGACTTTTTTCCCCATAAAAACTTTAAGATTTAGTTCGATTAAGAAAACAAACAAAACCCTATTCAGATTAAAACACGGATTGTGCAAAATCTATACAGTAATTATGAAGAAGTGACATTTTAATATAAGATCCTCCCATACAAGAACTTGCTGTCATTTCATATTCCTACCTTGTTTGCACACTTCATAGAGCTTTATAATTTTTTCATCTAGGTTTGAGCCTCTTGCTTAAATTTATTTTACTGACTGTCATAATGTGAGATATTTTTCCTAATTTCCATTTTTACCTAATCTTATAGATGTATATTTATTTTTGTATATGTAGCTATTTAACAAATTTAATCAGTTCTAGTAGTTTTTATTAGGATGCCCTAGGTTTAATGAGATGGAAAACATGAAGAGTAAAGGATAAATACATAATCCATCATTTTATTTTTTAACAGAGACAAATAAAAACATGTAAGGCTTCTAGTTGATTTGGATGCTTTTGGTTTAAAGACCATAGTTGGTGGGGGATCCCTGGGTGGCGCAGCGGTTTGGCGCCTGCCTTTGGCTCAGGGCGCGATCCTGGAGATCTGGGATCGAATCCCACGTCAGGCTCCCGGTGCATGGAGCCTGCTTCTCCCTCTGCCTGTGTCTCTGCCTCTCTCTCTCTCTCTCTCTGTGACTATCATGTAAAAAAAAAAAAAAAAAAAAAAAAAAAAAAAAAAAAGACCATAGTTGGGATAACAAGTTTCCAGAACCTTGGTTTCCAGATGTTGCTGCACCTTACAATCATCTGGGAAGCTTTCAAAACTCTCAGTGCTTGGGGATAGGAGCCAGGCATTAATAGTTTTTAAACAGCCTGTGGTAATTCCAGTTTGCAGCAAAGTTGTGAACCATTGTTCTAGACTAGAGGTTAGCAAACTGGCCCACAGGTCAAATCCTGTTTTTGTAAACGAAGTTTCCCTGGAAAGTAGCCACGCTCATCTGTTTACATATTGTTGCTGTTTTCATGCTACTGGGGTAGTATTGAGTAGTTGTGAAAAAGACCATCTGGTTCACAAAGCCTAAAATATTCGGTATCTGGCCTTTTTCACAGAAAAAGAGAAAGAACTCTCCCGTGCAGGCTTTTTGCTAGAATGTACTGGTTTTAGAAGGCTCTGCTTTATAGAGGTTACTCCCAGCAAATCAATTCAAGTATTTAGTAATCTTCTGCATGGCAGGCACTTGGGACAGTTTAGGAAACAAAAATGACAAAAAGCCATGCCTGTGCAGGGTGCTTTTATCCTGGTAGGGTAGGAGGGGTGGGGGGGGGCAGTATAAACGAGTTAAGTATGTAAAATATACACTGAGTCAGATGGTTGTGATTACTATGGAGAAAAAATAAAGCAGGGAAGTCCTTGTGAGAAGGTAGCATTGTGGCAATAATTTGAAGGATGTAGCCAAGTGAGCAATGTAGAAATTTCAGGAACGAACAGTATTCCAAGCAGAAAGCACTGGCAGGCACAAAGGTCTTGAGGTGGTGCATGCCTGGTGTGCTAGAAGAAAAAAAAACAAAACAAAACAGGGATGCCAGTGTGGCCGAAAGAATGAACAAAGTGGAATGCGGGGGGAGAGGTGGCCTGTGAGATAACATGCAACTAGATGGTTCAGAGTTCTGTAGGCCCTTGTCATGTTTCTGGCTTTTACAGAGTCAGATGGGAAACCAGTGGAAGGTTTTGAGTGCCCAGTGAAGTGATGTGATATATCTTAACAGAATCACATTGGCTGCTGTGTTGAGAATGGATTGAAGAAAGCCAAGGCAGGCTCAAGGAAGCTGTTGCAAAATTCCAAACAGGAGATAATGGTAGACTGGAGCAGAGTGGAGCAGTGAAGGTAGTAAAAATGAATCCCAAAGACTGTCCTCAATTTAGTTTATAATTAGTGTCCGTTTCTCTCAGATTCTGGCATTAATTTGTCTTAGTTTTCCAACTTTTTCTCCATTTTCTGCTTTCATGGTTGTTACATACTAGTTTGAATTAGATTTTGTCCTAAAAACTCAGTTGTACCTAAGTATGGTCCCATTTCCAATATGCTTAAAACATTGTGGATGCTTGGTAAATTCTAACAATGAATGCATCTTGAAGGGCTTGGGTAGAACGAGATGGAGTATATTTATCTTCACATGCCGATGTTTCAGAACCACATTTCTATTATCATTGCTTTATTTTTCCCCTGTAGTTAGCATATATACCCACACATTAGCTATGTCATGTTCTTTAGGTTTAACTAGGAAATGGGAGGTAGATTTGTATATTTTCATTTTAATTGTAGTAGTCTAATATTGAGATCTTTTCCTTAAGGGTTTTACTTCAGAATGTATCTGAAGTGAAATTTATTTCTCCGAAACTCATATATAACTGCAGATAAGCTCAGACAAATTCACTGAAGAAGAGTAAACAAAGGAGATGAAGTGGCTCATCAAGAAAACTTCAAAGACAGTTTGAAGGGAAAGTTAGGTAAAATTATTATTTACAGACCAGCTTTTTACCTGAAAATAGAAGATACCAATTGAAAAACTATTGGTACCAAAAAATGTTATATTATTGGCACAAAATTATTATGTAGAAATAGAGTCTGCATATAAGAACAACCAGTTAGAACATATAATGGAAGAAAGATCCACTTAAAATAGCACGCCACCAACAAATAATAAAACAACTAGGAATAAACTCATCTCTGCCTACACTTCAAGATCATCAGCTAGGAGAGCTTATTGGAACAGTAAGAAAGAACAGTGCCAGGGATGTTCACAGAAAAAGACAAAGAAGAATAGTGTCCCCTCTCAACTCTCCTGTGCAGGCTTTTGCTAGAACGTACTGGGTTTAGAGTATATTTTCATTCTAGGTGCCATCCCTAGAATTCTAATCTCATTGGTGTGGGGTATGGGGCGTAGGCAGTATTTTTTTTTTAAAGGTCCTTATTTTCCAGAAATCTCTGAAAAAACCGATCGATATGAAGAAAACTTGGAATACTGCTAAGACAGATCAAAGAAACCTTGAAGAAAGGGAAACATGTGCTATATTATGTTCTTTAGAATAACGGAAGATCATAAAGAGTTCAATTCTCCCTAAAATAGGCTATAAATTTAAGATGATTTCATAAAAAGACTAACAAGATTTTCCCTTTTTGAGCTAGACAGACTTAATCTGTGTGGAAAAACTAAGTTAGCAAGAGTAGCTGGGACAACTCTGAAAAAAGAAAGTGTTGGAAAGGAACTAGTCTGACCAGATATTGACCAGTGCATCAGTAAACAAAGTAGATTGGTCCACTTTATTTTCAGATAAAAAATGTTATGAAAAGATAGAAATGTAAATAAGACTTTGGTATATGATAAAACGACATTTCAAATTAGTAGAGAAAAATGATTTACTCAATAAAAGGTGTTAAATAATAAAGTGGCATTTTCTAACCAATGGACAAATGTTACTCAATAAAAGGTCATTTGGTTAGCCCTCTTAAAATAACAAACTAAAGTCAGATTTTTAATATGAGTATACATTCCAGATGGGGCAAAAAAGAAAACTGTAAAAGAAATTAAGTGGGAAATGCCATTCTGAAGATGTATGAAACAAAATCCCAATGCCATATAAGCAAAAATTCATAAATCTGATAGCATGAAAATACCAATTTGCACAGGTTAAAAACACCAGAACAACAACAAAAAATTAACAAAACAAAAAAAGAAGAAACCCCCACCAGAACAAAGTCAAAAGACAAATTCCAAGAAGGAAAAAAAAAGTGCAGCTTCTATTACAGAGAATATCCAAAAGCATGCCTGTAATTAAAAAAGACGAGCAACATAAAAATAGTCAAAAGAATAAAATAGGTAAGGTCACAGTGAAGGAAATTCAAATAGCCATTAAATATATGAAAATATGATCTATCAGGGCACCTGGGTAGCTCTAGCTCAGTGGATGAATGTTTGCCTTCTGCTTAGGTCGTGGTCCTGGGATTGAGTCTTGCATCGGGCTCCCTGCAGGGAGCTTGCTTCTCCCTCTGCCCCTCGGTGTCTTTCATGAATAAATAAATAAATAAAATCTTTAAAAAAATAGGAAAACATGATCTTACTCATAATTTAAAAAATTAAAAATAATCTATTTTTTGTTTATTAGGTTGACAAAGGATGTGAAGAAGTGCATCACTGAGTGAGAATTTTAATTGGTATAACTTCTTCGGAGGTAATTTGGTGTAATTTTGCTAGACCCAGTCTTAATCCAGCAATTTCACTTCCAGGTCTTTATTTTAAGTGGGAGAAAAAAGGAGCAAGATGCAGAACATTTTGTATAGTAAGCTCTGTTCTGTGTGTGAGGAAACATACAAAGTTTGTTAGATATACAAGTGTGTCTCTAAAGGGATCCTTAGGAAGGTGGTTACAGTTGCCCCAGGAAGGGGAACTGGGAAAGTAGGGAGACTTCATGATCATTATTAACTCTTTTGTACCTTTTGAAACTTGTACCTTGTGCATATATTACCTATTTAAAAAAAACAGTAATAACGTCAGCCATATCCAGAATCTGTGTCCCATCAAATACTCTAAATACTCCCATCAAATACATCCAGATGATTTATGTCCCATCAGACGCAAATAACTCATCACACCATCAAATACAAGTAACTATTTTATGGTTCATAAATCATATGATAATTGTTAAAATTGTCTATATTCCATATTATTCAGAGGAACATAACTTTATACTATTTGCTTCCATCCTTTTATTACTTCCATTAAGTTGTTAAAAGTTAGCAAGAATGAGTTCTTTTTGAAAATATGTAATTTTGTAATGATTACTTAATTTTGAAATAGAATACATTCTTTAAAAATAAGTAAAAATCAGTAATTATTAAAACACATATAAAAGCTAATCATGATCTCTTAGCATATATCTCTATATGTTGCTCTAGGACATTATTTTCTAACCTCTGTTCAGATTTTTTTAGGATTAGTGAGGGGTTTTAAGCCACTGATTAATTGCACTTTCATACTTCCTTGGTTCTTTCAACCAGTCCTGATGCCACCTGAGGTTTGCTATAACATTTGAGTAGTTTTGCCCTACGCTTTGTTTCCACTTGATAAACTGCTCTTTATTGTATTGGTGGACAGAAGCAGAAACCTTAGGGTAGTTTATAATGGAACGAAGCTTCTGATCTAAAGAATATGTGACTTCTGGAAACTTTGTAGCAATGTTTGTTAGTTCATCTGGATCTGAGAAAAGATCTGCAAGAAAAAAATTAAATAGCTGTCAAAATATTTATCTGATACAGAAACATTTTTTAGAATGTCATTACTCTGTGACTTAATATATTTGAGCTTATTTTCATTTTCAGTTCCTCTTAGCATAATAAGATGAAGGACAGTATAAATGGTAAAATATTATACCAAAGGTTAAACACTCCTCTAGGGCAGCCCAGGTGGCTCAGTCATTTCAGTCCAGGGTGATCCTGGAGACCCAGGATCAAGTCCCACGTCGGGCTCCCTGCATGGAGCCTGCCTCTCCCTCTCCCTGTGTCTCTGCCCCTCTCTCTCTCTCTCTCTCTCTCTCTGTGTATGTCTCTCATGAATAAATAAATATATTTTAAAAAATAAAAAAATAAACACTCCTCTACATGTATGTCCAAATTACCTTCCTACCATCATCCTGCTATCTCATTTTTTTTTTCTTATCCATTTCTAGATGACAGAAATACATGGATTCTTATCACTAGTGAGCTGGCTTAGTCCTAATCCTTCCTGGCTTTGATGCTCTGCTTACTTTGACATACAGAGAAAAAAATAGTAATGCTCATATTGTCCCATTTCAATAGCCCCAAACTTTTCCAGTTGCAATAATTCTTTACATAGTCAAGTCATATTCTTGCAACTTTACCTACTCATAGTTTTCTATATATTTTAGTATCTTGTCTTGGATTTTTGAAAGTTCAATTCATCGACACTGTCCATTTGAACAAACAGCCATGGAAATAAGAATGTATCTCAATTGCTACCACCAAGAAAATAATGACAAATCAAAATATAAACACCCTTTTTACCTAGGTAAAAGGAAGACAAAATATAATTGCATGTCAATCTAATTGGAAAAATAGCAAATCAAAGACCTATGACAATTCACTTAAGATAATAAATTCATATTACATGTTGAGGGAAAAACCTCTGTGGGCCTATGTGGTGCATTTGCCAGAAGAGCCCTGAAGACATTTATGACTTTGTTAGAGGACTTCACATGGCACCTCTTGGGGGAAAGGGCAGTCCGTGGATAAACCCCAGAGAATACAGGAAAGACAGGCTCATCCACTGATCCTTTGACAGTCACATCTGTTTTGTAGAACATGTGCAGTGAATGACCAAGAGATGCCTGTTACACATCAGGATGAAAATTTAAGGACTTCCTTTTGAAGCCAAGAATTTCCTGCTCTTAGAATTAAGGGGGGAGGGGGGTGTCAAGGTCAATCAGCTTAGTCCCTAAAGAATTATTTAGAGTTAATAATTTTGACATTTCTAACTAGAGAGGAAACCTAGGGAGAAATCAATACTAACAAGGGCATATATTATGTGGAGATGGGAGCAAAGGATAAGTAAAACCTGAATTTAATAATGTTGCTTTAAAATTAACTCATAAGGGTGCCTGGGTGGCTCAGTCTCTTAAGCATCCGCCTCTGGCTCAGGTCATGATTCTGGAGTCTTGGGATCAAGCCCCACATTGGGCTCCCTGCTTGGTGGGGAGCCTGCTACTCCCTCTCTTTCTGCTGCCTCCTCCCCGCTCATGCTCTGTCTTTCACCCACTCTATCTCAAATAAATAAATAAATAAAATCTTTAAAAAAATAAATAAAATTAACTCATAGAGAGGTGCCTGAGTGGCTTAGTTGGTTAAGCATCTGACTCTTGATTTTGTCTCAGGTTATCTTAAGGTCCTGTGATCCAGCCCCGGGTTGGGCTTTGCACTCAGTGGGGAGTCTGCTTGAGATTCTCTCTCTCCCACTGCCCCTCCCCACTGTGCATGCATACTCTCTCTCTCCAAAATAAATAAATAAATCTTTAAAAATTAAAAAAAAATTAATTGAAAGAGAAGTTTAGCTAGTGGGCATCTTTGTGGAGTGGAAGGAACATGGATTTTGAAGTTAGACCTGAAGTTGGACCGGTTCTGCCACTTAACTGTGAGATCTTGCACAGGTATTTGAATCCCTTTGACCCCTAGTCTTCTCTATAAAATGAGAATAATGGTGTTCTCTTAAATAATATATGTCGAATGTCAGGCTTTACAAGATAAAGAGATTAATCTCCAGAACAGCTGAAACCAAGGTATAATGAGAGGGTGTTGACTACTGTTTGGGAAAGATAACCATGAATATTAGAGGACACCTTGGATCAAAGAAAACCATGGTTTCAGTCTTGAGACCCTGATCAAAAGCCTTAGGACACTTGCTCTGGAATTCAGATGATTTGCAAAGAAGCTGCACCTCATGTGGAAAACCTTTTGTAGATGTCCTGGCAGGAGAAGCAGCAGGTATTTATTTATTTAACCAATGATGACTGGATCTCTTGAGCAACACTATGGAGGTTAGCTCATTACATATAATACTGCACTTAAAAAATAGGTCAACAGATTTACCAAAGAGTTGAGGCAACACTGAAGTACCATCAGAGTAGGCTATATATTTCCATTGGTTAGTCCGAAGCATGTAGGTAGAAGCATTCACGTTGCATCCATGGAATTCACTCAGAATCCAGGGTGGATGTAGGTTTTTTAATTTATGTTCGTTCCAAAACATTTCTGATGATAATGGCAACAAAGAGTATCCACTCAGGTTCTGGGGCAGAGGAGCTCCAGCAATATCTATGTGACAAAATAACACAATATTTTTAAATAACTTACTCTTTTCATTAATTGAAACACTCATAAATGACATCCTTAGAGGTTGTGGAGACCAAAGACCACATATAGATTTTGTAAGTAGACCTGCCTACATCCAGATGCTTACCACACCATGGGATGCCTGGGTGGCTCAGCAGTTAAGCATCTGTGTTCAGTTTAGGTCATATCCTGGAGTTCTGGGATTGAGTCCCACATTGGGCTCCCTCCATGGAGCCTGCTTCTCCCTCTGCCTATGTCTCTCATGAATAAATAAATAAAATCTTTTAAAAAACAAACAAAAAACCAAATGCTTACTGCACCAGCCTTGTGACCGTGGGTGTGATATTAACCTCTCTGAACCTCAGGCTCCTCATCTACAAAGGGTGAATAATAATCATACCTGTACTTCATAGGCTTATTTAAGGTTTAAATATAATTTATGCAAAATTCTGAGACCAGTGCCTGACAGGAAATCCTCAACAGATATTGATCAGTCTTTTATTTCTGAATGATAAATAATTACCGTTGGTTCTCACATCAGTTCTGCCAGATAAGGGTTTAGGGCAGCCCCAGTGGCCCAGCGGTTTAGCGCCGCCTTCAGCCTGGGGCCTGATCCTGGAGACCCAGGATGGAGTCCCCCATCAGGCTCCCTGCATGGAGCCTGCTTCTCCCTCTGCCTGTGTCTCTACCTCTCTCTGTCTCTGTGTCTCTCATGAATAAATAAATAAAATCTTAAAAAATTAAAGGGTTTAATAGTCCTCTCTGTTTGCAAACAATGATTAAAATTAAGTAGGTAAATTTATTGTAGACGTAAATTTATTGCTGATGTATACTATAAACCTTTAAGTGTGGTCCACTATGCTATGTGTTCCAAAGTTATTTGATGACGTAACATTTTTACCCTCAAGTAGCATCTTGAGGGGCTAGTATTTTGCAGAACATATGTTGGAAATCTTGGCTTATACCAATTTAGGGAAAAATAATTTTATTTTCCCCTTATCAAATATAAACTTATAAAACAATAGCATGAGGAATGTCTAACTTAAAAAGAGGTATTTTTTAAAAATTGCTTTTAGGGTATTTGGAACTCAAACAATCTTCTTCCTATAGATAGGAATATCTGTATCCTTCCTATATTGTACTTGGGCTAGTTCCAAAATGAGCCGGCAGTTGCCTTTCCACCTCTTTTCTGGTTTCCATGTTCCATGTTTTATAGGTACAACTAAGTATTTCCAGTAAAAAATAGGAAGTAATATATCAGCAATGTTAGGAGTTAAACAAAATTGAACAGGAAAATTAACTTGGCTGTAAGTATCTGAAGAAAAATAGGTTAATTAAAGGAGAATAAAAAGTAGACATAGACCTCTATAAATCTTCTTAAGGTACATGTTTGACATGTAATTTAAAAATCTATCCTCCCGTTTCCTCGGAAGGGGGCATATTATAATGCTAATCTTTTGCTAACCAATCATAACCACAGACCTTTTTTGGAGAAAGAAGAAAAGAAAACAAGTGAGCAAGCAAACTGGTTAAAAACAAAAAGTAGCAAAGACATTAAAAAGGAGGAGCCTGAGAGAAAGGGACTGCTCGAGAGAAAGGGACTGCTCGAGATAAAGCTCACGTGAGCCAAAGACCTTAGGCTACTAGTGAAGTCTGCCCTAAGGAATGCAGGTAGCAGGGGAACAGGCTGGGTCAGGCCGGGCTGCCTGGCAGCCGTCAGGTGGCACCACTAGCTAGGCTCAGGAAGGGAGAGAGGAGGCCTTCAACGATGACTGGAAAATCAGGGACCAACTGGCATATACCCAGGATTGGGAAGTTCCTGTCTGTTGTCAGCATTTTAATAACTTTTGATATTTAGAAATACCTTATTTCAGATCTATTCTTAGCCTAATTTTCCTAAAGAAGTTTGGAACGCTAAGAAAATTTACATGGTTCTTCTGTGTTTATATGGGAAGTCAGCAATAAACTGGGCTAAGAGTACATTTAAGTATTTTTAAATTTTAATTCAACAACCTAGGTGCTGTTCCAGGTGTGAGGAAACAACGTGGACAAGGCAGATAAGCTCCCCTAGAGCTTACATTCTAATGTGGGGAGACAGACAGACAGACATGTCAGATGGTGCTAAGTGCAGTGAAGAAAAATAAAGCAGGGTAAGGGGGACAGAGAATGATGGCGAGTATGTGTCCAGGTGCTGCTGTTTTATATACTGTATTCAGGGAGGGCCTCTCTGAGGAGATGACATTTAAACCCCCGAGGAGGGGATCCCTGGGTGGCCCAGCAGTTTAGTGCCTGCCTTTGGCCCTGGGCGTGATCCTGGAGTCATGGGATTGAGTCCCACATTGGGCTCCCTGCATGGAGCCTGGTTCTCTCTCTGCCTGTGTCTCTGCCTCTCTTTCTTTCTCTGTGTCTCTCATGAATAAATAAATAAAATCCTAAAAAAAAAAAACAAAAACGAAGGGCTAGGGTGAATCCTGTAGGTATCTGGGGGAGGGGCATCCCCCCTCCCAGGGAATAGCAAGCATGCAGACCCTGAGGCAGGAACCTGCTTAGTATGTTCCCCGGCCACCAAGGATCCCTGATTGGCTGGAGCAGGGTAGGTGAGGGGGGAAACTGTTAAAGAGGACTTAGAGATCATGCTGGAACCCCAGATCCAAAGAGAGATTTTGAATTTTACTCTTTGTGAGAGGGAAACCAGTAGAGGACTGTGAGTTGAAGCATGACGTGCTAACTACCACAGAATGAACTGACTCAGAGTGGTGTGAGCAGCAGCTAGGGGCCAGGAAGGTGCTGCACCAGGGCCAGGCAGGAGAGAACTGGGGCCTCGTAGTAGCTGTATAATATACCTTTGTAAACTGATGAAGAATAAAACCCATGTCAAATATCCACAGTATTTAGTAAATACATATTAATTAACTTTCTGTGCCTCAGGAAACTAGGTATTCACTTCTCATATGTTTATCAGTGATTTCCTAAAAAGCCCTTTAGCTTAAACTGCATTTCAAAAAGCTCTTTGATCTTTGTTTAAAACCATTTTTCGTATGTTTTTTCTTCTGGCACATCTGTCATTATAAATTCTGTTTTAAGTAAGTTTCATCTTTCTCGGTAGTAGAGGCAAAGATTAAAAGTAACTGCAGTATTCTTAATAAAAGTGTCTTGAATTTAAAACAAATGAGGAAAAAGGCAGACCTGGATATATATGATGGTTTCCTGAAGAGAGATAAGATTATATTTCTTCCTGACCATACAAATGGATAAAAGATTACACTGGTATGGCAGTGATGCAAACTATGTAGATGTTTTAGGGCATTCCAAAGAATAAAAATGATGATGATAATGCCTAACATTTAATTGTTTGCCATGTCCCAGTTTTTGTTCTAAGCTTTGCAATAGCCACTATTATTTACATGTTATTGATTAAAAAAAAAAAAAAAAAAATGAAGGCCAGAGTTGTTAAGTAACTCGCCCGAGGCCAAAACTGAAGGAGGGATTTGAATTTAGGCAGTCTGGCTCCAAGATCTCTGGATTCTTCAGTATTCCCAACACAAGTCTTGCTTTACTATCGTTACTCAAATTCGCAGTATTTTTTAAATAATAAAAACAAAATCGTCTGTGTAGAATGCTTCTCCCAACCCTCCACTAAGATCTTGTGACAGGAAGGGTTTTGCAACGTGAATCCTTCACAATTAAGTGTTCTTTTAAACACAACTGCATTTTTATATAATTACATTTTCACAATGCAAAAAATATGGATTTTTTTTTATGTTAGAGGAAGGCGGTGTCTTACAAAAAAGATCAACTATTAAAAGAAAAAATTCACATGAAAATAAGTTTAAATGAGAAAATCAAAACAATTTTAAAGCGAGACTACCTTTATTTCTACCTGAGCCAAAAGATGCTAATAATAGGTTATTAGAAAAGAAAACTATATGGGGGAGTAATTTTTAAAGAATAATCTCTAAAATGATATCAACTTTAATGGTAAAGAATTCCAGTTCACAAAAATGGTACTTTTCTGCATTAGAAAATGGTAATGTAAAAAAAAAAAAAAGAAAAAAGAAAATGGTAATGTGATAGTATACCATAAAGTACCTGCTAAGATAAACAGACTAAGAATAACCCTTTCTACTTTATCATAAAATATCATTTTATAGGAAGGGAAAAACTCTTAAAATACCTTTTACATTTTTTCCCCAAGTTTTTATTTTAATTCCAGCTAGTTAACATACTATGCAATATGTTTTAGGTATAGTTAAAATACCTTTTAAAAACTATTTGTAAATTCAGACTTTTTATTAAAAGCATTGTAGTCTCTTAAATTTGAACGGGCGCTTCATAGTAAGGTAGATTTATTAAAGCAGGAATCCCAATTGGTTTTTCCTATTTAATGTCCTTTTATTTGAGGTGTTTTCAATCACCATCTTTTATATATTTATGAGATCCATAGGACTTAAGAGAAGAGGAGGTCTGACTTGAGGCTTTGATCTAAGACATTTAATCCCATACTCGGTGTGTAATTTAGATTCATACAAAATAATACAGCAATGGCTAAGCTAATAAAGAAAAGGCCTTTAGAATCTAAGAATAGATTATGTTTTATATCTGTTATAAACTCCTAATTGGTTAGAAGAATCACAAAATAAAAAGTCCGTTGTAGATATGTTATAATCTGTATATGTTATTTATTAAGCAGAGGTGAGATAGAATGTACTGTCCTACAGATCTAATTTTTGAGTTAATCTTCACTGAAGTAGCTTTAAACTCTTCCAGTACTAAACAATTTCATTTTAAAAGGTTGAATGAAACATTAGATAACACATAGACTATGAGAACAATGTTGCCTTGTTGGCTGATGAGAGTGTTCAATGAGGCAGTAGACTGTTTATGCCTTTAATCCTGGTATAATTGTTAACAGTCTAAAAAATGTGCTGATTTGGACAATAAATTCCATACACCCTGTCTCAGTAAATAACCCCCCCCCCCCATTTATACAGTTTAAAACCTACATTTTCTTTTCAATAATTTAGGGGGGCCATTTTCACAGATCATTTCATCGTTCAAAATTGAGTATTTTTTATCCATTCTGTTACTACTTAGCATTCGTACTGTTTCTAATTCTTTTTTAAAAAAAATTTTTAATTCTTTAACTTAATATAATACTATAATAAATATCCATGGAGATTAATCTTTATATATATCTATAGGTTATTTTCTAAAGTTAGAATTTCTAGTTCAAAAAGTGTACATATTTCTGAGTGATTTGGAACATTATGTTACATTGCATCCCGAAAATCTGTGCCAGTTTATACTCGAAGCAGAATAAGAAAAGGCCTATTTCCAATATAAGCTTTTCTAATTCTTTTTAATCTTTGCAAACTCCATATGTGAAAGAAAATTAGTATCTTTTGTTGAATATTTTTCTGACTACTGAGTTTGAATCTTTAAAATATCTTGGCCATTTGTGTATCTTCTCTTGTGAATTATTTGTTTATATCTTTCAGTCATTTTTTTAGGGTATTTCTCTTTTTTCTATGGATTTGTAAGAGCTCTATTAACAGTAAGCCTTTATAATTTGCAAAAAGATTAATTTTAGATAAATGATAATGTTGCTGTGTTGTTTCCTGGCTCCAACATAAGATTCTTGCTGCACCCCTCCATCATTCTCTTTCTATCCTATCTCTGGTTAACATCTGGTCAGTAGAATGTTTCAGTGTTTTATATAAAAGGACCCATGCACAGATATTCTCTTTTCTGCCCCAACCCCATAAATGTAACTCTTCCCTTTTGGTGATAAAAATATTTCCAATCAAACATACTACAAACTGTGCAAAGCCTGAAGATGCTAATTTCCAGTTCAGAATTAGAGAGACACTGAATTTTGGCTTAATTTCCTTTACTGTAGTTAGGCAGGTCTAATCAACACATGACCTAAATGTTGTTAATGTATCCTGTAGGGAAATATGACTCAGAAGGAATCTATTATGAAGAATCAGTGAAAGATAAAGAAATGCAAAAATCTACATAGAACTGTGAGTTTTAGGAAATTGTAATAATTAACAAATTGCAGAGAAAAGAATTTGGAGAGAAGCTACATAATTTCCAGAAGAGTAGGGAAAGAATGGGAGGAGTTTCTGGGAATGTTTAATTTTGGCAAATGAAATGCTTAATTGTCATATAACAAAGTAGGCATAGGATAGGTAGGTGTTCCCCTAGATGGGTAATAAATTCCCTCATTCTAACCAACTTTAGTGTTTTCTTATATAATTTATTAGCTAAATACATTGTGAAACTTTTCATTGTAAAGTCTTGCAGATGCCTTTTAGCTTTTATGATGTATAAAATGGCAAGTAGTGTTAATGGTGAATCAAAATTATAGAGTAGAAAATCTGCATTGTTGGCAAATATAAAACAGTGTTTAAAAAAAATGACTTGGGACACCTGGGCGGCTCAATGGTTGAGCGTCTGCCTTTGGCTCAGGGTGTGATCCCGGGATCTGGGATTGAGTCCCACATCGGGCTCCTTGTGCTTCTCTCTCTGCCTGTGTCTCTGCCTCTCTCTCTGTGTCTCTCATAAATAAATAAAATCCTTTAAAAAAATGACTCAAACAGTACATGTTAATCATATTAGGTGATAGGCCAACTAAGCATAGATAGAGTAAGACTCCTCTATCATTGTACATAATGGTCAATTGAGCTGCTATAGTCAGAAAGACAAAATGGCAAATATCACTATGAAATATATTGAGGGAATACTGAAAAAGAATCATCCCAACCTTTGATGATCGTTTGCAGTTTTGGTCACTGTCCTTCAAGAAAACAGAACAGGGCTAAAAAAAAAAAAAGTTCAGCAAACTTGGCAATGGAGTGGGAAGACTTCTACAGGAGGAAAAACTTGGAGAGGAAACTGTAAAGAGATGCCATTGTCCAGAAGCACCTGTTCTAAGATTATAAAGGTGATAATAAGAGAGACACAAACCCACATAATCATGCATACCCTTCTTATCAACACAGAAATGAGGAAGTAATAGGGATTGCCTGAAAATTGATGGAGCCTGAAAGTGTCAGAGATACAGCTAAGTGTGATAATTGCTTTGGGATATAGGGGAACCAGCAAATGACAATGAGGAAACTGAAGAGGTTAAAAATATCATCAGGCAAAAGAATGACAAAGAAGTGTGATCAAATATACAAGAGGTGATGTAAAATAAAAGAGAAAGGGAAAAGGCACTGAAAAAAATTAACCATAAAGAATTTTAAGACCCTGGAATAGTCTTTAGTTAAATGAAGGAAAGTCCTTGTAGCAGAAGAAAGGAGATAAAAAGGAACTTTCTTACTTCTTTGGTTTTCAAATACATGTTTCTTTCACTCTTTGGTATACATATATTAAATATCCATATCTTATGTTGTACTATCTTTTTCTTTCAGCAAAATCTATTTATAAATAGGTGGTACTTTTTGCAACTGAGGGTGCCTTAGAAGAATTTCAGTAGTTAAATGTTATTGAATTTATAGTAGTCTGCTAAATTAGAGACTAATATGTCTATGTAATTTCATCTGAATTTGCTGATGGTGTGATTCTATTACCTGCAACAAAAACTGTTAACTACCCCTACCCAAATATTGCCGTCCTAGACCTATGGTTATGCATATAGACATTAAGAAGCTAGTAAAGTACTTAGCACAGAACAATCTAAAGATTCTGAGGAGAAACACGTTCATACTTTTCTAAAACTGTACAAATGATTAGTTTCAAAATGGATGGAATAATCCAAAAGGAAATTATACTTTTGAGAGATGGTAGTAGAGAATCACGTGATACACAAATTAAATCTATGAAGTTATGAACCTGAGTATTTTCAGTGGCTTACTGTATACAGTCATGTCCTTAGTTATGAATCTTTTGAAGGGAAAAATGACTGTAGTATATGAAGGCTACAGAACTTGAGGAGTATTAGCCTCATTTTTCAGATGTAGATTTGACTCATAGTTAAAAGAATTGTTCAAGGTTATGAACAAGTTGGCAAACCTCTGACTACTTTGCTTATTCATTTTCCAACATTATTACAAATAAGTATTTACCGAATGTGTTACTTACCAAGCATGGTAGGGTAAATATCCACAAGAGAAACCACATTTGATACTTGTTGGTTGGCCTTAATTCCTGGTCCCATCATCAGGAGTGGAATGTGGGCGCTAGCTTCATACATACTCATTTTATAAAACTGACGATGTTCCATGGCTAGCTCTCCATGGTCTGAGGTGTATATGACAATAGTATTCTGAAGCAGATCTAACTGGCGAAGAGCTAAAATAATTTCTCCTAAGATACAAGACAAATCTTAATTAGCTTTTAGTTTGTGTTCTATCACAGTAAGCTTGTAACAACCCTACTTTGCAAGAGGATGCTTCTTAACATCTGAATGTTATCTAGTGTTCTCAAGTACATTAGGCCAAGTTTCATGTGTCTGTTCCTCACCTGACAGGAGAGGAAGAAGAAAATACAGTACTGAGAGGATAAGTTTCTTTATTTGGAGATCATGCTGGCTTGGTTTCTGTGTTCCTCTCAGAGCTTGGGGGAAAACTTTTTCCCCCCTGGTGATTTAAATGAAAAAAAGAAAGACAACTCTAGATGTCAGCACTGCACTATGTCTCAGACAAAGAAGGGACTGATATTGCCACCAACCCACAGTTTCTGCTCCATGGGGGTCAGAAGTCTTCCTCCCTGCTCCTCTTTCTTCCAAAACCCCAACTAACAGATTTAGATATACCATATTCTTGGATAGGACATACCTGGACAGTAATATTTCTCTGACTAATTCCTGTCTCTTAGTATCCTCTTCATTGAATCAGTAAGGCACAGTCTACAGAGAAGAGTCATCCCTTTTGGCAGTTCCTGAATCTGGCCTACAGGGGACTATATTATTAAAAACAAAACCCACAGCTGATTCTGAGGTCCAGTCGCTGAGACCCATGGTTCTACAGAGTTATTTACAGAGTATAGACCATCAGGATCTTTCAACTGGGCAACTATAACAGCTTCCTAATTGGTCTTCTTGCCCCCGTCCATACTGCTTCCCTAACTCTGATACCACTTGGGGGGCTGTCTTTCTAAAATATCTGATCATGTCATATCCCAGCTTAGAACTTTTTCAAAACTTCCCATTGTTTAATTCTTTAGCAAGCTCACCAGCCTCAACTGCCCCCTAGACCTTTATCTTCCATAGTCCTAAACTACTTAGACTCCCTGAACTAGTAATAATTAGGTTAGACTTTCTTGCCACTGTACATTCTCTTCTTTCTTTGGTGTTGAATGCCTTTCCCCCCACCTTCTATGTGACAGATTCCCATTCTTTTTTTATGACCTGGCTCAGGCATTATTTCCCTGATGAAACATTGCCTGCTCCTCCAGGCAGACTGAATGGCTGTCCTTTAAGGCCTCTACAACTTGTGTTCTGCTGGAATTCCAACAACGTGTTACAAGGGCTGGTGTTTATACTCATTCAGTACATGTTTGCTGAGTGCATACTGTGTTCTAGGCACCATGGATGCAAAGCTAGGTACTTAAGTTGCAATCTTGAATAAGACCAAAGTCCCTGCCCTCACAAGGCTCCCCTCGTTCAAGGGAAGCAGACAGTAAACAAGTAAATAGACAAAATAATGTAAAAAAGCAAAGGGAAGAGCATCCCAGGCAGAGGGAAAAGCAAATATAAAGGCTCTGAGGTGCAGCAACAAGAGCTTAGTGTTTTTAATTAAAGTGTGATTTCTTCATAATATTCAATTAGCATCACCAGAGCCCCAAATAATGCCTGATAGCTAGCTAGTAGGTGTTCAATATTTGTTGAGCAAACACAGTGAACAGTAAAAATACACCATTTGGTGACCAGACTAGTGTGGCTATGACAAGATATGACATATTTCATAAACTTTGTAAGTTGAAGTGATCTGCTGCATATTTTCTCTAAGAAACTTTAAGAGGTATTCCCACACTCCTGAAGCAACATTATGTATATATAGTATTTCATCTTAGTAGATACAGATGAATGCTACGTAGCTGCAAACTTTCAAAGTGATTTCCAGAGTGCAAGTGGGTGAATATTCACCAACATCAGAAAATATGAAAAGCAGTTCAACCTTTGTGTGGATTTAGGATTAAAGAAATTTACTTTAAAATCTTATTTGCATTTAAGATTGAGTACTTGGAAAATCCTTAGGGCCTTTTATTTTTTTTTTAAGATTTTGTTGATTTATTTGATAGAGACAGACAGCACAAGCAGGGGGAGGAGCAAGCAGAGGAAGAGGGAGAAGCAGGCTCCCTGCTGAGTAGGGAGTCCAACGTGGGGCTTGGTCCCAGGACTCTGAGATCACGACCTGAGCCAGCCGAAGGGAGGTGCTTAAAGGATTGAGCCATCCAGGTGCCCCTCCTTAGGACTTTTAATTCATATTATACTTGGTAAAATAATTTATCCATATATATTTTTTGCTTTCTGCTTTATACTTTTCTATTTTTGCCCAATGAATGCTTTTTAAGAAATAGCTCATCACTTGTTCACTCTCAAAATTTACTTTGTATAGAAGAGGTACTTTCCATACTTCACTAATGCAATTTACTCCAAATTATAGCAAAATATGAAAACAACTTGTTAGAAAAATGGATTTTTTTAAAAACGGGGTCTTCCAATCTAAACTGGAAACTGCCATTAACTCTACAAGTGAATAGGAAAAACGCTTTCTTGACCGTCCTCTTCTGGGAGCACATAGGGTTTTGAGGTAAACTAGGGAAGGAAATTCAATATGATTCTGGACCAGAATACACATGGGGAAACCGATGTTAGGTTTAGTTAAACCCTGCTCTAAAGGGCCTGGGAAGAATGGTTTTGTTATCTAATTATTTCAAGTCTGGGAGAAATCACAAAATTCGCGTGTGTTACATATATACCTGTGTTTGGTTAAATACTAATTCCTGTTTAAAGCAGGTAAAAAGTTTTGTGTCAAGCAGGTAATAGCCTTCTATCTGTCCTTATCTATGAAAAGATCTGAGCATTTATGAATTATTAAGATCGAAAAAGCTTTTTATTCCACAATTAATAGTACAAATTATCCAATTTTTATATGTCAGGATTTTGATTATTCCAAGCCTTTAGCATCAAGAAACTGTTACAAAACATTATCTGAGGCAGTTCATACAAGTCACCAACCAGTTTGCTGGAAAAATATTATACCTTTTTTTCATTTAATGCCTTATTATTATATTAAATATACCACCTACCAAGCATGGCATCTGTCTCAGCACACATAGCATAATAAAAGGCTCTAATATTTTTAATTTCCTTTTTTGTAAACTTTCCAGTGCAGTTTTTTGTATAAGAAGAGTAATAATCTACAGGGTGCATTTCTGACAGAGGCGACCACTTTGGAATTTTGATGGCATCATAAGAAACCTAAAAAGGAGAGAAAAACAAGGTAGTAATATTCTTTTCTTCCAACAAGTATGTATGGTGAACTAGACAATGCTTATTTACTTAGGATTACAGAAGAAAATAGTTATGAGTTATGTAAAGAAAATAGGAAATCAAATACATGGTTAGGAACAAACTGCTATTCCCAGTAACAATGAAAGGTGTATATTAATATCTGTAGACATAGTGAGACAGTTGTGAAAATTATTTTTATAAATTTACATGACAGTGAAAAACATGAGGTATATTAGACAGTATTCTAGTCCACAAAAAGTATCCAAGCTTTTTAATATAGTGTGTGACCAACTCAAAATTCCAAAATCAACAACCTGAGATTTCCGTTCCCAATAGTTCGCCTATAAAATTGCCAATATCTAGTGAGACAGCCAAATGTTTGCTAAGAACAAGTACAACTTTTGGAAACACATGAATGCTTATAGTCTTGGTGAAAACAACACTAAGCTTAAGTCATATACTTTTTTTAGTCATGTAACTAAAAAAACTCAGGTATCTACTTACTATTTACTTGTAAGTTATCTGCTTCAGTTCATTAGGCTGGTACTAATCTTTCAAGATAGAACCAGTTACAACTTTTTATTTATTTTTTATTTTTTTCAGTTACAACTTTTTAGAAGACATGAAGTATCTACAATTTTGATATTATTTCCTTTGCGATAGGATTCACTAAACAGCATTTCTGATTAGAGGTTTTTTTTTTTGTTTTTTTTTTTAAGATTTCACTTATTTATTAATGAGACAGAGAGAGGCGGAGACACAGGCAGAGGGAGAAATAGGCTCCATGCAGGGAGCCCGATGTGGGACTTGATCCCCAGACCCTGGGATCATGCCCTGAACCAAAGGCAGATGCTCAACTGCTGAGCCACCCAGGCATCCCTCTGATTAGAGTTTTTAAAGCAACTTAAATTCAGTTTAAGTTGATACCTTTCAAAACACACATAGTCTTCATTTGCATGGTTCAGATGTGCATGGATTTCATTTACCACAGTTTAATTAAATAACACCAGTCCCCCAACAACACAAATTTTAATTACCAAAGTATATGAACTGTGAGTTGCCGCATAAAGTACAAACTTTCACATTCAAATACTGCTAGGTCTTTAGACTACAAATCCTTGTATATTACAGATGTGTATCCCAATCAGGGACTAATCATGTCATTTTTTTCAAAGTCTGTCAGTGATTGGTCACTGCATATCTTTTATTCAGTATGCATACATATAGCTACGTGTGGAGTTCTGCTATCTCCTTGTCTCTCAGCGATAACTCCATGTGACATTTTACAAAAATGGATAATCAAAAGAGGGGACTGGTCAAAAAAGATGAATGTACAGGGACGTCTGGGTGGCTCAGTGGTTGAGTGTCTGCCTTTGTCTTAGTGCTTGATCCCGGGATCTGTGATCCAGTCCTGCACTGGGCTCCCTATGGGGAGCCTGCTTTTCCCTCTGCCTGTGTCTTTACTTCTCTCTTTGTGTCTTTCATGAATCAATAAATAAATCTTAAAAAAAAGATGAATGTACAGTAAAGAAATAAAAAAGTAATAACACTGTACATAAAATATGAATCAAACATTAACTAGACTTATAGAAAAAACTGCCAATCTGGGAATGTTGACACTGCCATCATTTGATACACTCTAGTTATGCAGCCAGAGGAACTTAGTGAGACACACTGACTGATAAAAATGGGAAGGTCATTGCAAAACAATAGGATGAAGATATCCTAGAGAAAGTGACACTGGAAAAAATCCTAGGAACTCAGAGAAATATATCATGACATTGGAAGTACAAAGGGTAAAATATTGGAAGGTGAACCACATTTAGAAAGGGATAGGACAGTCTGCCAAGACTCAGAGATGTTTGCCCCAAATCTTGTTACACATTGAGAAGGCAAGCACTGTTCAAATTCTTGATTTTTTACAAAAATGCCAAACAGTTTAATTCTTAATATTTCTAGTGTTTTCAGTTACAGTGCATTAAACATTTTATAAACATAAAAACAATAAACATTTTTTATGTTTTTATGTTTAAACGTAAATGTTTTTTTCTATTTCCCTACACATTTATAACCCAAAATAAGAGCAATTTAATGTTTTGACAAATGGTTTTAAGAGTCCTAGAAAAATGGTCATTTTCTCAATTGATTATTGAGATCTCTTTGTACAGTTTCAGCTTGTATAGTCACTTTTGCCACCCTGGAACTGTGCCAAGTGGAGACTGCCTGCATTCTTAAGAGAATCATCTTTTTGTTTGTTTCTTTTTTTCTCCCAAGGTTTTATTTATTTAAGAGAGAGAGAGAGCTCACAAGCTGGGGGGAGGGGGGGCAAAGGGACAGAGAGAGCATCCTGAGCAGACTCTGCACTGAGTGCAAAACCCCACCTGCGGCTTGATATCAGGACCCTGGGACCATGACCTAAGCTGAAACCAAGAGTTGGACACTCAACCAACTGAGCCACCCAGGTACCCGAGTTTCTTTCTTTTTTTTTTTATAGACACATTTATATGCAAATGTGTTCAACTCATAAGTAGATTGCTGAGTTTTAGTATTTATTTTATCTTTGTAAAATTGCCCGTTTGTTTTTTGCCAATCAGTTATTGGTCGCATTTGATTTGCTAACATATGGAATTTTCAAATTTTTCTTTAAAAGTGATAATAAAAGAAGCAGTGGGCAAGTACCAACGACATACAGCTTTAATGTTAACTTGTACTTTTGAGCACACAATAGCATACTTACCTTTTTGAGCCAATAAAGAGATGTGTGAAATGTTGAAGATCCAAAATTTTCTCCTGAAGATGGGGAAGGATATGGATGTGGTAAATTTAATCCCAAGTACAGAACAAATGGCTGAGTGGAATTACTTGCTTCCTTTCTTAGCCAATTTACTGCTCTGTCTGTATTCTTCCAATCTCCTTCCATTACTCTTACTTTAGTCTTTTTAGGGATAAGATTAATCATAGGTCTACCTTCTTGTCTGAGTAAGAAAGCAACATCTCTTGTCCATGCTTCAACACGGTTGCTGAGGAAGCAAAAAGACAGGTGTATTATAAGGTACTAAAAAATATTTTTTTTTAATTTTTAAAAAATTTTTATTTATTTATGATAGTCACACAGAGAGAGAGAGAGAGAGGCAGAGACACAGGCAGAGGGAGAAGCAGGCTCCATGCACCGGGAGCCCGATGTGGGATTCGATCCCGGGTCTCCAGGATCGTGCCCTGGGCCAAAGGCAGGCGCCAAACTGCTGCGCCACGCAGGGATCCCCTAAAAAAGATTTAAAAAACTGACTAAACATAAATATAAGAAAGCAATATGGAAAACAATTTTTAGACTCAATCATGTAAATGTTCAGGCTCACTACACTAGATCTCATTAAAAGAGTTACTGAGACTTGCAAACACAAAAACCAGGGGGAAAAAAATGACAAGAATCAAATAGTCACCTATGTAAAACTAAGATTGATTATTTTTAAGGGTTATTTTTCTTATTAACAAGATATTTAATAAAATAAAAAATGTTTCAAGTTCCTAGTATTTCTCCTAAATTTTCTAGCAATTTGTCTTTTTTTTTTTTCTGTCAGAAGAAAGATAGATTTTAATTTTTATTCCAGTATAGTTAATATACAATGTTATATTTGTTTCACGGGCACAACATAGTGATTTAAAAATTCCATATATTCCATATATTACTCAGTGCTCATCAAGATAAGTCCTTAAAATCCTCTTCACCTATCTCACTCAACACCCCCCCTTGTAACCATTAGTTTATTCTCTATAGTTAAGATTTTTTCTCTCTCTCTCACATGCATACACAATTATTGTTTCTGATGGGATTTAAACAGCTAGATGTGTCTCAGGTAAGTCTCCTGAATGAAAACATTACAATTCTGGATAATGACCTTGCAAGTTTCAGTATCAGCCTAATGTATTCTATAAAAGGAGAAAGAAATCTATACTCCTTTCCATTAAATGTTCTTCTCTCAGTGTTGTGAGAAATACACAAACTATTTTTTAAAGGCTGTCATCTGTCTTTCTCACATACATGAACACTCAAAAAAGTCTATTTTAGTGGAATGAATAAACTCTAGCAAATTCAGGTTAGAAGTAAGAGAATCTTTTTTTAATTCATAGATCCATTTGTATATAAGATGAAAATCATGGATTTTTTTGCCACTGATTTAATTTATTATTAGTAGTAGTACTTATTATATGTAATATAAAATATTAATATTAATATACTTTGTATTTTAAATATTTCATAGTTTTTATTATAAATATGTTTTGTATGTAATAATACTAAAAACATAGTAAAAATAAGTTCTCCATTTTTCATGGCTAACTACAATAGAATGTAGGTATTAAAAGAGCCACCTGATTCAAAAAAAAAATAAAATAAAAATAAAAGAGCCACCTGGAAGGCTGGAAATATTTAGAGGAACACAGGGAGACTGAATGGATGACAAATTGGATCAATCAAGAAATTACATGAACTCAAAAAATTCATGTAGAATAATCATGGGACTTCACCAGAGACCAAAACATATAGTCAAGGATGAAAAGAATTAAACAGAGCCATTCCAAAGTTGTTATTACTATTTTGTTTTTGTCTTTTTTTACAGAACAAAAAATTTGTGGAGATTCTCAAATTCAGCTTACCAGATGAAACATGCAGGTTATTTTCTGCCAGCTGCTTGAACCTGTTACTGAAGTCCTTCTCACATTTGAAAGCTTTACCTTTCATCTTCCCTACAGTAATTCTGGTTTATCCAATGTTCTCCAAAAGGTTTGTACTTTCCTGCTTGGATACCTTTGTTTGGAAATTTCTCCTTCCTGTCCATTTTAGCTTAGTAATGTTCTACTCTATGAAAGCTCATCAAATCTAAATGCTATTAAAACTATATATACTATTTAAAAAAAAATATATATATATACTATTAAGAAAAATACTGCCAATTACACTAAACAGAACTTTGTAATGTCACTAGGTAAGATGCATTGCAATTTCAGAGATACCTTAAATTGTGAAAAAAAAAAGGTACCACCTTAGAATAAATTAAATATAGTACTTTACAGCCTTTACTCCCATCCCCTGAAAAAAAAAATCTGGATGTGATCATTTACTCTTTTAAACAGAATGCAATATATTTTGCCCTGTACCATAGTTATCTAGACTTTTTTTAACCTCCTTTTTAAAACCACAAGTCTCTTCACCTAGCTCATATCTGGCTAATGCTAATGTTAAATTGAAAAGTTAAATTTCCCTATTATTAGATAGCTCCAGGCTCTTCTCAAAAAATTGAGACAAATTTCCACAAATGGCTAACACTGGCCAAAGTAGGAGTTATAAACTTCATTATAGGCAGCTAAACATAATATATTAAAGTTTAGTAATTAAATGGGAAAAAAAATCCAAGAATGGTAATGAGATTGTAGGCTCAGAGCTATCCACTAAGGTCTCAAGAAACTGATCTAGGAATTATGGTAGACAGCATTCTGCAGGTAGCCCCAGGGGCTGCTTCAGCCAAGAATTTGCTAATCATCAGAAATGAGAGTACCGGAATAATTAAAACAGCAGCAGACTCTTTCATTATCTTCAATTATCTGAGATTGCACCAAGAATAATGCAAACTGTTCTAGATACTGAATTTCATTAGTGATAATAGAATGGTGGTAGTGGTGTGGGTTCTACAAAAGCTTCTAAAATGACCAAAGGGGGCAGCCCGGGTGGCCCAGCAGTTTGGACTGCCTTCAGCCCAGGGCATGACCCTGGGGACCTGGGATCCCGTGTCGGGCTCCCTGCATGGAGCCTGCTTCTCCCTCTGCCTCTCTCTGTCATGAATAAATAAAATCTTAAAAAAATTTTTTTTTTAAATTTAAAAAAATAAAATGACCAAAGGAATGGATGGATGCCTTTCTTTATTATAAGGAAAAGAAACTCCTCTTTGGTACGGATAAAAACAATATAAAGGTATATATGATCTTAGATCATAAAACAATAGTAGATATAGATGAGATATATACCAAGAGTCACTGTGATTCTATTGAGAAAGCCTGTGCTCTGGTCTGGAGGCCTGACAGGGACAGGAAGACTGGTATAAGCAGCTCATAGTTTGCTTCACTTTCCTGTTTGCCAAAAGGTTCAAGCTTAAGAATTTCCCAAAGCAATTGTCTCATTTTGGAAGTAGGCCTTTATTTTTCATTTGTTTCAGAGGAGTGAAAATTGCCTGGTATGACTCGGCTTCAGGAAAACATGATGAAGTGACATGGATTGAGAACAGATTAATTTCAGTGGAAGTAGGATGACAGAGGATTTGATTGTAGATTTTAAACTTTCAAATTTTTAGCTAGGAAAGAGAAGACAGCAGCTTATTTAACTTGACTTCTGATGCCATTAGAATGTAAGTTCCCTGAGTTTAGAGATTTTTGTGTTTTGATCACTACTGTATTCCTATCCTTTAAAAAATAGTGTCTGGTACATAATAGTTGGCTCAATTAAGTACTGGCTGAATAAATACATTGGACTATACTTTTGTAACTTAAATAAGGATCATCTTTTAGTATTTTAAGGACTTTTACTTAATACTCAATTTATTTATTAAATTGTATTGATCTTAGAAATCTAGTTTTTAAAATGTCTATATAAAATACCTCCAAATTCTTCACACTTCCAAATTAACATGCTCTTTGGTTTTGTGGATTTAGAAATATTTAGCTTTACATTATGTTTTCTCAATCTCTACACTATTGACATCTTGGGCTTGATAATTCTTTGCTTTGGGCTGGAGGTGGGGTGGGGGCAGATGGTAGGTGGGTTGTTCTGTGCATTGTATACTGTTTAGCAGCAACCCTGGCCTCTACCGTCTAGATACCAGCAGCATTCCCCCAGTCCTTATTAAATGTCTTGGGGCGGTGGGGCGGTGGGGCGGTGGGGAGGCTTGTCAAAATTGCCCTGGTTTGAGAACCATTGTTTTTTATTTTGAGAATATATTGGCAAGAGAGTTTAATCTGATAGTAAAAAGACAGAGTATTATAGTAATAAACTGAAGAAACTTGTAATTCTGGCTGAAATTACAAGGAGGTTCAAAAACAACCAATTTCAGTGGAAAAGATAGCACAAAGAGTTATAAAAACAACTATTGACTTTGAGAGTCAGTCTCTCAAAATACTGAATACCCCTATTAAGTTTGATATTGAGAGACATTTTTTTCTGAGATCTATTTTTTAAATTGCACAGAAAAATCTAAAATACAATGTGCTATAATTCATATAACCTTTGCAGATATGCTACTAGTAGCATCCTTGACCTATTTGTCAGCTAAATAACTATGTGGGTTCATACAGAACTAATACAGACAGTTCTGAGAGCTTTTTTCAATTTTCTAAACTCTGGTGAGTTATAAAAATTAGCTACAAGAAATTATTATACTGAAAACCATCTCTGATGTCCCAGATATCCACATTAAGTAGCTCTTTTCCTTTTACTGATTTTAAACCATAGGTTAAACAGAACATTAATGTTTATCAAATAATAAGTAGCTAGATCAATGTCATTGTCTCAGTCATTCATTCAAACACTTAATGCCTACAATGCACCAGCATGATTTTGGCAGTGGGAATATGCATGAAAAAGAGAAACAGAGTTCTTATTTCTGATGAATAAAATTCAGATAAAATTTAACCATATCATACACAGCATGATAGTTACAGGGAATATGAGCTGTTCAACCTTAGATTCCTTTTATTACTGGATTGCCTGAGAAAACAGAAAACAATAGGAAATAACACAAGACTGGGTAATAGTATGGGATAGGATAATAATAAATTTTACTTTGGATTAAGCTTACTTTCTAAAAAGTAGAATTTTAAAGAGAAACTTGTGAAACTACATGAAATAATTACCAGTGCAACACACTTTAGAAAAATAAAGGGTTTGGGGCACCTGAGTGGCTCAGTCCATTAAGCATCTGACTCTTGATTTTGGCTCAGGTCATAATCTCAGGGTCATGAGATCAAGCCCTGTGTCAGGCTCCACCCTGAGCACAGAATCTGCTTAAGATTCTCTCTCTCTCCCTTTCTCTCTGTCCTTTCCCCTGCTAAGAAAAGAAAAAAAAGAAAGAAAATGAAAGGTTTATGTAAACATTAAACTATATTCTGATTAAGCCATTTTTATAATAATTTTCCCCCCTTGATTGAATGCTTATTCTGCACCTGGCATTGGTTAAGTACTTCATATTACCTTATTTAATCTTTTTACATAATCTCTAATATTAACTGATTCAAAACTCCTAATCATCCAATGAGGTGGGTATTATTTTTTTAAGATTTTTTTATTTTTAAGTAATTTCTATACGCAATGTGGGGCTCAAACTCATAACCCCAAGATCAGGAGTCATTGCTCCACTGACCGAAGCAACCAGGCACCTCACGGTGGGTGTTATTAATTCCAGTTTTCAGGTAAGAACACTGACACTTAGAGAAGTCAAGTAACTTGCCCAAGGTCGCAAGGATGGTAAGCAGGGAAGCTGGGCATTTAACAGTTCTGATGGACTCAAAGCCTATGCTCCTTCTACTTCTGCTTCCACCCTTTTTTTTTCCTCCTGCATTACTCGCAGAGTTGGGGGAGAGCTTTTTGCACAAAACTAGCTTGTGCAGTGATCCAGAGCTAGTGAAAATCATGTGAAAGAAATGAAAGACCAGGTGCATACTGAGGGAGAGAGAGACAGTGGTATGAAATGAGACCAGAGGTATGCAGGGACTAGATAATACAGGGTCTTATAAACCATTTTGTAGATTTGGAATTTTAGCCTACCTACAGAGGAAAAAAGATCCACAGAAAGATTTTAATTGGGTAAGACACTTGATCAGGTGTTTATTTTATTATTAATTTTTTAAAGATAGATTTATTTGTTTGTTTATTAAAAGATTTTATGTATTTATTCATGAGAGACACAGAGAGAGAGAGAGAGGCAGAGACATAGGCAGAGAGAGAAGCAGGCTCCATGCAGGGAGCCTGATGTAGGACTTGATCCTGGGTCTCCAGGATCAGACGCTAAACTCCAGAAGGTGGCGCTAAACTGCTGAGCCACCCAGGTGTCCCTATCATTAATTTTTTTAATCAGCTGAGCCACACAGGCATCCTGTTCCGTGACTTAATTAATTTATTTGTTTTTATTTAAATTCAGTTAATTAACGTAGAGTGTATTATTAGTTTCAGAAGTAGAGGTCAGTGATTCATCAGTCTTAATATAACACCCAGTGCTCATTATATCACATGCCCTCCTTAATGCCCATCACCCAATTACCCCATTCCCCCACTTCCTCAGATGTATATTTTTGAAAGATCACTCTGTCTGCTTATAGAGAATGGATCAGATAGAAGAAACATTAGAGGGCCACCTCAATATTTTATGCAGGAGAGGCTAGTGGCTTGGTGGAGATGGTAAGTGAATAAACTGGAGAGAGATTTTAGAAGTAGAACTGACAACATCTGGGGATGGATTAGAATGCAGAGGTGGGGAGGAGATGTGAGGGTCCCTCCTGGGTTTGCAGGATTGATATCTTTTAGATTTTGGGAGAAAGAAAAGGAAAGACATTTAACATTATCCAGAAATGCAAGACTAATACTCCAATTATTCTAGATTATTTTAGTATCTATTCACCCAAAACTCATTCTGTAAGCTTCCAGGGGCTGCAGTAACAAATTACTGCAAACCATGCTGTTTGCGTGGTTTAAAACAATAGAAATTAATTATCTCATGGTTCTAGAAGCCAGAAATTAGAAATCAAGGTATTGGCTGGCCAGTGTTCCTTCTGCGGGAGCATGGGAAGAATTCTTCCTTTTTCCTTTTCCGGCATTCAAAATATACATCTGAGGAGGGTGAGGGAAGGGGTAACTGGGTGATGGGCATTAAGGAGGGCATGTGATGTAATGAACACTGGGTGTTATATTAAGACTGTAGCTGTGATCACTCCAGTCTCTGCTCTGTCTTCACAATGCCTTCTCTGTGTGTCTACGTCTTTTTCTTTTCTAATGAGAACACTAGTCATCAGATTTAAGACTCACTTTAAATTCAGGATAACTTCATTTTGAACCCTAACTAATTACATTTGTAAAAAGGATCTATTTCCAAATTAGGTCACATTCTGTAGTTCCAGTTAGACATGAAGTTTTGGGGAACACTATTCATCTCACTATCTTCACCGTTACTTTTATTCAATTTATTTTTCTGGTTCTTGCCATAATTATTAGCATCATAATCATTCACTACCACCATTGCCATAACCCTTAATTAGTGCCTGTTAGGCAAGAGGTACTGCTCTAAGGCTTTAATATGTCTCTATGCCAGGAATCACAAGTGTTGGGAGACTTCGAAGATCATACCCAAGTTCACCAGAAGAATTCATGGGATGCAGCATTTAGTTGTACACATGGCCATGATTATAGTGAAAGGACACAAAGCAAAATCAGCAAAGGAAACAGTATTTAGGGTAAATTGATAGCAAACCAGTTTCAAGTTTCCAGGTGGAGTCACAAAAGGCACACTTTATTCATCCAGTATCAAACATGACCATATGTGTGAAGAATTGTCTATTAGGGAATCTCTTTAGTACCCAAGTTGTTATTGGGGGCTGATCATGCAGATACCCTCTGCCTCCCAGACTCTCAGAGGGAAAGCAAGCATTGAGCATAAACCACATTGTACATCCTAGGTACAGAATAAGTCATTTTCATCAGGGAATACATGGAACACTCCCGATATTCAAGTTACTGGATATAAACCAAGGGCCAGTCTTGAAAGCGGGCCATTCTAAGGATGGCCATCACAGACCTGCTGTGTTTAGTTTTTTTCCTGCAGACCTCATTCCATTTAATCCTCACAACAAAGAAATTAGAGGTCAGTAGTAAACAGAGAAACTAAAGCTCAGCAAGGAGGCATTCTGATTCCAGATTTCTGCTCTTACTCACTATGCTTGCCTGCCTTGTTTTTGAAGACATAGTAAAATGAAAAAAAAAAGTTATAATAGATCGACAGGAGATAACTGACAAAAGCAAGTAGCAGGATTAGAGTCTTTAAAAAAGATTATAAATTGTATTCAGTACATAGTAGACATTGTATAACAAAACTCAAAAATAAATTTTACAGACCTTTAATGCTTAAGAAAAATAAAAATTACCAGCATATTAGCAATTTTAATATTTTAAGAAGATTAAAGAAAGGCAAAGTGTTAGCCAAATTAATACAATCAAGGGATTAAGAGATTTATTTCACCTTTGTGGAGAAATAATAAAAGTCAAAAAGGGTACATGTATGTGCTATAGCAGAGGATAGCATATTAGCATTATTTTTTTTTTCTTTTTACCTAATGGAGTGATGTCCTGAAGTGTAGTCCAGTTTGCCAAATTTTTGTGTTCGGTAGCCATGCTTCTCCATGATATCCATCCATGTTGTATAATTTGGATCTAGGCCCTTAAAGTTATTCCAAGATTCTGTTAAGTGAGTGAAGAGGCCACTCCACATTGCTGGGGGTAGTAAGGCGAGAGACTGGGATTAATGTTAAGCTTGTTGATTTATTTAACTATTAAGACAATTACAGCAAGAGAAAAAAATCTACTAGCTTAGAGCTCATGCTCTGGGGTAAGACATAACGTGCATTAGGTCCTTCAGCTAACATTTCTGATTGTTACATTGTGTTATCAAGGGGAAAACTCTGCAAGAAGTTTCCATTTTACAGCTGAGTCTTTAAGGCTTATTGGTTAAGATGCTTAAGGGTAAATATAGCTGGAATTATGTACAAAGCCTGTTGACTCTATCTAGGTCTTCTTTCAATCATAAAAATAATCACTAAGTACTTATTTATTTTACAAGTCAGTCCATTGAAGTATAGATCTTTTCCAACATCCTTAAGGATGTACTGGCTTTCCACAAAAAAATTAAGTGTACTACATCTTTGTTGTTATTTTCTACAAGTATGATTGTATCCAGTAAATCTTTCTTCATGTATTAACAGCCTTAAAGGGATAAATAGGCAGTAATACTATAGTAGTAGGGGACTTCAGTACCCTAGATTCAACAGTGGATAGATCATCCAGACAGAAAATCAATAAAGTAACACTGGACTTAGAAATTACATGTTAGACCAGATGGAATTAACAGACATTTACAGAACATTCCATCTAAAAGCAACAGAATATACACTCTTCTTAAGTGTATATGGAACATTCTCTAGGACATGGGAGAGATCATATGATAGGCCACAAAATAAATTGTAATAAATTTAAGAAGTTGAAATATCAGGGATCTTTTCTGACCACAAAGGTATGAAATTGGAAGTCATTTACAAGGAGAAAACTGGAAAATTCACAATTATGTGGAGATTAAACAACATGGTCCTGAACACCAAAGGGTCAAAGCAGAAATCAAAATAGAAATTAAAAAAATATCTTGAGACAGATGAAAATGGAAGTTTAACATACCAAAAACTAATGGTACACAGTTCTAAGGGGTAAGTTCAGAGAGTTAAATGCCTACATCAAGAAAAATGAGCTGAAATAAACAACCTAACTTTACAACTTTAAGAACTAGAAAAAGAACTAAGCCCAGAGTTAGTAGAAGAAAGGAAAAAACAAGATTAGAGTGAAGATAGAGACTAAAAAAGAAAATAGAAAAGATCAATAAAACTAAGAGCTGTTTTCTTAAAAAGATAAAAAGACAAACATTTAGCTAGACTTACCAAGAAAAAAGATGATTAAAAAATCAGAAATGAAAGAGAAGTTACAACTTATAACAGAAATACAAAGAAAGAGTTATAAGACTACTATGAACAATATATGACAACAGATTGGAAGACCTAGAAGTGGATATATTCCTAGAAGTATACAACCTACCAAGACTGAATCATTAAGAAATGGAAAATCTAACACCCCAATTATGAATAAGGAGATTGAATCAGTAATCAAATTCCTCCCAAGAAAGAAAAGTCCCAGACCAGAAAGCTTTATTGGTGAATTCTACCAAGCATTTATAGAAGAATTAATATCAATCTGTCTCTCCAAACTCTTCTAAAACAATAGAAGAGGAGGAAATACTTTCAAACTAATTTTATGAGGCCAATATTACTCTAATACCAAAACCAGAAGTGGACACCTCAGGAGAAGAAAATGATAGGCCAATATCCCTGATGAACATAGTATAAAATCATCAACAAAATATTAGCAACCTGATTTCAAGAATACGTTAAAAAGGTCATACACCATGATCAACTGGAACTTATTCCCAAGGATACAAAGATGATTCAATATCTGCAAAGCAATCAACTTGATATACCATGTTAACAAAATGAAGGATAAAAATCATATGCTCATTGTAATAGAGAAAGCATTTGATGAAATTGAATATCCATTCATGGTAAAAACTCTCAACAAACTGGGTATAGAAGGAGCATAGCTCAACATAATAAAAACCATATGTGATAAGCAACAGCTAACATATTCAGTGGTGAAAAGCTGAAAGCACTTCCTCCAAGATCTGGAACAAGACAAGGGTGCCCACTTTCAGAATTCTTACTCAACACAGTAGTACAAGTCCTGGGTAGGGCAATTAGGCAAGAAGAAATAAAAGGCATCCAAATTAGAAAGAAAGAAGTAAAACTGTCTCTATTTGCAGACAACATATATAGAAAACCCTAAAGATTTCACAAAAAAACTGTTAGAACTAATCATTGCATTTAGTAAAGTTTAAAGTTGCAGGTTATAAAATCAATATACAAAAATCAGTTGCATTTCTATATAGTAATGACAAACTATCAGAAATTAAGAACATAATCCCATTTACGATTGCATCAAAATGAATAAATTACCTAGAAAAAATTTAACCAAGGAGGATTAAAGAGTTGTAAACTAAAAACTGTAAGACACTGATGAAAGAAACTGAAGATGACACAAATAAATGGAAAGATGTTCTGTGCTCATGGATCAGAAGAACTGATATTGTTAAAATGTCCATACCATTCAAAGCAACCGATAGATTTAGTGCAATCCTTGAGAAAATTCCAATGGCATGTTCCCAGATAGAACAAACAATCCTAAAAATTGTATAGAACCACACACGACCCCAAATAGCCAAAGCATTCTTGAGAAAGAAGAACAAAACTGGAGGCATCATACTTCTTGATCTCAAACTACATTGCAAAACTATAACTACCAAGACAGCATAGTATTGGCCTAAAAAATGACACATTATTTCAATGAAATGGAATAGAGAGCCTAGAAATAAACCTGAGCAAATATGGTCACTTTAAAACAAAGGAGCCAAGAATATATAGATAATGGGAAAGGACATGCTCTTCAATAACTGGTGTTGGGAGGGACGCCTGGGTGGCTCAGCGGTTGAGCATCTGTCTGCCTGGAGTTCCAGGATCACGTCCCACCTCACGCTTGCCTGCATGGAGCCTGTCTCCCTCTGCCTGTGTCTCTGCTTCTCTCTTTCTGTGTCTCTCACGAATAAACAAATAAAATCTTTTGTTTTCACATGCAAAATGGAGGTAGTAACAATATCTACTTTATTGAAATGTTATTTTATAAATTAAGACATGAAAGCCACTTAGAATATTGCCAGGCACATGGTTAAGAATGTAACAAATGAAAAAAAAAAGAATAACAAATGTTAGTCTGTATTACTGTTGTTACATTTTGGAAATCTTAAGTATCAACTAACGTTTTGGAAACCTTTTGAGTTCATTAATCACCTTTTTATTAATTATTTCATTTGATGCTGGGAGCAACCCTGTGAGATAGATAAGGAATAGATAGATGATAGATAGATAGATAGATAGATAGATAGATAGATAATAGATAGATAGATAATCAACAGTAAGATATCTAACCCTGTAGATTAGGAAACCAAGTGACTTGTTTGGCCCATTGAGGATTAGAATCTAGGACAACATCTCACACTTGTCCATTGCTCATTCCACTTGCTCAATAGGAAATAAAAAACTAACAAAACTGTTAATACCCCTGGGCCTTCATCACTGACATATCATTTAGAGTACTGAGTTTCTTTTAATCATTGGCGATTACATCAGTCTTTGTGCTGGTGGTGAAGGGATTGACTCAAATCACAGAGAAGCTCATGTCAGGAAGGCCTGACAGATGTGCTTTTGACACATCTCAGAGCAATCAAACATTAGAAAGGTGAGAAGGAAACAACTCTGTCAGAGAATAGACAGTTTATTTTAAAAAATGACCTTTTGTCTTCTCAGTTATTCATGGATTAATACTGCTGGCATTTTGCCATTAAAAGTATGACTATTTGGGATGTCTGGGTGGCTCAGCAGTTGAGCATCTGCCTTCGGCTCCTGGGATCGAGTCCCACATCGGATTCCCTGCATGGAGCCTGCTTCTCCCTCTGCCTATGTCTCTGCCTTGCTCTCTCTGTGTCTGTCATGAATAAATAAAATAAAATCTTAAAAAAATATGCCTATTTGTTAAATTATTCTAATAAAAGTAAACACATTTGGATAGAAGTGAATGGAGACTGAAGAGAAAAAAGTCTATAATCTAAAATAATATGGAAAATTTCAGAGAAACCTTATGTATGAAAATTCTAACTACATTGTGCTATGCTCTGAAATTCCCTCCCAATCTCTTCTACTCATACTGAAAATTTCCTTGAAATTTTCTTGAAAATTCAACTGTCCTTGAAAATACAACTGTTCTAGGATATATGATTATTTCCTCATTTGCTTGGATAAGCAAAAGATTCTTAGTCAGCAATTATAAGGAAGTGAAACAGTGACACATGAACTAAACCCTTTTTTTTCAATTCAAATTTTCCTTATTAAAAATTCTCATATACAAAGCAATAGAAAAGTGTTATAGCAAACCTCATGAAAATTCTCATAAGATTCATACATCAAGCATTTTGATAACCCATTAGTTGAAATACATTGTTTTAAGTACTGGGAATACAGAAGTAACAAAGTAGATAAAAATTTCCCTGTCCTCACAGATCTATATTTTACTGGCTTATATAAACAGTAAACAAAATATATAGGTGTGTGTATTTGTACGCACACGCATGTGTGTTAAACACTGCTTTGGATGATAAAAATTCTTACTCTTAAAAATAAAACAGAAATCCCAATAACCCCAATATATTCCTTAAAATATGTATCACTTATAGTAAATTTTTTTATCAGATGACAAATATAACTTACTATTCTATTTTGAATAGAATCTTTTAAACTGTGAGAAAATTTTTATGTGTGTGGCCACTTCTTAATATTAAGCATGTTCATACCTGCGCGTGATGGGCAACAGATTGGAGAGTTTGTGTAGGCATTCAGAAAGGAAGTGCCATGTGCTTTCATGAAGTTGATAAAAGGAAGCTTCACTGCCTGACTTCCTGGATAAAATGTTAGCCTTCCATCCTGGAATAAAGAAATTTAATTAACACTGATTGCATTAGAAAAGAAGAAAATTATTTCCTTTAATTTTAACCATAAAATTGACAAGTAGCAAAAGACTTTAATATGATCCTAAGGATCCTCAAAAGATCAAACAAGTAAAAAGAAAAAAAAAAGATCAAACAAGTATAGACTGTCACCTATATCTGGTTCATAATATTAAGAATTTAGTGTTGCACTTAGATTCATTTGGATATAGTAAATAAACTAAAGGATTTCCTGGAAAGGAAAGTTCTTTTGGGGCATGATGGACTGATGGAACAAATATTTATTAAGCATTACCATGTGCCAGGTACTGTGAAAGATCTGGAAATTCAATGGTGAAAAAACAGAGTCCCTGGCCCCTTGAGGCTTACAGGTTAGTGGGAGAGGCAAAAATATACCGGTAAGTAAAGCATCAATAACTAAAAATTGTGATATGTGCTTTGAAAAAAACCCTTAGATACAGAATAACAAGGGAGACATAGAATGAACAGGGAAACCTCTGGGAAGAATGAGACCTAAAGGATGAGAAAGATCCAGCAGTTCTTTAAGCTAGACTCAAGTGAAGATGTTAGTGGCTGCTGGATAAATGAGCCTGAAGATGAGAAGAGATGTTTGGACTGGAGATACGCATTTTGGAACTGAAGAACTCTTCTTGGTAAAGAGCAAAGACAGAAAAAAGAATATTTTAGGCCAGGAGTTATCTCTATTCTATATTTTCAATATAATTATAAACAAAAACAGTTTTAAAAATGAGTTAAACCCTTGATATGTCTGAGATTTCCAAATGGATATATAAAGTAGGCTGCTGATTTCAGACAGGAATCTGGAGCTCTACCCTGGTAAAATAACATGGAGGTCCTTAGCATATTCATGGTAAACTACGGAAACATGGAAGACTCTGGAAACATGGAAAATTATGATACTGAAAGAAACCTTTATGGCAGAGAATGAAAAAGGAGGAAAAAAAGGATTCTGAGGAGTCCCCAACAAGAGGAGAAAGTGTCATGGGAAACTACGACAGAATGGCCAGCAAGGGAGGAAGATGATATGAGATCGAGCCCCCTGAATAGCGAGAAAAAACTGTCAAGAAAGAGGTAATGTTAGCTGTGTTGAGAGGCTACCTATGAAAAGGCTAGAAAACGCACATTGGTATTGGTATTAATTTATACTTTAACCATTATTGTTTCCTTCCTTCTGCTTGCTTTGCAGAAGCTTGTCTGGTGTTTTGTCTTTCCTGGCATTGAACCTTTCTCCTATTAGTGAGCTAGGGCAAGGGCGATTTGGGGCCCTAAATTTATTTATTTATATGTATATGTTTATATATTAAATTTATATATATTTATATATGTTTATGTACTATACTATAGTTATATGTGTGTATGTGTGTGCACACTCACCAATCATACTAATGTATGTAGGTACCAAAATATTTGGTATAAAAGAGATACAAGTGCAAAAAGTCAAAGAATTAATAACTTTATAATCTTAAATTTGAGTTGAAACTATCAGCATGATTTCATGATTTTTCTAGTATATGTACTTTCTAGATCTGTTCATTGGAAAGGTCTAAAAGCAATGAAAAACCAGAACACCTAGATTATAGTCTAAACACAAGACAGGACAGGAAATATACATGTTGGCCATGGAAGACTATCAAAGTAAGCTGCTGGAGATGATTAAGAATGGGTCAAAAAGACTCACAAACGACCTGAAGGGTCTTTCACAAACCAAAGATGGGACATTTTGAAAATCAGTAAGTATAATGAATGCAAGGCCAAGGTATTTGAACACAAATATAAAAAACCTATGTATTCACACTATACTGAAAAAAAAAAACAACCTAAAATATTTCAGTCATCTTTGGAAGTTTCTAGGATGCTGTGATGCACTACCCTAGTTCCCTTTAGGAATGAAAGGCTGCCTCTGCTAAAGAGAGTACCTGTGCCCACCTCATGCCCCTTTCTGGCAGCAGTACACAACTGATGGCCATCCACTAAGGCATAAAGGCCTAGTCCCCTCACCCCAAATGGCAACCATTCTGAAGCATCCTACTAGTCTGAGAACCAAGCATAAAGAAAGCTGAGGCTTCTATTGAGATAGCAGCCAAACTCAACTTCTCCCTGCATAGTCCTGCTTTCTTCCTTTCCCTTTGATGTCAGGAGCACTCTCTAAGAAATCTCCTTCATGTTAATCTCCAATACTGCCTGTTCCCTAAATTGAGTTAATCAGAAGATTACTTTGAATGACTTTCTCAACAAGTCCTATGGGCACATCTAGAGTATGTAATTTTAACCATCATAGGTTAACCAATGAGAAAGACAATAGAACATAGTGATTAAAAGCGCTCTTTGGTGTAGACGTGCTGGACACCAACAATCTGTGTGACCACAGGGATAATGAGCTAGTATCATAACCAAACATTTGTCTAAGCAGTAGTTTCTAAATAACTGATGATAGTAAAAGTTCCGGGTAATGTTGGTAGTAGTGTTCTTTTGGATGATGGCTTGGGAAACAGCAATAACACACCCACACAATTTCCTTAGAACATGGGCCAGTGGTTCAAATAACATCAACTGATGGGCTTAGATCAGCACTAACAGGATTAGCAGATATCTGGGGAATAAAAATGTGAACTTTCTGCATTGCTCGCCCAAACATGAATTCCTGCAAATTTGGAAGTGGGAAAGCCCGGATGGGAAAGCTAACACGCTTTTGTGGAGATGCAGAATGTTATTTCTCCCCACAGTAAGACTCAGATGGGGGGAGGGACAGGGCTGAAAGTGCATTAGTAGTGGTAAAATAATTTAGTGGGTCGTGGCTAGCATTAAAAAAACCTAAAAAAACACACACACAAAAAACAAAAACAAAAAGGGGGATCCCTGGGTGGCTCAGCGGTTGAGCGTCTGCCTTCGGCCCAGGGCGTGACCTCGGGGACCCCGGATCGAGTCCCGCATCGGGCTCCCTGCATGGAGCCTGCTTCTCCCTCTGCCTGTGTCTCTGCCTCTTTCATGAATAAATAAATTAAAAAAAAAAAAAGAACAAATTGCAAAGGTGCCATCAGATGCATTTTATTTACTAGAGTATTGTACGGGGTGTACATGTGTATACGGGGCCTCAAAATAAAATGCATTCCTTATTCTGCATCGGGGTCAAATACGTGGCAGCCTCTCAGATTCTGCTCCCCGAGGCCTGCTGCACAGGAAGAGCTGTGGCGGGTCGCTGGTCGGGGGCGCGATGCCCACTCCCTAGCCTCTCGGTACTTACGAAGGAGTCGCTCACGACTAGCACCACGTTGGGTGCACCGGGCCAACCCCCTGCAGCTCCTCGCCTCCGCCCACCTGCCCCGCGGTCTGGTGCCGCCAGCGCCGAGGCTGCGAACACCGACAGCCACCGCAGCAGCATTGCAGGGAGCGGTTTAGAAACGCCGGGCGCCGGGCCCGCCGCCTCCCTCCAGGAACCGCCTCTGCAAACGGGGCGGGGATCCCACCGTCCGCAGCTCGGTTTCCTCCCGGCGCTTTACCCGCAGAACTACAACTCCCAGCAGGCTGGGCGTGCGCGCATGCGCAAAGGGGAGGAAGAAAAATTCCCCTCCCTCTTTCACGTTAAGACCTTGTAACCAAATACCGAGCGGACTGAACAGTCAGCCACTTCCAGTCACGTGAACGATGCCTGGGGGCCGCGCATGCGCCCGGAGTCCAGCCTCGGTGTTTGGAGGAGAAGCATCTGCCTGGCCCAGGTGGGTTAGGGTCGCTGTGGCTTTTGCAGAAGTTGGAGCCAATGTGTAGTTGAAATGGGAACTAGAGACGGAAAAGAGCAGGGGCGGGTCATTTTGTGCCGCGCAAGCGTGGCTGTCGGGACGGTGAATGGGCGATGATGAGGTGGCAGCGCGTCTGTCACTTAAGTTCGATGGGGCCTCTGGCTGGGCCGCCTCAGGTGAGCCGTGGGGTCGCGGGGCGCCGCCAGCACGTTACCCCACAGGCGTCTCTAGCCTGCCTCCTCTTACTGCCGTGCAGGGGGGTTCGTCACGCCCCGGGGGCGAAGGCGTGGGCCTAGTCGGGGGGAGGGGGACAGCCTAGGTGCATCTTGCCTGCAGAGCGCGGAGGAGAGAAGCCCAGCGGCCTCGCTAGGGAAGAAATCCTGAGCCGGGTGACGAGTCCACCGACTGCCGTACGTCACGACCATCCCTGTCCCGCTGCGGAACAGGCACTGGCCCCACTTGAGTGTGGAACCAACTTTGAGAATTCTGGAAGAAGTCGAGTTCTGTCCCAGGGCCAGATTCTGATTTCGTTCTCTCTCCCACTTGTCAGGTACAGAATTTGCGCGTCGCGTGAGTCGTATTAGTATTTCTGACAGGAAGAGGAGGAGTTGAAGTGCCTGACGGGGCACGAACGCGACTCTAATATTCTCTGCCCTCCTCGCCTTCACCATTTTACAGATAGGAAAACTGAGGCGTGGACGGGTTAAGCGATTTGCCCGAGATGACGCGCTTAAGGGTGAGCAGGACTTGAAGTTTAGTGGTCTGTGCCCTAACGCAACTACATTTCTCTGTCCCTGGTTGAATTATAACATTTCATGACGTTCTGATGAGCTTAAACTCTATTAGTGTAGACAAATTTTAAGATTTTATTCATTTATTCATGAGAGTCACAGAGAGAGGCAGAGACACAGGGAGAAGCGGGCTTCACGCAGGGAGCCCGATGTGGGTGGGACTCGATCCCGGGTCTCCAGGATCACGCCCTGGGCTGAAGGCAGGCGCTAAACCGCTGCGCCACCCAGGGATCCCCATTGTAGACAAAATCTTTTTTTTTTATTTTTTTTTAATTTTTAAAAATTTATTTATGATAGAGAGAGAGAGGCGCAGAGACACAGGCAGAGGGAGAAGCAGGCTCCGTGCACCGGGAGCCCGACGTGGGAGTCGATCGCGGGTCTACCAGGATCGCACCCTGGGCCGAAGGCAGGCGCTAAACTGCTGCGCCACCCAGGGATCCCCAAATTCTTGATAAAGAAGCATGCAGTGGATCCCTGGGTGGCTCAGCGATTAAGCGCCTGTCTTCAGCCCAGGGCGTGATCCTGGAGACCCGGGATCGAGTCCCACCCACATCGGGCTCCCTGCGTGAAGCCTGCTTCTCCCTCTGCCTGTGTCTCTCATGAATAAATAAATAACATCTTTTTTTAGAAAATAGATCCTGTCCACAAGGAACTTAAACTCTAAGGAAACAAAACGAATTCTAGTCTTAACAGCACAGGAGATAATATAGGTAGGCCACCTCATGATCAGGGTATGTCTCAAAAATTTTGGGTTAATGTGGAATGGGAATAGCATTGTGCCATAGAAATGTTGTTGACTGCATTATAGATTCGTAAAAAGTATATTCAGCTTTATCTGTGGTGTGGTACTGTTTCTGTGAACCATATTCACCCTCTTTGGCCTTGTTCTCACAGGACATGTATTCTGAGTTCCCAGGCAGAATGACAGGAGCACATCTTTTTTCCCCCCTCTCTTTCCCCTTGGCAGTGTCAGTGGGAGCAGGTGCTGCAGTGAGTTGGAGCAAGTCGGATTTTAGGGCCCCAGGGACATGGCAGTGGAAGAACCCAAGAAGCTTCCAGTCCTACTTAGCATCTAACATTCAGTTTGTCCTGCAACATTCCTGCCAGGAATTGTCCAGTCTGTTCTTTTGTATCCAGTGATAGGAATGCACTTTCTTTGAGCAGTCCATTCCACATTTCCCATGTCTAATTATTAAAAGCTCTTATTTTGAGCAGAAGTCAAGTTCCCTCTACTTTTAATCATTCATTGGTCCATTTCTCTTCATTTTTATATAAGTAATCTCTCCTTTTCTTTTTTCTTAAGCTTTTATTTAATTATTTGTGAGAGACACAGAGACACAGGCAGAGGGAGAGGCAGGCTCCATGCAAGGAGCCCGACGTGGGACTCGATCCCAGGACCCCGGGGTCACACCCTGAGCTGAAGGCAGACACTCAACTTCTGAGCCACCCAGGCGTCCCACAGTAATCTCTCCCTTTCAGCAACCCTTTTCACGTTTCTCCAATTTTTTTTTTCCTAGGCCTTCCCCATTTCCTTCAGCTAGTTACATAATTGCAAGTTTCTTCAATATTTTGATCACTCTTTCTGGACATACAGCCGTTTTGCTAGTCAGTAACTATCTGAAAAGGTACTTTTGAGAGGTGTTTGTGCCCATCTTTATGTGTGTGCATACCTATATGTGTGTTGCAGTGAGAGTAGACACTCTGTGTATATTTAAATAACCAGTTAAACATTTGTATGTTAGAGATTGCTTGCTTTTGTGTAATACTTAACTCCAGTTTGGAAAGATCTTCAACTGAAAGGTCTTGGTATGGATTTTCATTCTTTATAGTTCCTTTAACATCCAGTATACTTATAGCACTTTCTGCCTTAAGGAAAAGGAGGTTGGGGATCCCTGGGTGGCTCAGGGGTTTAGCGCCTGTCTTTGGCCCAGGGCGTGGTCCTGGAGTCCCGGGATCGAGTCCCGGGATGGAGTCCCGCATTGGGCTCCTGGCATGGAGCCTGCTTCCCCCTCTGCCTGTGTTTCTGCCTCTCTCTCTATCATGAATAAATAAATAAAATCTTTAAAAAAAAATGAAAAGGAAGTTAAGTGTGAAGGTAGTGACTATGTGGAATAAATTCAGTATTGTCTTCACCAGCTCTGATTCTGTAAATATTTGTTGATTATGTACAATGTACTAGACACTGTAGGAAATAAAAGAGAATAATAAAAGTAGTCTTTCCTCCTAAGGAACTTCCAGTTTAGTTGTGGAAAGCAAACCAACTCACACCCCTATAAATTTAATGACAGTATAAAAGGCATCAAAAAATAGTTAACCGCTAAACATACAAAAACAAAACCCAGAATATCCCAAATCATACTTTGGATAATGCTGATATGCTTCCAGATGTTAATTGCTCTTCATTAAAATAAATGTTCAATGGTAACATAAGTTTTAGAAATGCTAGGTTAAACTATCTTTGGGTCTTTAGGACTTGTCATATATTGCTTATTTATTTATTTATTTATTTATTTATTTATTTATTTATTTATTTTTAATTTTTATTTATTTATGATAGTCACAGAGAGAGAGAGAGAAAGGCAGAGACACAGGCAGAGGGAGAAGCAGGCTCCATGCACCGGGAGCCCGACGTGGGACTCGATCCCGGGTCTCCAGGATCGCGCCCCGGGCCAAAGGCAGGCGCTAAACCGCTGCGCCACCCAGGGATCCCTATTTATTTTACTGTAGATTGCTAATGTACATTTAGAATGGCTTTAAAAGAGTGAAATATATAATTTTAGAATGACTTTTAAAGAGAGTGAAATATATAATTTGTAGCATTCACAAAATTACTAGATGGTATGTTAATACCTTTAAGCATGTTATTATTCCTTGGACTACTTTTTGGAAATGTTGGTTTAGATGAAAAATGTTAGAAGTTCAGACTAGTAAGATCATCTGAGAAGGTTTTATGCTTCATGATTGAATTTGGCCTTCAATTACATGTACCGTTTGTGTAGATAGAAGCAGTGTGAACAGGCTGAATGAGAGAAGCAAAGATGTAAAAGTGGAAAGTATTGGGGGATAGTGAAAAAAAGTTATGTGAGCTGATACTGAAAAAAGATTCTTCCTTTCCCATTTTAGCAAACTGAGGATTACCGCCTTTTGACAGTGGGGAAACTAAATGTTTAGAGTAAGCTTTGGGAGCTGGACCAACAGCCATTTATTGAGTACATAGTACTCAATAGATGTTGAATATGTAAGGAACTCCCAAGATATAATACTTTTGTTTGGGGTTTTATTGACCTGGGAGACAGGGCACATCAATATAGCATAGTAAAAAAAAATATTGGTTACGTTTGAATTGAATGGCTCAACTAATAAATGTTTCAGTGGTTCAGGGGATGGAGTGATCTCTTTTGCAGGATTTACTCTGGACTAGTAGTATTCATATAATTCAAAGAGGATATGTGTGTTTGATGATAGCCTTCTTTTGGTTTTTTTTTTTTTGTTTTTTGTTTTTTGTTTTTTTTTGGATAGCCTTCTTTTGAACACTGGCAAGAAGGTTACTACTTGAGAAATGAAGGAAGGAGGGATTGGGGATTTTATTTTATTTTATTTTTTTAAAGATTTTATTTATTTATTCATGAGAGACACAGAGAGATGCAGAGACATAGGCAGAGGGAGAAACAGGCTCCCTATGGTGAGCCAGTTGTGGGAACTCGATCCCAGGGCTCTGGGATCACAACCTGCACCAAAGGCAGACGCTCAACCACTGAGCCACCCAGACATCCCAGGATTGGGGATTTTAAATGTGTAAATGCGTAAATGAGAAAGTTTGTAGTAACCATGTGGATAAGGCATAGGAAAAAAGTGGTCGATTGAGAAGGTAGCAGTAAATAAGAAGAGTACTAATCTACAGGTGACCCTTGAATAACGTGGGACTGAGGGATGCTGACCCTCCACGCAGTCAAAAATCCACGTGTGACTTTTACTCCTTAAAGAGTTAACTACTAATAGCCCACTATTGACCAGATGCTTTACAGATAATATAAAGTTAACACATTATTTTGTATGTTATATGCATTATATGCTGTATTTTTTACAATAAAGTAAGCTAGAGAGAAGAAAAGATTATTAAGAAAATCCTAAGGAAGAGAAAATACACTTACAGTGCATTTATTGTACAGAAGATATATTTGTTGAAAAAAGTCCATGTGTAAGTGGATCTTAAGCCGGTGGTGTTTATGTTCAGGCACTCCCATTTACATAGATATCAAGTAATGATATAATCCTTACTTTATCAATGAGGAAATAGGCTTCAAGTAGTGAATTAAGATGTCCAAGTTCAGATTGTACTTGAACCCAGATGTATCTGATTCCCAAGCACATTCTGAACAAGGTTAAGTCTTGGCTTGGTGGGTGAGTAGGGCAGAGTGAAGGGGCTGACAAAACCTGAGGTGTTTTGTAAAAACAATTTGATGAAGTGACTGCATAGTTATAATCAGGTTGATTTGGGGCTTAAAGAAATTGGTGTAATGGATAGAGTCAGGTTTTTACTTTTATTTTACCCCCCTCCTTACCCTTCTTGTTTTAACTTTTATTTTACTTTCGTAAACATTGTTTGGATCACACTACTTTTTTTTTCTCCCGTTGAGACATTTTAATTTACACATATGTATTACATCCCTAGAAAAAGAATCCCAGGATTTTCCCTCCTGTGTATTTTCATCTTGCTTCTTCACAGTCCATGATGCTAACTGAGGTTGTCAGCACAGTGAAACCAATCTGGCAGGATGGGATCAGATTATTCTGCCGTTCTTCCAGATTTTTGAGTTGTACGTCAAGTCTGGGGCTGATCATTCCACGCTTGTTTAACCTGCCCATGAGGTTCACAACAGTTTTTCCAGCTCTTTGATCATCAGTGATTTCAAATTTGCCAACATAACCATGCTTCATCATCGCAGTTAGAAGTTGACTTTGGAGCATGGCCTGGTAAGACTCTGGTGTTTGTGCCTCTTTTTGGCATTGTTAATGCTTTCAAGAACATCTGCCCTGACATTCAGGTGCACCATTGTAGCAGCATGGAAAGATGGTAGAAGGAGACCATAGTACTTTTTTTCTTAACAGTAACAGTAAAACCCTTTTTTATGGAACTAACAGTTCTATTGAAGTGAACTGCCAGTACGTGTTTTTAGTTCAGTCAGCTAACTTTCTCTTTTTTGTTCATCCTTTTTCACCTAAATTTCGTTCATTTCTGGGGCACATGGGTGGCTCAGTGGTTGAGAATCTGCCTTTGGCTCAGGTTGTGTTCCTGGAGTCCTGGGATCCAGTCCCACATCAGGCTCCCCATGGGGAGCCTACTTCTCCGTCTGTGTCTCTGCTACTCTCCGTGTCTCTTATGAATAGATAAATAAAATCTTAAAAAAAATTAAATTTTGTTCATTTCCTAGTTTAAAGTAGCATTGCTATTTTTTTATTCAGTTTTTTGAAACCACTTCCATTCTCTCCATGAAACATTGTAGATAATTTTGTTTGACAGAATTTATTCCAGAGATCCCATCAAAAGATGGGATACTTAGGATTATATCATGTAGAATTTGTGTTAATATTTCAGATGATTATTTAGCTGGGTTTTTGACAGTCTCTGTTTTCATTAGATTATAAATTAATGTAGTTACATGATGTGGGCAACATTTTACATATTTATAATTATTTTTATTGTTTAAATCAGGTTCACTTTATGTAGTGAGGCCGCAAATAGGGAGTAAATGCATACTGTTGATTGTCCTCAATTCGAAATAAAGTAGCATAGAAATAGTTTTTTTTTTTTTTTTTGCATAGAAATAGTTGATTCTCTTTTTTGGCTGATTTTTTTAATTGAAGTTCATGTATTTTGAGTTTCTGGAATTTTTTTGAAAATTTTTCTGATGCTTATGAAAGTTCCTTTTACCACCTGAGGCTGTGGAAACACAGACCAATTCAAAAATTTTGGGAAAGAAAAAAGATGAGAAATCATACCTAATTATTACTTTTGCTTTGAATTATGAATTGGGAAAATTAAACCTGAATCTGATGTGTTAAAAAATTCAGTCTTGAGCTTTGTATCATGCTTTTTATGTGCCTGTCTCATATTTTGCTTAATTTAGATGGATAATGGTTAAGGAACAATCTGAAATTCAATCCAAAAAGAAGATAGAAGGTAATTGGTAAAAGGTAAGTGACTAGAATGCTAAATAAGAGGTAATTGGGGTCTGTTTTTACATAGTAATTGTTTTTAACCAATTCATTTCAGAAAAAGAGTATTATGATGTAGGTTGTTATTTCCAGACTATAGGTCATAAAAAGTTTAGACTTTTGTCTAAACCGTCTTTAGACTTTGTTATTAGATTTAAAAGTACATGTTTTTGCTTTTCTGTAATTAACTTCCATTGTCATTATTGTTATTATTCTTATTATTATTATTTTTGCTTTGTGGAGTCTGTATCTGCATATCTGCACTATGGAATGTAGCTTAAGGTTCTGTGGCTTTACCTGGGGTGTGTAGGACATAGTAATTCATTCACCTACATATTTATTTTTGAGATTTATCATTTTGGCATGTTTGTCACTTTTTTCAGTGCAATTGTTGCTACTTTTTATGCTTGATATATGTTGAATAATAACCCTTTTAATTTGATAGTAGCAAACCCTTTCACTGAGTTGAGAATGTGCAAAATGAATGCTCTTGTTGAAAAAGAATGATTTGAAATTGAGGAAAAAAACAGATTATCAGGGGAAAGTGGGTGGGGCTGTGGAAGAACATTAAAGACACTTGTAAAAGAGCTAGATTTTTCTTTGAAATGTTGGAAATGCTTGCCATGGAGGGAAGTGTCCCAAATAAAGGTATATCATTTTTGTTCATAGGTTTTTGCTTTGTGAAAGAAAGGGAGTTCGACAATACCTTGTGGGTGAGTACTTAAGAGAGTTTTGTTTAGAAAATGAACGAATGAGCCTCTTTTTTCTCCACTTCATCTTCCAAAAATTGGAAGAAGTTTTTAGGGCTAGAAAGGGGCAGATTATTTTGTCTTTTCAAAAATTAATCAATCCCTTAATACTGATCTATATCTATATATCTATATTGTCTATATCTGTATCTGTATATTTCTCTCTATACAAATGTTAGGTGAAGAGAGAGGGCCTCAGTGCTAGCATATTATGCTAAATGCCAAATCAAATGAAGAAGGGATAGGAAGAGAAGAGTAGAAGATCCCACTGCAGCAAGGGTAATCATCATTACATACAGAGACAGAGGGATATGGAAAGGTGTTGAACGTTAGTTGGTTACCAAGGGAATAGCAGAGTTTGTCTATTGTGGTCTTTAAAAATGCCTCGTGTAGAGACATTTAACAGCTCTGTTTTTGCTGCTGTATATAAGTCTACACTTGTCCATCTGTCTGACTTTTAAAGCGTTTTGTAGTCTAGTGTTCTACTTTATCCATTGAGCCTCATTTTCTTCTGTTCTTCAGCAAGTCCCATCTGCTCCACGGAGCTCAGTTTTTCATTGTGTCCTACACATGCCACGTTCATTCCTATTTCTCTGACTTGGCCAATGCAATTGCTTCTGACTGGAGCAATTTTCCTTCTTCCCTCCATTCTTAAAATCCTGTCTTCTTCTGGTATCCCTTCATTCACACCACACTTCTTTCCTTCTTTGAACTCCTCTTGCAGTTGTACTCATCCTTAGTTCAGTGTTCGGTTCTCCAATGACTCCTATGTCTTACGTTTGGTTTAGGTTATATTCTTCAGAGCAGGAGCATTTCCTATTTCTATTGTGTCGTATGTAGTGCATGGCTTGGGGTTGCATGTAGGGTTAGTGTTGGCTGATCTGGCTTGTTTGAATGTGCTTCCACTTAAATGCTGGGTGATAGAAGAGATGGTGATCTTTTTCCTCACAAAATTGATTTTTTTTCTGTTTGTTTTGCGTGGTCTTATCTTTTTTTTTTTTTTTTTTTTTTTTTTTTTTTTTTTTTATAAGGATATTTTATTTTATTTATTTTTTTTTATTTTTATTTATTTATGATAGTCACAGAGAGAGAAAGAGAGAGAGGCAGAGACATAGGCAGAGGGAGAAGCAGGCTCCATGCACCGGAAGCCCGATGTGGGATTCGATCCCAGGTCTCCAGGATCGCACCCTGGGCCAAAGGCAGGCGCCAAACCGCTGCGCCACCCAGGGATCCCTGCGTGGTCTTATCTTGATACTGTTTTTGTTCTTTTTTTGACTTAATTTTTTCCCCTTGGATGTCTTTTCTTAACCTTTTCTATTGGTCCAAATTAGTAATTATCATCATTGATTGCTCTTCTTTTTAGTCTGTGGATTTATCTGCCCAAGATAACTTTGATGTGAGAAGATTTAATGTGAAATCAGCATTGAAATTTGTTGCCTGTTCCAGTCAAAGTTTGTAGGCTTCAAAAAATACCAAAAAATCCTGAAGTTGGTACCTTTTTTACCAAGGTAAATTTTTACCAAGATAATTTCAGGTAAGAGAACAGTTTCTAAAATAAGAGTATATGAACTATGCAGCTTTAATTGCATAACTAATGTAAATAGGCAAAAAGTTATTTTTCTGCCTATTTAAGGAATCTGGTATAGCTGCGGATAAATTTATTTTATATGTTAATTTTTGTATTATTATTATTATTATTTTAAATTTTTGTATTGTTTTGAATCTAACATTCTTTAAGTCCAAAGGCTTGGGTTTTTTGTTTTTGTTTTAATTTCATTCTTTCTTAAACTTCTTTGATCTGCACTTGTACCTCAGCCTCTCTGGGTGTAAAGGACATCAGTATACCATGTCAGCAAGCCATCTTCTTGGTTCATTTTGCTGCTGTGAACATCTGTAGTCTGTAATGGATTAATATTTACCCAGCTTTGTTTCCTGATGAGATTACAGTTCAGTGGAGTTGTCAAAAAATATAAATTTCTTTTTTTCAGCATTGAATTGTGATTGAATTTGACTTTTCTACTGGTAAATCAGAATAAGTTGTAAAATCTTAAGATATGTTAGTTTATTTAAAATTAAATTAACGTAGCTTATAAATTGAAGAAATACTTTGTCTCCCAATTGAAATATCTTTTTATGGTTGAAATTAGTGCATAATACTCTAGCATATTCATCACCTTCATTTAAATGTGACTATTGCATTTATTTCTCTTCAAAGAATATTATATTGCTATAACTTGACAGTAACCCTTACTGTGAAGAAAGTTAGTATCTTGATTTATATTTTATAGAAACTAGCATAAAACAAAATGGTTTCTTACACTCTTACATCATAGTTACTGAAATTAAGTTGTGTTAGTGTTTCTACTTTGTGATTTGAGCTTATTCTACTAAATCTTAGTGTGGAATTAGGTTGAGATTGATATGTGTTTTGGGTCCTGGCCATTAGATCATCCTAGTTTTAGCCTACTATTCAAAGAATGAGTATAACTCAAATATAGCTAAAATTTCAACAAATATTTATTAATGTATGCAATTTGTTAGCTAGGTGCTGATAACACAGCAGTATGTAAAAACCACAGACAAAAATCCCCACCTACATGACACATTTTGGTAGGTTTAGTGAACAGATAATAAAATAAGTAAAATCTGTAGTGTATGAGACACTAAATGTTAGGGAGGGAGTTAAGTGAATATTGTGTAGTTGGGTGTGGAGGGAGGGGGAAGAAGAGTTGAAATTTTATGTAATGTAGCCAGCCAAAGTTTCACTGAGCAAGTAACATTTGAGTAAAAATCTGAAGAGGTGAGGGACAGTGCTATAGGGACTTTAGATTGGAAAGAATGTTCCAGATAAAAGGAATTACATGAGTGTTTTCAGATAGTTAATTAAGTTTGTTGAAACTTTTATAATTAGGTAGGTATTGTAGGTTCACTCAGGCTTTTTATTTCCACAGAATGTCCAGCAAGGAAGTAAAGACTGCTCTAAAAAGTGCTAGAGATGCTATCAGAAACAAAGAATACAAAGAAGCTTTGAAACATTGTAAGGTAACTGACATATATTTTTTTTATTCCATGGTAGAAGTATGTTACCTATTTATAAGCATTATGGATTTGTAATATGTGTATTATTTATTTCCTAAACATAGCAAAACTGGTTAGATTGTTTAGTAGACCATTAGAGTGGTGTGCGAAGATAAATTACTTTGACCATGCTCAAAGTCACATTCTTAAAACCAGAGTATCTCATAGGTATGTTTTGATGGGTTAATATGGAACATTGCTGTATCATAAAGTTTTCATTCTTTAATGGCATGTTGATACTGTAATTCTATTTTTTTTTTTTTTTTGAGAAAAGCCAGCATAAAGCACTTTTATTGCAATAATAAAACTTGAAACTCATACGTAGTGCGGGCAGGTGGGGGTGGGGGGTAGGCAGCAATAATTTCTCTCACCAAATCACTACACAGGACAGCAAAGGGGTGAGAGGGGGAGGAGGAAAAGCCAGGAAACTCTGAGATCAGCTGGGGGAGCCGAACATCAAAAACCAGGAGATGCTGAAGCTGTGATGACCAGCATCATTTTCTCAAGACAACACTCAAGGGTTTGTCATGATGGCTGGGCTTTCATCGGGTGTTATGTGTCTACAAACAGCACCTTCAATTTAAACTTTCAATTAAAGTTCTTAAAATTTGGAAAGTGGAGCTCAAATAGCTATGAGATTACAAAAGTCCTGAATATCCGTTAGAAAAGCCACAGGATGGAAAAAAAACAAAACAAAACAAAACAAAGAGCCAGGCCATGAAGAAGGCTTCAGAAGTCCCTGCTGGCCTAGGAACAGATACATGTAGTGTCCAATATCGCAGTGAGAACAATCTGCTTCCAAAAGGCAGAGGGTTTATGGGGGGGAGGGGAGCAGGGAAGGGGTAGTGGAGGCAGAGGCTCTCCCCCTCCCCACTTCAGTTTCAGGTAGGGCTTTATTTTTTTAAAGATTTTTATTTATTTATTCATGAGAGACACACAGAGAGAGGTAGAGACACAGGCTGAGGGAGAAGCAGGCTCCGTGTGGGGAACCTAATGTGGGATTTGATCCCAGGACCCCAAGATCATGACCTGAGCTGAAAGTAGATGCTTAACCGCTGAGCCACCCAGGTGTCCCTCAGGTAGGGCTTTAATTCAACCCAAGGACATCTCTCAACTGGGAGAGTTACTTCGGCCCTCAACAGTGCCTCAAATCTGCTATGGCTTTGCAGCGCAGCAGCAAGAATGTTTAATATATAATAGATAAACATTTCATCCGAAAAAAAAATAAAATAAAGATTCTTGTAACCACCCCCCAACATCAATTCCTATTCTAAAGTTAACCCATGACTTGTGCTGTTAATACTTGACTAATACTTAAGTGGAAACCTAGATCCAAAAGACTGAAACTGAACCTTCACCCTAAAATGAAAACGAAATCAAATGAGTAACTTGAGGTTTATGGCATATAGTTTAGGTCAACACACACATGAGGAGAAAGGGAAAGAGCAAAGCTGGGTGACAGAACACATTCAGTCGGGGTCAATGTTTATACAAAGAGTGTAGTGGAATATCAAGAAAAGCTCCATACGGACTCGCGTGTGCGCGTCTGGAGGCGCCACATCCCTCCATGGCACATCCAAGAATGGGGAGCTCAGGGAGGAAGCCATTCCTGTCATTCCAGTTTCAGAAGCTCCACGTCAAAGACGAGAGTGGCATTTGGTGGGATGATGCCTGGGTGCCCAGTAGCACCATAGGCGTAGTCTGGGGAGATAGTTTGGCTCTCTGACCCACACTCATCTGGGCAACCCCTTCTTCCCAGCCTCAGATCACCTCCTGCTTGCCTAGCATAAACTTAAAGGGCTTGTTTCTGTCCCGGGAGGAATCAAATTTCTTTCCATCTTCAAGCATCCCCGTGTAGTGCACCACACAGGTCTGACCGCGCTTTGGGAAGGGGCGTCTGTCTCTGGGGGAGATGATCTCCACCTGCACTCCCATGGCGGCGGCGGCGGCGGGCAGCGGCGGGCGGTGGCGGGCGGCGTGGACCGACGGCGGACCTGGCGGCTCAGCCCGGGCTCTGCCTCGGCCCTCGGCGCCTCGCCTCGCCTGCCTGTAATTCTATTTTTTGTGAATGGGAGACTTAGGATTCTAAAGCTCCTCTGTATGGTGCTGGGGGGAATGTACCTGTCCAGAGAAAGAGATTGAATGTGCAGAAGAGAGAGGGAAATGGTAGGAGTGAAGTCCTGGAGAAGATGAGAGAGGATGGGATCCTGAGCTTGAGAGGGAGATCTTTGATACTTTTTCCATCTTAGCAGAGGGGATGATAGATGTAAATCTATGTACTGTCAGATTTGTAGATTTGAGGGTAGGAAGAGATGAATGTCCCTCTCTGATATCTTCTATTTTCTTAGTGAAGTATAAGCTGAGAGTGGAAGAAGGCTTGTATAAGAGGTTTGAGATGAAAGAAGGTATGGGGTAGTTGTTATTTATTGGGAAAACAAACTTACTAGTAAGGATTGAAAGGATTGTCAAGCCCTAATGAATGTCCATTTGAAGTTCCATGTTATTGAAGTGTAATCACTGAACTGAGTTACATTGTTTCCCCCTCCATGTTCAGCTTCTCAAGCTTAGAAATGAGTGTGCTGGGGTTCAAGTATGGATGTTGAGAAAGATGATGGGGAAGATAGTCCAAGGAATTGAGGATGTTTGCAAGGGAGAGATGACAACTGTTGGGTCAGTGGACACTAAGTTGGGAAAAGAGGGATGAGAATTGAGAAGTGAGGTGATAATGGAATAAGAAGGGTCAACTAATTGGACATATTAGAGGTTAAAGAATTGTCAGCTTTGGTGGTTACCTCATTGTTAATTTTTGTGCTATAGGTTGATGACAGATTGCTAGAAGAATCATGTGGATGCATAGAAAGAAATATAATAATCTGACTGTCTCAACTGATGGAAATATTCTTATTTTCCCTAGAATATGTAAAATCTTAAGAGCTAATTTCATTTTAGCTCCTAGTTTTGTTTTCTGTCACTAGCACATCTTTGTTTTCTGTTTCAAACTCTTACCTTAGCAAATAGCTGAAAGCTATTTCTGAAAGCCGTAGCTCTACATATAATTTTTATTCTCGTTGACAGGTGGTATTTAAAAATTCTTTGCCACTGTTTATTTCAAGCATATTTGGTATAGTCACATTGGGGTCAGTGTACTTTCCTACCTTATTATTTCGCTGAAAAATCTCTCAAATAGTGGGAAATGTTATCATAGTGAAGGAAAATATGAGAGTTGGTTAGGGTGAAACGATATGGAAATCAGTTTTATGACTTGACCAGTGGCAGTGTGGAGTGGAGGCAGGCAGGATGAATGGGTAGTATGAATAGTCTTAAAAAAAAAAAAAAGTCTTAGTCTTCTTTTTATACATCATATTTTCAAGGAGCACGGGGAGGCATTTGATGGAGGCATCAAGATTACCTGGGCAGCTTTTAAAAATATGTTGCATATTTTAGACTCCTTACAATTACTGAGCCGGTCCCAACTCCTTCTCTCCTTGAAAAAAACTGAAGACCAGAGAGGTTAAGTGGCGTTCTTAAGATTGCCCAAGTAGTGGCAGACCCAGTTTTCCTGACATTCAAGTAGGCAATCTTTTAGTTATTGTTCATCCATTAGCTTCTAAAATTTAATGATCTGCTCTTTTAATTTTTCTTAATCAGACCGTGTTAAAACAAGAGAAAAATAACTATAATGCCTGGGTTTTTATTGGTGTTGCTGCAGCCGAGTTAGAACAACCTGATCAGGCCCAGGGTGCCTATAAGAAAGCTGCTGAACTAGAGCCAGACCAATTACTGGCTTGGCAGGTATGTAGAATTTTTTTTGCTATGTTATGGTAAAGAATTTTTCATCCCATTTTTAAAAATATAGGTAACAGCTTTAAAAAAACATTTAAACCGTTATTTATCCCACAGAAGAAAAAAATTTTAAATCTATTGGTCTTCTAAACCTGAACATTAATTTAAAACAAAAAGGATGCCAAAGATGCTATTTAACATTATTTTGACATCCAACCCAATGGATTATTTCCAAAGGTGAGGATTGGAATTGAAATATGATTATATAAATCTCTAATTTAATTATGTGTACATATGAAAGATATATCAAGAATATTATTTATGCTTGTTTCAGGAAAAGAAATGTATATTAATATGTTTTCTAAAAGTTAAATATAAAAAATTTGCAATTCTGTATATTTGAGTACAAGTAAAATTCTTTTTTCTTATTTAATGGTCTTCATGTTTTTTGTTGGTTCTCCAGTGTTTTCATATTTAATAAGATTGTTTAATATCTCAGTCATACTTTAGAAACTGATTAACAGGTATTAGGCTGGGGAGAACATGAACCTGTTTATCTCACATTTAAGTGAACAGGGACATGAGTGGGGGTATCTGGTCACACACTTAGATGCCTGCTTTTTTTATGTATTGATTGATTGAAGATACCTGATCTTTGTTTGAAGCAATGATGACAGTTTCCACAAATTACTTGTTTTTTTTTTTCCTTGACTATATAAAAGTAGTGTCATATAGTAATGTCTTAAGAGTTAAGATTATGTGATCATTACAAAATATTTTTTGTTGTGAAACACTTCAAATATATTTTCAAAGCTTTTTAAAAAGATTTATTTATCTGAGACAGAGAGTACAGGTATGCATGCACAAGCAGAGGAGGGACTTGGGGAAAAGAGAGAATCCTCAAGCTGACTCCCTGCTGAGCACGGAGCCTGACACAGTGCCCAATCCCAATGCCCTGAGCTAAAATCAAAAGTCGGACACTTAAGTGACTGAGCCACCTAGATGCCCCATTTCAAATATATTTTCAGAAATAAAGAGAATAGTATAATGAGCTCCTCTGGCTGTTACCTAGCTTCCATAAAAATCCACACGTGGCCAGCGTTTTTTCATCTATACTGTCATCTACTTTCTCCCACCCCTAATTACTTGGAGGTGAATCCCATATTATTTTATTTGTAAATTATAATTTTCTTTATCATAAATAATCTTTATAGATCGTCACTGTATTTAGCAAAATGAATGTGAGAGCATTAGACGTTTTGAAAGAATAATCTCTACTGTTTCCTATTTTAGGGGTTAGCAAGCTTGTATGAGAAATGTAATCACATAAATGCTAAGGATGACTTACCTGGTGTTTACCAGAAGCTCTTGGATCTTTATGAAAGGTAATCATTTTGGGGGGAAGGGCAAGTGTCTTTAAGCTTTAATTAGAATAAACTGATTAAAACTTGCATAGAAGTACTCCAGACATTTACTGGGAATTGAGAAGCATTTTTATACTGTTGTTATAGAATCTTTGATTGTGATTGAAACAGAATCAAAACACTATTAGATGATTGACTAATTTGGGAACTTTGATATAATTTTCAGTTAAGATAATGGAAGATATTATTTCTTAAAGCTTTTCTTTTTTAATGAGAGGCTCGTTTTATAAAATTTTCCTGTGGTATGAAAGAGGATATGTTCTAATTTAAAGTAGTACCTGACAGTAGTATTATTGGGATATTTTAATTTTAGTATCTTAAGCCCTTGGTTGTTTTCATTAATCAGATTCAAAATCCTTTTTTTTTTTTTTTTTTTTTTTTTGTTAATTTTTTATTCTAAGTGTTGACAAACAGAAGTGGTGCGATGTCTGTAAGAAACTTGTGGACCTATATTACCAAGAAAAGAAACACGTAGAGGTTGGTTAATGATTTGGTGGGTTAGTAGACTTCTTTTAATAAAACCATTATTAGAAAAAAACTTTCAGCTTTAGGAAAAATTTAAAAAACTAATATGTAGTATGATATTAAAAGAATCTAGAGAGATATTATAAATTATACTGTTTTGAAACTAAATTAAAATTCGAGTTTTAGTTATTCTAATTTCCAAACCTTTTGAAACTGGGCAGGGATAAATAAAGAAGTAAAAGCATCATCTGTAGAACTTAGTGGCACATTTGTGCTGCATCTGTAGCTGATGCTGTAAGTTATGAGGATTGGGGCATATAGTCATTATTCCTGTTTCCACTCTGATATCTTTGTTGTACTTCTAATATTAGAGGTGTGTGGATTTGCCCAGTCACTTCATTTCCTGTGGAGTTCATAACAGAAGTTTTATGCTGTTGCTATTTTTTATGTATTAACAGATGGAAAATATTTTATTTGTAGATTCTATTTTTTTTAATTGGCATTTTTGATATTTAAGATAAAAAAAATCATTAAGATCTTCTTCTTGATAGGTGGCCCGAACATGGCACAAATTGATAAAGACACGGCAGGAGGAAGGTGCAGACAACCAAGAGCTTCAGCAGCTATGGAGGAAATTGACTCAGTTGCTGGCTGAGAGTACTGAGGATCAGAATAATGAGACCCAGCAATTGGTATTGACTTGTTTATTCCCTACAGTTTATATCATGGAATTTGATCATTTAATTGAATTTAGCAAATGGAAACATAATGGTGTAATATAGAAAAGTACTGTTATGTCAAAAATGATATTTTATAAGTGTTCAATTTTAAATTCATAGGGGTTCTTGCTGATTCAGTCAGAATTATTGGCCTATAGTCTGATACTAAATCTGGACAGAGTGGAATTGGTATTCAGAGTATCACAACTTACTTCCTTCTGTTCATAAGAATCCACTGTAAATCAATTATTTAATCACTGTGAAAAAGAAACTGAAATTGTTTTTTACAAAACTGCTGTAATTTCTAAAAAGTTATACTTACTTTCCTTATGAAGTAAGAGTACTAAATTACTTTGAGGTTTAGCAACTCAAAGTATTTTGTTTAAAGTATTTACTTAGGGTACTTATATCTAGAAATATTCCATTTTAGTGTATAGATTCTTAAGTAATTAAAAATAATTTTTAAAAAGCCTAAAATAATCAATTGATTTTGAACTGTAACTGAAAAATATCTCCATTCTACTTTTATATTTGTAAGTTTAAAAGTAAACTTAATTTCTTATTATATAGTAAATGGCCTTTCAGTGTATACTTTTAAAATTGAATGGACTTTTTAAATGTAAGCAATTATAGACTGTATATAGGATGGGAAGTTCATTTCTTCATATGTTCATTCATTCACTCAATTCCTTTTTTCAGAAAATATTTATTTTATAGAATCTCCTATATATGTCAAGCAGTGTCCTAAATGCTGGAGATAAAAGTAGAAGAATATGATTTGCATTTGTTTGTGTGTTGGTTTATCTGTGTATAGATTTAGTTGTGAGAAAAAAATTGAGCAGTGGCAAAATTAGGTGATTTGCAAACTTCTCTTAAGTCATATCTTCATATTATGAGTTCATTATTTTCCTTGAAAAAGTATGGGTTACTAGAATATCAAACATATACCAAATACCAAAATAAGTCAAATCTCAAAAAAATTATGTGTACTATCTCCTTCATGAAAGAGAACTAATTATGCTTGTCATTTTAAGAATTTATTTTTAACTGTTAAAAATAGGATAAGAGGATATTGGGGGTGGGATTATTTTCATCTTGAATTCTAATGATAATTTTGCTTTCTTTGTGTTCAGAAAAAAATATCACCTGTTTTCTAGATGGGTTAATTTCATTACTATTTTTTGAAACCTCTTATGATAAACCGCATTTTAGACTTCCTTTTTTGCAAAATCTGGCTTTATCAGAGGAGTTAAATTTTCCTTATTTATGTAGACTTTCTACCATATTTCACATAGAAATTTGGAGATAGTGAACTGTATTATGAGTTTTCATTTTAAAGTCATGGAGCCCCTGGATGACCCAGGAATTTAAATGTAGGGCTAAGGTCTTGACATCAGGATCATGAGTTCAAGTCCCATTGGGCGTTCCAGCCAACTTTAAAAAATAAAAATAAAAAAAATAATGTCATGGAAATTTGTTTAAAAAAAAGGTAGAATTTAAGCAACTAAATAAATGGTATCCTTTAAAGTGCTTGGACTGGGTTCTAGTATTGCTGTTCTTGTTCAAAACATAATTAGGAAGCTTCTTTTGGAATTTTCTTCAATGTCATTTAGTAATACTGGATAAGAAGTGATTTTATTATACTTTAGTCATATTTCTGGTTTTCTTTTTTAAAAGTATAACTTAACAAATTTATTTTTTTAAGATTGAAGATTTGCTACCATTGAAAATGTTCCAAAGAACATGCTGGTGATTTCAATAGAGGTGTTTTAAAAATGATCTGAGGAGTAGTAGTCACACTGATATATAAATAAGACTATATCTCTCCAGTTGACTTACAAAAATATTTTCTTAACTTCATGATGCTAATTTATAGTTATTTCTCATTAGTTCAGTTCAGTCTCCTAGCCAGTTGGAGTTAGATTATTCCAAAACTTGCATAGACATTTTCTTCCTCATTGAAATTGTCAGGGCCAGATAATATATAGTATAGTAAAATATGAAACAATAAAATAAATACATTTGTAGTTACTTAGTTGAGGTGGTATATTCTAAGTCTTATACGTTCAACTATTTATTACATTTGTCATTTTCAGTATGCTACAGATGAGATCTTTTTTTTTTGTTTCAGCTTTTAACGGCTTTTGAGAATGCACTGGACTTATCAGATAAGATTCCTAGTGAAGATCACCAAGTACTTTATAGACATTTTATTCACTGTTTATCCAAAGTAAGTTGATTTAAAAAATCTCTAATGTGACTTTTATATTCTAATTAGGAAAGTGTTCATAAGTATATTTTACTTAGTTTATTTTACTTTTATATTTTCAAGTTTCCTCATGAGACTGCTAGGTTGAAGAAGGCCTGTGAAGGAATGATAAACATCTATCCCACCATACAATATCCATTAGAAGTGCTTTGTTTGCATTTAATTGAATCAGGTAATTTCTTCCATATTATATTGTGTGTTTTAGAAATGTATGAACATATGGGAGTGATGTTGCTATCAATCAAAAATTATTTCAGAGCTTACCTTGTGTAAGGTATTGTTTGAATATTTCTGGATGTAAAAGGAAGTGTAGTGTATTATCTTTGTGCATGTGAAGAGACCAACACATGTAGGAAAGTATAGTGATACAGAGGAGTTAGGAATTATTGAATTCAATGAAGTCTTTTGGAAGGTGGGAATTGAAGAGAGTCTTAAATTTTCCATAGAAATTAGATAAATGGGAGGAAGTGAAAGGTACTCTAGATGGCATGAACAGATATCGGGGCTGGGTTGCAATTTTTAGGAACAGTAAAATAGTTTTATTTGTTCTAGTGGAAAGAATAAGATAGATTTTAATTGAGTAGGTTGGACTATATTGCATAGGGCTATGAATGTTGTATGTTCTCAGCGTTGATGTCATGGTCAGCGTGTCACAAGTGCATGGTTACAGATGCTATAATACTGTAAAGTAATGAAGTTTGTGATGATCTCCTTTTTTAATGAAATAGAGGAGATTCAAGTTAAAGAGTATTTCTTAGCTTATGCCTCGTGCTCTTCTTTGTGTCCTTTCTTGTGGTGGAGGAGAGAGAACTAATGACACCCAGCTTGCTGGGAGTTGCTAGAACTTGTGCCTGCGGATGTCTTGTGCCCAGGGCTGGTGTTGAGTCAGTTTACAGCAGGTTGACCCAATTGGTTTTCACACCAGCCTCTGTCCTTTTTTTGTCAGTATCTGTGCTGAATAGATTTTTGCATAATTTGACCGTCACTCCTATCCATGCGTGTGTGTATTCAGCTGATGAACACAGTTTACAGAAATGAGTCACTGAAATAGAAATAACAGTGCCAGCACCAATGTGTTAGGGATTATAAAGTTTGCAGAGCTTTACCATTTTAGTTGTTTTCATTTTGTTGCTAATTGAGTATGCACATGGGAATGCTTTGTATGTGAAGTACCATCACAGGTTTCATAATAGAAAAATTATTGAAAACTTATGCTAGAGGTAACTGAGGGAAAATGCCTATTGGGAAAGTATTGCCATCTGTATTGGCCTTCCTCACTTTAACTTTCTCTTCCTTCTACTACTTTCCTACCCTCTGGTGTCTGAATTAAAATTCAGAACTGTTACCTTAAATATTGAATTTTTTGTTCTCTCTCCTTCCCCCCAAGTAAGAAGTAACTAGATCCCCTGTACTTTAACTGAGTCAGAGATTGACTTGCAAGAGCACTTTTTACTAATGTGAGAGAAGAAATACTAAATGTTGTAGTGAATCAGTTTGTGAAGTATAAAGTCAAATTAATATGGTATGCAAGATAGATTATATAGAAAATAGACTAAGATCGAGTAGACTAAATGATCTTGGGAATGAATGAACTGGGACTTTGATAGTGGCAATAGAAAGTGAAAGTAAGAGAAGAATTGGAAAAAAAAAAAAACCCAAGAGATTTGTTCAGAGATAAAGGGAAAGAGAAAATAATTTTAATTTTACCTTTCTTGAAAAGTTGGCCTATTGTGGAATGATTGTCCCTAAGAAAGTTGAGTTGTGGAGAGGAGAGGTTAGAGGACATTCAAAGGGAAATGCCCATCTGGCTTGCACATGAGAGATCAGTACTAAAGGTAGACATAAGGTTTGGAAATCCCTTGCATGTAGGTCAGTGAAATGGAGTGGATGACTTTAGAGGGTGACTAAAGAACAAAAAGCTGAAAACTGTGTCTAGGGTGTGCTGGCTAGCTTGAAGGGAAAGGGAGGGAAGGAGAAAATTAGAAAACAAAGAAGCAGAAAGATCTGATGGGAAGGTTGTGGATGTGAAGCAATACAGAGGAGACAAAGAAAACATTTCAGAAAGGAGAACTGTATTGACAAATTGGGCAACAAACTTTATGATTAGGAAGTTTTTATTTAGGGTTATCTTTTCTAACCAAAGTGATTGAATCGGAACTTAGATTTTAATGACAGGAAAAGAATAGGAAGAAGTGGTTAGTAGGTATTAAAAGAAGTAACCCGGGGATTTGGCTGACTGCATTCAAGGGAGAGCAGGAGGAAGCATGCAGAGGTATTGGTAGTTTAGAGGAGTAGAAGCTTTGCATTGGTGTTGCCTGGGAGGAGAGATTCAAGAAGAGAGGGCTAGTTAATATTATGACCTTTGCATTGAGGTCAAGGAGGATGAGACATAGTAAGAGACTTTAAGTATGAGGAGCATGCTTGTGAATTTTTGTGAGTTTTTGTTGTTGTTGTTTTTTTGTTTGTTTGTTTTCCGACAGGGAACAGTTCCAAAATTCACCTAGTTTCTTCAAATTTTAGCATGAGACCCAAACACTCCCAAGATAAATGGGCTGATTTTCATAATTGGTCTCTGGTATCTATTCCTCCCCCTTTTCTGCTATTCCAAGTGCTATTGAGAAACTAAAGACTGGTGTTTACCCTTTTTTTCTCTATTTTCTTTCAGCTATTAATGGTTTGTACTGTTCTGTCATTCTTTACATGGTCACATGCCAAATGACACAAGAGGATACTTGAAATTTCTTTTTGAGGATTGGTTGAATGCTTTCTCAATAAACACACATATGCCTATAACATGTATTTGTTGAATAAGCGTGACTCCTATGTTAAAAAAAAAAACTACAAAACTATAGGAGAAATTAAATCAACAAAGTCTGTAGAATTTTGCACATGAATTCCATATTTGACAAAGTGTTCTAATAAAGAGATATATAGCAAATGGGTTATACTGAAGGATTAGAGAGTGTCTTGGTATATATGAAAAAAATCATTCTTGGAGGATGGTATTTTGCAGAATTGAAAGATAGAAAGGTTTATATCCTGGCAAAGGGGAGTAGATAGGTGAATATTTATACATGTGGTACACCAAGGGAGAGTTTTTTTTCTCTGTAGAATCATTGGTTGTAAGAATCTGTGGGGTGGAAGTGTTCAAACTTAGGTACTTTCTAAGGTAAAGCATTATTCTGGGGATAGAAATTTAACAGTTAATGCCAGACAGTAGGAAGCTGTACTTAATGGTTTCTTGTTTTCTTTTCGTTGCTCCTCTACACCAAACTTTCTGTGTATGAAGAACTTGTGAAACTCTGTAAGGTGTTTAAAGGCTGATCTATCCGCCCACAGTGTGCTTTAGTATATGCAGGATTTGCTACTTCACAGCAGTTAATCACTGAGTTCTCTTCCACTGGGGACAGATGTATTTCATTCTCTTTTGTCCTCCATTGCATGTTGAGACTTGAGATTCATTTTCAAAATGACTCGTTTATAAAGCTTCACATAATAAGTAGTGAATAGCTTTCACAGTTGTCAGCTGATGAAATGTTATTTCATGTTAAATGACCTTTTCAATTTATTTTATTTTGCTTTATAGTTGAAATGGGGGAGGATAAGAAAGCTTGGTTCTTCAAATACAAATATGAGAGAACTTAAGATTTTGTGCTGTGGAAATATTAGAAAATCCAGCTGAAAATAAAGAAATGAGTATATGCTGGTTTTTTTTTTTTTTCCCAAGCTAGGTTTATTTAAAAGAATAATTCTATAGTGGTGGTCAGTTTCTTTGTGATCTCAACAATTAATTATTTTTAAAAAGCACCCTTTTTTTTTTTTTTAAGATTTTTTATTTATTCATGAGAGACAGAAAGAGGCAGAGACATAGGCAGAGCCTGATGTGTGGAGCCTGATGCAGGACTTGATCCCAGGACCTCCGGATCATGATGTGAGCCAAAGGCAGACACTCAACCACTAAGCAATTTAGGTGTCCCAAAAATCACCTTTTTTTTGTGTGTGTGGTAAACTTTAGGAAACAATTCTCACAGGTATTACTTGTCATCTACCTTGAATCTCTTCAGAACACCTTTTATTCTTGGGGATTTAGCATTCATCAGCCCCAAATCTAGCTTACCTTATTGACAAAATAATATTGTCAAACTTGTTTTAAAATTATTAAGTCTGGAATCTTAGAATCTTTTAGATATTAAAAAGAGCAGATAAGTTAAATGATTTTCTATTCAAAAAGAAATCATGTGTATTTCCTCTCTGTTTCTATCCTCTACATATTATTTAACTAGTATTCTCAGTAAGAGTTAGTATGGAGAAGAGGATTGAGAATTAAAGCTTTACTATTCCTTGTCTCTACAAAGGATCAGTGATGATGTTGTTACTACTATTGATAATTTTTTGGAACGCTAGAGAAAATTCCTCTAAGTGTTACTTGGTCTTTGTCATACATAGAGTATGTTTCCCAAGGATTAAGACTTTGTCTCCTCAAATCTCTTTTGGTTTCTGTAATTGTGCTCCCAGATGTTAAGGAAAATTTATCTTGTTTTAGAAGTTCTTTGTGTTCTTCTAAGCCTTTTGGAAACTATTTTCATCTACCTACCCACATTTTGTTTACCTATGTAAGTTTTTGGGTACCATGCATATGGTTGATCATTGGAATGATGCATGATTGACTTTTATTTCTATCACATGTGTGTTTTCTATTATAAGGGTAGTTTATGTAGCCAAGTTAAGTCTCATGAATTATGTTTCTATGGAGTAAGATAGTTTTGACTCAGGTGACTAGAAATTAAAGGTAAAATTTTAATAGCAGTTTCATTTTCTTTTTTAGAATGGTGAAGATTTTACATTTTTCATAGTAATTCTCAGTCATTACTTATTAACAGACTAAGCCTTTTGGTATGTCAATTCATAATTGTATTCTTTTAAAGGATCATTGCAGTATTTAATGAATGTCTGCTGTGTATAAAATACCATGCTAATCCCTACCCTCCAGAAGTTACTGTTTAGCTACAGAGGTAGCAAATGAAGGGTATATATTATAAGACTAGTAATAAGGATGGTATATGGTGTTGGTAAATACTATGGGGCTTTGGTTCTTAAAGTATGATCTTTGAATCTGTGGCATCAGTATCTTCTGAGAACTTGTTACAAGTGCCAACTTTCATGTCTAACACTGAAATTAGAAACTTTGAGAATGGGGCTCACCATTCTCCAGGTAATTCTGATGTTTAGTTTAGACAATACCACTGGTTGAAAAGGGGAGGAAAAAAACCCCATTAGTTTGCTTGGGAGGAATAGGGTGTTTGGAATTAGGCATTTCTGCTTTTGGAAATTACATTTGTGGAGGCCAAAGTGAAAACATTTTGACAGAGGAAATTCATGTCTAGAAGTATAATAGTGGGCTCAGGTCTTTTTTATTGGCTAATTAAAAAAAGTAGCATTTCTTTCACTTTGTTTTCCTATCTCACCAAATAGTATTGAAGTTTTAATTCTTTAGTCATTAAGAATTCTTTGGATTTTTGGTACTAACTTGAACTTCTGAATCAATTTATAATATCATGGATTATGCATTAGCGTGTATCTAGTTTTGAAAAATTTGAAATATATAACCTAAATGGTAACATGCAAGAAATTTATCTTTGATATCTGTGACTGAAAGAGTGGCTCCACATGTGGCCTGGGGATACATGTTTTATATAGACAATAAAGTATCAAGTGGCTTTTTCAGACAAATTTTTATTTGTTCCCCATATTTATTGCTTCAAGTTCTAGTTTGTCTCAATTAGTTTTTAAGAATTTTTCTGTGTGATTAAGCAATTTATTAAAGTGCTGAGTACTCTTCAGTCTATTCTCAAAGCAGAAATCATATTTTCAACTTGTTTTTATGCTTTTCTGGGAATTGAAATCCTGAGATTGAGGTTGGAGAAAATGGAAATGTAACAAAGTAAATAGTGTTTTCTAAGCTAAATTATTTTACCAAAATACATTTGAAACAAATATAGGCATTGGATGATTATTACATAGGCTTAGCTGTTAGCTTATAAAGGAAAAGAAAGTTTTTGAAAGAATGCAGAAATGTACTACCAAACTTAGAAACTTAAGAAAAATGTGACTAAGTTTTTGCACAGTATCTTGACACATAGCCCGTCTGAAAGAATCCACTAGATTAGCACATGGTTGCCCAGGGAGAGAGACTGGCGAAATTACTGCCAAATAGGAAAAGAAGAGCTGGCAAGCAGGAAGCTGTGTGTCTTAGAGTAGTGGCGAGTAGCCGTAGGTTTCTTATTTGAAACCCTTGAATATGACTTCAGGTTCAGTTTGCCTATGGGTGCAGTGTATAGAGTGATTTCTACTTCTGATATTTTAGAAGATGAAAAAACATAATTTTTAATTTATTTTTTTAAGAAGCATAACTTGAAAAATATATGTTAATTTTTTTTTATTATTTGTTGGTCTATTTAAGTTTTGAATTCCTGGAATCAGGATATGGTGGGAGATGCATAAGACAGCATTTGGGATTTAAGTATTTATACTTTGGCAATTGGAAATTTGGAGTATGTATGCTAGTAACTTTCTTTCAATTCTAGGCAGTCTTACTGATGAAGGACAGCAGTATTGTTGCAGATTAGTAGAAATGGATTCCAAAAGTGGCCCAGGCTTCATTGGTTTAGGCATTAAAGCATTACAAGACAAGAAGTATGAAGATGCTGTTAAAAACCTAACAGAAGGTAAGTATACAGTGTAGAGCATGTAACATGAGGTATATAGTTGTAACCACACTCAAGGGTATCACTGCTTGGGGTGCGTTAAATAAAACACAACCCAAGGAAGGGTTGAAAGCAACACTGGTCACAGGTAAGAAGATGGGGAAATAGCCCTCAAGGCAGTGTCTCCCTGTGGGATTAGGACAGGAAGTTTTTATTTGATGTATCCTAATATAGGCAGGGTTAGATAGCTGGTTTATACATTAAGAAATATAATATATAGATATTCTCTTCCCCTGCTTAAGACCTTCCACAGGTTTCCAGCTGCCCTTAGGATAACATGCAAACTCCTTCACAAGGTTTGCAACTCTCTCGAGTCTGATTTCTTGCCTTTTTTTGCTCCTATACTTCTTTTTCAAATATAATGAATTCATATGCTGTTAATTAAGAACTTTGGTTGAGCTCCTCATGCTTAATTAGCATGTCAGCATGCTAGTGCGTACATTGTATGTTCCAAAAATGGCCAAAAACCCCATCCATAGGAAAAAATCTTAGTGTTGTAATGAGTTAAAGGTAATTTCAGGATCATTCAGGTGGGCTTTGGTGCAGGCTCTCAGCATCAAAGCTGCTCAAACTGGCCCATGCAAGAGGCTATCAGGTGAAATACCTAGCAAGCCCCTGGGTAGTAGGGACTGCTGTTCTGTTAAACAAAACACCTCTTTCCCTGTTTTTGTCCCTTTTCCTCCTCCTTTCTGCTGATGCCTTTCAGCCCTCTGATCTGAGTAATTTCCTCTTATATCCTATATAACGTAGTCAGTAGGCAGATATCTTTGGGTCTTTCTTTGAGGAATATATATTGAAGATAGAAGTGAGAAAAATACTCTGGAGTCTCCTTAGGTCTGAATACAACTCTCCCCCTCACTAATTTCAAGACTGAGAAAGTTAATTAAAATCTCTGTATTTTTTTTTTTAAGATTTATTTATTTATTCATGAGAGAGACACAGAGAGGCAGAGACACAGGCAGAGGGAAGCAGGCTCCCTGCAGGGAGCCCGATGCGGGGACTCGATCCCAGGATCCTGGGTTCTCGACCTGAGCTGAAGGCAGATGCTCACCCAGGCGTCCCTGTCTCAGTGTTTTCATTTGTAAAATAAGGATAATTTTATGTATGTGTGTATATTATACTAATATAAATAAATACATATTATATATACATATATACACACATACATTTTTTTTCCCTCGTCCTTAGGAATCTTTAACTTAATTTGTCAGGTATAATGTTTCTGGATGAACTTACGTTCAAATAGAAATGTGAATAGCAAATACAAGCTTAGAGTGGGAGGAGCATTTCCATCCAAGAGCTGAAATAGCCTGAGACCAAGATCACAACTGAAATTCAGGGTAGTTCAGCAAGATGTGAGAATGATGGATGGGATTAGGAAGAGTCAAGAAAGGAGACTGGAGAGGGGCCTTGCACACTTTGGGAAGGAGATTGCATGTTATCCTAAGGGCAACCGGGAAGGAGATTGCATGTTATCCTAAGGGCAGCTGGGTCTTAAGCAGGGGGAATTTCATAATTCTGTTAGTATTTGTGGGGATATTCTGGCTACAGTGTAGAGAATGAATTGGAGTGGATGACAAGCACTTGCTGTGATCTGGGATAAAGATGGTGGAGATAAGGGTGGTAGACAAATGGATTGGGGCATGGAATCAGGGTTGCGAATGATTATATATGAAAGGTTAGGGAGAGGAGGGGCCAGACTTGGGGAGTAGATGGTGGTGCCATTCGTCTCTGTAGATGTAGAAAGCTTGGATTTTGTGATTGCTTTTATCTTTTTAGGTTTAAAGGAAAGCCCTCTTTGCACAACTGGATGGTATCATCTGGCAGAAGCCCAAATTAAAATGCATAGACCTAAGGAAGCTGTTCTTTCATGCAATCAAGGTATTGGCATCTATAAGGGTGGCCAACCCTGTTTCTTTTCATATTAAAAGAGAAAGATAGTGGCGTAACAAAACTTACATGCTTTATTTTGTATTTTAAATTACTAATTTAAATTTCATTGATGTGGGGGGAGTCCCTTAGGCACTGGAAGGCGGCGGTGGTGGTGGTGGTGGTGTTCGGGGGGTTTCTGCACCATGAGCTCTATTGGTACCGGGTATGACCTGTCAGCCTCTACATTCTCTCCTGATGGGAGAGTTTTTTAAGTTGAATATGCTATGAAGGCTGTGGAAAACAGTAGTACAGCTATTGGAATCAGATGTAAAGATGGTGTTGTCTTTGGGGTAGGAAAGTTAGTCTTTTCTAAACTTTATGAAGAAGGTTCCACAAACGACTTTTTAATGTTGATCGGCATGTTGGAATGGCAGTAGCGGGTTTGTTGGCTGATGCTCGTTCTTTAGCAGACATTGCAAGAGAAGAAGCTTCCAACTTTATATCTAATTTTGGCTATAACAACATTCCATTAAAACATCTTGCAGACAAAGTGGCCATGTATGTACACGCATATACACTTTACAGTGCTGTTAGACCTTTTGGCTGCAGTTTCATGTTAGGGTCTTACAGCGTGAATGACGGTGCACAGCTCTACATGATTGACCCATCAGGAGTTTCATATGGTTATTGGGGTTGTGCTATTGGCAAAGCCAGGCAAGCTGCAAAGACAGAAATTGAAAAACTTCAGATGAAAGAAATGACCTGCCGTGATGTTAAAGAAGTTGCAAAAATAATTTACATAGTACATGATGAAGTTAAGGATAACGCTTTTGAACTAGAGCTCAGCTGCGTTGGTGAAATAACTAAAGGAAGACATGAAATTTTTCCAAAAGATGTAAGGGAAGAGGCAGAGAAATATGCTAAGGAATCTTTAAAGGAAGAAGATGAATCAGATGATGATAATATGTAACATTTACTTCAGCATCTATTTTAAATTTCTATTATAGTCCCATGTAACTTTTAGCCCTGTGGAGTCTTACCTACCCAGTGACCAGTTTTCATTAAACTTTTGTGTTCAAACAAACAAACAAATAAATAAATACATTTCATTGTGGTTAAATAATGCCAAGTGTGGATGCATATAGTATGTTTTCTTCTAAACTAACAATGAATATTTTTCAAAGATCCTTGCACTTGGATTTTGACAGTGTAGGCTTCTGTGGAGGTACTCTTCTTTAACAAGGAAGTTTCTGGTTCATCCAGGACTTTGGGAGTTTTTGATTCCCTTGATGTAAATAAGAGAAGTCTTAGACACCTGGAGCCTATTTGAATGTGTTCAGATGGGTCAGGTGAGGGGTTAGGAAATCATATCAAGTGGGTCAGGTGAGGGGTTAGGAAATCATATCAAGTGGTTCACTACTTTTGACCTAGCTGGTTGCCTCGCCTCTGAAATAGAGGAGCAATTCACCCTGGTCCTTTTGAATTCAACTGCTTTCCCTCAATATCCCTAATTTGCTAAGTTGTTACTGATGCTTTGGCTAACCTTTGTTATGGAGCAGATACAGATAGCCATTGTATTCAGGATGTTCATGTTATATGTTATGTAAAGATAGATTTTAAATTTAGATCTGTTCTGTTTTAAATTCAGATACTCCCATAAAGAATTCAGGAAAGAATTTATATTTAGCTCTGAATTATTCTTCATGGATATTTTTGGCAATTTATTCATATTGTAGCTTCATTTTATTATTTATCATCCTTAATAAGAAAAAAAGAGAAGTAATATGATTGTCTTCATTCAGATCTCCTTAATTTTTGTCAGCTCTGAAGAATATAGATAATCTTGGTGTGTCTGGTGGCAGTCTTCATCAGAAGAATCTTTGTCTCCGTTTGAAAGCAGAGGCTTTGATTAAACTCTCAGATTATGAATCTTCAGTGGAAGCAATTTGTGCTCTTGATCAGGTAGTTTTACCAGGTTTTTCTTTTCAACTTTATTTTTTCCAGTCAACCAGGCATCAACCGCTCTCCCTTTACAAGTATTTATTTTGAAACAAATTTTGTGTTAGAGGTATGAATTCATCACATCTGCATTTTCTAAATCATTCACACACTTGGAAACTGCTAAAGTTATTTGCCTCATGGTTAAGTACTTACAATGTTCTTCATATGATGCAATTTATTTCTTTAGTATTGTTCTTCCTGTCTTTTTCTCTTTTTGCCCTCTTACATTATTACTACTTGGTTATTATTAATTTGGGATCCTACAGTTTTTCCTCCAGAAAAGATTTCAAAGATTATTGATAAGAACAATGAAGGACACAGTAACTTCGTGGTAGACAGTATTGTTTATTTATTTTTTCAATTTAAGAAAACATAAGGAGATTGATGTTTAAGGAGGAACCCTGTCTTAATGTTTTTGGTTCAAACAACTTGAAAATCCCTTGCAAAAAACTTACTAGTAAATTATGAATTATAAGAATATGGTGCTTTTAAAGATTTTTGTCAGACAGAGGCTATTTTTTATCTAAAATTAAATTATATCACTCAGTTTATTTTGGGGTTTTGAATTTTTAAAATATCATTGTTTAGTATGTTTCAAAGGGCTTTTGCATTTCATAATATTTCATTAAAATTAGAACAGTTGCCAGCATCCTTCAAGAACTAATATCTTAATTTCTTATTTTCTACTTGCCTTCTGCCAATAATGAAAATGAATTTTGTGTGAATGCTTTGAGGAGATCTTTCTAATTTTTTTTTTTTTTTGTGGAAAAATAAAGTTTCTTGGATAGCTAGTGAAGTCCAGGTCTGAAACAGAAAATGTATAGGATGAGCCCAGGATATCTTAGAATGCTAGAAAGCAAGGAAACTATAAAAACCTACTAGGATTGATTATCATTGGCTAAAGGGAAGTTTGAGCACCAGTAGCTATGGCAGATCAAAGATATCAAGCATGTTTAAATTCATGTATTCAAAATGATGCAAAAAAGTCAACAAAACATCCTCAATAAATTCTATGGAGGATGCCAAGGAACCATTTGGAAAGAATCAAAGTATTTGACCTGTCTTTCCTTTATGAACTGTTCCTCAGAATAATCAAATAGATAATGAGAGGAGGGAAATTTTTTTGTTGTTGAAATATTCTATCGATAAGGAAAGAAGGAATATCGAATTAGAAAATCACCATTTTGTTATCTGTAATGAATTAATAGATCTAGGCATTGAGGATCAATGGTTGCTAACATCATCAAAAGAAAGAACCATACATAACCAGGTGCATGTATGCATGAGGTATTCCTGTCAAAGCATCAAGCCTGATTCATATTAAGTGTTTAGGCCTAACTACTAATTACAGAAGATATAGGGGACCAAAGGACATGTCAGGACCATGAGACTCCATTCAGTAAAATCCGGGCTGTGAGAAATTGTAACAAGTGCCCCTTATTTTTCAACAATTTAATTGTAAGGGAGTAAAAAAGAATGGAAGGGAGCCCTATAAATTAAAGCCCTATAAATTAAAGATATCTGAGGTAATCTAAGCAGGAGGGTAGTGAAATGGGTGGAGGTATGTATGAGAAAAGATTGGCTTTGAGTTAATAATTTTGAAGCTGGATAATGAGTGCATATGGGTATACTATGCTCTAGTTTTTTGAAACGTGTTTGAAATTTTCTCTAATAAAAAGGTTACAAAGAATGAATGTGTTCATAGTGATAAAAATCAAGAACTGTATGTCTTTATGCTCCTTGGTCTTTCTTTAATTAAAGTAAACATTGCTACTCTATTGAAAGAGACTTACAGCAGTTCTTTACATTTATTTTCTAGGTTTCTGATGCAAATAATATCCCAGGACTTTTGGTTCTTAAAAGCTTGGCCTATCTGAACAAAGGCTCCTTAGATGAAGCTTCAAAGGTTGGGTTTTTTCATTCAAACTGGGAATTTTTGAGTGGGGAGGGGAGAGGGAAAGAGAGAATCTCAAGCAGGCCCATGCCCATTGCAGAGCCTGATGTGGGGCTTCATCTCACAACTTGAGATCATGACATGGGCCAAAATCAAGGGTCAGATGCTTAACCAATTGAGCACCCAGGCACCCCAAAATGGGAATATCTTAAAGCCACAAGTGACTTTATTTGGGTAACGAATTGACAGATATCTACTTTATAGATTATGGAAGACCTTCTTTCTTCTTACCCTGACCTAGCTGAAGTTCATGCCCTGGAGGCTTTGATTCATTTTACCAAAAAGGACTATCTACAAGCAGAGAAATGGTAAGGATAGATTTAGACTACTCCTAGATCTAGTCATATCTTAATTTACTCTATTTCTTAAAAATTTAAAATGAGTACGTTTGATAAAGATCCGTTTTGTATAAATTTGATCGGTGTAAGCGTTAGTATTTCTAAAAATGTATTTAATATGTAGCACAGTACCCGTAAGAAAATTCCATAAAGCGTATGAAATTGAATTGATCATAATGTCAGTGAGCAGATATAATGTTTGATATGTCCTTCTATATACTTGGCACACTGGTAAAGCTAAAAGGCCATTGTGCTTTTATAAGCTCCTCTTCAAATAATATTTTTTCTCATTATAATCTAAATTCTAAAGTAATAACTTTTTTCTGATATAGCATCTTAGAATCACTCAGACTTTGTCCCAACTAGTTTTGTGTGCATGTGTGTGTGTGTGTGTGTGTGTGGGTGTCTTCTTACTTCCCTTTGGTGACTTAGCTTTCAGAGAGCTCTTGAGAAAGATCCTGAAGTTGCTGAATATCATTATCAACTTGGGTTAACATATTGGTTCATGGATGAAGAAACAAGAAAAGATAAAACTAAGGCTCTTACCCACTTTCTAAAGGTAAAATAGTGCTTCTATTCAATTCTTAGCCGAAATGGATTATAAAACCATAAGTAATAATCATACAAGTTATGCACTTAAAATTACTATTCTCTGAAATCTTTTTAATTTTTTTAGAAAGATTTATTTGAGAGAAAGAGAGTGTGCATATGTGCACACAAGTAGAAAGGGGAAGAGAGAGAACCTCAAGCAGCCTCCATGCTGAGCCTGGAGCCCGACTTGGGGTTTGATCTAACAACCATGAGATCACGACCAGATTCAGAATCAGGAGCCAGATGTTTAACTGATGGCATCACCCAGGTGCCCCTGAACTGATTTTTTTTTTTTAACTAGACTGTTTTTGATATTTGATCTCTCACATATAAAGTTTTGTGAAAAATGTTATATGGGTTTTTAAGGAGAAAATAAAAATATAAAAGCTACTTATTAAAAAACACATAGAAAATGAGACATAATTATCTCTAGAAGAGAATATTGTTTTTAGGTAATTTCCACTGTAATAGTGTGGGCATATATACTTTTAGATGTTTAATTTCTTTCTTTTTTTTTTTTTTTAAATGATTATTTATTTATTTATTTGACACAGAGAGAGAAAGAGAGCACACACAAACAGGGGGAGTGGGAGAGGGAGAAACAGGCTCCTCTCTGAGCAGGGAGTCTGACTTGGGGCTTGATCCCGGGACCCTGAGATCATGACCTGAGCTGAAGGCAGATGCTTAACTGACTGAGCCACCCAGGTGCCCCAGATGTTTAATTTCTTATATTTTAGATATTAAAGATCTAAAAGTCTTACATTCTTATCTTGATTCACCAAAGAAGATTAATGTAATAGTAACTCTAACTTCACATTTCTTTTTAACAAAGATACAATATTTTTACATTTGTTTGCATTCTATAAGCAATGATAACCAGCTTTCCTGTTGCTTTAAATCTTACATTAAAGAATGTGTTGGTATACTTTGGTATGTTTAATTACAGTGTCCCATTTTTCTTTTAACCTGTGTATTTATTTTTTGTGTTCTTAAAAAGAACCACCCAGGCAAACTTTAATATGGTGTTGCTATCAATCTTTATTTCAAAGGCTGCCAGGCTGGATACATACATGGGCAAAGTTTTCTGCTATTTGGGTCATTACTACAGAGATGTGGTAGGAGATAAAAACAGAGCCCGTGGCTGTTACAAGAAAGCTTTTGAATTAGATGATACTGATGCTGAATCTGGAGCTGCAGCAGTTGACTTAAGTGTGGAACTTGAAGAGATGGTATGTCTAATAACTTAAACACTTTTGTTTTTTTATCCTGAGTATAGAAATAGAAATATTTTTATATGTGGGTACTTGAAAGTTATTATTTTTATTTTTCTTAGTAGATGCAGTAGAAATATTTTTACCAATGTTTATAAATTTTCTTTTCACTGATGAATTGTTTCATTGGTGTTCATCATTTACTGTTGAAACTGTAGTCAGTATATTCCAGTGTAAGTTTAAAAAAAATTGGAAGTGGTAAATGAAAATACGTTTGGGTACTTTACATGGGTGTTGTGTATTTTTATGATATTCGGTAACTCTAATTTCAGGAAACAGCCTTAGCTATTCTAACAACAGTAACTCAGAAGGCAAGTGCTGGAACAGCAAAATGGGCCTGGCTTAGGCGAGGACTATACTATTTGAAAGCTGGTCAACATTCTCAAGCTGTGGCTGAGTAAGTCACTTTATTATATTTAAACTGTCAGCGTATTGGTTCCTTATAAATTAAAGTCTGTTTATACCCCAAGTGGATTTTACAAGTTGCCTCATTCCAGTTATATTTTGAGAGAAGAAATAGCAAAATTTATTTATAGTTGAATGGTTCTCATTATCTGCAAGGCACTGAAATTGCATAACTGAATTAAACGATGTCCAGTTGTTAAGGATAGCCGTTCTAATGAAGTAAGGTCTTCCTACTATTATAATAGGTTATCAGTGGAAACAGGAAATGCTAGAAAGCAGACACTGATGCCTTTGTTGTTTTCCCACTGATATTCTTTGTTTTGGGTCAGGAGATGCATTTTACAGCTTAAAGTGCCTATGGACTGGCTCGTTTTTTTAGTCATTTGGTATAAACTATCAACTACTTAAGAACAAATGAAATAGAGGAGCCTCACTGGTTCAGTGGGTAGAGCATGCTATTTAATCTAAAGGTCATTAGTTTAAGCCCCAACTCTATTGGACATAGAGTTTACTTTAAAAAAGGAATAAATAAAAAAAAAAAAAAAAAAAAAAAAAAAAAAAAAGGAATAAATAAAATATATTTAATAGTAATAAAATATAATAATAGTAATATATAGGTAAAGAGGATTAAGTGGTACAGATTTCCCATTATAAAATAAAGCACAGGGATGAAAAGTGCAGCATACAGAATATAGTCAACAATATTATAATAACTTCATATGGTGACAAATGGTAACTCTGCTTATCATAGTGAACATTTCATAGTGTCTGTAAATTTCAAATCAGTGTGTTATACACTTGAAACTAATATAATATTGTATGTCAACTGTACTTCAATTACAAAAAAATTAAAAACAAAGACTTTCTGTTTACCAGGAAATGTACCAGAGCATTGACATTACCTAGCAATGAGAATATAGCATCTATCAATTTAATTAAGTTTATAAGACCTCAGTCTGCATATAGAGTTTTTTGGTTATACTATAAGAGAAAAATTTCATTTATTACTATAATCACACTGAAAACTTAAAATTAATACTTAAGTGTGAGTGATCACAATTCACTATAAGCTTTGTATATTTTCTTTTTAGAAAGGATTATAAAGTACTTTTTTTCAAACCTAACAAATTGTTGTAGCATAGTTATTTTTTCTTCTAGTTTGTAAAAACATTAATAAATATATATATTTAGATCAATATAAATTTTCTGATTTATGTGAAGACATTAACAAATATAAACATTAACAAATAAATATATTTAGGTTGAGATTAATTTTCTGATTTATGTAAATTCCTAGAATCTGGTAATATTTGTGTTTTGATGACAGGATCAGTATGGGGGTTATTAATTGTCATGAGGCATATGGAGATACATACCTATTCTGGTGGGAAACTGGGATTCTCCCAAATAGTCAAGGAAAAAAAAATTCTGGTCAGCACTTGTTCAAAAAAGTATTTTGTTCTTACTCATTCCAAATTTGGAATAAAATTTCTTAGTATTAATATGAAGTTATAAAAAAATAAATTCAAGTTACAAAAGGAACAGGTATTCCTGCTTTATTTTTTTTAAAGATTTATATATTTATTAGAGAGTGCAAGATGGGAGAAGGAAGGGCAGAGGGAGATAATCTCACACAGACTCCCTGCTGAGAGTGGAGCCCAAGACGGGGCTCCATCCCACATCTCCGAGATCATGACCTGAGCTGAAATCAAGAGGCGTCACTCAACCAAGTTAACCACCCAGGTGCCCTGTATATCTGCTTTAAATAGCACTTTTATAAATAGAAGAAACCATGGGTATATGTGATTCCGTTGAATTACTTATATTTTCTTTTCAAATATGGGAAGTAGTTTACTTTCAGTTCTCTTACTATTTACTGAAATTTTAGTTTACAGGCAGCATTAAGGGCAGACCCAAAGGACTTCAATTGTTGGGAGTCATTAGGAGAGGCCTACTTAAGCAGAGGTGGCTATACCACAGCTTTGAAATCCTTCACAAAAGCCAGTGAGCTGAACCCAGAATCCACATACAGTGTGTTTAAGGTTGCAGCAATACAGCAAATCCTAGGCAAATATAAGGAGGCGATAGCTCAGTACCAGCTGATCATTAAAAAGAAAGAAGATTATGTGCCGGCTTTGAAAGGTAATTTTTTAATAGCTCCACTTTTGTATTACTGAAGTATAAAATCTTTGAGTAAATTTCCTAAATGTATTTCATGACCTGAAAAGGACTTCCTTAATCAACAGCAAATGTCTTCTTTCATAGACCTCTTATGGTGTGGCTTGTTATATAGGTTTGAATATAGAAAGATCAAATCTTGTTTTGTAACAGTAAATAAATAGTCATATGATAAACATTTAACTTTTAGATCAAATATGATAGCTATTTGATCTAAAAATAGATCTTAAAAAAAGAGTTTCCCTGCTGTTATATTTTGATAATTAATCTACTATGTGTTTAGAATATCTCAATACCTTTTAATTACTCTTTAACCTATAGGAATTTTTTTTTTCATTTTTTGAACTTTAGGGGCAACTTATGTTGTTTTTTAATTATCTAAATTAATTTCCGTTTCTTCATACATACCTTATCCTTCTTAACAAATGCCTTTTGGTAATACAAATTTAAACACCACCATCCATATATAACCTAAATTTTTAATGATTATATTTAACCATTTAAAAAAAAACTTGGAGCCCATTATATGTCCTTTACTCCATTTCTTTTTCCTTTTTTAATGGAACAATGAGGTTTAAGTCAGAAATAGTATATGTTGTAAGTGATAAGTAATTTAGGTCTTGAAAAGATTTTTCTAAATTTTGTAAAACTTACCTCAAGAGAAGAATTCACATTTATTAAATCTTTACTGGGCACTTTAGGAAATTACTATTTCATTTAATTTTTACAGTAAAATTTGCTATTCAGTTTTGAATATAAAAAGATCAAGTCTTGTTTCAGAATAGTTAATGAATAGTAATATGAAGGAGAGAAACATTTAGTAGCATTTTCAGAGCTGAGGTTTTAAGAGTGAAGTAACTTGCCCAAAGTCAAGGATATTCTTTTCTATAGATTTTTATCGCTTCTAGTATGTTTACTCCAGCAGAACCCTACCATTTGAATTCCATACTAAATGCATGCAAGACCATACTTAATTTTTAATACAATACTACTGAGTTTTGTTTTTTGGAAAAGTGGCTTTAATATAACACGATTATGTTTTTTTGAAATTTATTCAAAGTGTTTCTTGTATGTGTTTTAATAACTACAAACTTAACCTGATTTTAGGTTTGGGCGAATGCCATCTCATGATGGCAAAAGCGGCTCTAGTCGATTATCTTGATGGGAAAGCTGTAGACTACATAGAAAAAGCACTGGAATACTTTACTTGGTTGGTATTATTCTTATTATTCGTTGTGCTTATTTTCTTAGAATTATAATAAAGCCAAAGTTAGAAAATCTTTCTGTGTTTATTCTGTTAATCATTATTTAGAATATCAAGCATAAAGAATAAGAGACTAGCCAGTGAATTCAGTAATATACAAACTGTATTAATTTTGCATTGGGAAATAGATAAAATTCCTGCTCTTAGTAGCAGCTGACATGCTGGATGCATAGGGAAAGGTGGGAGGAAGAAGCAGTCTGTAAGCAGGAGTAGCAGTACTCCCACATATCAGTGTTATATTCAATAGTAGAAGGCTGTTTTAGGTATATTTGTAGGGCTGAAGGTGAGGAGAAATGAGCAATTTGATTGTTTCTAGGGAGAATCGGTGTAGGGAAAAAGCGATGTCTATTATTAAGGGAATCAGAAAAATTTGAGTAAATCTGGTATTTTATAGAACTGTAAATTCACTAGCTAAATGAAATGTTATTTGTGGTAGATGATTTTTAAAAGGCCTCATGTTACACATACGTTTGAATAATTTTTTTTCTTAAACATCTTTCTTGTGCTCCCCTTCCTTTCTTTTCCTACTTGCCTTCTCTTCTGGTTCCTGTTGACTTGGTTGTTCGAGAATAGCTTTGCTTTGAGTATGAACCAAATGTGAAAAGAAAACTTCAGCCTTCTCTCTCCATAGATTTTTATTGCTACTTTTCAAGTCTCACATAATATAGATCTTTCCAAAGAGGAGAGGGTATCATGAAGAGAACATGCTTCGTTTCAACTAGTATTTAAGAGTAAATGTGAACCTTTGAGTGATGATGCTGAGGTACTGCCTTTCCAACAACGGGAAGTTTTGTTCTGGGTAGTGTGTAGCATTCACAGTCGATTATTTGGAGGTATATAAAACTTTTTAAAGAGATAATCCCCAGATTTATGTTCACTTTTAGAAGTAAAAGTTCATATTTCCACAATTCTTATGTAAGGGTGATAGAAGTTATTTTACTTCAAAGGTATTTCATTTTTTATTAAACTTAAAAGGAAGTAAGAGTTTAGGTTGTTGAAATTGCCTGTTTCTTTTTTTTGCCTTTATTTTCTTCTTTCAGGCTGTCACTTTTATTTTTTATTTTTAGGTATTTTTAATTTAATTTTACTTTTTTTTTTTTCACCACAAGTGTACTCTTTAATCCCCATCCCCTATTTCCCCACCCTCCTACCCACCACCCCTCTGGTAGCCATCAGTTTGTTCTCTGTACTCTATTTCTTGGTTTGTCCCTCTTCTGTTTTGTTTTGTTTTGTTTTGTTTTTTTCTCTTTGCTCGTTTGTTTTGTTTCTTAAATTTCTCATATGAGTATGATCATATGGTATTTGCCTTTCTCTGACTGACTTGTTTTGCTTAGCATTATACTCTCTATCATGCTGTTGATTTTAGAAATTATGCTAAGATATTTAGGCCGAGGAACTACAAATAGTGTTGTCCTTCCTCCTAATCCTCACAGTGGGCTTTCAGTGATGACTGCCATAATTAATCTTATTTCTCAGGAAGTTATTGGAAAATGATTTTTGGCTGGACTCTTTTAGTAGAAAAGGCTATGAGAAATGTTCCATCTGCTTGTCCATCTGCCAGTAACATAGCTGTTTATAATAGCTGATTATTGAGACTTGGCTTAAGTGAAATTGTCGTGTTTTATTTATAAGATCTTGAGAAGAGAAATCTGAAGAGAAATGGATAGCTGAGATTTTTCTCATTCTAAAACGAAGTGACCTTTATCATCATCATTAATATTTTTATTTACTCTTTTAAGGTTATGTATTCAGTCTTACTTGCTTCAATAAATATGGGTTTTCACATTTTCATATTTAGCTTTTCGGTAATCCTAGTCACAGAACTTAAAAATCCTTTGGACCACCAAATATATTTAATATATTATACATTTGCCAGTTTTTTTATTTGATAATCAATTCTTTCTCCTTTCCTCCCTTCTTTTCTTCTTCCCAATAGGGAGGTGATAAGATGTAATCCATTAGGAAAGAATTTAGTAAAGCATTCACTGCACTTAACCAAGAAAGTAAATTCTTAATCAAGATTGTAATGAGAGATAAATTTCACATTTTTTGAAGAAAGTTTATAAGAATCACACTGTTTATTTTTTTAGGGCTCTGCAGCATCAAGCTGATGTGTCTTGCCTTTGGAAGCTAGTTGGGGATGCTTGTACCAGTCTGTATGCTGTCTCACCGTCTAAAGTGAATGTTAAGGTTTTAGGAGTCCTGCTAGGTCAGAAAGAAGGAAAACAAGTATTAAAGAAGAATGAGCTCCTCCATCTTGGAGGAAGGTAATTTACAAAGATTACCTTCTAACTACCTTTTAACTAACAAAGATTACTTAAAGACATTTACTTTGAATTAGAACATTTTTAACATTTTAACAAAATGTAACATTTATTTTTATATTTCCACAGGTGTTATGGTCGTGCATTAAAACTGATGTCTACATCTAATACTTGGTGTGATCTTGGAATTAATTATTATCGCCAAGCACAAAATCTCACAGAAGCAGGCAACAATACAAATGATCTAAAAGAGTTGTTGGAGAAATCTTTACATGTATGGTTTTGAGAATTTTTTTGTAAACTTTTAAAAAAACTAAGTGCTTTTCAGATAGATGGTTTTTGATAAAGTAGATACTGTCGTGTTTTCACATAAAACCACATTTATTTTGATATAAATGCTGATATTCCAAGATATAAAAATTAATCTAATTTTACTTTTCAGTGTCTGAAAAAGGCAGTGAGACTTGACAGTAAAAATCACTTATACTGGAATGCACTTGGTGTGGTTTCATGTCACAATGGTAAGAACTGAGTAACACTTCAATATTTTTAGAATATTAGAGAATAGAATACTGTTTCAGGTAATAAAATTCAGTTTCATCAAATTCTGTATTTTGCAGGTATTGGAAATTATGCCCTTGCTCAACACTGTTTCATCAAGTCAATTCAATCGGAACAAATTGTGGGTGTTCTTTGTGTCTGTCTATGATAAAGAACTTCAAAATTTAATGTTCATAATTTTCTGAGACTGCCATGTAGGCAAGGACCTAATTGTATTTATATGTCTTTTAGAATGCTGTTGCATGGACCAACTTGGGAGTGTTATACCTTGCAAGTGAAAACATTGAGGTAAATGTGTTGTTTTGTCATATTAAAAGTAAAAATGAAAAAAAAAGTAAAAATGTTCTTTATATATGACCTCTTTGTAATCGCTCAGCTTCTTGTGGAGAAATACTTTGAATATTGCTATCGATTGAGCATACTCTCCTGTATGCTAGATAATTGATGGCATTCCGCTTATTATATTGAATAATGAATGTAAAATTTATTTTCCTTTCCATACAACTGAAGAAATTTTGGTTTTATCATTATGTTGGGTTTTCGTTTAAAGATCAGAACAATTCTGTTGTGAATTATGTGGGTGCTTTTCTTTTTTATGTGTACACATGTAAAAAGAGTCTGGTGTAGACTCTGTTAGGGATGGGGTGATGAAGTAAGGGAAATGATTAGTACTGTCTTGCAGCTTAAATTTAACCAATGCTTGTGATTTAGATTTGGCTTTAGTGAATATTAATTCCTTTAGATACCACAATCTGATTTGTCATACTTGAACAGTTGTGTATTAGAGAATTGGAAATACAGTAATTGGAAAGGTGTTTGTAGATCATGTTTAGAAGTTTCCAGAAATCTGTAGATAATAGCACATCTGTACTATTTTGTGATCCAGCTATTATATTGAATATCATCCTTTTAAAATAGTAGCTTCAGTAATATTTTCAGGGATAAATTAAGTCACTGCAAAAATTGCTTCAGAAGTCTAAATAGAATGAAGGAGAATATTGATTTGAATCTTAAAATATGTGAAAATAGTTTTTAAACATTTAAAGCTAGATCTTAGTTAATAAGCTATGAATGTAGTTTTATGATAGCACAACTCAGTTGCTGTCCATGAACTATTTTTTCATAAGAAAAATAAGACCGTTTCCTGTTAATGTTCGTAATAATCCATTATAGATTATTGAGAAAACAGTATAAGGCAGCATATAACAATAAGTATTTATAGCAGAAAAATAAGCACATAACTTACTGTGTCCAAGTGAGGTATCTTTAAAGTTTCCTGACTGCTTAGCAGAGATTTATGTTGAATTTTTTTTTTTTTTTTTGCCCAGTAGCAGATATGTGTCCTAGACCTCACTGGTTGTTAGTCCTTATCCTACCAGTTAAGTTTCAGAAGAAGGCAATAGATAATTCTGTCAAACTAGTGGCTAACAAATGGATGGGTGATTGGTTAGAAGTTATACAGATTATGAGATGCATCCCTATATGCCTTTCACTGGCGACAGAACACCTAAGCCTGTAGAGAGATCTTTTGTACCCAGGAATTTTTAGAACTGTGTAGTTAAAACACTTTTAAACATTGCTAGTTGTGTTTAAGCAATGAAGTTTTAGGTTATAAGTGTTTATGTTGACCAGTGTGCTTGTGCTTGTGCTTTTTAAACATTAGCAGTTTAATATAAGTTAATAAAATGACATATATTATTTTTTTGACTTTTTTTCCTAGCAAGCTCATGAAGCTTTCAAAATGGCTCAGTCTCTCGATCCATCTTATTTAATGTGCTGGATTGGACAAGTAAGATATATAACATATGGTTATTAACAATCCTAGGATATAAACCTATTAAATAACGATGATAATGATAACAGGTAACATTTGAGGACTTCCTTTGTGCCAGTCACTGTGCTAATCTCTTGGTATATATTATTTCTGTTACTCTTTCATCAATCGTTTGTATTGTGCTCAAGGTCATACAACTTATAATGAGTAAACTTTGATTTGGGGGACTTTGAGCCCCATTAGTCTAACGTTATGCTAAAAGAAACCCCAGAATTCTGTTATTTAAATGCACATCTACCAGAAAAATGGACATTGACAAAGATAATTTGATTATGTTTTCCTATTTTTCTGTAAAATCTTTGTATTTGATTTGATGGTTGTTTATGAGCATTCTTCCTTTGCTCCCCCAAAGTTTAGATTTTTGTAAAACTGCCAAATAGAAACCAGGACACTCAGTTACGAGTATGAGTCTGTCACTGACTGTTTTATATTAACGTATCACTGCTGGATTTCATTTTTCTTACTTGAAAGGGCTTGGACTGAGTGGCTGCCAAGATCTTATCTAGTTGAGAAGTTGTAATGAATTAGTAAGTGGTTGATTGTTTTGGTTCAGAGAATAGCAGGAGCATCACCCATATCAGGAAATCAGTAATCAGAGTTTAGATATGTTTTATTCTACTTTTGACTTTTGGGTCAAATTCTAGTTAATTGGTGAAGCAAGCAGAATTAGAAAGATAACTCTATGAACTGTGGTTCTATGAATTCTGGTAGCATCTGGGAGCAGTGGCATTACTACTAATCTCTGTGTAAGTTATTAGACTCAAGGGGCCCAAGAATGTACATTTCTAACTGTTCGCAGGTGCTGGTGCTAAGATCCAGGGACTTGATTTTTGAGTAGCACTGCTCTAGGTCAGGAGCTTTTGGATGCTAATCAGAGCCACCTAAGTATTCAAAAAATGTTTTTTCAATTCTTTTAAAGAAACTTATCATTTAAGTTTAATTGTATAATTCATTTTATATATTTTTTTTAATTTTTAAAATTTTATTTAAATTCAGATAATTAACCTATAATGTATTATTGGTTTCAGAGGTAGAGGTCACTGATTCAGCAGTCTTATATAATACCCAGTGCTCAATACATCACATATCCTCCTTAATGTTCATCATCCAGTTACCCCTTCCCATCCATCGACCCCCCAGTTTGTTTCCGATGATTAAGAATGTCTTATGATTTTTTATTCTTCTTTTTTTTTAAGATTTTATTTATTTATTCATGAGAGACACACAGAAAGAGAGAGAGAGAGAGCAAGGCAGAGACATAGGCAGAGGGAGAAGCAGGCTCCATGCAGGGAGCCCGATGTGGGACTCGATCCCGGGACTCCAGGATCTCACCCTGAGCCAAAGGCAGACGCTCAACTGCTGAGCCACCCAGGCATCCCCTGGTTTTTTTATTCTTAAAAATAATTTATTTGTGGCATTAACTGGTAGATTTAATTAAAATGGTGACAGTAGAAGTGAGACTTAGTATTTTTAAAAATAGTATTAGTAGTATATGATAGCTTAAAAACTCTAACTTTTTATAAAAGGTAGTTAAATTTGGAAGTAATTTTAACTTAGCTCATAGTCTATAAAATAAAGGGCATAGGAATGTTATTTAAAATTCTGAGGCACTTAAATATGTTGAGACTCTACCTCAGGTCTGTGGAAACTAGAAATATAGGGGTAAGGATCTCCTTTTTAAAAAAAAGCTTACCTAGGTGAATCTCAGGTGATTCTGTGATTAAGAACCCTACCCCAGACAAATACCAGTCTGAATGAATCCAAGGGTGAGAGGAAAGGGAGAAGGTAGTGCTTCATCAGTGTTCTGAGGAATTTTATATGGATGATTCCATCACTTTGTGGTTGCAGATAGAATTCTGAAAGCATTTGCCAATAAAGGACCAATTTAATAAATCATTCTGGTCCTCTGAGCCATGGGAATATAGTAACCAAGATTAAAAACAAAATTAACTCTGCTTTTAAACCTAGCTAGTAAACCTTTGGTTCTTCTAAGTAGTTTCACTTATTATTGTTATTATTCCTTTTAAACACATTAAGGACCTCTTTTTTCCTTTTATAGGCTCTTATTGCAGAGACAGTTGGAAGTTATGACACCATGGATCTTTTTAGGCACACTACGGAACTCAATATGCATGTAAGAATTTGACCGTTCTTGAGGATTCATTAATGAGTAAAGTAGTATGCTTGTTGAGGAAATAAATACAGAGTGATACCTGATGTTAATAAGAGAAATTATCTTTACATTTTATTCTTAGAAATAGATAAGCTGTCTTTAATGAACTTGTTGTTTTTGTCTTCTGTTACCCTTCAAAAGCTGATAAAAAGTGACATGGAATTTAATAAATACAGTGGTTCTGTAGAATTGAAACTGAGACTCTAGAAAAAATCAACATGAAATAAGAACTAGAGTTGGTTGACATTTCTTGATTATTTATAAAATGTTTTAGGACCCTTTTGATTTTAGTTTTATCTGTAAGAATGGTGCTGAGAAGGAAGTTATCCTTTTGGGTGAGGCTATTTTCTGCACTTTATTTAATTCCATTTTATTCTTTTACTTAGGGTTGGAGCCAGTGATTTAAATGTGCTCTTAGCTGTGTTGTATCACAGTGACTCTTCATTTAGAGACACTTAGCTGTTGACTTAAAGAACACTAAGATGTGATATTTACCGTATTGAAGTCTCTTATTTTATAATTTTTATTGATATATTTATTACCCTATGTTTACTTGTTAACTTTGTCTTTTTTATAGACTGAGGGAGCAATAGGTTATGCATACTGGGTCTGTACCACATTGCAAGATAAAAGCAACAGAGATACAGAGCTGTACCGGTACAACATCGTTCAGATGAATGCTATTCCAGCAGCACAAGTTGTTTTGAGTAAATACATAGGTAAGGTATTCGGTATTTGAATAACCATTGAAACAATTAAAAAAATTTTTTAAATTAGATAATTCTAAAATCAGTGTTAGAATTTGTTTTTTTTTTTTTTTCATTCTCCCAATGACCAAATAGTCTCCTTTTCAAATTATAGTATTGACTTTTGAAGAGTGATAAAAATTGTTGTTACCTAATGCTTACAATAAAACTGATTTCCATGTTGTAGTGGAAAGCATTTTGGAGCCTATTGGGCCTGAGTTGCTTCTGTTCTGTCTCTGCCATTTATTTCTCTGTAGTCTTAAGCCAAGTATTTTACTTTTCTTAACTTCTGTTAACCTTGGAAAGTAGAGATAATGATAGCTAGGTGGTACCCATGTGAAAATTAAATGAGATAATCTGCTTTAAATTCCAAAACTAGTGTGCTTCACCTCCCACTTTAACATCTGATTTTTCTTCAAGATATTGGAAAAATACGTTTAGGTTAAGGAAAAGGACAGAATGGTGAAGCTTCATTAACCATCTATTATAATAATTTCCTTTCTTTCTTAATAAAACTAGTGTTTTGTTTTGTTTTGTTTTACCAGTTTATTTATTTTTAAAGATTTTATTTATTCATGAGAGACATAGAGTCAGAGACAAAGGTAGAGGGAGAAGCAGACTCCCTGCAGGTAACCTGATCTGGAACTTGATCCCAGGACCCTGGGGTCACGCCTTGAGCTGAAGGCAGACACTCAACCAATGGGACCCAGGAGTCCCATTTTTACCAGTTTAATCTTGTTATTTGCAGCAACATGATTGGATCTTCATAGTATAATGCTAAGTGAATGAAGTCAAATAGTGACAGAGTCAAATAAGTCACAAGAAAAAAGCAAATACCATGTGACTTCACTCAAATGTGGAATTTAAGAAACAAAACAAATGAACATAGTTAAAAAAACAAGAGAGGTGACAAACTAAGAAACAGACTCTTAAGCATAGAGAAAAAACTGATGGTTACCAGTGAGGAGGTGGTAAGGGGATGGGTAAGATAGGTGATATTGACTGAGGGGTCCACTGATGACAGGTTGTGGGGGTGGAAAACTACCAATGGTTTAATCTCTGCACTTCCTCTTAGTAGCTATAATGAAACCTTGGCCATATTACCAGATTGAATTTTAGTTTCCTCATCTATAATACAAGAATGAAAGTATCTGCTGCTTAGGGTTTAAATGGGATGGTTTATACAAAATGTAATTCAGAGTACCAGGCCTACCCTAGATGATCAAGAATATTAGTTTCATTAGTCTTTTATTTATCCCTTGACAAAATTCTAAAGGAAGAAGTTTAAGCAGACGTATGGACAGTTGAATATTATGAAAATCATATATACTGAAAAGCAGAAGAGAAAATTTCTCATTATAGGTTATGGAGAGGACTGTAATATTCCTGCATTGGTCCTGGGACACTTGAGCAGAAGGCAGTTAGTTTACAAACATCAGCACTTGAGTACTAACATGTTACGCAGTATGCAAAATAAATGATTCTAAAGAATATCTAGGGCCTCTGTGAGGAGTGTATGGATCAAAAATTTTACTGTTAAGTTTCCATTAGAATGAGTAATATTTGTAAAGGATTTACACAAAGAGGTATATCTTTAGCTTTCTACAAAATTCAGATACCTAGAACAATTCCCTGATAGTTAGGCATAGCCTAGCTTTTTACTCTATGGTGGGGTCATAATCATATACTCATTTAAATTCAACTATATGTGACTTTGCCATAAATGAATGAATGCATGAACAAATGAATCAATAAGAAAGAGAAAGGAAGGGAGGAGCAGAAAAGAGAAGGGAATAAGAAAGAATGCAGGCAGTCTTTTTGTTTTGCTGACAGTTTGCCTCAGGGTGAGTATACTAGGAAGACATAAATCTTTCCTTAGTTTGACTCAGTTTTGGTGTCCCTCTCTTTCATGACTTCAGGATTTTTCAAGAATAACTTTGTGTGATTTTCACTTTATGCTTTAACCTTCGAGCTTATTCAGCACATAAATTGTGATTGTATTGTCCTTTGTTAAACAATTTAAGGGACTTGAAGGGTTATTTCCCAATACTACTTTTTTTTTATAAATTTGTTTATTTTTTAAAGATTATATTTATTTATTCATGAGACACAGAGAGAGAGAGAGAGAGAAGCAGAGACACAGGCAGAGGGAGAAAAGAGAGAGAGAGAGAGAGAGAGAGGCAGAGACACAGGCAGAGGGAGAAGCAGGCTCCATGTTGGGAGCCTGATGTGGGCCTCGATCCTGAGTCTCCAGGATCCCACCCTGGGCTTAAGGCGGCACTAAACCGCTGAGCCACCTGGGCTGCCCCCCAATACTACTTTTAAGTAAATCAGATGTGTTTCTTTCTCAGTATGTTACATACATTATGATGTTTATTGACATTAAAATTTCAAAACACTGCATTGAAAGTATCCAGGTCGTTCTGTGTTTCTAGTGTATAATACGGAGTTAACTTTTTTTAAACACATAAATTGAAACAGAACCATCAAGTAAATCATAGGAAAGATTAAGTGATTAGCCAAAGAACTGAATTTCCTTATAAATCTTATGACTAGTGTTAACATAAGCTGCAATTTAAAATATTAAACCTTTGGGGTTAAAAATGTTTAGACTTTAAGGCATAACTAGAAACTGTAAGTAATTATAAGATATTCAATAATTTAGAAGTTATAAAATGATTATTGGTATTTTATAGTCAAGATAAAAATCAGATTGTTCTTAAGACTGCCAGTGATCTTAGGAGGTAATTTGGTATTTAAGACATTGAAAATAAAACTAACATTTTACAGACACTAGCATGCACATGTAAAGAAAAGATATTTTTCGATTTTCAGAAAGAATTCAGAATTATGCTCCAGCTTTCACAATGTTGGGTTACTTAAATGAACATCTACAACTGAAAAAGGAAGCCGCAGATGCATACCGAAGGTAAACTCTTAGATTTAATTAAAAGGGTCTGGTTCTTACATATTATTTGGCTTTTTAAAATTTAGTCTCAGTTCATGAAGAAGGTACTAGACAAATATTCTGATTCCTTTCTTGATTTTGTTATGTATTATTACATCTTTGAAGGTGAAAAAATGCAGTTACAAATTTTCAGCTACATTTGGGTTTTTGTTGCTCATTCCAAGAAAGGGACAGAGAAGAGAAAAACACAAAAACAAAACTAAAAAAATCTCATCAGATTTTGTTTTAGAAAAACCTCTCACTTAATACTTTATCTAGTTTTATTAAAATATGTAGTTTCATTCACAGAAGAAGTGTGAACATTATGGTGTATTTGTTTGAATCACTTTAAGATCTATGTTTTTTTCATTCAATAGTTTTTTAACTGCTGTGTGCGAAGCATTGTCCTTGGCACTGGCAATTTAGCAGTGAAATAAAACAGACACGGCCTCCATTCTCATGAACCTCCTGTTCTGGTGGTGGGGAGGCATATGATCAGCTTATAAACATCTGTGATGGTAATAATTGCTAAGAAAGAAAATCAAAATGGGATAAAGGGCCAGGGAATATTAAGGTAGGTAGTCAATTTGAGACAGGTTTAATAGTGATAGGTTTACTAAGGAAGCACTTGAGGCCTGGCCTGAGTGAAGTGAGGCTATAAGCCATTTGGTTGAGAGAGTAGGAGCATCCAGGCATAGGGAACCGCAAGAGCAAGCACTCTCACACAGGAGTGGACTTGGCATGTTGAGCAAACAAAGACAGTGTGCTTGAGTGAAATGACCAACCAGGAGGGTGGTAGGAAATGAAATCAAGTTGAAGGTTTATTCTCTGCAAATGAGTTGATTGGTAAATAAAAAAATTACTATTTTTTTAAGATTTTATTTATTTATTCACGATAGACATAGAGAGAGAGAGAGAGAGAGAGAGAGAGAGAGGCAGAGACACAGGCAGAGGGAGAAGCAGGCCCCATGCAGGAAGCCCGACACGGGACTTGATCCCAGGACTTCAGGATCGTGCCCTGGGCCAAAGGCAGGCGCCAAACCGCTGAGCCACCCAGGGATCTCCCAAGAAAATTACTATTAATGTCATGAACACTAGATAAAAAGTTAAAAGACCTAATTGCATGTATCATTGCCCTAAATCTAAAAAACAGATACTTAGGGAAAGCCTTGTCAGATAAAAAATAATTGATGTGCCCCAAATGCTTTGCCATGTCCTTTTATGGATCTCTTGGTAGTTCAAAGGAGTCATCACTAGATGGTACTGGAGACTAAATAATTAAGAAGGTATTTTTCCAGGTGTATGTGGAGGTTTATAAAAAACCACAATTCTATTTCTTTTGATGTCACAAAAAGATTACCTGTAAAGAAACTAGAAATACGGTGGAATACAACAGTGAGCAGGATTTGCAAACAAAGAAAACTAGACAGCTTTAGAGGGCTGGCTATACATACTTATACATACTGTAATCACAAATACTGTGAATCTAACACTTAGTTATACATTCAAGTTAAAACAGTAGCTCCACAATCATATGGATATGCACCACTCTTCCCTTGACTGATTACTGCTCTCGTTTTCTGCCTTAAACAACGATTTGAGGCTTAAAACCACAAATTATGTATAAATTTAACCATTATAGTTTTTACTGTATAATACTTTTAGACTTCTTTAGCAAATATTTGTTTTTCATGTAACATCATAGATATTAAAAGCTCTCCTTAGGTATTTCTCCCTAGATAATCCTTTTCAAACAGAAAAGAAAATTAAAAACAAAAATCACTACATATCCAACTCCTCTTAGTTGTTAAGACATTTTTCTGCTTGTCCAAAAGGGACTGAACACAAGACGGTAAAAATAAGGCCTTTAGGGACTCCTTATGATTCTTTTCTTTCTTAACTAAGTATTGCTTAAATATTTTTTGGTATGTAACAGGTAAGGGCACATGACATGAAAGCACTCAAATTTCCTGGTTTCCTAACTCAAACTACTAATATAGGAATATTTTTAAGATTGTTTGCTATACACTTGAGATAATGTCAAAACTTAAAATTACAACACTGTTGTTTCCCATATTTATATTAAGTTTTTTGGAATATTTAAAACTCAAGTATGATAAATGATTTCATTTAGTAAGAGATCACCTTATTAATTTCCTGATAGTCTAAAATCTAAGTATTAATTGCTTTTGTTGTGCCAACTTAACTGATATATGAAAAAGTTGTTATGACAAGCATTAAAGAATTAGAATTGAATGAAGAAACCAAGAATCTACAGATTCTGCTAAGGAAGAAGAATAAAAGAATGCTATTGCACATAGGTAACTTAAAATACCTTGTTCTTTTTTTTTAAGGGCAATGTTATTATTACAGACTACAGAAGACCAAGATACTTATAATGTTGCAGTAAGAAATTATGGCAGATTGTTATGGTAAGCATATCTCTTCCCATTAATTGTGAATTTATTAGATTTTTCTGGTGAAAGCTATGGGACTAGTGAGGTGGTGATGAATTTCCAGAGTAGTGGGACATATATAAATTAGTGGGCTGATTATCTCCCAAGGATACATAATTTCCTCAATACTGGGGTTTGTTAATAGCTTCCTGCACCTATATGGATACCTAACACCACTGTGCTTTAGTAAGAAGCAGATTTAGAACTCACAGTTGTAGACTATACAAGAGAAGAGAGAGGCAGTTATTATCTGGTATAATACCACCCTAGTTAATTGAAAGAGGAATTGGATTTGCTTAGTGCTTATACTTACACCAGGAATGACCACTAGGGATCCAGAAACCTGTTAGAAATCATATCAAAAATTTTGATGTATGTGCATTTTGGGATGAAGAGTGAGCCATGTAGCTTTCTTCAGATTCTCAGACTTTTGACTTCAAAAAGAGCTTCAAAAAAAAAAAAAAGATTAAAACCCAGTTATTTTAGAGAATAGAATTAGGTCCAGAGAACAGACGTGTTTTGGGAGGTGTTCCTCAAGCTGAGAACTGCCCCTAAATTGAATGGTCTAGCTTCAATATATTGCTAAAAGTATAGTTTGATATTTTGAGGTTAGTGCCTATATATTTTATAAAGGTACAAAGTAGAGACCTGAAGTAGCCAGTTCTTTTCTTTTATAACCAAGTAAATGAATCCTATTCATAGATAGGAAAATATTATTGTTCTGACTACTTTTCCCTCCAATTTTTTTAAACTGTTGTGTTTAGGAGTTGAGTTTTGTCATTTGTAAGATTTTGTTGTAGCAGAAGATAGATAGGTTATAAGAAATTTTATAGAACAAGTATCTGTAGTTCTGGTTTCATATAATGTAAATATATTTTTTTAATTTTCATTTTTTATTTTTATTTTAAGGGAGGGGGAGGACAGAAGTAGGGGGAAAGGAGAGAGAATATTAAGCAGGCTGCCAACTCAGCACAGAGCCCAACATGGGGCTCTATCTCACAACCCTGAGGTCATGACCTGAGCCAGAATGAAGACCGTGCCACCTTGGTGCCCCATGATATAATGTAAATACTTTAGAAGAAAATCTGTATCTTCTATTGAAAATTTGTTTTTATTATAAAATATAGTAAACATGCAAAATGCTGTAAGTAGTATACAGCATAATTTAATGAATAGTCACTGCTCAAACATAACAGATCTTAAAATTGTCCATTGTCTTCAGGGTCTTTTTTCCAAAGAAAATATTGCAAATAAAATTGAAGCCCCTTGTGCCCTTCCTAGTTCTATTCTCTACAAAAGAAATCACATGTTTGAAGGTAGTGTTAATTAAAAGAAAAAAAACAAAACTTTTAATATATATGTATCCATAAACAATCTAAGGTAGCCTTCTTTCCTTCACCAAAATATTTCTCAAAATTTGAGTTTTTTGACTTTAAAAACTGTAAAATTTTTCGATTTTTAAACTCTTTCACCTTTATGAGATTAATTTTAAAATCAAAGACTGCCTGTATTTTTAGATCCCACACACACCTCCCCCAAGATTAAAAGGATTTTCTAAAAAAATTTCCAATAATACATTAAAAATAGAAAACACTTTCTGATTTATAGTGATGGATACCATAAATAAGAATCTCAAAGATATAGTGCATCCTTTCCAAGTGATGACAGCTTCTCTTCATTTTTAAATAAGCAAAACAATTATTTTTTGTTATTAAGAAGTATTGTACTCTGGGAGCGCCTGGGGCACAGTCAGTTAATTGTCTGACTCTTGATTTCGGCTCAGGTCATGATCTCAGGGTCCTGAGATTAAGCCTGGCATGGGGCTCTCCAGTGAGCAAGGAGCTTGCTCAAGCTCTCTCCATCCCTCTGCCTCCCTGTCTCCCCATCTGACCCTACTGCTCATGTGTCTTGCACTTTCTACAAAAAAAAAAGTAAACTTTTAAAAAAAGTATTGTATTCTAGTATCATATGTAACAAATTTTACTTTTCTTCCTATTAAATACAGAAAAGGTAATTTATAGTTTTGTCTGTGGAATCGAGTTTATCTTTATGCTCTCCAAAAAAAAAGAATGTGCAGGTAAACAATTTGCACAAAGACTAGGTTTTATTTTGACCAGGTATTTTATGATTTGTTAAGCTTGTCAGAGATGCTAGAACCATACTCTTAGGGTAATATTTAACCAATATATTAAGCTTAAAGAATTCTGTATAATAATCAACTTCAGGACAGCCTGGGTGGCTCAGTGGTTTAGTGCCACCTTTGGCCCAGGGCCTGATCCTGGAGACCTGGGATTGAGTCCCACGTTGGGCTCCCTGCATGGAGCCTGCTTCTCCCTCTGCCTGTCTCTCTCTCTCTCTCTCTCTCTGTGTGTGTCTCTCATGAGTAAATACATAAAATCTTTAAAAAAAAAAAAGTCAACTTTATTTTTATACTTTGGGATTTTAGTTCAAGTTTGTTTTTTGTTTTTTGTTTTTTAATTTTTTTTTAAGATTTTTTTATTTATTCAGAGAGAGAGAGAGACACAGGCAGAGGGAGAAGCAGGCTCCATGCAGGAAACCCGATGTGGGACTCGATCCCGGGTCTCCAGGATCACACCTGGAGGCTGCAGCACAGGCTGCAGGAGGCACCAAATTGCTGCGCCACAGGGGCTGCCCTCAAGTTTGTTAATAAGAAAGACACTTTGTAATTTTAGCAGAACTAATCATTTTCACAATTATAAAAAACAAAATGTGAAGTTAAATTGCCCCAGTACATCTTATTTGAAATGAATGATCTGTCTTCTGTTTTAATAGGTCTTTTCTATAGCTTTTACACTGATAGACGAAGTATGTGAAGGTATTGAAAGAACCTTCGTGTATAATCTTTCTGTATTCTTATGATATAAGCCAAAATTAAGTTTAATATTAAAAGTAAGTTATGTTTTGCTTCTTAGTTCCATTGGTGAATATGATAAAGCCATTCAGGCTTTTAAGTCAACACCCCTTGAGGAGTTAGAAGACATCATAGGTTTTGCACTGGCTTTATTTATGAAAGGCCTATATAAAGAAAGCAGCAAAGGTGAGTATGTTGCTTGAAGCTAAAGGACATATCTTACTTTTCCAGAGCTGAGTGGAATTGAATCACAACAGGATTACGTCCAGAAAAATGGAACACTGAATTGAGAATAGGGGTTGCAATGTTTATTAAAATCCATCTAGGATTCAGGAATGGTGTTAGGTACTTTTTGTCTGTTCCCTCCTTTAGTACAGTGGTATGTGAATAGTCCCTATAAGAGTATTATGAGCTGAGTATTATCCTAATTATTTAGATAAGGAAACTGAGGCCCAAGATCACTGAAGGTAGACTTAGTATTTGAAAGCAGGTCTTTGCTTAAATGTAAACTTGTGATAAATGAAGACCTTGACCATTGTTGGTAATAGTGTGTTTCATTTTCTTCAGAAATGCTCATTGAGTACATTTCATATATGTAGGTAGGCCCAACCTATGTGTGTGCAGTTTATTGTATCTACAACTTGATGGCATTACTGGTAGGCACATGGAAATTGTTGTGATATCTCCGTATCTGCAGGCCTTCACATCCCTTAAAGGCTTCCCTATAGATTCTAAAGATGGACGTTAGGGAATGTCTCAATAATCCTAACGATGTCCCCAGGATCACCTTGGAACAGCTAAACCAAGTTAGATTATTTAATATTTTTTTTTCCAGCCACTTGAAAGTAAGGAAATAAGATATAATTTTAGTTACAACTTAAAAAAAAATAGGATTAGAAAGGGAGAAATTTCACTGTTTGTCAATCAGTATTATGTTTATATTCTTTTGTTTTTGTTTCCAACTCTGTATAATAGCCTATGAGAGAGCCTTGTCTATTGTTGAATCAGAGCAGGACAAAGCCCATATCTTGACAGCTCTGGCGATAACAGAGTATAAACAAGGAAAAATGGATGTAGCCAAGACATTGCTATTTAAATGGTATGTACAGTTGACATTAAAACTTAACATTGCTTAAGATGCTTAAACATTGGATTAAAAACTGGAACAATGTAAAATGAAGTTTTTAATGTTGTAGGAACTTTTTGGAGAACAGAAGGGATTGGACTGACTCAGTTGTGAACTAACAGTCATAGGTGGAGGTAGAGATCATGGCTTAATTCTTAGCTCTGGATCCATCCAGTCCTTCAAAACCATCCTGTATTCTGTGTATATTATTTATTTTTTTTAAAAGAGTGATTGATCACCTGATCTAGTAGGATCTTAAAATTTTAATGGATAGAGTTCTAACTGGCTTATATTTTTTGGTCCCCAAGGAGATTTTTCCCTCATTAATTTTCAAATTCACCTGATAAAGTTCATTTAAAATTAAAGCTTTAAAAAATATACCAGTATAACTTGTAACTATTTCTATATTTTTTGAATAAATTAGTAAAATAATAGCCCATGATATCTGTGGTTATTTATATGGTATTATTTTTCTAAAACCCAGACCCCCAACCAAAATTTATACTTGTTTCTAGAACTTAGATATAATGAACAGAAAAGAAAAGCCCTTGGTATTTTTAACTGCTTTACGTTTAGGAAATTGCTGCGCCTAGAAACCAAGGAATCTGTTTCATATTTATCTAAAGCTGGGCTTAGTTTGGTGAATCTTTAAGTAAATTGCCTTTTTACTAAATATTAAATATATTTTAATAGTTGCAGACTACTGTATTATGGCTAATAGACAATTAAAAATATTTACAGCTCTATCTTAAAGGAACCAACCATAGAAAGCCTTCAAGCCCTGTGTGCTCTAGGATTGACAATGCAGGATGCTACATTGTCAAAAGCAGCACTTAATGAATTACTGAAGCACGTCAAACAGAAAGACAGTGATTATCAAAAGTGCCTTCTTACTTCAGCGATTTATGCACTGCAAGGCCGCAGTCTGGCAGTGAGGAGACAAGCATCTAAAGCTGTCCATAGGTAAGTTCTTGTGCTCCTGAACTTGGAATAATTATACTTGATGAGCTTATCTTTGACATTTGGACCTTATTAAGAATATAAAATGAGTGAGGCTTATTTTTTGTTTTTTGTAAACCAGAATGTGGTTTTATGAAATTGCCCTTAGGACCAGGTAACTGACTATACATATCATTTCATCTATAAAGATTTTTTTTTAATTCAGTTGATAAGGAGATAAGAGAACAGAAATTTTGCACTTATTCAATAAATTAAGGCCTGAACCTCATTTTAATACAAAAGTCCTTACTTATGGTCGTTTGTAATATTGTTCGTTTATTTGATACTATTCAGCTTGATGGTTTTAGGAATTTTTTGACCACTCAAACATTCACTAGTGTCTTCAAAATTTAGAGTATATTACTAGCAGTAGTGGTTGTTTTATTTTCAGCAGAGAAGTGTTCTCTTTCTTTTTTTTTAAGATTTACTTATTTTAGAGAGAGAGCGCATGTGTGTGTGTGAGTAGGGGGAATGGCAGAGGGAGAGAAACTCAAGCAGACTCTGTGCTGAGCATGGAGCCCCATGCTGGCCTTGATCCCTGGCCCTGAGATCACCAACCAATAAAACTCTTAACCCGCTGAGCCATTCAGGCACCCCAGCAGTAAAGTGTTCTAAATGTTGCTTATTTTCTGTTCACAATTTTCATTTCTGTGTTTTCCTTGAACACAACATATTACATTTCCTTAGCTTTTCTTAATTAGATGTCATGGCTTTGTAATCCTCATATTGCTGATTTTTCCTTCTTATTTTCATAAGGACTCTTGGTATATAGGGAAGATATGTTTTCGGAAAATTAAGACACTTTCATTCACACATAGATAATTCATATGAACTTGTTTTAGGCATCTACAAGATTTTGAACTTAAGTACTAAATAAAATGTTGGTTGCTTTTACTTTCCATGGTTTAAAGTGACTCCCATCTCTAAGCTTTTTACTTTGATGATCTTTATAGTAACCCAGCTGATCCTGCTCTTTGGTCTCTGTTGTCCCGAGTAGTTGCTCAGTATACTCACCAAAGTGCAAAGGTGAGTAATGTTCTAAATTTTGACAAAAAGATAAAATAACTTTTATTATTTTTTTTTGATAAAATAACTTTTAATGTAGTATTAGCATTATCATTCTGAGAAATAATTAATACAGCAAATGAGTTCTGTTACTTAACCAGATTTTCCATTAGTCATTTTATTAGTACATTGAGTTTCTTTCATGTATTATTGGACTGTTTTGGGCATTATGAAAGTTACAAAGAAGTAGGTGGACATTTTTTAAATACATACAGATTATGTTAATGGCTATGTGGTTAGGTTATGTTTATAATGTTGCCATTTAGGAAGCTAATATGTTTTGAACACTTAACTACATCTAATAATTCCACTGTCTGAAGTCTATGTGAGTCTGATTTTGTTATTCCTAATGGTTTTTGCACATGGTAATTCAAAGAACCTAGAAGAGCATCATTATTAGCTACTAGAATGAAGTAATTATTATGTGCCAACTATTCTATATATTTTGTCATTTAATCCCAGCAACCACATGAAATAGCTACAATTAATGTCCATTTTATAGAGGACATTTCAGACATAGAGAATAAATAACTTGTGCAAAATCACCGTTAGTATTTGTGGTGATGACTCATCCCAGATTTAACTCCTGAATCCTCCTTCTACTCTGCTGTTTTCTGTTCCGCTTTTAATCCATCTTCTATTTGTTTTATATTGACATATTTTGAAAGATTATTTTTAGCATTCTTTATATGCTAAATATAATATGCAAAACATTTTGATACAATTTCAATATAAAATTAGAACAGTATACTTTTGAATTAAAATGAAATCATTTGCATAATTCACTTTCTTTTCCAGATAAAATGTCTAACTGAATTTAAAATTAAGGATTTCATAATTCATTTTACAAAAACTATGATGTGTATATTTTTCTTGTTTTTAGTTTTGAGTTGATTATTGAAGCAGTGATTAGCTTCAGGGTGCTCTGAACTTTGGGTATTCATTTTACTAAGAACTACAGAAATTTTTAAAATATTAAGATTTTCATGGAGTAAAACCATATTAAAGTAAGTTTTGGGATTCTGTTTCTCCTCCAGTCTTTCTTCCACAGTCTTTTACATTGTTAGAAAATATTTACTTGTGTTTTGTGTAAAATTGTGTAACTTTTGCACCATTAATAGGTAGTTTAAAAAAGCAGAGTTGAAATTATAGTAGAAAAGATTTTTTATAAAAACACTGAACTTCAAAAAAAATACTAAATGTGTCTCTTAAAGCAGTGATCAATTGATACTTTCAGGAGTTTAAAAGTTGTGAATGTGATAAAACTGAACTTTTCAAATGACTTAATGGAAAGATTTTTATCATTGTTAATTTTTATGAAAGTTTATGCATTCATCTAAATAATTATTTTCTATTATAGGGAGGTGCTATAGCAGGAAATGTGGCTCATATTTTGGATTCAAATCATGGAAAGGTTAGTTTTCTCCAGTACCAAGGAAATGTCCTACTTGTTAAGTAATATTTTTGGTGACACGTAAAATAATTTTTCTTCCTAGGTTTAAGATGTCACATCATACCTGATACAGTACTATTTTTAGTCAATTTGAAAGTCATGGAGATATAAAGATAAGTGGTTAACTCTCTTCTTTTTCTCTTACGCAGAAGGCATTACTGTACACTGCAGTAAATCAGTTAGCCATGGGAAGCAGTTCAGCAGAAACTGAAAAAAACCTTGCACTAAAGACCATTCAGAAAGCAGCTCTTCTTTCTCCAGGTGAGTATAATATAATCCATTTCATTAATTCAGATTCTTTTGGTTGTGTGTTTGTGACTTACAGGTACAAGGTTTGTATTTTCTAAAATAAACAAGGGAATTTTAAGAAAATATTTTAAACTTTTGCATATTATTTGATTATTATTAAGAGAGATTTCTTGAAGCAGGCTGAAAGGAATATTTGCATAAAGATACTTTATTACCTTATTGAAAATAAGGTAGTCATTGCCTTGAGCAGGAATTATTTTATAATATAGAGATATGCATTTAATTTTTTTGTAAAAATTTTTTATCTGCCTAATGTTTCTATGATTTCTGTACTATTAGCAGTAATACTGATTCTGTATAAGTGAGGTAGGTATACATTTCAGACATTTGATAGGGAATATATATTGGAGGGAGCAGTTAGATAAGAAAAAATATAAAAGTTAAGCTAATATGTTTGCTTAAATGACTATATTGTTGACTAGCACCCCTGTGGGATTTTAAAATTGTCTTTGTTTGTTTGAAGATTTTATTTTTAAGTAATCTCTGCACCCAATGTGGGGCTCAAACTCCCAACCCTGAGATCAAGAGTTGCATGGTCCACTTACTGAGCCATCCAGGGACCCCAGAGTTATTTGTTTTTTTAAGGGTAGCAGGACTAAGATATTGACCATGCAAGTATTAACCTGCAAAATATGACTTACAAAAGACCAAAAAATAACTCTTCGAAGTTCTAAATTCTTTCCTACCTTCTTTTCACAACTACCTCAGTCCACTGCTTCCCCCTGCCCCTGTAGGTGCTGTCAAGGTGTGAAGGAAAGAAGGAAAAATCAAATCAGTGAAGGGATATATAATCATAGAATTGCTTCACTTGGAATGATTAAATAACTTTCATCCTTGGCTGTTAGAACATAAGTAAATGGAGTTGTCTTGAGCTTTTTCTTTGGCTCAAACTTTTCTTAAGAACTGAGAAATAGTATTATCTTGCTTTTCCTTTGATTGAACTTTTAGTACAGGGTTTGAATGATGACCATAAGTGTCTCTTTGAGACTTGTCCTTTGTGTCCGATGAAAATGAACATAATTGACTTTTCTACAGTAGCACAATACTCTAGACAACTGAGCTAACCACCCATGGAAGAGCTTAATAGGATATTTCTCATCCTCTGCTATATTTTGAAGAAAAGGCAAATCTTAAAGGATGAATATAGTAATGTGTCTTCTGAAAAGAAGTGTAAATTAGTTTCTTTAAGAAGGTGGATTTTTTTCTGGAGATACAATTTATTTTTAATTTAATTTTTGGTATTTATAAACTCTTAGTCTCATTTTTTATAGTTTTTCCCTGATATATTGATATTAACAAGCCTCTGACTATACTTCCTATGTTTAGGTGATCCTGCTGTCTGGGCTGGGCTAATGGCAGCCTGTCATGCTGATGATAAACTGGCTCTAGTGAACAACACTCAGCCAAAGAGAATGGATTTGTACTTGGCACTGTTATCTGCTGTTTCTGCTTCACGTAAGTTTAGGAAAGCATTTACACATGGTGAATTCAGGGTGAAGTATTCAGAAGGATACTGCTGAAAGGTAGTGAGCATAATTAGCTCTATACTAAAGGATGAATGATCTCCTCTGACAAAGCTTAAAAACAAGCCTTGAAAAGGTGAAATCATTTTCAAGAGACTTAACTGCATATAGAACAAAGCTCAAGAACATTATAGGAATATAGAAATATTCAGCAAGATAAAATTCACAATGTCTGTCTGGTATCTAGTTAAAACTTAATAGGCATGCAGAAAGGAAGAAAAATACCACACATAATGAGATGAATCAGTCAATAGAAACAGATCCACAGATGACACACTAGAAATCTCTTTAAATTGTAATTGACTATTTAAAGAGCACCCTACCACAATAGCACAAAGAACAGGAGGGGAAATGGAAATATTCTGTTGTAAAATTTTTATATTGTAAGTGAAGTGATATAATATTACTTAAAGGTAGACAATGACAGGTTAAAGGTGAATATTTTAAAATTGAAAGTAGGTACTAAGTAGTGTTAAAGGTAATAAGCCACCAAAGTAGATAAAAGGAGATTAAAAAAATAATTCAAAGAAGAGAAAAAGGGAACAAAGACTTAAATAAAACAAATAGAAAACAACTATTTACTGCTTGAAACACAGATGAGATAGAAATTTTTATTTAACTCTGAAGACAAAAATAGCCTAAAAAGTAAAAAGATGGAAAAAGATATACCATGCCAACACTAATCAAAAGACAGTTGGAATGGCAATACTAATTTCAGACAAATTGGATTTCAGAGCAAAGGATATTGCCAATAATAAGGGAAGTCATTTCATAATGGAGTCAATTCGTTGAGAGGACATAACAGTGCTAAGCATTTAAGCACGGAGTAACAGAGCTTCAAAATACAGAAAACCTGCCTTGTATTTCACATAGAATTTGTGGGATAAAAGAAACTTGTGGAAAAATGTATGAAGCAAAAACTTAACAAACTGAAAGGAGGATTAGGCAAATCCACAATTATATAGTTAGAGATTCAGTACTCTTCTTTTGATAATTGACAAAACAATTGAACAAAAAAATCAGTAAAGATATAAAAAGACTTGAACAACACTATCGACTGAATTGACCTAGTTGGCATTTATGGAATACTTCTGATAACAGCATTGTCAAGTGCACACAGAAAATCTACGCACATACCTCATGGGCCATAAAAAGTTTTAAATAAATTGAAAAGACTTCAAATCATGTTTAAAGCATTTTGTCTTTATACAATGGAATTAAGTTAAAAACCAGTAACAGAAAAATACCTGGAATATTTTCAAATTTTAGAAACTAAATAACATAAATAAACCAGTTCAAACCATAAGGGAAGTTAGATAATATTTTGAACTGAATGAAGAGGAAAAAATATTTCAAAGTTCTACAGTGCTATTAAAGCACTGCTTACAGGGAAATTTCTAGCATCAAATATCTACGTTAGAAAATAAGAAAGCCTTCAAATAAATGATCTCAGCTTCTCCTTAAGAACTAGAAAAAGGAAGAGGAAATTAAACTCAAAGTAAGCAGAAGAAAAGAATAAATAGCATCAGTGAAAGAGAAAACAGAAGATCAACAGAAGTGAAAACTAGTTCTTTGAGAAGATCAATAGAATTGATAAGCCTTTAGCCAGACATCAGGGGAAAAAACCCAACAAAACCGGTATCAGTGTCAGGAATGAAATGTCATTATAGCTATTTAAAGGCTAATAAGAAGACTTTATGAACAAGTTTACACCATTAAATTTGGCAATTTGGGTGAAGAGGACAAATTCCTTAAAAGACACGAAGCTCATTTAACAAATAAATAAACTGAACAGCTTTGTATCTATTAAAGACACTGAATTTATAGTTAAAAATCTACCCACAAAGAAAACTCCAGGACCAGATGCTTCATTGATGAATTCTACCAAATATTTAAGAAATAATGCCAGTTCTATATAAACCCTTCCAGAAAATAGAAAAGTTGGTGTAACTCTTCTTATACAAGGCCAACATTACCCTGTCACCAAAAGCAGGCAAGACTTTAACAAGAACACTGTTGAACTGCAAATGCAGAAATTCCTAACAAACTATAGCAATTCAAATCCAACAACACATAAAAAAGATAACAATACATCATAATCAAGTGGGGCTTATCCTGGGAATGCAAAGTCACTTTACATCTGGAAACGTATTTTACCATGTTTATAGTTGTGCCAGACAAATAATCTATACTTCATGATTCCATTTATGTGAAACTTTAGAAAATGCAAACTCATCCATTACGTCTGAAAATAATTTATGGTTGCCTGGGGTCAGAGGAGAGGTAGGTTGAGGACAGAAGTGATTACAGAGAGATAGGAAGAACCTCTTTATGATGATGACTATGTTCATTATCTTGATGGTAGTGACGGTTCATAGATGTATGCTTATGTATGTATGTATGTAGGTTCATAGATGTATGCTTATGTATGTATGTATGTAGGTTGCCTGGGGTAAGAGGAGAGGTAGGTTGAGGACAGAAGTGATTACAGAGAGATAGGAAGAACCTCTTTATGATGATGACTATGTTCATTATCTTGATGGTAGTGACGGTTCATAGATGTATGCTTATGTCAAAAGTCTTCTGAGCGTAGAGTTTGAATATGTGGGTATGTGTAATTTATCATATGTCAGTTATATTGCGGTACATATTTTTTTCAATGAGATATTTTTAGCATTAGTGTAGATAGTGATTTTTTAAAGTAAATCATGAGTCTATAAAGTTTTAAGTTATTTGACCACAAATATTCCTACCATGAAACTTTTCAGAAACCTGGCACATATTAGTTAGGATAGTCTATGGTATTCCTGTAGTATGGGTAAGCTTTAAAAATTATGTATGCATGATAAGTCAAATTGTAATACTTCTTAGCAACTAATTACTCCTCTGAGAACGCTTTATAAGTTGCAGAAGAAAGTAACCTTGACATTTTTGTTAACAGTTAAAGACAAAGAATTCCTTAAAGATTATAACCAATCTCTTGAAAAGTGGTCTCTCTCCCAAGCTGTCACTGGTCTGATAGACACAGGAAGAATATCTGAAGCTGAAGCCCTCTGCACAAAGGTATTATTGTATAATTGAGCATTGAGTTCTATGGATGATTCTTATCCTACTTGGAAAATAACATTAAAAATAGAATGCACGTTATTTAAAGGGCATATGGTGGTAGTGGTGAGGATAGTGATGATGATAATAATGACACCACCCAACATTTATTACTTCCTATAAGCCACTCAGTACATTTAGCAGTTTGTATTTGAACTTCCCAAGAATATATGACATAAATATTTACTATTATCCTCTTTTTATAAATGAATAAACTAAGGCTTAGAGAGAGTAATATGCATAACAGTTCCCAGCTAGAAAATGATAGTGTTACCATTTGAACTCACATTTGTCTGACTCTAGAACTCAAGGATTTAATAGTTCTTTGTGTGTGGGGGGTTACCATTATAGAGGCCGTATATTCCTTTGAGTTCTGGTTACTGCCTTCAGAATGCTATATTTACCAACATCCCTGTATTTTTCCAAAGCTCTGAACCACATAGACAGTGAGATGTAAATGGGGTGACTAGAGCTACTCAGTAGACACCTTTTACGTACCTGGATTATAGGTTCTGTATGTCAATCCTTAGCGCCTTGCCTAACACCTAGTAGGGGCTCAATAAATATATATTGAATGAATCAGTTTCATAAACGTAATCAGAAATAATTTAATGGATAATGAGAGTTTTAAACATAACTTTTTCTGAAAGCATCTTTTCTCGTAAAAGCTTACCAGGGAGATTGAATTTTCTTTCTAGAATTTTTTTTTTTTAAAGATGAATTTCATAGAGAAGGAAGAATGGATCTTTGAAGATCCCTTTAGTGTTTGAATTCTCTGAAGAGCAGATGAATTTCATAGAGAAGGAAGAATGGATCTTTGAAGATCCCTTTAGTGTTTGAAGTCTCTGAAGAGCAGAGTAATTTTCTCTATTATTTAAGAAATTCCATCTAAATTCAGGACAGATTAGTATTACTCTGAGTGTTTAGTAAGCAACTGACAGTTGGTATGCTGTCTCTAACAGAATAAGGGATACTTTTATGATTCTTTTCTTGTCATTTCTTTGTTCCAACCTCTTAGAAGAAAGTAATCACATACATTTAAGACTATGATTTAATAAACAATAGAGAAGTATGTTATCAAGGGACAAGCAATAAAGAAAGAAATGTTTAAAACAACAGTGGAAGACTTGTTTAGAGAACTTTCTTAAACTTCTTCCAAATATGTGTATATGTGTGTGTATATATACTTCCTAAATGTGTATGTGTGTGTGTGTGTATGGAAGGACATACATACGCATATATGTAAAATTTCTGTATGTGTGTGGGGTTTGTGTATAAATAATGGTTTAGGGAAATGGGCAAATGGGTCTTTTCTCTTACAGTGTTTAGGAAGTCTGTGTCTAGAGAAGGACATCCCAATGAATATCTTTGTGAAGAGGTTGAAAAAGGAAAAAAAATTATAGCTCTTCTTACATAGTTTCTTCCAATAAGGAATAGTGTTAGTCTTCACAGTTGATTTTATTTGTTTAATTCACCTATTTACATTCAGAACTTAAGTTTTTCAGGATATCACCTGGGAATAATACAAGTCAAAGAGACAAACTAAGTCTAAAATAAATGTCTTATAAACTATAATAATAGTATTATCAATTTTAAGTGTGGAGTTTGATATTCTCAAGATGATCATTGTTTTATTTATTTTACTTTTGCAGTTCTTTATTTTTTAATAAGAAAAGGTTAAATTCACATTTTTCTTGTAACATGAAGAATACCTTAATTGCCACTTAATATTCAAGAAACTATTTGAAATATTTCTATTTGGGGTTTAATTTTTAGAATTTAAAAAGTAACCCTGATCAGCCAGCTGTTATCTTGCTTTTGAGACAAGTTCAGTGTAAACCACTCCTGGAGTCGCAAAAACCTCTCCCAGATGCTGTACTTGAAGAGCTGCAGAAAACAGTCATGTCCAACTCAACTTCTGTTCCAGCTTGGCAGGTAATTTCTCTGTTTCCCTACGTGAGTCCTGATTTAGAATACTTAGTGATACTAGAGGAAGGCAAGGGGGTATGCTCCATTTTATGTCTTACCTTTAAACTTACCATATAGCTTTCATTTTCAAAATTTAAAGTATGTTGTATTGTGATTAGGGAAACTAAGGAAGTTTAATACTAATTTAGAATCTGCTACTATACTGCTTCAGAGCTTTTTAAATTGTTGATTGTGAATTCCCTCAATTTAAAATAGTGTTGAAAATACTGTCTTTTACATGGGGTTGATGTAAGAGAACTAAAGGAGTGTTTCAAACATTTTGTCATAATGGTGTTAACTCTACTTTTAGAGAGGATTTATGTGGTTTTTCTTTAGCTACCATATAGGTAACCCATATCCAGGATTTTAATGGGTATTTAGTGCTTTTTGAAATAGTTATGAATGCTTGAATCAGCAGAATGTCCTTTTAGCTGACTCTGGTTATCTATAATGTCAAACACATAATGATCATATGTACTTTATTCTTATTGATGTTGAAACACAAAAAAAACATGTAATTACTGTATTCAGTTTATTGTAGTTTCCTCTATGCTCCAGAGAGAGTATTAAAGGGGCTTTTTGATGCTGATTTTATAGAAGCTTATTTTACTATAATTTGTTCTTCATTTTGATCTTTCATTATAACAACTTTTTGATGTTTCTGCTTAAAAAGATTATCTAATGCCATAAAGTAGTTGGATTATGCAAGCTAAGCCTGCTTTTTACTCTGATCATTGAAGAAAGATGGTGCTTTTTTCCCCTGTCTTAAAGTTTGCCATATGAGAGTTAAGATAATTTAAGGTCAAATGGAGACTCATGATTTCATATTCTTCATCAAGAAGAAAAATACCTTGTCAAACTAAAAGGGAAAAATTAAAAGATAAATTATAAAGGAATTATAAAAGATAAATTATAAAGGAATTATAAAAGATAAATTATAAATTTTAATTATAAATTATAGTCTTAAGAGATAGCATCTGTTTTCGTTTCTGTTAAGATATAATTCACAAAGGATAAAGTATAAAAATCTTAAAAGTACCACTCCTTACATTTTTAATTTATGTATATACCTTTTTAGCTGCCACCTATCCCAAGATTTGGAGCTTTTTCAGTAAACTAGTTGCCTCCTCATGCCTCTTTTGATTTCCCCCTATTTCAAATAAAAGGGAAAACCACTATTCTGACTTCTGACTTACATCACTTAAACAGACATTCTTTTGCATCTGGTTACTTTGATTCAGTGTCATGTGTGTGGGATTCATTTAGTTGTTTCATGCAGTCATAGTTTTAAAATTTCATCTTAGAAGATTGTTTGACATGATCTACTACAGTAAACATACATATCCCTTATCACCCACCGGAAAACATATGTAAGGACGGACATAGCAGCATTACCCATGATAGCTAAAACCTGGAAATAAGCCAAATGTCAAACAGTCTTCTAAAATGGTTATCCATTTGATGTTCCCACCAGCAAATTCTGAGCATTCCAATTGCTAATATTGCTAGATGTGGTTAATATTTTCCTTTTCAGTAGATAGGTAGGTATTCTGTGGTAGTTTTAACTTGAATTTTCCTAACTAATGATGTTGAGCCACATTTCATATTCTTATTGAACCTTGGGATATCCTCTCTATAAAGTGTCTTTTATTTTTCATGGGCTGTTTTTTAAATTGATTTTTGTTACTCATTATATTTTCTGGATTGAAGCATATTTTGAGTATTTGTATTGCACATATTTTATCATGTACTTTGGCTTTGCACTCTGTTAATATTTTTTGATGTATAGTTCTTAGTTTTAATGAAGTCTAACTTACCATTTTTTAATGATAAATGCTTTATTGAAATGTTCTATTTAAAAAAAAAAGAAATGTTCTATTTAAAAGCGCTCTGCTTACTTTAAGCTCTTGAAGATACTTTTCTGTTTTCCTTTAGAAATGTTTGTTTTACCTTTCACAGGTTAGGTATATGATCCATCCAGGATTAATTTTTGTTAATGTTGCAGATCAAGGTTCCTTCCTTTCTTATGTGTATCACATTTGTCCCAGCATCATTCCTTGAAAAGATCATTCTGTCCCCATTGAACTGTAGTGATGCTTTCGTTATAAATCGGATGACTGTATCTGTGGGTCTTATAGGGCTCCCCTCTTCTTTTCCATTATCCGTTTATTTTTGCCTATAGCTTTATAATTAGTTTTGATGTGTGGAGGTAGTATTAAGACTTGTGGCTTTTTTTGTTCTTCAAGTATCTAAAGTCATTTTAGATTTTTTGCAGTTACATAAATTGTCAATTACCCTGCCTCCTTCCCCCACAAACAAAAGCCCTGCTAGGATCTTGATTGGAATTGCTTGAATCTGTAATTTTATTTAGGGAGAATTGATAAAGTAATATTACTGAGTTTCTCTATAAATGTGGTATTTTCTTCAAATTATTTAAGTTTTAAATTTCTCTCAGCAATGTTTTACAATTTGCATTGTAGAGGTCTTTTATATTTTTGTGTTTATTTGTAGATAGTTGATATTTTTTGTTTTATTACAAATGATATTTTTTTCTTATATGTTAGCTCCATACACTTAGAGATGTAGATGATATTTATATGTTGACCCCCCAGCAACCTTGCTGAATTCACTTATTTTTTTCGAAATGATTTTAGGTTTTTTGTATACACAATTCTGTCATTTCTGAATAATAAAGTTTTACGTTTTCCTTCCAGTATTTCTATATTGACTTTTTTTCTTGCCATATTGCACTGTTTAGAACCTTGAATACAATGTTAAATAGAAGTAGTGGTAGATAAGTGAATGTTCTTATTTTATTCTCAAGCTGATGTAGAAAGCATTTACTATTTCATAATTAAATATGTTTGCTGTAGGTTTTTTGAAGATATATATATAGAGAGAGAGATATATATTAGATAAAGGAAGTATTCTTCTATTCTATATTGGTAAAAGAAATTTGTTTTCTATCATGAATGGATGTTCAGTTTCAACAGATCTTTTGGGGGGACATCTATTAGAATGGCTCTTTTTTAATTATTCTGTTAATGTGGTGGACAGCATTGATTTTCAAATGCTACACTAACCTTGCATTCTTAGAAGAAATCCTACTTGGTTATGATGTATATTATCCTTTTTATATATATTGCTGAAGTCACTTTGTTAATGACTTTTTAAAGAATTTTTAACACCTTTATTCATGAGAGAGAATGGCTTGTAATTTTTCATTCTCATCAGGTCTGTGTTAGGTTTTGGTATCTATGTTGTTATTCTCCTTTTATTTATTTTCTGATAGAGTTTGTGTGAGAGTGACATTTATTTCTTTAACGTTTAGAAGAATTCACCATTGAAGCCATTTAGGCCAAGAATGTTCTATATGGAAAAGGTGTTCTTAAAAAAAACAAAAAACAAAACAAAAAAAAAGGTGTTCTTTTCTTTATTACTGGTAAAACTTCTTAGGACATAGGACTATTAAGATTTCCTGTTTCTTTAACATTTGTTGAACTACAGGGAGTTTATTCAGCACATCTTAATTTCAGATTTATCAGCATAAAGTTGTTCGTGATACCTTCTTTGTAATGTTTGGAAAATCTGTATGCTTTTCCCTTTTTCATTCTTATATTGGTAGTTTGTGTTTTCTAAATTTTTTCTTGATAATAAGCAGTTTTATTAACTTTTCAAAGAACCAGCTTTTTTTTTTTTTTAAGATTTTATTTATTTATTCACGAGAGACACACACAGAGAGGCAGAGACACAGGCAGAGGGAGAAGCAGGCTCCATGCAGGAAGCCTGACGCAGAACTGTATCCCGGGTCTCCAGGATCACGCCTTGGGCTGAAGGCGACACTAAACCGCTGAGCCACCCGGGCTGCCCAAAGAACCTGCTTTTTGTTTTGATTTTCTTCATTATACTTTCTTTACATGTCATTGATTTCTTCTGTATGTTATTTTTACTTTCTTTAGATTTAGATTTTTTTCCCCCTTAGCTTCTTGAAATAGAAACTTGTAGATTTTCCCTCTTTGTCCAATATGTGCATCCTCTAAGATTTTATGTATTGTTTTCACTGTCATTCATTTGAAAATATTTATGATTTCCATTGGGATTTCTTCTTTGATCCATATGGATTTTTTCTGTTTTTTTTTGTTTGGTTTTGTTTTATTGGTGGTGTTTTTGTTTTTGTTTTATGAGAGAGTATGCAAGTAAGAGTGAATGTGGGGAGTGGGTGGAAGGGAGAGAATCTTAAACAGCCCAGAGTATTGTTTTCTAAATCTATCATTTAAGTCAAGTTGATTATGTTTAAATCTTATATATCCTTACTGAACTTTTTGTCTGTTTCTTTTACCATTGCTGAAATAGGTGTTGAACCTCCAACTTTGATTCTGCATTTGGGGTTTTTTTTGTTTTCATTTCTCTCAACTTTTGCTTCATAAATTCTGTGTCTATATTAAGTGAATACAAACATAGGAGTATTATATCTTCCAGTTAATTGATTCTTATAATTATGAAACAGCTCCCTTTATCTCTTAGTATTTCTTGTCTTAAAGTCTACTTTGTTGGAGGTAAATACAGCTACACAAACTTCTTTTTGATTAGTATTTACATGGTATATTTGTTTTTACATTCCATTTTTATTTTGTTCCTAACTTGCCATCTTAGAAGACTCTTTAAGACTTTCAAGGGGTGTGGCTAGTAAGCTATTGCTGGTAGAATTGGCAAGATAACTACTCCTTTCTTGACCTATGAATTTTGAGTTTTTTGGGGTACAAATTTACCAATAATTAAATTAAAATTTTAACTTCATCAAAGTGCATTGAATTTGTTTAGTACATACTATGTACTAAATTAAAATATTTTTGATTCTTTTCTCTTTGTTTCTCAGTGGCTTGCACACGTATATCAGTCCCAAGGAATGATGGGTGCTGCAGAGATGTGTTATAGAAAGAGTCTACAAGTAGCATCCCAACAGGGCAGTTGGAGCGGGAAGCTGTCGAGTCTGTTGAAACTAGCTCTGCTTGCTTTAAAAGTATGCATGGTAAGATCATGTTATAATTATGATCATGAAAAACTGATTCTTTTATTTTTCTTTAAGATGATAGTGCTTTCTGTTGAGTTTCTGTTGTTTCATCACCTTTTCGTGTGGCCTCCTCATAGATTTTATATTTGGGTTTTTGATGGAAATAAGAGTAATGTAAACCCATAGATTCCAGCAGATTATTTGTCATAGTTTGGGTGGGGGGGAACAAAGATCACAATTTAAAAGTTGAATTATGACAGCATATACATTTTTGTTTCCTGTTGATAAAGTTAGAATTAACC